>NC_082706.1:190534949-191209949 GCF_030144855.1 Hypanus sabinus
AACATAGCAAACATTTTGCACCTTGTTTCTGGTCTTGCAACATTGACTCAATCACCTCACATCAATACCAACTCTTCCAGTACACTCCACCCCTTGAATAGCTTTCAGTTTCTGGGTCTCAGCCAGCTCATTTCACAGCATTCAATCCCTTTACACTCCTATCCAAGTCAGGATGGACAGAGTCCCAACCAACTGCCCTCCAACGAGAGAACGTTCTCATTCTAAACAAGCTCGTTAACCCTATTAGATCATGTCAAATCCAATGTGGCTTTGTGAACCCAAGGATCCACACTAATCCTTCCTCATTTTGCAATGCATGAAACAATACTTGCTTCAATCCAATTCAAGCCTATTTCTTCACATCCTTTCCTGATAATTAACTACCTGATTTTGAATGAAGAGCAAACGAAGAGAACGCCTCTTCTTGTGAGATATTAAACCAAGAATCACTGTGATAAAAATTATAGCTCATCCATTTAAGCCAGAGATGAAATAAAATATACTCTCTCAGGGAGGGTCACAAGTCACTGTTACTATGAGGCTCTAAGGCTGGTAAATGCAGAAATCTTCAAAGCAGATTTTCAAAGTACGTCTCACCATATATTATCCTGAGATTCATTTTCTTGTAGGCATTCACAGTAGAACAAAGAAATGAAATGGAATCCATGAATAACTGCACACAAAGTCGACACAATATGGGACCAGAATGAGGCCATTTCGAGCCTTGAATCTGCTCTGTCATTCTATCATGGCTGATTTGTTATCCCTCTCAACCCCAGTCTCCTGCGCCTCCATGTAATCTTTGACATCCTGACTAATCAAGAAAGCATCAACCTCTGCTTTAAATATACTGTATCTAATGATTTAGCCTCCACAACCATCTGTGGCAATGAATTCCACAGATTCTCCACCCCCTGGCTAAAGAAATTCCTTGTAATCTTTTCTAAATGGTCACCCTTGTATTCTGAAGCTGTGCCCTCTGGTCCTGACTTCCTAATTTTGGAAACATCCTCTACATCCACTCTGTGTGGGCCTTTCAACTTTCGATTGGTTTCTATGAGATCCCCTCTCATTCTTCTAAATTCCATTGAGCACAGGCCCAGAGCCATCAAAGTCTCCTCATTCATTAACCTTTCGTTCCCAGAATCATTCATATGAAACAATACAGGAAAATGCCAGCACAACTTTTATTAAATAAGCGGCCCAAAACTGTTCACAATTTTCCAAGCACGGTCTGACCAATGCCTTATAAAGCCTCAGCATTTTACCCTTGCATTTTCTTTCCTTAACACCGACTCAACCTACAAATGAACCTTCAGGGTATCCTGCACTAGGACTGCCAAGTCTCTTTGCATCTCTGATTTCAGAATTTTGTCCACATTGAGAAAATTGTCTGCATTTTGATTCCTTCTTGAAAATCACAACCATACATTTCCCTATACTGTATTCCATCTGCCACTTCCTTGCCTGTTCATAGAATCTGTCTAAATCCTTCAGCAGGTTCCCTGCTTTCTCAACACTTCCTACTCCTCCATCTATTTTCGTATTGTCTGCAAACCTGGTCACAAATCCATCAATTCTGTCATCCAAGTCATTGACATATCATGTGACAAGAAGAGCTAACCCAACACTGACCTCTGCAGAACACCATGTGTCACCAGCAGTCAACCAGAAAAGGTTCCCTTTATTCCCACTCTTTGCCTCCTGCCAGTCAGCCATTCTTCTATTTATGCTGGTATCTCTCCTGACATCCTGGTATCTCTCTTAACTTGTTAAGTAGTTTCATGTGCAGCACCTTGTCAAAGGCCTTTTGAAAATCCATGTAAACCATGTCCAATGATTCTCCTTTGTCTATCCTGCCTGTTATTTCCTCAAAAGAGTTCCAACAGATTTGTCTGGCAAGATTTCCTGTTAAGAAAACCATGCTAACTTTAGCCTATTTTATCATGTGCCTCCAAGTACCCAGAAACCTCTTCCTTAGTAATAGTCTCCATCATCTTTTCAACCATTGAAATCAGGCTAACTGGCCTATGATTTCCTTTCTTGTCTCCCTCCCACCCCCCACCTTTTCTTAAAGAGTGGAATGACATTTGTAATTTTCCAGTCCTCAGGAACCATTCCAGAATCATTGATTCTTCATTACTAATGCCTCCACAATCTCTTCAGCTACCTCTTTCAAAACCGTGGGGTACAGTCCATCTGGGCCAGGGTGGACCTTTGGATCTTTCAGAGCTTTCCAAGCAACTTCTCCTTAGTAATTACAACTACACTCACTTCTGCCCTCTGACACTATAACATTTCCTGCAAACTGCTAGTGCCTTCCACAGTGAAGTATGGCACAAAATACTGATTAAGTTTGCACATCATTTCTGACATCCATTACTCCATCTCCAGCATAATTCTCCAAGCAGTCCAATATCCACTCTTACCTCTCTTTTACTCTTTATATATTTTTAAAACATTTATTGTATCTATTTTATATCATTGGCTAATTTACCTTCATATTTCATCTCTTCTGTTGGTTTTTAAAAGCTACCCTGAACTTTAACTTTTTACTAATACTTGCAGCAGTGCATGCCCTTTCTTTTGCTTTTATGGTGTCTTTGACTTCCCTCGTCAACCATGGTTGCTCATCCTCCGTTTAGAATACAGTCGGCTCTCCCTATCCGCGGGTTCCGCATCCGTGGATTTAACCAACCGCGGACTGAAAATACTGTACAAGTATTCCCCACTATCCAAAAGTGCAACATTCCTATGAAAACTTTCGTAAGCCAAACCCAAAAGAATAACCTACCAAATCATACCAAATAACACATAAAACCTAAAATAACACTAACATATAGTAAAAGCAGGAATGATATGCTACGAGCAGAACCAATAGTAACATCGGCAGCTTTCAAGATTCTTTCTCTCTGCGTGTAAGTAGTACGAATGGTGGACACAGGCAAGTTCAACGCACGCACAATGTCTTTATTTCGTTCACCACGATCAAAACGCTTAATTACGTCCAGTTTTAAGCTAAGCATAAGACCCTTAAGATCTCTCTTAGGCTTTTCTGACACCTTAGGATGCATCTTGCTAACGGATGCACTGAATAAATCGAGATAAAGCACTCTCGCTGCTCGGGGTGCGCTGCCTCTATAACAGCTTGCTGGAAAACAAACGCTGAACGCTATTTTCACTTTCTGTGACACCCTTATGAGCTCTCTTAGGCTTTTATATAAGGGACTTGAGCATCCGTGAATTTTGGTATCCGCAAGGGCCGTGGAACCAATCCCCCGTGGATACAGAGGGCCGACTGTACTACTTTTTCAGCATGCATCTATCCTGCACCTTCTGAACCGCTCCTAGAAACTTCAGTCATTGCTGTTCTGCCACCAGGGACCAACAGGCTCTGGGATAGCTTCCACCAGGCCATCAGACTACCTAACTCATGCCGACACAACTGTATTTCTATGTCATACTGACTATCCTGTTGTACATATAAATTGCATAGTTAGACGGAGACACAAAGATTTTTCCTCCTCGTGTACATGAAGGATACAAGTAAATAAAGTCAATTCAATCAACCTGTTCGTGCCCCTTCCAATCAACTTTGGTCAGCTCCCCTCTAATGCATCTGTAGTCCTCTTTACTCCACTGTAATACTGAGACATCTGAGTTTAGCTAAGGCACCAGTGAGGGGTCAGTGTGGACACGGTGGAGGATTACAAATACCTGGGGATACGAATCAACAATAAACTGGACTGGTCAAAGAACACTGAGGCTGTCTACAAGAAGGGTCAGAGCCGTCTCTACTTCCTGAGGAGACTGAGGTCCTTTAACATCTGCCGCACAATGCTGAGGATATTCTACGAGGCTGTGGTGACCAATGCTATCATGTTTGCTGTTGTGTGCTGGGGCAGCAGGCTGAGGGTAGCAGAAACCAACAGAATCAACAAACTCATTTGTAAGGCCAGTGATGTTGTGGGGTTGGAACTGGAAGCTCTGACAGTGGTGTCTGAAAAGAGGTTGCTGTCCAAGTTGCATGCCATCTTGGACAATGTCTCCCATCCACTCCATAATGTACTGGTTAGGCACAGGAGTACATTCAGCCAGAGACTCATTCCACAGAGATGTAACACTGAGCGTCATAGGAAGTCATTCCTGCCTGTGGCCATCAAACTTTACAACTCCTCCCTCGGAGTGTCAGACACCCTGAGCCAATAGGCTGTTCCTGGACTTATTTCCAGTTGGAATAATTAACTTATTATTATTTAATTATTTATGGTTTTATATTGCTATATTTCTACACTATTCTTCATTGGTGCGATGTAACGAAACCCAATTTCCCTTGGGATCAATAAAGTATGTCTGTCTCTCAGATTGCAGGGTGAATTCTATCAAATTATTATCATTGCCTCCTAAGAATTCCTTTACCTTGAGCTCCCTAATCAAATTTGGTTCATTACAAAACACATAATCCGGAATTGCTTTTCTCTCTAGTGGGCTCAAACAAAAGCTGCTCTAAAAGCCATCTCATGCCCCAGTATTTGCCAAACTGTGCAAGCCATTAAAAAAAAAGTAATAAATAAATAATTCTGAGAGCCTGAGCTGTATTGTCCTTGAAAATGAGTCCCTAGATCCTGTTCAGTTCAGTGTTGAGGTGAGTGAAGTTATCCACACTGGTTCAGGAGCCTGATGATGGTAGGGTAATAACTGTTCCTGAACCTGGTTTTTAGGACCCAAGGCCTCCTTCCAGATGGCAGCAGCAAGAAGAGAGTAAGCAGAAGACCTTGATGATGGAAGATGCCTTCTTGTAGATATGCTCAATTAACTGGGCTGCATCTACTACTTTCTGTAGGCTTTTCCATTCTTGAGCATCAATGTTTCCAGACCAGGCCATGATGCAATCAATCAGGATACTCTCCACTGTGCACCTACAGAAGTCAGTTAAAGATTTAGATGACTTGTTGAATATGCACAAACTTCTAAGAGAGTAGGTGCTCTGTCATGCTTTCTTTCTAATGGTATTTATGTGCAGGCCCCAGGACAGATCCTCTGAAATCCTCAGTCCTTTTGTTTTGCTGATGCTGAGTGAGAAGTTGTGCTATCTGCAGACTTAAATATGGCATTGGAGCCTCACAGTTATAAGTGTAAAGTGATTAAAGCAGAGAGCTAAGCACACAGCTCTGTGGTGCATCTGTGCTGATGGCAATTGTGGAAATGTTATTGCTGATCCAAACTACCAGGGGCCAAGTATCATCAAGATGGTGCTGGTGATATATGACAACATTTTCTGGGTGCAGTCATAGAAAAGTGCAGTGCAAACAGGCTCTTCAGCCCATCTAATCTATGCTGAAACCTTTAAAACTGCCTACTCCCATGGACCTGCACCAGAACCATAGACCTCCATACCCTTACTATCAACATACCTATCCACATTGCTCTTAAACATTGAAATAGAGCTCACATGCACCACATGTGCTGGCAGCTCCTTCCACACTCTCATGACTCTCTGAGTGGTTTCCCCTCATGATCCCCTGAAACTATTCATCTTTCACCCTTAACCCATGACCCCTGCTTGTAGTCCCACCCAACCTCAGGCTAAATGCAAGCAAGTTTTTCCCCCTATCTATACCCCTCATAATTTTGTATACCTCTATCAAATCTCCTCTCAATCTTCTATGTTCAAAAGAATAAAATCCTAACCTATTCAATCTTTCCTTAATACTCAGGTCCTCCAGACCTGGCAACAGTTTTTTAAATCTTCCCTGTACCCTTGCAATCTCATTTACATCTTTTCTGTAAGTAGGTAACGAAAACTGTACACAATACTCCAAATTAGGCCTCAACAACATCTTTTACAACTCCAACATAACATCCCATCTCCTGTACTCAATACATTGATTTATGAAGGCCAATGTGCCAAAAGCTTTCTTTATGACCCTATCTACCATGACGCCACTTTATATGAATTATGGATCGGTATTCCCAGATTCCCATGATACTACTAGATTTTGGATAAGCATGTTGAGGTTGTAGTCAGCCATTATGCTAAACAGTGGTTGAATAAGCTCAAGGGACCCAATGGTGTACTTTTGCCTCAAGTTCATATCTTTGTGCAGAACTGGTAGTGATGGATTTGAATGTCAAGTTGGCAGCTGAGAAGGTTTGAAGTGTTCCTAAAAGAATGCTGCTTTTTTCACAGATTATCAGGCCAGTACATATTCTGCTAATTCTGACCTTCTGATCACATAATTAAACATTTTTCTACTCTTTCCCTACCTTTGTAATGTGTAATGCACTTCCGTGGTAGCACTTGGCCACTAATTTTCCTTTTGATCCTCTTCTTTTGGACTGTTTGCACTGCTGATGTGGCAAGATTTAACAAACTTTATGTCCACTTCTTTTACAAACCTATAAGTTACATCTAGCTTTGATGTTTATAGCTTGCTGAGACTTCAGCACAGTTCTGCCCCTTTGGCATTCAACATAATTATCCCATCAAAACCCATCATCAAGCTTCAAGAGCTAGGTCTTGTACTTCCCTGTGCAACTGGATACTTGACTTCAAGAAGGGGAGGGTCAAAGTAAACACCAGTCTACACTGGGATTTTGTGGTGGACAGAGTTAACAGCTTTAAATTCCTGGGTGTCAGATACAGGTCTTGGCCCAGCACATGGATGAAGTGACAAGGAAGGTGCACCAGCGTCTTTACTTTCTGAGGCGGTTTAGCTTGTCACTGGATACTCTAACAAACTTCTACGTGTGCAGAATTGAAAGCATCCCAATCTCATACGACAATGCAAGTGCAAAGTAACGCAAGAAGCTGCAGAGTCATGGGCTCAATCCTATACTTCAAGGGCACATTCTTCCCCACCATTGGGTAGCTAGCACTGACTTAAGAGGGCATCACCAATCAAAGGCATGCACCATGCCATCTTGCAGTTACCAATGGGCAGTAAGTACACAATTCCCACACCACTAGGTTCAGGAACAGCTTCTTCTCTGCAACCATTTGATTCTTGGACCAACCAGCACAAGCCTCATCACTGTCTCAGTATAGCAACCCTATGATCACACTGCACTAAAACAGACTTCACTTGTTCAATTGCGAACCTTCTTCTAAAAATCGTGCATTCATTTTTCTTGTTAATGCTACTTATCTGATACTATGTGCCTTCGATGCAAGTTTTTCTATTGTACCGGTAAACATGTAGTTATGCCGAGATCAGTAAAACTTAATTGCTTTCTTCAAATTAGAACAGGCAGAAATACTGAGTGTTTTGCAGTCATCTTAAACAATGCACCGAATAAATTACAATGAACCCAGATAACACAGTGAGTACTGAAACTTTGACAAAGACAAAATAGAGTCAGGAAGTACAACATGCATTATGGATGAAAACTACTTTATAATAGAACATAGAACAGTACAGCACAGGAACACACCCTTTGGCACACAAAGTTGGGCTGAACCAAAGAAATTAGTAGTCAAATTGTCAACTAAATTAGTCCCTTCTATCATATCTGTCAAACGATGTCCATATCCTTCCATTTTCATCACATTCATGTGCCTATCTAAACATCTCTTAAAAGACTCTCAATGTATTGCCTCCACCACCTCCCCAGGCAGAACATTCCTGGCACCCACCACTCTGCATAAAAACTTGACCCTCACATCTTCTTTGAAATGACCCCTCCTCGCTCTTTAATGCCCACCCTCCAGTATTAGGAATTTCAACCCTTGGAAAAAGCTGCTGACTATCTACTCTATTTATGCCTCTTATAATCTTAGAAATCTCTTATCAGATCCCCTCAGCCTGCACTGCTCCAGAGAAAACAACAAAATTTTGTCCAACCTCTTGCTGTGCATGCCCTCTAATCTAAGCAGCACCCTGGAGAACCTCTTGTGCACCCTCTCCAAAGCCAAATGTGTGAATCTAAAATTGTGGTTGTATGTTTCAATATCCCCACACCCCATGGGTTAATTACAAAAGTTTGAAAACAAAAATCTAACATCTGTAGATCAAGGAATGGGTGTAATCTTAAATACTGCATAAACACAGTGGTGGGAATGGAACAGAATAGGCAGCTTATCAGGAGTTCAGAGCATCAGCTTTTATTTAAGATCATTAACTTACATCATAAAATTTGTTTTGCAGCAGCAGTACAGTGCAACACACAAAATATGCTGCAAGTTACAAATACATGCACAAAATAAATTAGTACAAAAAGAGAGCAAAGATAGAGAGGTAGCATTTATGGGCTCGTGGGTCATTCAGAAATCTGATGCCAGAGAGAACGAAACTGTTCCTAAAATGGTAATTGGGTGTGTCTTCAGGCTCCCGTGCCTCCATCCTGCTATTATTGAAAAGAGAGAATGTCCTGGGTAGGGAGGGTCCTTAATGATGGATGCTGCCTTTAAGGCATCACCTTTTGAAGGTGTCCTTGTTGCTCGGAAGGCCAGTGCAGGCTGATAGAACAGGCTGAGCTTACAACTCTCTACAGCTTTTTCCGATTCTGTGCAGTGCTGATGCAACCAGTTAGAATGCTCTCCACAGTACATCTGTAGAAATTTATTACGGTATTTAGTGGCATTACAAATCTCCTCAACCTGCTAGTGTAATACAGCCACTGGCGTGCCTTCTCTATAACTACATCAATATGTTGGCCCCAGGATAGATCTTCAGAGTTGTTGACACCCAGGAATTTGAAACTGCTCCATCTTTCCACTCCTGACACCTCGATGAGGACTGGGGTGTTCCCTCGACTTCCACTTCCTGAAGTCCACAACCAATTCCTTGGTCTTGCTGGCGGTGATGTAGATCATGGCGATAATCATGGATGTAGAGAGTACAGCAATGATCCAAGGGGCAAGTATACTTGCGTTCATTGTCAGCTAGGAGGAGATGCTATTTCTGATCCACACTGTGGTCACCTAATGAGAAAGTCGAAGATCTAGTTCCCAAAAGGGAGGCACGGGGTTCAGGTTTAGAAGCTTATTGATTAGTATTGAGGAGATGATGATGTTGAATGCTGAACTGCAATTAATAAACAGCAGCCTGACTTAGGTATTGATGCTGTCCAGGTGGTCCACAGTCCAGTGGAGAGGCAGTGAGATTGAATCCATCAAGTGGCGGTGAGATTACTGCCACAAGCTGTAGTGGGCCCAGGACCTTTCTTAGGCAGGAGTTAATTCTAGCCAGGATCAACCTCTCAAAGCACTTCACTATAGTAGATGTGAGTGCAACTGGGCCAGAGTTATTGAGGAATTTCACCCTGCTTTACTTGGGCACAGGTATGATAGGTGCCCTTTTGAAGTCGGTGGGAAGCTCTGACTGCAGCAGTGAGGGATTACAGATGTCCTTGAATACTTTCAGCCTGTCAGTTGTCACAGCTTTTCAGTGGCCTACAAGGAACACAACTGTGGCCTGACACCTTACAAGAATTCACCCTCTTGAAAGATGTTCTGATGTTGGCCTCTGACACAGGTATCAAAGGGCTGGCAGGTGCTGCAGGGTTTGGCACAGGTATAGACTTATTCTTGCTTTCAATGCATGCATAAAAAGGCATTCAGCTCATCAGCCATGTGTGAGGTAAGATTTTGCCTTATAGGACGTAATGGCCTGCAAACCCTGCCATACCCAATGTGCATCCAATTTACTCTCTACCTCAAGTCGAGTCACTTTTTATTATCACTTCGACCATAACTGCTGGTACAGTACACAGTAAAAACGAGACAACATTTTTCAGGACCATGGTGCTACATGAAACAGTACAAAAACTACACTGAACTACATAAAAACAACACAGAAAAGAACTACACTAGACTACAGACCTACCCAGGACAGCATGAAGTCCACGAAACAGTGCAGGCATTACAATAAATAATAAACAAGACAATAGGCACAGTAGAGGGCAGTAAGTTGATGTCAGTCCAGGCTCTGGGTATTGAGGAGTCTGATAGGTTGGGGGAAGAAACTGTTACATTGTCTGGTCGTGAGAGCCCGAATGCTTCGGTGCCTTTTTCCCAGACGGCAGGAGGGAGAAGAGTTTGTATGAGGGGTGCGTGGGGTCCTTCATAACGCTGTTTGCTTTGCGGTTACAGTGTGTAGTGTAAATGCCTGTAACGGCAGGAAGAGAGACCCGATGATCTTTTGCGATCTGAGACAGTGCAATTTCTGAACCAGGCACTGATGCAGCTGCTCAGGATGCTCTCAATACAACCCCTGTAGAATGTGATGAGGATGGGGGGGGGGGGGGAGATGGACTTTCCTCAGCCTTTGCAGAAAGTAGAGATGCTGCTGGGCCTTCTTTGCTATGGAGCTGGTGTTGAGGGACCAGGTGAGATTCTCCGCCAGGTGAACACCAAGAAATTTGGTGCTCTTAATGATCTCTACCAAGGAGCCGTCAATGTCCAGCAGAGACTGGTTGCTTCGTGCCCCCCTGAAGTCAACAATCATCCTTCCTGTTTTGTTCACATTCAGAGACGGATTGTTGGCTCTGCACCAGTCCGTTAGCCGCTGCACCTCCTCTCTGTAAGCTGACTCGTCATTCTTGCTGATGAGACCCACCACGGTCGTGACATCGGCGAACTTGATGATGTGGTTCGAGCTGTGTGTTGCAGCACAGTTGTGGGTCAGCAGAGTGAACAGCAGTGAACTGAGCACACAGCCCTGGGGGGTCCCCGAGCTCAGTGTGATGGTGTTGGAGATTGATGCACCATCAATAACTCACACTGAGACGTAGGCGAGATATCGGCTTTTATTGACTGGAAGAAGGAACCAGGAGTGAGTGTCTATCATACAAGGTCTTGGAGACTGAGGCCGATCTTCAGGCCGCAGGTCTCCTTTATACAGGGGCCTGTGGGAGGAGCCACAGGAGCAGTCAGCAGGGGCGTGTCCCGACAGGCACATAGTTCACCACATTCACCCCCCCTTCGTTTGAAAAAGTCCTCATGTAGCGAAGGTTCTTACAAGTCAAGCCGATCAGGCGGTCGAATCTGTCGCTGCGATCTACGTAGCACCGGCTGTGACCGCATAGGTGCCGGCAACATTGGCGATTGCACAGGGGACGGGGGTTGCGCGTGTTCTTGCCCACTAGGCGCCGGTGATCCCTCATGCATGTGCGAGGCGCCTGGTATAAATGCGTACGAAACGCCCGGTATACAAGTGTCGTGAGGAGTCTGTGTAGGGCCTGGTGAGCACGGTGTCAACTCTGGTGCAGGGTTCACAGTCACCGGAGAGCCTTCAGGGTAGTGGTCTGCTGCACCTGCGGGTGCCAGGTCGCGGATGGAGACCGTGTCCTCCCGCCCATCAGGTAAGACCACGTAAGCATACTGGGGGTTCGCATGTAGAAGGTGAACCCTCTCCACCAGCGGGGAGTATTTATTGCTCCTCACATGTTTCCGGAGCAGCACTGGCCCCGGGGACGTCAGCCAAACTGGTAGGGTGGTCCCAGTGACAGACTTCCTGGGAAAAGAGAATAGGCGTTCGTGAGGGGTGGCATTGGTGGACGTACATAACAGAGAGCGGATAGAGTGCAGTGCCTCAGGGAGGACCTCCTGCCATCGAGAGACCGGCAACCCTTTTGACTTAAGGGCTAAAAGTGTGGCCTTCCACACTGTGGCATTCTCCCGCTCCACCTGGCCATTACCCCGGGGATTATAACTCGTGGTCCGACTGGTAGCAATGCCCCTAGCTAGCAAGTACTGGCGCAGCTCCTCACTCATAAAGGAGGACCCTCTATCACTGTGGATATAGCAGGGATACCCGAACAGAGTGAAGAGCTGGCGCAGGGCTTTTATGACGGACGTGGCAGTGGTGTCGGGGCAGGGGATGGCAAAGGGGAACCGTGAGAACTCGTCAATAACACTGAGAAAATAGACATTGCGGTCAGTGGAGGGAAGGGGGCCCTTAAAGTCAACACTCAGGCGTTCAAAAGGGCGGGTGGCCTTGACAAGTTGTGCCGTGTCAGGACGGTAGAAGTGCGGTTTGCACTCGGCGCAAATTTGGCAGTCCCTGGTCATCGTCCTGATGTCCTCCAGGGAGTACGGCAGGTTCCGAGCTTTCACAAAATGGTAAAATCGGGTGACCCCCGGATGGCAAAGTTGTGCATGGAGGGCGTACAGCTGGTCGAGCTGTGTGCTAGCACATGTTCCCCGGGATAGGGCATCAGGGGGCTCATTGAGTCTGCCAGGCCGGTACAGGATATCATAGGTGTAGGTGGAGAGTTCTATCCTCCACCGCAAAATCTTATCATTTTTGATCTTGCCCCGCTGTTGGTTGCTGAACAGGAACGCAACCGAGCGCTGGTCGGTCAGCACAGTGAATCTTTTGCCAGCAAGATAGTGCCTCCAGTGCCTAACAGCCTCCACTATGGCCTGGGCTTCTTTCTCCACCGCGGAGTGCCGAATTTCAGAGCCTTGGAGGGTGCGAGAAAAGAATGCTACTGGTCTGCCTTCCTGATTAAGGGTAGCAGCCAGAGCGAAATCGGAGGCATCACACTCCACTTGGAAGGGAGCGGTCTCGTCCACTGCATGCATCGTAGCTTTGGCAATGTCCGCTTTAATGCAGTTGAAGGCCGCGCAGGCCTCAGCAGAGAGGGGAAACGAGGTAGACTTGACCAGGGGGCGAGCCTTGTCTGCGTAATGGGGGACCCATTGGGCGTAATAGGAAAAAAAACCCAGGCACCGTCTGAGGGCCTTGAGAGTGGTGGGAAGAGGGAGCTCTAACAGGGGGCGCATACGTTCGGGATCAGGCCCAATAACCCCGTTTTCCACGACATACCCAAGTATAGCAAGGCGGGTGGTACCAAAAACACACTTGTCCCTGTTATAAGTAAGGTTCAGAGCTGCGGCCACTTGGAGAAACCATTGGAGGTTGGCGTCGTGATCTGGCCTGTCATGACCACAGATGGTGATGTTATCCAGATAGGGAAATGTGGCCTGCAGTTGGTACTGGTCCACCATCCGGTCCATTTCCCTCTGGAAGACAGAGACACCATTCGTGACACCGAAAGGGACGCGCAGGAAGTGATAGAGCCGGCCGCCCGCCTCGAAGGCGGTGTAGGGGCGGTCCTCTGGGCAGATGGGGAGCTGGTGATAAGCGGATTTCAGATCTATTGTCGAGTACACCTTATACTGAGCAATCTGGTTGACCATATCCGCGATGCGGGGTAGGGGGTATGCGTCAAGCTGCGTAAACCTATTGATGGTTTGACTATAGTCCACCACCATCCTATCTTTCTGCCCAGTCTGAACAACAACTACCTGGGCCCTCCAAGGGCTTGTGCTCGGCTCAATGATCCCCTCCCTGAGCAGCCGCTGCACCTCCGACTGAATGAAGGCCCGGTCCCCCGCGCTGTACCTCCTGCTTTTGGTTGCCACAGGTTTACAGTCGGGGGTCAGGTTGGCGAACAGCGGTGGGGGAGGGACCTTGAGAGTGGAGAGGCTGCAAGTGTCGGTAGCGCAGCTGTCGGCCTGGTTCTGGATGGGATGTGTGTGCCCGTGTGTGTGTGTGGTCAGTAGCGGGGTATGTGAAGAAGTCCCACAAAACTGAGGATTCTTGACAGTGAGTGGTGGGAGGGGCCCGTCGTATACCATAGTCACACTTTCGAGATGGCTCTGGAAGTCCAGCCCCAATAGCACAGGTGCGCACAGATTAGGCATGACCAGCAGTTCAAAGTCCCGATATTCTGTGCCCTGCACCACCAATGTCGCTACACAACCTGCCCGGATGTCTGCGGACTGCGACCCAGAGGCCAAATGGAACCTCCGACTGACCGGCCGCGTTGCAAGTCCGCAGCGTTGCACTGTGTCCGGGTGAATAAAACTCCCAGTGCTGCCCGTGTCAAACAGGCATCCAGTCCAGTGCCCCTCCACCTGGATGTCCATCATGGACCTTGCAAGCTGGTGTGGGGCGCTTTGGTCGAGAGTCACAGTGGCCACAGTTGGATCGCCGTCGGGGTACCCGGTCAGCATCGGAGGGTCGGGGGCGGGGCATGCTGACGCCGACAAAGATGGCCGCCCACATCCCGGCATGCAAGATGGCGGCCCCCACGTTTCACCCGCAGCGCTGCACTCCGCTCGAGGTTGAGACTTACAGACCTTGGCGAAGTGGCCCCGCTTTCCGCAGCTGGAGCAGGTCGCTTCTCGCGCTGGACAGCGTTGTCGAGGATGTTTCTTTTGGCCACAGAAATAACAAAGCACGAGTTTCTGACGGGCCACAGCCGTGGAATCGCGACTGGCAGTGGCGTTGGCGAACTCGCTCCCGGGAGCCGGCGGTGGCGGGGTCTGAGGTGTCCACGGTGGGGAATCGCGCGACTGGACAGCGTCGGCGTTATGCAGCGCAGCCTCTAGAGCATTGGCCGTCTCTATCGCCGAGCTTAAGGTAAGATCTGAGTTCTCCAGCAGTCGCTGGCGCATGTACACTGACCTCAGTCCCGTCACAAAGGCGTCTCGCACCAGCAGCTCCGCATGTTGTTCTGCCGTGAGCATCTTGCAGTCGCAAGCTCGGACGAGTGTCTGTAGTGCTCAGAGAAACTCAGCGCACGATTCGCCAGGCCGCTGTTGCCGGGTAGCTAAGCGATGTCTTGCGTAGACGGTGTTCACCGGCCGCAGGTACTGTCGTTTGAGGGCGTCCAGTGCCCCTTCGTAGGTCGGCAGGTCCCGGATAAAGGAGTAAACTTTGGAGGAGACCCTTGAGAGTAGGATTCTGTGCATAACGGCGGGTTCAGTCGCACGAAGCTCCGCCAAGTACGATTGGAAACATGCAAGCCAGTGTTCAAAAGCGAGAGCTGCGTCAGGGTCTTGAGGGTCCAAATCCAACCGGTCCGGACGCAAAACGGGTTCCATGTTTTAAAACTTCCAGTCAATAAAATTGATGCACCATCAATAACTCACACTGAGACGTAGGCGAGATATCGGCTTTTATTGACTGGAAGAAGGAACCAGGAGTGAGTGTCTATCATACAAGGTCTTGGAGACTGAGGCTGATCTTCAGGCCGCAGGTCTCCTTTATACAGGGGCCTGTGGGAGGAGCCACAGGAGCAGTCAGCAGGGGCGTGTCCCGACAGGCACATAGTTCACCACAGAGATGCTGCCTCCAATCCGGACTGACTGAGGTCTCCCAGTCAGGAGGTCTAGGATCCAGTTGCAGAGGGAGGTGTTCAGGCCCAGTAGGCTCAGCTTTCCAATCAGCTTCTGAGGGATGATTGTGTTGAATGCTGAACTGAAGTCTATGAACAGCATTTGAACATACATGTCTTTTTTGTCCAGGTGGAAGGTGATGGCAATGGCGTTGTTTGTTGAACAGTTGGGACAGTACGCGGACTGCAGGGGGTCCTTCACTTTGAATTGTCTTTCCACTTCAAGATAGCCTTTTTTAGATCATACATGGATTTTTTGTGGCGTTCTAGATCAACAGTCTTGAACATGACAGATCTAGTCCTCAGCCAACTGTAAATCTCACCGTTAATCCACGGATTCTAGTTTGGGTATGGTCACAATGTTCTCAAAGGCACACACTCATCCACACAAGTCTTGATGAAATCAGTGACAACTGTGACATATTCATGCAGATACAAAGATAAGTCCCTGAACTGAACACTTACTTTGAGCTTTTTAACTTAATCGGTAGCAAATTTCAGGACCCCAGTGATGTGAGGGCATCTAAAATAGATGATGCACTTTAAAAAGTGCACTTAAAGTGCAGCAATTAATCATTTCAAAGTAAGCTGTGAGACCTACTATGTTATACAAATTAGAAAAGAAGCCAGGAGTTATTTCCCAACCCAACGTAGATTGGGAGACTGCTTTGCCAATTACCTACGCTCCGGCCACCAGAGAAAGTGGGATCTCCCAGTGGCCATCCATTTTAATTCCACGTCCCATTCTTATACGTCAATCTACGGCCTCCTCTACTGTCACGATGAGGCCACACTCAGGTTGGAGGAGCAACACCTTCCATCTGAGTAGCCTCCAACCTGATGGCATGAACATTGATTTCTTGAACATCCGGTAATGCCCCCCGACCCCCCTCAACGTTCCCAATCCCCTTTTCTTTCTCTCACCTTATCTCCTTGCCTGTCCACCACCTCCCTCTGGAGCTCCTCCTCCTTTTCTTTTCTCCGTGGCCTTCTGTCCTCTCCTATTAGATTTCCCCGTCTCCAGTCCTGTATCTCTTTCACCAACCAACTTCCCAGCTCTTTACTTCACCCCTCCCTCCCAGTGTCACCTATCACTGTCTGTTTCTCCATCCTCTCCTCCATCTTCTAACTCTGACTCCCCATGTTTTCTTTCTCCAGTCCTGCCGAAGGGTCTTGGCCTGAAACACTGACTGTAGTCTTTTTCATAGACTATACTTAATTAGGAGTTTGAAGAGATTTGGTATGTCAACAAATACACTCAAAACCTTCTACAGATGTACTGTGGAGAGAGCATTCTGACAGGCTGCATCTCTGTCTGGTACGGGGGGAGGGGGCTACTGCACAGGACTGAAAGAAGCTTCCGAGGGTTGTAAATTTCGTCGGCTCCATCTTGGGTACTAGCCTACAAAGTACCCAGGACATCTTCAAGGAGCGGTGTCTCAGAAAGGCAGTGTCCATTATTAAGGACCTCCAGCACCCAGGGCATGCCCTTTTCTCACTGCTACCACCAGGAAGTTATTTAATATATATGTTTTTGCACAATTTTTAATCTATTCAATATACATCTACTGCAATGATTTATTATTTTTTTCTTCTATATTGTGTAACTGCTGCTGTAATGTTAACAAATTTCACGACACATGCCGGTGATAATAAACCTAATTCTGATTCTGAGATGCTGCCTGGCCTACAGAGTTGCTCCAACATTTTGTGTGTGTTGCTTGGATCTCCAGCGTCTACAGATTCTCTCCTGCTTAGGGGTGGTTTCATGTCTTAATTTTAACAGCATCATCACGTCCTTATTGTTCAAATGTGTATAAGTAGAATGAGAAGAGAACCAATTCTTCCGGAGAAATCTTCTGCTTGATTAGCAACCGAACATCTACTTCCCCCCCCCCCCACAGAAACAAATTCATGGAAAGTATTATAAAATTTCACTTGATTTGCAAGTGGTTCATTTGGCGCTTATCAATATTGTACATTTGATAACAAATCAGTGTTAAACTGAAATAATTATTTTTGAAACACAAGTTTCTGGAAAAAGATGGCGCCAGCGAACAATGCAACCAAGAGCAACATCGTTCACAAAACAACTACTTTCACTTTGTTTACGTCAGCTTTTTCTTCCAAATGTCGTTCTGCTACTGTTGATCTACATTATGGCAGTGTGTTTTGGGGCTGATTGAGTGATCTGGTGCTCTGCTGTCTCCGAGGGAGTTCAGCGAGGTTTTGAACAAAGCACGTGGCCTGGAGGCCTTGAGCAACCCCATTTCTTGCTGATCTCGCCAATTAAAACATGGAGGAAGACTGAAATCAGTGAGGACCAGAGCAGAGGATGGGCGTGTTTACATGTGTGTGAGCAGTCTCACTCGCTGCTCCCGGAGGAAAGTGCCTACATATTTTTTTCTCTCTCCCTCTCCTCTCCTCCCCCACTCCCCTCGCTCGATACTATCAGAGGATGGTGCCAGAGTCCACAGATCTCTGGCAAGGTTTAATCAATGCAGTTTGTGCATTGGTCGCTGGAGCTCATGTTATGATGGGTTTCTGTTCACTCCTTTCTTTGTTGCTATTTTATATGACTGTGATCAAGGCAGATTAGTGCTGTGGCCTACAGAGAGCGGGAGATGCAGCGCTGGATTGAACTGAACTAAATATGCCTGGACTCCTTGAATGTCTTTGCGATTTGGTGTTTTGGTCAGAGGGGCGGAGTTCAGGATGATGACGCCTAATGACGACTCCTTTGCTTGCATCTTCAGAAACAGCTTTATTTCCATCATTAATATCTCTGTTTTTCCTTTTCAGGGTTCTTTTGAAAGACCCCGACCTGGAGTTGCACGCTGACTTCGGTTCTTTGCGCAAATGGGACCCAGTCTCACGTCCTCGTGATCGGTCACTTTTCGATGTGCCGAGGACGTGGCCTGGAAGACGAGCGAGCCTTCAGGGTGCCGGGTCTTCATGGCTCCGGAGGCAGGTGGGTTCAAGGCCGGTGCTGTCACCCGATGTGTCATGGGAGTACACGGAAAATCAAAAGCAGTGAACTGGCTGCTGGCTGTGTGCCCAGAGACCCGAGCTCTGAAAAAGCGTCACAACAGACTTTTAACACCATAAATTAGCGAGTTGCTTTGTTACGTCTCCCCTCTCAATTTGTAATGGGAACACCTCTTTTTCCCTTATTAGGGAGAGAGAGAACCTGTGGCATATTGAAGTACTGGGTGAACCAGTAGTCTTTGGGGTACTGCAAGTCTGTGTCTTTATTGATGCTATGCTGCATGCTTGAGTGCTCGGGGTGGGGGGGGGGGGGGCGAAGCTTTTTTGTTGGTGGGGGAGGGGCATCATTTCTTTGCTGTTGATTGTGCGTGGGAGGGGGAGTTGAGGGGGCTTTGGGGTTCTAACATTTAACTGTCATTCCTTCTTTGGGACATTGTTTTCGTGGATGTTTGCGAAGAAAAAGAATTTCAGGATGTATAGTGTGTACATGTCTCTGACATGAAATGCACCTGTTGAAACCTGTTATATTCTGTGTTTTTCACTCTCTTTTTCTAGTTGTTTGCGTGATTTGTTTGTTTCTGCATTGGGGAGTTGATGTTTTTCTTTATACCGGTTTCATGGCTGTCCATGGGAAGACAAATCTCATGGTTATATACTTTGGTAATAAACATTCTTTGAACTTTGAAAGGAAAAAATGTGCTAATTGTAATGTATTAATTGCGATGTCTACGATGAAACCTGTGGAAAAAAAACTGCTTCAGTGTCTTACTCCAGAGATAAGATCTGAAAACAATTTTCACCACAATATTTAACTCATTCATTAACCTGAACGAAGCATGCACTGGTGATAGACCTGTTTTGAAAAACCATTAATGACAAGGCTGATATCTGACAGCAATATCTGCTGGTGCTTAAAGGGGAAAAAAGCAAAGACCTACTACAGGAGGCAAGACTGAATTGCATCTGCAATATATTTCTAAATGTTTGCAGCATCCACCACCTTTGAAATAACAAAATAGATTCAAAAACAGCATTAAATATTTCAGAGTTCTCCAGCGCTGGGAGATAAAAATCTATTTATTTGTACTGTGACCAAGGGCAGCACATAAGTCACAAAAATAGTGAACATTGTATGTAATAATTTAACGGACAACAGTTGACTGCTTCCCATAATTGATTCCTGGGATGGCAGGACTTTCATATGAAGAAAGACTGGATCGACTAGGCTTATTCACACTGGAATTTAGAAGATTGAGGGGAGATCTTATTGAAACGTATAAAATTCTAAAGGGATTGGACAGGCTAGATGCAGGAAGATTGCTTCCGATGTTGGGGAAGTCCAGAATGAGGGGTCACAGTTTAAGGATAAAGGGGAAGCCTTTTAGGACTGAGATGAGGAAAAACTTCTTCACACAGAGAGTGGTGAATCTGTGGAATTCTCTGCCACAGGAAACAGTTGAGGCTGGTTCATTGGCTAAATTTAAGAGGAAGTTAGATATGGCCCTTGTGGCTAAAGGGATCAGGGGATATGGAGAGAAAGCAGGTACAGGGTTTTGAGTTAGATGATCAGCCATGATCATACTGAATGATGGTGCAGGCTCAAAGGGCCGAATGGCCTACTCCTACACCTATTTTCTATGTTTCTATAATACTACAATGAGATTTTAAACACCACACTCTAGGAACATGTTGAATAGGGTATATATTTTAATCATTTTTCCATCTATATGACAAAGGTATTGAAATAAAAAGTAAAGGTACAGGCTACAACAAAACATAACAGATTCTGCAAATGTTGGTAATCCAGAGTAACATGCCCAAAATGCTGGAAGAACTCAGCAGGTCAGGCAGCAGCTATGGGAAAGAAGTACAGTTGACGTTTCAGGCCGAGACCTTTCAGCAGGACTGGAGGAAAAGAGCTGAGGTGCAGATTTAAAAGGTGGGGGGTGGGGAGAGAGAAACACAAGGTGGTAGGTGAAACTGGGAAGGGGAGGGTTGAAGTAAAGAGCTGGGAAGTTAATTGGTGAAAGAGATACCAGACCTGAGAAGGGAGAGGCTGATAGGAGAGAACAGAAGGCCATGAAAGAAAGAGAAGGGGGAAGAGCTCCAGAGGGAGGCGATGGGCAGGTAAGGAGATAAGGTGAGAGAGGGAAAAGGGGATGGGGAATGGCAAAGGGGTGGGGGTGCATTACTGGAAGTCTGAGAAATCGATATTCATGCCATCGGGTTAGAGGCTACCTGGACTGAATACGAGGTGTTGTTCCTTCAACCCAAGCGCGGCTTCACCACGACGGTAGAGGAGGCTAAGGACTGACATATCAGAATGGGAATGGAAAGTGGAATTAAAATGGGTCACCACTTGGAGATCCTGATCTTCTGGTGGGCGAAGCAGCCTCTCAATCTACAAACGTACATCAAGTCTCACCGATATACAGGAGGCCAAACTGGGAGCACCAGACACCGTATATGACCCCAGCGGACTCACAGGTGAAGGGTCACCTCACTTGGAAGGACTGTTTGGGGCCCTGAATGGTAGTGAGGGAGAAGGTGTAGGGGCAGGTGTAGCACTTGTTCCATTTGCAAGGATAGGTGCCAGGAGGGGGATCAGTGGGGAGGGACGAATGAACAAGGGAGTCATGTAGGGAGCGATCCCTGCAGAAAGCAGAAAGTTGGGGGGAGGGAAAGATGTGCTTAGTGGTGGAATCCCATTGGAGGTGGCAGAAGTTTCAAAGAATTATGTGCTGGACCCAGAGGTTAGTGGGGTGGTAGGTGAGGACAAGAGGAACCCTATCCCTGGTAAGGTGGCAGGAGGATGGGGTAAGAGCAGACATGCGTGAAATGGAAAAGATGTGATCGAGGACAGCATTAATGGTGGAGGAAGGGAAGCCCCTTTCTCTGAAAAAGGAGGATATCCCCTTTTGTTCTGAAATAAAAAGCCTCATTCTGAGAGCAGATGCGGAGGAGGCAAAAGAACTGACAGAAGGGGATGGTGTTTTTACAAGTAACAAGGAGAGAAGGTCCAAGTTGCTGTAAGAGTCCGTAGGTTTAACAGACATCAGTAGATAAGCTGTCTCCAGAGATAGAGACAGTGAGATCATGAAAGGGAGGGAGGCGTTGGAAATGGACCAGGTAAAGTTGGAGATGAAGTTGCTGAAGTCAACAACCTCCATGTGGGTGCCGGAAGCAGCACCAGTGCAGTCATCATTGTAGCATAGGAAAAGTGGGGACGGATACCAGTGTAGGCTTGGAACATAAACTGTTTCGCATAGCCAACAAAAAGGCAGGCATAGCTGGGACCCATGCGAGTACCCATGCCTACACCTTTTATTTGAACGAAGTGGGAGGAGCCAAAGGAGAAATTATTAAAAGTGAGGACAAGTTCCAGTAGATGGAGTAGAGTGGTGGTGGAGGGGAACTGTTTGGGTCTGGTGTCGAGAAAGAGAGCTTTGAGGCTTTCCTGGTGGGAGGATGGAGGTGTACAAGGACTGGACATCCATAGTGAAAATAAGGTCAGGCAACATCTATGGAAAGGAATAAAGAGACAACATTTCAGGCTGAGGCCTGAACTGGACTGGAAAGGAAGGGGGAAGGGGAAGAAGCCAGAATAAAATGGTGGGGGGGAGGGGGAAGGTAGGTGAGTTGGAGAGGGGAGATGAATTGAGAAGCTGGGAGGTGATAAATGGAAAAGGAAGAGTGGACCATGGGAGAAAGGGAAGGAAGAGAGGCACTGGAAAGAGCAGATAGGCAGGTGAGAAGAAACGGGCAAGAGCAAAGTCGGAATGTGGAATAGGAAAGTAGAAAATGGGGAGAGGGAGGTGGGAGAAATGGCCAGAAGGATAAGAATTCAATCTTCATATACATATTTCCTTAAAACAAAGGAGCAATTTGATTTCATTCAAAGATCTTCTGCATTTTTTTCAAATAAACAAATTTATCATGCTCAACCTGTTTTTAGTAAGATACTGTATATTCAGAATGATATTTTTAGTTGGTCTCACCTAAGCAACAAAATGCTCATTTCATAGATAAAACAAATTTATAAAGGTAATTACTTCATTTAGCAGTCCTGACTTATGGACATCCATACGTACAAAAGAGCTTCCATAACATTATTAAATTCAAAAGTCCAATGGAGAAGCAAACATTCAACCCTACAAATAAAATTTTCTCACTCTCTCTCTTTGCACATCCCATAACACTTTAAGCAGTTGTTCTGTCTTATTGGGAATACGTGCTTTTGATGCCATTCATTACAAAGTGGACAGGTTACAGATTACATATTTTACAACAGATTCACTTACAATAAATATTTTATCCTGTGAACACCCACATGAAGATAATTGTATTTAATTTATCATCAACTTTCAATAAATCATTGAAGGAAGCTTCTACTGGTAAAGGCACAACCTTTCAAAACCTATTGACCCATGGGTTATAAATAAAAGGACATTATTAACACTTACAATCTTTCTTTGCACTGAACAAAGATAAACTCCACCCACCTGTCAGATTGAGGGGTTGCTGACCAACTTCTGTCATAATTTCCGAGGAAATTGCACTCGATCCCATCTGCAGGCTTCCATCTGTAGCTTTGCTTTCTTCCAGCCTTTCCACGGCATTCATTCTATTTCTCTTCAGGAATGACCCACTGTTTCAAAGAACCAAATCGCATAATTACTTTCAGATCAGCATAGACATAGTTAGATATGCTCTCAAGCCCTCAAAGTGTTTTTCTTTTGTTCGGAATCCTCAATGTAATCCTTGATCAAAGTTCAAAGTAAACTCATTATCAAAGCACACATAAGTCATATACAACTCCTGAGGTTCATTTTCTTACCAGCATACTCAGCAAATCCAAGAACCATAATAGAATAAGTGAAAGACCACTCACAACGGGGTGAACAAACAACCAATGTGCAAAAGACAACAAACAGAAGAGAGAAAATAGTAATAAACGGGCAATAAATATTGAGAACATGAGATGAAGACTCTTTGAAAGTGAGTGTATAGGTTGTGGGAACAATTTGGTGATGGGGCAAGTGAAGTAATCCCCAGTGGTTGAAGAGCAAGATGGTTGAGGGGTAATAACTGTTCCTGAACCTGGTGGTGTGAGTCCTGAGAATCTGAAGGTTTGTTTTCACTAGCATGCGTGCTGAAGGCTCCTGCACCTATGAAATATTGGAGTAGGAGTCGTGCATCTGTTTTCCCTCTGCATTGTACTGTGTTGCACATGCATTATGGCAGTCACGTGGGCTTCACAACACAAATAAGTAAGACAACTACAATGTTTCAGAAGTTAAGATGTTAAGAAGTTAAGACATTATGGAAATGTGCAGTAACAGACATCTGGTGAATGGGTAATGATACAGCTCTAAAGCAGAGACCATCTTGTTAAAATGCCACTTTAGCCTCATGTCTGAAAAAGTCTGATTAAACTGTAAAAGCATCATTCTTGGAAGAAAGGACAAGCAATAATCATGTTTCATAAACTAATGTGCAGAAATTATCAAGTACTTCACTTCAACAAAAGTAACTTGCAGTGTATGCACGTCACTGTTACCTTCTCAAATAGCTGTTTGGCAAAGTGTTCATTGACATTTCATAAATCTTTTATGATTAAATTTCAACAGATTATTTCCTTTTCCTAGAAACATCAACATCCCAATGATAATTTTTACAATCAAGTTCAATATTCCTCATGATGTTGCGTTGTTTCATGTTATGTCAGGAATTTGCCCAATTAGCAGTGACTAGCTCTGTCAGATGCCCAATAATGCAGTTGACAGGTTTAAAAACACTTAGGTGAGTTTAATAATTTCACAGTGCAGTGTAACTTCATACTAGGTTAGGTGAATGAAACGTTCTAAGCGCAGCGCTGCATTTTACAAGGTCCTTTTAGATCCCGATTGATACACATATATATTTTTAAAAATCTGCCAAACACCGACTCAGATAATTGTTCTTTTGTTTTTTCAAAGGAGCCCCGATTTGAATTTCGCGATTGTTTCCTTCAGATTTATTGAAAATAATGGCATAACCATCAGATATACGTCTCTTCAACGGAACCTTCTGATTTTTAAAACCCTCCCCTACATCGAGACAAAACTAAATAAATGCAACTTTAATCTACAAATATAAAAGTGCTTCCGTTTGACTACAACATGTTACTTCCGTATTCAGTAAACTGCGGGAAAAGAAAAGCGTAAATGAACATTTCCAATAAAGATCTTAATCCCGACACTCGGTGTTCTTAAATTAGCAACATCTTTCATGGAAACGTATAAATTGTTATTGAACGAGGCATCGTCTCAGATGCTTACATTCGCTCATCTCGAAAGAAAATCTGCACCGAGTGGAGGGGAACCATCACCCATTTAAAGAAAATAGAGCGATCCGGTGTGTTTAATAAATCCAGCAGTAAATGCCGAGAGGCAACGTAATTAAATTAAATTAAATACCTCCAAACAAGTACAAAGTCCAGTTAACGCGCAGTAGCAGATTCCCTTGCATTGGCTCCCACAGCGCAGCTAGAACAGCTAGCAGTCACATTGTGTCCTTTCGCTCCCGACGGGGGGGAGAATAAAACACTTTATAATCTGTCTTCATTGACTTTTTATAATGACATGAATGCCTTTAACAAGCAGTTAAAGATTTCAAAAGAAAACATTTGCAGAACAGGAATATTTATCAAAATGGCGGAGCGAAGAATATTTACAGCACAACGATGTTCAGTGCTCGATTCTATATTATTAAAAGCTGTGTTGATTAAAATCTGCAGCAGGACACCAAAATATTGGAACTTTGACTAGTAAATGCTTCGAAAGTAACGTTTCCAAATATCTCTGGTTACAATCGCGCAATTATTCTGAAAAACGTGCGACTTTTTCGCGTTTATATGCAAGTGCATTGAAAATGCAATGTGAAGTGTTATGGAGGAATGTTTGTTTTACAAAGAGCTTAGATATAAAAATATGAACAATCAGATTAAAAACGCTACTCGAGAGCAGCCTGTGAGCACCTTTCCCTCTGACGGGTTTTTAGTTTCCAACCCAAAATTCTGAAAAATTTCCCTTCTGTTCTTCCCCCCGCCCCCAAGGATAAATTGTTTAAGTAGTTTCAATTGAAAACCAGTCGACAGTAATTCCGCATTGAACGTCATTAAAACTAAAGAATATCTGTCAGTCAGTGCATCTGGAAGCGGAAAACTGTCAAAAAAGTGTGAAACAAAGTCTGTTGCATTCTTTAAGTTAAACGCCAGATCGCGCCGGAAGCATATTCCTGCTTTTTTTTTCCTCTTTCATTTCAAAAATGAGAGAAACAAATTTCACGCTGAATTTCCTTACCAGTGTAAGCTGTAATACTAGGCCCTTTTTTTCAGCTGGGAGAGGGAGAGGGAGGCGGGCAAACTGAAGGCGCAGGCGCGGAGGGCACAAATTACTCGAGCAAGCAAAGTAACAATTCCACCTGACACTTAAGGAGAGCGGGAACGGGTACGGAGGCGAGCATTCACCCGAGCTTGTCCCAAAGGGAAGGGGACGAGGTGTGGGGATGAGGTCATTTACTTGTGGGGGGGCAGAAGAAAAGTAACTGAACTTGAACCCGACCCTGACCCTGCCGAAAGATATGAAGATTCACCTGAGGCTTAAGGGTGAGAAAAGAGAGCGAAAATATGGGGATTCACCTGGGAAAGAAAAGGACTAAAGAATCGTCTGGCGCAGAGAGAAAGAGAAATGGTGCTAGAATTTGTTTGGATCTTGAAAGGAAAGAAAAAATATTGAAGTCTGATAATAAGCAAAGGAACTGATTTTTTTAAAGCAAAGATCTTGGTATTCACGTGTGTCTAGAAAAAAGTGAGAGAACTAGGCTACAGTTGTAATGAATTAATTGGTATTGAGGAAAAGAGTTGAACACAGTGTAGAAAATGCTTTCTTCCCCTTTATTTAGCTTAGTGCCAGGTGAACATTCATGACTTTTGTTTCTTATCTACTTTCCCCAGTTTCAGGCAAATTGCCACATCTTTGAACAAAAGGATAAGTTCCGGGGATTCTGTCTCTCCAGTCATAGATTGGAAGTAGATGAAGATGTGGAGAACAGGGCTGAAGGATCAGCAAAGATCATAAAATTAATTGCCAACAGGAGAAAATCTGCAAATGCTGAAAATCCAGAGCAACATGTTGGAGGAACTCGGGAGGCCAGGCAGCATCTATGGAAAAGAGTAAACAGTCGACGATTCGGGCTGAGACCGTTCATGAAGACGGGAAAAAAGAGATCAGCGGTCAGAGTGAGAAGTACAAGTTGACAGGTGAAACCAGGAGAGGGGTGAAGTAAAGAGCTGGGAAGTCCATTGGTGGAAGAGATAAAGGGCTGGAGAAGGGGGAATATGATGGGAGAGGACAGAAGGCCATGGAAGAAAGGGAAGGGGGATAGCACCAGATGAAGGTGATGGGCAGTCAAGGAAATGAGGAGACAAAGGGAACAGGGGATGGGGAATGGTGAAAGGGAGGGGAAGGCAATTACTGGAGGCTTGAAAGATCGGTGTTCATGCCATCAGGCTACCCAGACGGAATATAAGGTGTTGCTCCCCCAAACTGAGAGTGGCCTCATCATGGTAGTAGAGGAGGCCATAGACTGACATGATGTAATGGGAATGGGAAGTTGAATAGAAATCAGTGGCCACCAGGAGATCCCGATTTTTTTTTTGGCAGACGGAATACAGGTGCTTGGTGAAGCAGTCTCCCAATCTACATCAGGTCTCACCGATATACAGGAGGCCACACCAGGAGTATCGGATGCAGTAGGTGACCCCAACAGACTCACAGCTGAAGTGTTGCCTCACCTGGAGGGACTGTTTGAGGCTTTGAATAAGGGAGGAGGTGTGGCATAAGATTCACTGGATCTACTGTTTTGACAGAGTGAAGGAAATCTGATATTCTACCATGAAACTTCTGAAAACTCAGCATCATGAACTATGAGGATGCGGAGTTGCTTCAGGGAGTTGCAGACAGGTTAAGTGAATGGTCATGGACATGGCCCTGGACATATAATGTGGATAAAATCTATTTTTAAATATCAACACTTCTTAAATAATGGAAATTTGAAAGATGTTAAAATGGCTGAGTTGTTGTGATTTAAACACTGTTCAAATGAAAGGAAGTATTTAGGAAGGCCAGCGTTATCTGGCTTTAACCACAAGAGAATTTGGCTACAAGAGGTGCTAAGATTCACCTATGAAGGGCTCTAGACAGACTACATCAGGAATATTGTGTATAACTCTGGCCTTCCAGCCTAGGGAAGAATTTTCTTATGAAAGAAGATGTATAGCAAAGGTTCACCATATTGCTTTTTGAATTAGGTTTAATGTACAAAGACGGGGATCAACTTTACACATCAAATACATTTACATGTTTTAGGAATTTGCTGTGGTATTTTGGTGTGACATACTACAAAAAAAAAACAATATTTGACAATTATAATGATTAAAATTATCCATACTGGTCCTGTGCTCTCTAGACCTTTGAACAATATGCCCAGCAGTTCTGCAGGTACATAATGAAAGAAGCAAAAAAATTTAACTTTGTACAGCACTTTCAGCAGTTGGACAATGTCTGCAGAGCCAATTAAATATTTCCAAAGGAACCCACTTTATTAACTTTTGAAACATGGCCAACAACTAATTCTCAGGAATACCAATGAAATGATGACTATCTGATTTGAGTTAGTTTTACCACTTCATGTATGAAGAATTATCTCTAGCCTGATGGGTGGAGTCACGAGACTGCTGATCCTAGACTGTGGAGCAATAAGTGAACTGTTGGAAGAAGTCTAGCTTGATCAGTATCTGTGAGGGGAAAGAAAGTGTGATGTTTCAAGTTGAGACCCTACTTTGGTGCAGATAGGTAAATTGTTTTAGATTCTTTTAGTACTTGATTCATATTGACAATTATGAAGTCCATAAGATTAGCATATCTTAACTCACTAATCAATCTATCCATTCATACATCACCATGGTGAAACATGATTTCCACTTTCCATTTTCTCAAATCAAGCAGTTTAGATTGGGAAATAAAAGGTGAAAATTATGTGGTAAAACACAAATTTATCAACTCAAGTGTAATGCTGCTGAACAACCATTGTGGGTACAATTACTTCGTGAACTTTAATTTTTTAAGTATTTTTTAAATTTAGAAGCTGTTAATGAAGCAAGGCTAAAGCATAAATATAACTAGAAATTTACTTAAAACGTGAAAATAATTTTGTTTAATCTCTGGAATAAAGTGTACTACAAAACAGCCTCAATCATTAAAGGTGACATTAATAGGATTTTACAGTGAACAGGTTAATGAGGTGTGAATTAAGAAGCTAGAATGGATTATGAAAATAATGTATCTTATGGCTTTTCTTAATCTTTGATACCTTAGCTGTCAAAAACTTTCAACATCTAATTACCTAGAAAAGCATGCCAAAAAACTAATGAAAAGATAACAGAAGAACTGCACGTGCTGGGACTTAGGTATTATTGAGCTCTCATTTATATGTAATGGGTAATTTCACTGGGCTGTAATTAACCACAAAAATGTTTTCAAATTCAGGGAACAAAATTTAGTTTTCATCTAAACTAAGATTTTAAATACTAAAGTATGTAATTACACAAAACAAAATGTAAAATAAAAACTGAAAGTAACTGCAAGAATTCGGGGAATGTTTTAGAAACTTTGCCAGTAATTTTGAGGCAATCATCTAACTTGCCAACTAATAAATAACTTAAGTTAGAGGAACTAATGCTCCCAACTTTATTCTTATAATGAAAGTGACTTGGGAAAGCTTTGTGGTTAACTGTTAAATATCTTCTGTTTGCACATCATCAAATAAAAACGGATCTTTGGAACCTGAAATGATAGCATAAGTTGCTGTAAAAACAGAGTGCATCTGCCAATATCTTGAAACGGTGAACTAGGTCACTGGATAGACATCATCTGTACCACTTGTACTGCAATTTATAAATGAACTGTTGAAAAGAGAACACAGGCAAATGCAATGTCCTTTTGGATAACTATTAATTACTTGAGCTTTATAAGTTGCCTCAAAATATCAACAAAGCGTTCTTGTAAAAATATTGGAAGTGCTTTATAAAATGCTAAATGAATTAACACCATCATGGAATGCTGCACAGAATACAAATAAATCGGGTCTATCTAAGGTCCCCCATCACCCAACTCGTGCCTTGCTCTCAATGCTACCATCAGGGAGGAGGTGCAGAAGCCTGAAGGCACACACTTAATGATTCAGGAACAGCTTCTTCCCCTCTGCTATCTGATTTCTGAATGGACATGAATACAACCTCACTAATTTTTTATTTCTATTTTTGCACTAATTTCACTTAACTACATATATACTTACTGTAATTCACAGTTTTTTCTCTTATTATTGCATTGTACTGCTGCCGCAAAGTCAACAAATCTCACGACATACATAGGTGATATTAAACCTGATTCTGATTTTTTTAATTGATTTTTAATGCATTTTCTACAACACTACAAATAAAAAACCCCAAAACAAAGTAGAAAATTAATACAGTGCAAGATAAACATACAATAGTAATATAATACGAAATAAGATAATTGAGAAAGCACCCAAGTTGAAGTCATGTAAAGTTAGTGTCCTTCCCAAGCCCCACAACAACAAAAACTCCAGACCAACCAAAACAAAATGTAGAAAATATAAATCAGACCATTCAAACCCCCAAAACTGTAAATACACTTGAAAACAGAAGACAATAATGCCTACTACCAAAAAAATAAGACCTGAAAGCAAGGGACTGAAAAAAAAACTTAATTAAGAGGAAAATTATGAAAATAAAATACTCAATAAAAGGTCCCCAGACCTTATGAAACTTTATATCCAAATTAAGAATTGATTAATGGGTTTTTTCAAGGTCTAAACAGGACATGATATTGTTAAGCCATTGAGCATGCGTGGGTGGGGCAACATCTCTCCATCTAAGGAGGATTATACATCTAGCCAGGAGAGAAACAAAAGATAATATTCGACATTTAGTCGAACTCAAGCGTATATCTGTCTCACTCAAGAAACCAAACAGAGCAATTAAAGGGTTAGGTTCTAAGTGGTGATTCAGAATACAGGATAAAGTTATAAAAACATCTTTCCAAAATTTCTCTAAGCTAGGTCAGGTCCAACCCATATGAATAAGAGAGGCCTCGTCTCTTCTGCATTTATCACAAAGAGGACTAATATTAGGGTAAAATCGAGATAATTTAGATTTGGACATATGGGCTCTATGAACAATCTTAAACTGTAAAAGGCAGTGGCGAGCACAGAGAGAGGTTGAATTAACCGATTTGAGAATTGAGTCCCAAATCTCATCAGATAAACGGATATTTAACTCATGCTCCCAAGCCATTCTAATTTTATCCACAGGGGCACGCTGTAAGGATATTAATTTGTCATGGATAAAGGATATTAAGCCTTTACCCACTTGAATAATAGAAATAAATAAATCCATAGCATTTTTCTTGGGCATTTCAGGGAAGTTGGGAATTAAAGGATTGATAAAGTGTCTGATTTGGAGATATCTAAAGAAATGGGCATTAGGCAGATTGAACTTAGCAGAGAACTATTGAAAGGATGCGAAGCCATTATCGATAAAAAGATCTTCAAAATGTCTAATGCCCTTCCTATACCAATCATAGAATGTTGAATCATACATAGTAGGTAGAAAAAGATGATTATGTAAGATAGGACTAGAAAGGGAAAAACCATAAAAACCATAAAATTTCCTAAACTGGGTCCATATTCGCAAAGTATGTCTAACAAGAGGATTAACAATTAGCCTAGACAAACTACTAGGGAGTGCAGAACCAAGAAGTGCAGAATTAGATCTTTAGTGAAATTCAGCTCCATTACTACCCAATTAGGACACTCAGATTGGCTATGAAAAAAAGACCAAAAGATAGTGCAATGAATGTTAGCTGCCCAGTAGTATAAATGAAAATTAGGTAAGGCCATGCCACCCTCTTTTTTAGATTTTTGAAGATAAACTTTATTAATTCTAGAATGCTTATTCTTCCACAGGTATGACAAAATAATAGAGTCTAACTGATTCTGATCTTTACAAATCACAAAATACACTTTATAGTTTGCAGTAATCCTCTCAGAGCAGGTAATTACTTGAATGCTTAGACCTGCTGTTTTGATGATCACCACCAGCTTTATCTTGGTAATCGAAAGAGCTGTCAGAAGTTAACAGTGAAGGGTAAAGGAAAATGTGGTTTACTATTCATATCCCTCACCAACATTCAAACAAAATAGCTAATTGAAAATGATGGAATTTCATTAGAAGCCTTAATTCTCCAACTTTACATTGATTCATTATCCTCCCAAACGCTACATTCATGGATGCTACAAAATAAAAGATGTCTCATGTAGGCCAGGAAGTTTCTAAATTTGACAGTCTGTGTTACGATTGCAGACCTCAACCATGCTTGCAGAAGGAGAGCTGATAGTTCTGTGGATGCCAAGACATTTAAAGTGGAGGATGATAAGCTCTTGATTGTTAAAGGTTACAGGGAGAAGGCAGGAGAATGGGGTTCAGAGGATAATAAATCAGCCCTGGTGCAATGGTAGAGCAGAGCTAAAGGGCTGAATGGCCTTATTCTGCTCCTACGTCTTACTATCTTAAATTTATTATCAAAGTATGTATACTGTATGTCAATATATACTACCCTGAGATTCATTGTCTTGCAAACATTCACTGTAGAACAAAGAAATATAATAGAATCAATGAAAAACTACACACAAAGACTGACAACCGATGTGCAAGAGAAGACGAGCTGTGCAAACAGAGTATAACCAATATATATAAATAAATAAATAAACAAACAAACAGAACATGAGTTGTACAGTCCTTGAAGTAAGCCCAGAGGTTGTAAAATCAGTTCATTGTTGTGGTGAGTGAAGTTATCCACACTGGTTCTGGAGCTAGATGGCTGAAATCCTCTTCAGCATCTTTAATAGATCTGTTATTCAGGGATATCGATCAAGGACAACATTATGATCAATGAGGATGTATTTCCATCATCAAGGAATGCCCTGATCATGATTCACTAAGCTCACAATATCAAGCCCATCCCCTTAGTAAGGTAGCAAGCAACAAACACATCTGTGAAACAATTATTCAGCAAAGAATAAATTATAAAAGTTGGTAGATAATATAAGAATTATAAATTTATCACTGCTACATCTTCAAGGAAGTTATATATGAAGTTCCATGGCAAGTACATTTGATAAAATATGTAATTACAGAAAAAGCTGGAGGAACTAGAGGAAATTAACCTGAATCGTGAACTGTCCATCTGTCTCCATAGACACTGCCTAATCCATTGAGTTCCTCCAACTTGTTTGTGTGTTGCTCCAGATTCCAGCATCTGCGATCTCCCATGTATCCAAAATAGGCAATTTATTAATTGCCTATTGATGTAAGATGATTTAAGATCTTTTCAATCATGTGGACCACTAGTCCACATGACCAAAGATAGACTTCTTTTTCAGCTGGAATTATATTTGCTGTCTTTTCATTCCTTGGAACAAGTCTAGTTGACAGGAAGATCTGAATTAGATGTGAAAGTCTCTAAGAAGAATCATAGAGAACCCATGTCCCTCTTAGACAGAGAGAGAGAGAGAGAGAAATAAGATAACATCCAAAACGTGGACTATAGTCTACAATTGATACACACAACAATTCAGCTTTCTGATGCCGGTTTTTTTTGAAATAATTGCTCAATGTAGGCAATATTAGTTGTGCAGTTTACTTAATTTAAATGGAATTATATTGCATTCAAACAGGCCCTTCAGCCCAAAGCATCCATGTCAACGAAGGTGTGTTCCTGAGTTAGTCCATTTGCCTGAATTTGGTGCATATCCCCCAAATCTTTTGCCGGCTGGTGGCATAGTGGCATCAGCGCTGGACTTCAGGGCAAATGGTCCCGAGTTTGAATCAGGCCAGCTCCCGTGCACACTTTCCATCCGTGCTGGGTTGAACACTGAGCTAGCAACTCGACCTCATATAAAAAAAACCTGGAGATTGCTGAAGAAACACCACATGATGAGCAATCACCAAAAAGGTCAGTGCAAAAAGCTTGTCATGACGGTGACCCGATGACTCCACCAGGAGTTAAGGGCATTCTTCTTCTTCTTCTTCCACAAACCTTTTGCTATCCATGAAACTGTCTAAATGTCTTTTAAATATTGTAATCATTCACACCTCGACCACTTCCTCTGGCAGCTCAATCCGTATAGCCATCACTCTCTTTGTGAAAAGCTGCCCCTCAGAACCCCTGTAAGTTCTTTTTCTCTCATCTTAAAACTGTGCCCTCTAGTTTTAGTCTTCCCTACCTTGAGAAAAAGACTCATGTATTCCATCTTATCTCCACCTTCAGGAAAACAGTCCCAACCCATCCACTTTTTCCATATAACTTAAATCCTTTAGTCATAGCAACACCAATGGATCTGGGATTGAGAGGGTAAACAGCTTCAAGTTCCTCAGCATCCACATCACCGAGGACCTCATGTGGTCTGCACACACCAGCTGTGAGGTGAAAAGGGCACAACAGCACCTCTTTCACCTCAGACATCTGAGGAAGCTTGGTATGGGCTCCCAAATCCTAAGAACTTTCCATAGGGACACAATTGAGAGCATCCTGACTGGGTGGTGTTGGAACTGTATCTCCTTTAATCATAGGATTCAACAGAGAGTGGTGCAGACATCTGTAGTTGTGAACTTCACATGATTCAGGACATTTACAAAGAAAGGCATGAAAAAAGGGCCCGGAGGATCACTAAGGACATGAGTCACCCCAATCACAAACTATTCCAACTGCTACCATCCAGGAAGCAGTATCACAGCATAAAGGCCAGGACCAACAAGCTCTGGGACAGCTTCTTCCGCCAGGCCATCACACTGATTAACTCACGCTGATTTGAGTGCATTTCTATGTTACATTGACTGTTCTATTTATTATAAACTACTATGATTGCATATTGCACATTTAGACGGAGTTGTAATGTAAAGATTTTTACTCAGGGAGTGTAGCGTAGGTTCACGGGATTAATTCCCCGGATGGCGGGACTGTCACATGTTGAAAGATTGGAGCGACTGGGCTTGTATATACTGGAATTTAGAAGGATGAGAGGGGATCTGATTGAAACATATAAGATTATTACGGGATTGGATACGCTAGAGGCAGGAAAAATGTTTCCAATGTTGGGGGAGTCCAGAACCAGAGGCCACAGTTTAAGAATAAGGGGTAGGCCATTTAGAACAGAGATGAGGAAACTTTTTCACACAGAGCGTTGTGGATCTATGGAATGCTCTGCCTCAGAAGGTAGTGGAGGCCGGTTCTCTGGATGCTTTCAAGAAAGAGTTAGATAGAGCTCTTAAAGATAGTGGAGTCAAGAGATATTGGGAGAAGGCAGGAACGGGGTACTGATTGTGGATGATCAGCCATGATCACAGTGAATGATGGTGCTGACTCGAAGGGCCGGATGGCCCACTCCTGCACCTATTGTCTATTGTCATGTATGTGAAGGATGTATGAAATAAAGTAAATTCAATTTCATTCAATTTTGTGACTTCTTTTCTGCAGCCTCTTCAGCTTAATGACATCTTTCCTCTAGTATGGTGACCAGAACTGCACACAATATTCAGGTGTAGTCTCATCAATGTATGATACCGCTCTTATCTGATATTCCAATTCTTGTAGTCAGTGCCTTCTTTGATGAACTCAAACATGTCCTATGCCTTAAAGAAAAGTTTGTTGGGAAAAATCCAATCTGGGCAATTATTATCCCATCATTCCACCCATCGGCATCTAGAAATTTGTGGAAAGGTCTTCTCTTCTGCTTTGCACTTTGGTAGGACCAACCAGGGTAAGTCTCACAGAGTGATCAGTAGGGCAGAGAGGAGCATGGTGGAACAAAGAGATCTGGGAATACAGGTACATAATTCCTTGAAAGTGGTGTTATCGGTAAATAGGGTGGTAAAGAGAGGTTTTGGCACATTGGCCTTCATAAATCGAAGTATTGTGTACAGGAGATGGGATGCTATGTTGAAGTTGTATAAGACTGCTGTACTGAGGCCTAATTTGGAATATTGTGTGCAGTTTAAGTCACCTACCTACAGAAAAGATGTAAACAAGGTTGAAAGAGTGCAGACCGGGTCTGGAGGACCTGATTTATAAGGAAAGATTGAATAGGGCTGTATTCTTTGGAACATAGAGGATTGAGGGGAGATTTGACAGAGGTATACAAAATTATGAGGGATGTAGATAAAGTAAATGCAAGCAGGCTTTTGGGTGAGACTACAACCAAAGGTCATGGGTTAAGGGTGAAAAGTGAGAAGTTTGAAGTGAACATGAGGGGTAACTTCACTCAGAGGGTGTAAGTGTGGAATGAGCTGCCAGCATAAGTGGTGCATGTGGGCTAGATTTCAACGTTTAAGAGAAGTTTGAATAGGTACATGGATAGTCGAGATACGGGGGGGCTATGATCCCTGTGCAGGTCAATGGGAGTAGGCAGCTTAAATGGTTTCAGCATGGACTAGATGGGCCAAAGGGCCTGTTTATGTACTGTACTATGACTCTATGCTGTCCTGCTGGATTTACCAATAACTTACTCTTCACAGCTCGGTGCAGGTTTCACCAGGACTACTAGCCTGCCAAGTGAGGAAAAGAGTTTACTTCCAGGAGTGAGCTAAGTCTTACTATCCTTGACATCAAAGCAGCATTTGACTGAGGCTTTTGGAAAGAATATCCTTAGATAACTGGATTGATACCTAACACGAAAGAAATAGTTAAAGCTGTTAAAGCAGAATCCGGTTTATTATCATTATCTTATATGACATGAGATTTGTTGTGTGGCAGCTGTACAGTGCAAAGGCAGAAAATTACTATCAGTTTCAAAATATAGAGAGAAGGAATTTGCTTCTGCCCTCTTCTGTTGAATGTGGGTCTAAAGGTTCTTGTTCCTCCTCCCTGATGATTGTAACAAGAAAAGGGCATGCCCCTGGATGGTGAATGTCCTTAGTGATGTTACTGCCTTCTTAAGGGCACAACCGCTTCCACAATGGTGGGGAGGGATGTGCCTGAGATGGAGTTGGCTGAGCCTATAAACCTCTGGAGCTCTTGCAGACGTGTGCATTGGAACCTCCCTAACAGACTGTGATGCAACTAGTCAGAATACTCTCCACAGTACATATGTACAAAATTAAGGGAGCGAAGTTTAGGGGAGACACCAGGGGTAAGTTTTTTTTACAGGGTTGTGGGTGCCTGGAATGACTTGCCAGGGATGGTGGTGGAGGCTAAAACATTAGGGGTATTTAAAAACCTCTTGGACAGGCACATGGATGAAAGAAAAATGGAGGGTTATGGGGTAGTGTGGGTTTAGTACTTTTTTTTTAAGGATTATATGGGTCGGCACAACATGGAGGCTGAAGAGCCTGTACTGTGCTATAATGTTCTATGGTTCTATAGTACATCTGTAGAAAGCTACAGAAGTCTTTGGCGATATACTGAATCTCCTCAAACTCCTAACATCTGATCTCAGTCCAATGACAATGCATTATTCTTCAGAGAAGATTCTTTTCCTATCCATCCTCAGCTGGTTCATAATAAACCCCTCATTCCATTGTTCATGCCATCATAATATTACGGTGTGTCCTGGAGTTATGATATATGGTAAATATTAATTTCAACCAGCAACCTGTCTTCAGATTTGAAAGTGGATTGTAGATTGAATTTAAACTGCAGCTCTGGAGTTTAAACTGTTCTTAACTGCAGGTCTTCCTGGAGCTGCAGACGGGGGTTGATGGCAAACCAGGAAACACCCGTTCACCAGAGATATCTGAATATGTTAGAGAGACAATGTGATTAACATTCAATCTAGTGTGCCTGGAATGTTGGTGTGAAGATCTAGATGTTTGAAAATTATGTGTAACCCAAATGAAGCAGCGTCAACCCAAAGTATTGAAGTAAGTGATTTCTTTGTAACCACTGAAACTGTATGGAGTTATCATTGATCTTACGGGTATAAAAATGTGGTATTTTCAGTTTAGGAGGTCTTTTTTTCCAATGGTGTCCTCAGTATGATGCCTGCTTATTTTGATGAATAAAGATATCCGCCAGCTTCTCTGTCTCTCTGGTGACTTCGATCACAGTCACAACAGTGAGATCAGGGCTGTGGATGTTGACTGATAGCACGGTGCTCAGTTCTATATTCAGCACCTTGGATAAGGGAACATGCCGTGCTGTACAAAGCAAAACTCACGTAATATTCAGGCTTGGGCAGCTATGAGACAAGTAACATTTCTGCTGAAGGTTCACAAGGGATGAAACAGGAAAGAATCTAATCACCTCCCCTTGATATCTAACTGCATTACAATCTGCAACTTTGGGGCTGGGCAAACCTAGAATCTGCCAATCCCTCACTGGTTCTGTGATTTTAGACTTAGATTTAGAGATAAGGCAGGTCCCATGAGCCTGTGCCACCCAAATACACCCATGCCCAAAGAACACAGACAAAATGCAGGAGGAACTCAGCAGGTCGGGCAGCATCTATGGAAAAGAGTACAGTCGGCATTTCGGGCCGAGACCCTTCATCGGTACTCCTTCATCAATACCCTAATGAAGGGTGTCAGCCCAAAATGTCAACTATACTCTTTCCCAGAGATGCTGCCTGACCTGTTGAGTTCCTCCAGCATTTTGAGTGTGTTGCTTGGATTTCCAGCATCTGCAGATTTTCTCTTGTTTGTCATGTGAACAAAGAAGTAGGACATGTGAATGTTCAAACATAAACCCTACAAGTATAAACTTCTCATCAGCAAGGTTAGGAGGTTCTTGATGTGGGTGATCATTTGCAACTTTTCTCCTATATCTAGCCAACCCAAAATCGAAATATTTTGTAGTTGCTTTATTATATGTTATGTTGTCATCATATATAACTATCGGTTATTCAAAATAGAAACAGAAACTGCTGATTCGGCAGATTAGGAAGCATTTGTGAAAAGGGGAACAGAATTAGTATTTCACCAAACAAAATTACCTGAGCTGTTAACTCCATTTGTCCCTCCGCATATGATCCCAGCTTTGTTGAGTATTTCCAGTATTTTCCATTTTGTATTTTAGGTTTCTAGTTTTTCTTCCTTTGGCTTTTTGATATGATAGTTTAGCCTGATGCAAAACATGTCTGTTGTAGCTGTTATTAACTACCTCCATTAATGACATTAACATATAGTTGAAAATCAGTTTGTCAGTACAGAAATGCTGGCAGTTATAAATATTCAACAGTGCCTTTGTGATTTCAGAAGTGACAATATCTAGAACGTTCTTAGATCTTTAACCTGTCAAAGGTTTGCCAGGAAGTTGTCAGGATAAGCCTCAGGGAGGTAGTGATTGCCCCTTTATATTCTACAACTGCATTTATGAATTTCAACATCGTCCCTGGGCATATACCCAGAGGCATATATAGACTAGCTACATTCACTCATGTAGGGCTCCACTACAGGACTGAACAAGCAGCCAATACCATTTGTGAGCTTGTAGAATTTCTCCTGTAGATCATCTGGTTTGCTGTAATGTTGAAGAAGTTGTGCTTTCATTTGTCATTTTGAGGACAACCAAGAACAAAATCTGTAGAATATATTAAAGTGTTTCTTGATTTGCAGTGAGAATGATGGTGGTGCAGGTTGGTCAAGGAAGCTTGTCTTGCAGATGCTGAGTAAGGCCACATTGCATCTTGCACACCCCGTTTACAAAGTTGACAATCCCTTGCAGCCTGACCTCAGAGGTGTGTGCAACACAAGCATCACCTGCGTACTGCCATTACTGACCAAGATTTGGGGTTCTGGAGAGTGCAGACCAGAGATAGAACAGTAATCTGTAAGTGCTGAAAACTGTCTGTACTCCAGCCGGTAGATTGATGGGTTGGAGGTGGGATGCAATGTGGCAACACGAAATTCTGAGCAATGTGTTGGGACAATGGCGCTGCTTTGACAAGGAACTTCCCTGAGATTGGTTCGGTTGTAGATCCGTTGGTTACCATCATGGCTTGCATACTGTTGTGGAGCAGAAAGGAAATGGAGATGACCTTCTGCAGGCAGTTGACACAGATGAGCATGTTCCACACTTTCTGCTAACTGAGGAAATCAAATGATCTGGTATGGTTGGTAAAGGCTATACTTAAAGGCCTGTGCTGTTTCCTGCATTTTCCTTTGAAATAATATCTGGGGAAATTCATATGCATTGTGCCTTGGGTGGATGAAATCTGCACAGCGATTCTGGATTGCAGCACTTTTTCCACTGAGAAGGAAGTCTGCGAAGGCAACCTGATACCTTTGGGAGATTGCAACTCCGGGTCAGAAAGGATACAGCCATTTGGCAAGGAGGCATTCATGAGATTTTACTTGTGACAAAATGCTTGGTCTGATTGTGTCTTAAAAACCTTGTTTCATCAGAGAGGTAAGCACGAGAAAGCACTTCCACTCCAAACTCCGTTATAACACTGAGGAAAAGAATTTTAACAAAGTCGAAGGTCTCGCTCTGAGTGAGAACTGGGATTTAATCGTAAACACAATGGGAGAACAGAAACCTGATTGGATGAGAACTAACCAGTCAAGAGGGACGGACAACCGGGGGATAAATACCACTGGACTAGACTTGCCCAGGCATCATCCCTGATGAAGATGGCAGAGTCTTTTATTGAAACATTGGTTAAAAGCGATACCTGTACCTGGCTGGAAGCCAGAGAAGGGTTTATTCACCATTACATTGTTTTCATCATCTATGTGAGTATCTCCAAAAACATTTGCATTCACCACTCTTTGACAATTGTTGGACCCCTCATTGTCTAATCTCCATGAACCAAGACCAAAATATCAACAGTATTGATAGAAGTATGGTCACAATGAGATGAATATTGAAGATACGAATGAAAAGTTGGTTCTTCACAGGCAGTGCCTAACGATTAGCAAACTCTTAGTTTACTGCAGTAGAAAAAATATCTGTAGTTTATGGGTTGCACTGGTCCGCCTTAACTGGCATTTGTAAAGAGTCTCTTGAATTCTCTAGCAAGAACCAGGGTTGCTTTGATGAGAACGACCATGATGTTGAGGAGCAAAATAACTGAAAGCATAAGGGTTTTCCTGGATTTGACGTTTCACTTTCCCTAAGTGAAAAGAAAAAGCTCAGTAGACCACCTGGAGGAGGAATCTGGCAGAAAGTTTCAAGATGGAGCCAAGATCCAGTCTTGGTTGAAATTGTGACTCAGACTTAACAGTTTTTAAAGTTATAGGGATGGTTTTGTGGACAGAGAGAGGAACTAGGGATCACGTTAGGGTTTAGGGATGGTTAATATGGGGAGTTAGAGGTCAAATTAGGGTTTAGGAACATGGATTTGGAGGATTTAGCGATCATGCCTCCTCTCCACGTTTGAAGACTGGCGATGTGAGCAGGTGACGAGGGACATGCGGAATCAAGACCTCCGCTCCACACTCGAAAGGCCAGCTATGGGGACAAAGGACATTCGTGGTTGTTGGGCTGTCCCAGGTCAGTGATTGTGTATAGTGATTATGCCTCACAAAGAGACATAAGGACCAAACAGTCAGCGTGCTTGGAGATCAAGCCCCAGGATCCTATCATTGGCTAGCCTGGGGGTCGATACTGAAGCCTGAAGATTGATCGGAAGTCTGGAAATCATAGCCCACTGGCCGAATCCTGGTTTGACAGAGGGTTAATCAAAACCTGATGGAAGGACCACTTTAAAAACCACCTCAGCGATGACCAAGAGTGCCCTGGACTCTATCCCAAAATAGTCTGTTAGGGCTGATGTTCTACCAGTGAGAAATTGAGAAGGCCATGCCAGAGATTAGACAGTATCCATGAAATTCTAAAACCTGAATGTGAAGAGCTTCACTCACAAATTCACAATCTCATCACTTACATATCAGGAGAGGAGGATATTCTGGGAGCTTTAGGGAAGCCCATGTAAACCATAGTAATACACACAAAATGCTGGAGCTACTCAGCAGGCCAGGCAGCATCTATGAAAAAGAGTAAACAGTTGACATTTCAGATCAAGACCCTTCATCAGAACTGGAAAAAAGAGATTAGACATCAGAGTTTGAAGGTAGGGGGAGGAGAGGGAGAAGGTCCTCGGCCTGAAACGTCGATTGTTTTTCACAGATGCTGCCTGGCTTGCTGAGATCCTCCAGCATTTTGTGGGCATTACTTTGATTTCCAGCATCTGCAGATTTTCTGTTGTTTGTTCTTCCATGTATATCCACCCCACCAACTCTACCTGATAATTCTTTAAAATGTTCTATTGATGGAATGTAGTTTGCTAACAAACCTCTATCATTAATTAACCAGTCTTCTTTCAAGTATTAATTAATCCTGTCCCAGATTAATAATTGCTAGGCGTATCCATACTCAGGTGAGTATTATTTGCTCTCCTCCTTTGGCAGCAGCTCCTGTATTTAAACAACATTGTGAAATTAGGGTCAGCCACCACCTCCCCACCTCTTCTCACCCCCAGCTATTTCCTCCTGTACTCCCGCCAAGATTCCTGGTGACCTACCTAGTGTCTCAACTCCTTCAATATTACCTTCCAGAGCATCTGCTTCCCCAGTGAAGGCAAGGTATTCATATACAAGTGCTGATCTGTGTCTTCATGTTCTACTCTTTTACTACTGATATGCCTGCACAACACTGTCAGCTACTTGTAGGAGCCGTGTGTCTGCTCTCGATCTGGTTTGTATTCTGCGTTGCATGTTTATTATGGCAACCAGTCACACGAGTGGGGGCTTGGTAAAAACAAAGGGAATAAATTACATATTCTTGCTTATTTCATGGCAGTTTGTAGCTTGGGGCCGGCGGAGGTCATAACTTTTGCTGACCACCGAGATAACGCTCAATAACACCTAATTGTATGTTTGCTAATTGTTAGTAAGGGATTGAATATAAGGTTCAACTTTTGGGGCAATCACTGAAGATGTGAGCAAGCCACACAGGTATAACAGTCTGTACGGTCACAGGCAAGCTGTAATTGTTTTGTTTCCATTTTGGATTAGCTTTGCTGCTACACTAATCTTTTCTCATATGCTATTTTTTCCTTCTTATTTTAGTTTTCAACTCTCCTCTGAGTCTTTTCCACTCAGCCTTATTCTGACTGGTACATAAAACACTTCTAGTGGTCTATCCATTAACTTAATAGATTGTTCATAAATAAGTCATGAATTGATCAGCTGGAGAATTTCAAAGCAAATATTTATCTTGTGAACTCTGGGGTGGAAAATTTATATAGCTAATGATGTGGTGGCTCATTAATAAGTCCTTTACAACTATGACAGAAAACCTTATGTGAATAACTTTGTATGAAGATATTAGAATTGGAGTGTTTTGGCATCTGAGAATCAGGTGGAGAATGGGGTGGATAAGAAACACTTTGGTGTGTGAATATTTTTTTAGAAGTTTAAGGATGTTGTTGTGTGGAAGCCGTGAATGAGGAACTGTACTGGCGTGTCATTATTTCTCTGCCCATTGCATGCTAATTGCATCACGATCTACTTGCTGCTGCTTATTGCCTTTGTTGCACACGGCCAAGCAATCTCAGAAATCTAGCATCCAAGATGATTTTTATCCCGTGTTAATGTATTTCCACATCTTCAAGCATTATTGATCAACACCACCTCTAGCTCCTAAAAGTTAATTATATTCCCTAAAATCAGTCAGATCAAACTCATCGGATTGCAATGTGAATTTCCGGAAATATGGTTGTGTAATTGGTCACAGCGGCTTCCACAGGGTCAACAAAGGGTGCTACTCTCGTATCTAAATGTATTTTTAATTATCACAGGAACTTAACGTACTGCAAGTCCATTCCATCAGTGATTTGCTCGTTGGTGAAGAAAATGAAGGAGCTGCACAGCACGCTGCTGCCTGAATTGTAGGAGGCAGATAATCTACCAGCGAGCAACCATCCTGGTCACTTTTCTTGTGATCGCTTTGGACATTGGTAATGTGGAATGCTGCAAATTCAATTCACTGATTTATTGGTGGGGATGTGGGATGGATGGCAAGGGAGCTGCGTGACCTTGCTCGTAGCGAGGACCAGGCTTTTTATGTGTGGTTATATTTTACTGATATTCTGCACGTGTTCGCTGTCTTGTATGTGCAAGGACTAGACCTCAGGTTGCGGTATCGCCTGCTTACAGGCGTCGGAGCTGGTGCACTCCACCGGGGCTGTGTGGCTCACTGTGCAGGCTGGAGTCGGTGCTGCCCCCCAGTGTTCACTGAGCAGAAGACAAGATCTGATGCGGTCACCTGCAGATTTCGGCCGTGTTGTACTGGAGTCTTTTTTTTGAGTGGCTGTATCTTTCCACCTTGTAAGTGCTAAGTGCGGTGGTTGGTACTGTCTTTTACACCTTGGCCCCAGAGTAGCACTGTCTCATTTGGTGGATCCATGAGTTTTCATCAATTGTTCAATTTACAATTAAACTTGAATTGAATAGAACATGCTGCTATTTTGTATTTTAATAATGTAATTTTCTTTGAAAACTGATTTTGGCTGTTGGCCAGAAAGACACAGTCTACAAATCAGTGAATTCAAATGAATCAAAGACAGTGGAAGCAGACAGACCAATTGTCTTTGTTCTTGCCGTGAGGTCAAAGAAGATGGAGGATGTGGTGAAGTTGTTCTGCGTCCTCTATTTTGTGAACTAAAGTTGCCTCGCTTGATCAATGTTTCAAAGTAGACACGATAATGCTCCAGGTAATATGCGGGACTAGAGATAATTTCCAAATAAGAAGTTATTTGTGAGGTGTTCTTTGATATAAATAATATGTTACAGGTTTACAAATGTTGGGATCTGTGCCTGTCCTGGGTGATTTAAGGTGGCTACTGAAGATAACAAAGAGATATAAATTACCAGTTGTCACTTGCAGAAAGAAGGGCAATAAATGGATGCTGGCTTGGACCGGAACCACTAAAGTGGTGTTAAAATTCAGTCAGGTGACCCGTAGCTAACAGCAACGAAATGCAGCATTTGAATTGGTAAGAAATGAATTTAAAAGCCGACACTTTGGGTGTGCTGGCAGCAATGTCTCTCCAGAGACCAACTACCATGGATGTGAAGTGCCCCATGGTCACACATTATGTGGAGATTCGAAACGGGACTACAAGGAACCCATGACTGTCGCAGACTCCTTCTTACAGGTATTACCTTTTCTACTCTTTGACTGTTCAAGAAGAGCTTGGAAAACTTATTAGGTGTGCACACAGGTACTTGGCTGTATAAATTCATGTGTTCCTCCACTGAGACAATAAAGGTACTTCTTGGTAATTATAGATGCTCTCTGTGCCTCCCTGGTCATTATCACTAAAGGGTAGATCCTTGTAACAGGCCATTGTGGTTGGATTCACCAGTACAAAGTGAGTTGGCCTCCAATTCCACTTTAGAAAGAATAATTCTTTGTTGTGCCCGAAGTTCTGTATTCTGGACTCCTGCATTAAGATGTATGTTTCAAGAGGCAGCTTCACACTTATGCTCCAATTTTAAAACTTAGAGCCTTTAATCCATTTACTTATATCAGCATACAGGAGGGAGACTCAAAATTTGGCTGAGGGGTGTCATAACAACAACCTCTCACTCAGTGTCAGCAAGATCTACGAGCCAATTGTAGACTTCAGGAGAGGGAAACGAGAGGTCCATGAGCCAGTCCGCATTGGTGGATCGGAAGTGGAGAGGGTCGATAACTTTAAATTCCTGGGTATCACTATCACAGAGGATCTGTCCTGGACCGATCATATAAATGTAATTGCAAAGAAAGCACAAGAGCATCTCTTCTTCCTTAGAAGGCATGACATCAAAGACTTGGACAAACTTCCATAGATGTGTAGTGGAAAGTGTATTATGGCCTGGTATGGGAACACCCAGTACAGTTGTCCCTCGGTATCCGCAGGTGATTGGTTCCAGGGTCACCCGCGGATACCAAGATCCACGGATGCTCAGGTCCCTTATATGAAATGGCGTAGTATTTGCATATGACCTACGCACATCCTCTCATATACTTTAAATCATCTCTAGATTACTTATAATACCTAATATGATATAAATGTTATGTAAATAATTGGTATACTGTATTGTTTAGGGAATAAGGACACTTTGGAGGAGGCTCAATATTACTAAAGTCAGGATCTGTGGAGGTTGGGGCTGAGGATCTTCAAGCGTTGAAGGTCGAGGCTTCATAATTGCAGATGTTTTAGTTAGAAACATTGTTATAGGAAACTGTTTCTTTTTCTTTGCATCATCAAACAAATCTTGCAGTCGTTATAGGCATGTTGTTATCCCTCAGGGGACAGCAGGGTATGCCCACGCATCATTTCATTCATGTGGATTAAGCATAGTGCTCGGCGTGCAGCAAATTCAAGCTTTGATTTTTGGAACTTCCAGGAATTTTCTTTTTCCCGAGTATTTTCAATCTGCAGTTGGTTGAATCCGCGGCTACGGAGGGCCTACTGTATATAATTCAGCCCAGTACATAACGGGTATAGCCCTCCCAGGCATTGAGCACATCTACATGAAATTTGCCGTAGAAAGGCAGCATCTATCATCATAGATCCTCACCACACAGGCCATGCACTTATCTCACTGCTGCCATCAGGCAAAAGGTACAAGAGCCTCAGGACTTATACCAGCAGGTTCAAGAACAGTTACTACCCCTCAACCATCAGGCTCTTGAACAATAAAGGATAATTACACTCATCTACTGAGAAGTTCCCACAACCAATGATCTCACTTTAATGACTTGTTATTTCATGCTTTCATTATTTATCACTTTTTATAGTTGCATTTCAACAGATTGTCATCTTCTAGCTCTTGCTCTCTCATTACAGTTACGATTCTATAGATTTGCTGAGTATGTCCTCATGAAAAGGAAATGCAGGTTTGTATGTGGTGACATGTATGTACTCTGATAATTAATTCTACTGTAAACTTTGAACTATATTTTCAAAAACAAATGAAGAAATGCAGTGCCAAAAAAAATATTAATCTCTCTTGGAAATTTTCATGTTTTATTGTTTTACAACATTGAATCACAGTGGATTTAATTTGGCTTTTTTGACACTGATCAACAGAAAAAGACTTTTTTGTGTCAAAGTGAAAACAGATCTCTACAAAATGATCTACTTTGTAAATTAATTACAAATATAGAAAACAAAATAATTGATTACTTAAGTATTTACCCCCCCCCCCCCCATCAATATGACACATCAAATCATCACTGGTTCAGCCAATTTGTTTTAGAAGCCACATAATTATTTAAATGGAGATCTGTTTTTTGGAGACCTGTGTGCAGTCAAGGTGTTTAAATTGATAATGGTAAAGATACTCCTGGTTCTGGAATGGCCAACTGCTGGTGAGTCAGTAGCCTGACCAAAACTACACTGTCAGGACAAAGAAACACTCCAAGCAACTCTGCAAAAAGGTTGTTGAAAAGCACAGGAGATGGATACAAGAAAATTTTCAAGTCATTAAATATCCCTCAGAGTACAGTTAAGTTAATCATCAAGAAATGGAAAGAACATGACACAGCTGTAAACCTGCCTAGAGCAGGCCGTCTTCAAAAACTGAGTGACTGTGCAAGAAGGGGACTAGTGGGGGAGGCCACCAAGAGACCTATGACAACTTTGGAGGAATTACAAGCTTCAGTGGCTGAGATGGGAGAGACTGTGCATACAACAACTGTTACCCAGGTGCTTATAGGAGAATGGCAAAGAGAAAGCCACTGTTGAAAAGAACTCACATGAAATCTCAGCTAGAGTTTGAGAAAAGGGCATGTGGGAGACTCTGAAGTCAGCTGAAAGAAGGTTCTATGGTCTGATGAGACTAAAATTGAGCTTTTTGGTCATCAGACTGAACACTATAGTTGGCATAAGCCAAACACTTCACATCTTCAAATTCACACCATCCCTACCATGAAGCATGGTGGTGGCTGCACCATGCTGTGGGGATGCTTCACTGCAGCAGGCCCTGGAAGGCTTGCGAAGGCAGGGGGGGAAAATTAATGCAGCGAAATACAGGGAAATCCTGGAGGAAGAGAACAGCAAGAGAACTGTGACTTGGGAGACTTGTTTTCCAGAAGACAGTGACCCTAAGCATAAAGCCAAAGCTACACAGGTATAGCTTAAAAAATCAAAGTCAATGTCCTGGAGTGGCCAAGTCAGAGTCCAGACCTCAATCCTATTCAGAATTTGTGGCTGGACTTGAAAAGGGCTGTTCACTCATGATCCCCACGCAACCTCATAGAGCTTGAGCAGTTTTGTAAAGAAGAGCGGGGAAAAACTGCAGTGTCCAGATGTGCAAAGCTAATAGAGACCCATCCACACAGACTCAAGGCCGTAATTGCTGCCAAAGGTGTATCTACTAAGGTCTGACTTAATGGGAGTGAATACTTAATGTAATCAATTATTTTGTTTTTATTTTTGTAATTAGTTTAGATCACTTTGTAGAGATTTGTTTTCACTTTGACACCAAAGAGTCTCTTTCAGTGTCAAAAGAGCCAAATGAAATCCACTGTGATTCAATGTTGTAAAACAATAAAACATGAAAACTCCCAAGTGGGCGGTGAATACTTTTTATAGGCACTGCATATAATGCAGGCAAGAATGGATTTCAGGTCTCCCTGTGCAAGTGAGTTACTCTGTTATGACAAGATACTAGTTGAGTCATGTGCAGTTCGCAACTGAGTTAAAGACTGTAATTCAAGCCTCTCTCAAGGGCATCTGCACAAAGTGTCTGGGGTCTGGGTGATGCAAAAGATCCCACCTCTGAACCAGAAGGCAAAGTTCTGCAAGGAACTTGAACAATATAAAAAGTACTTTCCATTGCCTGATTCCCATTTTTGCCAACATTTCAGAAAGTAATTAATTAGTAATTTCAATCATCAGCAGACTCTGTAATCTCATTCAGTCTCTGAGGCTGATGTGAATGCATCCTTCAAAAGGGTGAGCCCACAGAAAGCATCTGATCCAGGCAGGGTACCTGACCGAGTACTAAAGATAGGTGCTGATCAACTGTTCACCGATATCTTTAACCTCTTGCTTCGGCAGTCTGGGGTTCCCACCTGCTTCAAGCAGGCTTTAATTATACCGGTGTACAGGAAGAATGTGGTTACCTGCCTCAATGACTATAGTCCAATTGCACTTACCATACATCCTCAGCGATGAATTGCTTTGAGAGCTTGATGATGAAACATATCATATCCTCCCCGAGCTGAGTTCCTCCAGCAGTTTGTGTGTCCTGCCTGAAGAGCGACTTAATTCCACTCCCATTGGCCTACCCTCACAAATGGTCAACAGCAGATGCCATTTCATTGGCTGTTCACTCCACCCTGGAACATCTGGACAGTGAAGATGCATACATCAGGCCACTCTTCGTTGACTATAACTCGGCATTCAAAACTATCATTGCCTCAAACCTAATCAATAACTCCAAGGCCTAAGCCTCAATACCTCTTCGTGCAACTGGATCCTCCATTTCCTCACTTTCAGACCCCAGTCAGTTCAAATTGGCAACAGCATCTCCTCCACAATCTCCATCAGCACAGGTGCACCACAAGGCTGTGTGCTTAGCCCCCTGTTCTACTTGCTCTACACTTATGACTATGAGGCTAAGCACAGCTCCAATGGCATATTTAAGTTTTTTGGCAACAACATTGTCATTGGGTAAATAAAAGGTGGTGATGAATCAGCATATAGGAGGAAGATTGCAAATCTAGCTGAGTGGTGCCACAAAATAACCTCTCATTCAACATCAAGACCAAAGAGCTGGTTATTGATGACAGGTGGGGGGGGGGGCGGTCAGAGGTGGAGAAGGTCAGCAACTTTAAATTCCTTCATGTTATCATTTCAGAAGATCTTTCTTTTTATATCTTTTTATTAATTTTAAACATAAGAGAAACATAGATAGAGTTTGAGAATACATAATTAATAGGTTAAAGAGTAAATACAAATAGATGATAATCTATATATAATAACCTCCCAAACTCATAGTGATTATGAAAATAGGAGTAAATACGAAAAAAAAACCCTCCAAAAAAAAATCTAACCAACATGGGCCATTGCATTATGTCAAATATACACAGCAGCGTCAATAACTCCGCACCTCCATCCAAATATACACAGCAGCGTCAATAACTCCGCACCTCCATCCAAATATACACAGCAGCGTCAATAACTCCGTACCTCCATCCAAGTAACTAAGGATAATAAAAGTAAGGTTTAGGAAAAGTCGGTTTAGCTCAGATGAAAATGTTGAATAAATGGTCTCCAAGTTTCTTCAAATTTAATTGAAGGGTCAAGAACAACACTTCTAATTTTTTTCTAAACTCAAGTAAGAAATAGTTTGAGAAAACCACTGAAATATGGTTGGAGGATTAATTTCTTTCCAATTCAATAGGTTAGATCTTCTAACCATTAACATAACAAGTGCAATCATCCACTGAGCTGAGGGGGATAAACAACTATTATCCGCCATTGGTAAACTGAAAATTGCAGTAATAGGATGCGGTTGCAATTTAATATTCAGAACTTTTGAAATAATACCGAAAATATCTTTCCAATAATTGCAAGCAGGGGCAAGACCAAAACATGTGGGTCAATGAAGCAACTTCAGAATGACATCTGTCACAGGTTGGATTAACATAAGAATAAAATCGAGCAAGTTTATCCTTAGACATATGAGCCCTATGTACAACCTGAAATTGTGTTAAGGCATGTTTAGCACAAATAGAAGAATCAGAAGATCTGTTCTGGGTCCAGCACATGTGCAGTTACAAAGGAAGTATGGCAGTGCCGCTGCTTTCATAGAAGTTGCGAAGATTCGGCCTGTCATCTGAAACTTTGACAAACTTCTATTGATGTGTGTTGGAGAGTATATTGACTGGTTATATCACAGCCTGGTATGGAAACACCAATGCCCTTGAATGGAAAAGCCTACAAAAAGTAGTGGATACAGTCCAGTCCTTCATGGGTAAAGCTCTCCCCACCACTGAGTTGCGGGGAAGCAGTACCCATCAGCAAGGACCCCCACCATCCAGGCCATGCTCTTTTCTTGCTACTGTCATCACATAGGAGGTACAGGAGCCTCAGGACCCACGCCACCAGGTTCAGGAACAGTTATTACCCTTCTTGAACCAGTCGGGATAACTTCACTTACCCCAACACTGAACTGTTTGCACAACCTATGGACTCACTTTCAAGGACTCTTCATCTGATTGTGGGTTTTTTTTTTGGTTCTTTTGTATTTACTGTGGATACCCAGAAGAAAATGAATCTCAGGGTTGTATATGGTGACACATATGTTCTTCAATAATAAATTTACTTTGAACTTCGACTCTGAAATTATGTGACTAAAGCTCTCAATGTTGTTACAACATTTAGTGCAAACATTTAAGAGGGTTTCGTGTGTGTGGAAGAAATACTGTACAATTAAGAAATGCTGTTCTTTCATTAGTGAAATACCTTTTATGTTCATTTAAATTACCAACTACTGTCACCGAGAAAGATATTGAGACATGCCATCAGAAGTGTGACACAACTGTGACGCTTAGATGCCCCGCTGAACCAGAGCACTTTGTGTGGTCTGTCCTAATTGAGGCAACACAGATGAGCATCGAGAGACAGCAAGCTATGAAATCTTATTGATGCAGAACTTGATGGAACAGATAAAAAGAGCAAAAACAAAGATAGAATTTATATTTCTTCTGGGGAGCATCCAACCTGATGGCATGAACATTGATTTCTCTAACTTCCGTTAATGCCCCTCCTCCCCTTCTTACCCCATGCTTAATTTAATTTGTTTTTCTCTCTCTTTCCCTCTCACAATGATTCCTTGCCTGTTTTCCATCTTCCTCTGGTGCTCCCCTCCCCCTTTCTTTCTTCCAAGGCCTCCCATCCTATGATACTCCCCTTCTCCAGCCTTGTGTCCCTCTTGCCAATCAACTTCCAAGCTCTTAGCTTCATCCCTTCCCCTCCTGTCCTCTCCTATCTTTTCACGTCTCCCCTTCCCCCTTCCACTTTCAAATCTCTTACTATCTGTTTTTTCCGTTAGCCCTGACGAAGGATCTCAACAGGAAACGTCAACTGTACTTCTTCCTATAGATGCTGCCTGGCCTGCTGCGTTTTCCCAGCATTTTGTGTGTGTTGCTAGAATTGTATCTCACAGATTTCAGATGGAGAGAATTGTATCAAAACATAAAGCTTCAAATGAGATCCTGGAGAATAAATTAGATTTTACAACCAGTCGGGAAATGAAATGGTAATTAGTTCTTATCTCTTTACCAGAAACAGGGAGAATACTTTGCAAGTTTCCTAGCAGAGGTAAAATTTTTAACATATGCTGCATATTTGAAAGGTTCACTCATTAGAGATCACATGCTTTTTTTGCTGGTGGGGGGAGGGGAATCGTTGCTTTGCTGCTGCTTGTGCGTGGGAGGGGGAGCTGGGGGGGCTTTGGGGTTCTAACATTTAACTGTCGTTCATTCTTTGGGGCACTCCTTTGTTTTAGTGGATGGTTGTAAAGAAAAAGTATTTCAGGATGTATATTGTATACTTTTCTCTGACATTAAGTGTACATTTGAACCCTTTGAAATTATTTGTGGAATCCTTGAATCCATTCTGAGGAAATACAAGACAGATTACTCTGGAAATGTTCATGCAGACTTGTAATGCTGTAGAAGTCATTCCTATAAACAGTACATAATGAAGTTTCTGCTGGTTATGCTGCTGGTGTTTAGCTGTAGACTCAGGAATACTGCTGGACTCAGCTGGAGAAGGATTCTAAATTAATGTTTCAGTAACAATTTTGCTTCACCAGTCAGAGTCGTTAGCCCTAAGCTGAACCCCAAACCTGGATGACTGGTGGACTGCTCTTAGTCTAGCCCTACCAAAAGTGCTTGGAGCGATGGAGGATGAGAGGTGACCTGACAGAGGTGTATAAGATGATGAGAGGCATTGATCGTTTTCATTGAGTTTGTCAATGGTTTCAGTTGCTTCGGTATTTTTCTGCTTCCTGGTTTCAGTGACGAGTTTCATAACTTGAATCTGACTAATGTAAGCAACAAGTATTATGCCTCATTCAGGATTCAACATGACAAAGTGTCACTGGCCTGAACTGTTGACTCTGTTTCTTTCTTCACAGATGCACTTTGCATGCTGTAGTACTTCTAGAAGTCTGTTTTGTTAAGGACCTGAGGGATTTTCAATAGCTCTCTGGAATATTAAGGCACAGAAGCCTCCAAACCATGAGAAGGTTGTGGTACTCTTGGAGGGCATAATGAGGAAGCCAATGAAACTCCTCCATCAGTGAAGTGAGCTGTCCAGGGATTCTATTCAGAGAAAAAGTTGAAGTTGAAAAAGTACATCAAAAAGTACATCAAAAGTACATCTCATGCCAAACAAGGACAATTTTGCAACAGGAAAACCCACTGCATGTATGTAAATAAAAACATTTGTGCAAGGACAACCAGTAACATTTCAGCTGGGCTTGGGAGCAATTTGTAGAGTCTTCCCAAAGGAAACCAATATAGTGGGGCAATGCTTTGGTGTACAACTAGCCTTCACTGAAGCGAGCTGAGAAGTGTTCTATCAAGATGATGAAGTCATAGAATGGAGTTCATTGTAGCATGCCAGAAATGTATTATACTTCTGCTCGGAAGAAATACAGGACAATAGATGGGATTGATAAATATATGCCACAAAAAAAACATAAGACTTAATCCATTACCATCAATCATTTCAGCAGTGAGATTCACAGACGAATACAGATATTCCTCCATATGGAAACAATCTTTTCAATCATCATAATTAGTTTCAATCTCAAAACTCTTGACTGCATTCCAGAGCTCAAGATTTACATCAAAAGAAAACTAATCACTTAAAAATACAAGACAAGCATCTGAAATATTAAAATAAAATTTTTGAAAAATTATGTCTCAAATTAAAATAATAAAAATACACATAATAACCAATTGAAACATCCAAGAACTTAGTAGTTCTAAATGTTGGATTGGGCTGTAGTATAGTTATTTTTCTTGTAGTTTAACTTTATTATGGCTGTTTGTATTTTTGTATATAAAAAAATATATAGATGTGATTGTTCATTGAGTTTGTCAATGGTTTCAGTTGCTTGGGTATTTTTCTGCTTCCTGGTTTCAGTGACGAGTTTCATAACTTGAATCTGGCTAATGTTATCAAAGGAATTTCAATGGAATTTAGTGTTATCAGTGGTCTGGTATAAGAAGACCATACCACCTTTGTCTTGTCTCTTTCCCTTTGCTCTTTTCCTTTGGTTCTCTTCCCCACCCTTTCCCTATTCTCTTCTCTTTGTCTCCTGTTATGCTCTTCTCCTTTCTCCTTCTTTGCTCTTGTAATGATTGTACGCAACAAGTATTATGCCTCATTCAGGATTCAACATGACAAAGCGTCACTGGCCCGAACTGTTGACTCTGTTTCTTTCTTCACAGATGCACTTTGAATGCTGTAGAACTTCTAGCAAGTCTGTTTTGTTAAGGACCTGAGGGATTTTGGCATGGTGTATGTGGAAAGGATATGGAGAAATTTAGAACAAAGGTGTATCACCTCAAGACAAGAGCTCATCTGCCTTTTAAAGGCAGAGATAGATTGTTCCCACATCCCACCCCACCTCCGCAAAGGGGCATGAGTCCTTGGGAATGTACTCAAAGACTTATGGATGAAGAGTCTATTTGAGGCAGATAGGTGATATGTTAGTGATTGGACAACACCACAGAGGTTGTCCTAGAGCAGCAGCTCCAAACCTTTTTGATGTCATGAACCAATACCATTAATCAAGGGTTCCATGGACCCCTGTCACAGAGAAATAAATGAGCTGTATTGCTCAACAAACGGACTCAGCAGCTTCAAGCACATGAAGAGAGAGACAGTAGGATCTAGTGGTCTACTAACACACAAAGCAGTTGCTGCCGATTCACATCAGCTGTCGATGTTCACCATACTGGACAGGGCGCAGCTCTGAGCTGAGCCTCAATGCTGCTGGACCCAGCTTACCCCAACACTCGCTCCAATAGGCAGCTTCTGGAGGAATACCTGTGGAGGGCAAGGATTTACAGTAGGTTCTGGAGCAGTAGCATGCAGTAGTGGGAATTCACATCGAGGTCCAGGGGCAGCAATGGTGTCAGTAAAATACACAGCTCTCTCTCCCCTCCCCCCTCCCTCTCCCCCTCCCTCCCTCCCACGGCTGAACTTTTCACTCAACACCATCATCAATGAACAACTGCCAATATTACTGAGGTAAGCAACATTAATTATGTGCTGGTGACTAACTACTCACATAACATAGTACGATCATTCAAGTCAAGTTTAATGTTCTCCTAAGGGGATGCCTGTGTGTGACAATAACTGACACACAATAGCTGTGGCTCAGAAAGGAAGGGAAAGGAAGAAGGCAGCAGTAATAGGGGCCTCTGTAGTTAGGGGGTCAGACAGGAATTCTGTGGACGCAAGAAAGAAACACAGATGGTTGTTTGCCTCCCAGGTGCCAGGGTCCGGGATGTTTCTGATCGTGTCCACAATATCCTGAAGTGGGAAGGTGAACAGTCAGATGTCATGGTATATATTGGTACCAATGGCACAGGTAGGAACAGAGAGGAGGTCCTGAAAACAGATTACAGGGAGTTAGGAAGGAAGATGAAATGCAGGATGTCAAAGGTGGTCATCTCAGGATTACTGCCTGTGCCACGCGACAGTGAGTATAGGAATAGAGTGAGGTGGAGGATAAATGCATGGCTGAGGGATTGGATTGGGGAGCAGGGATTCAGATTTCTGGATCATTGGGACCACTTTTGGGGCAAGAGTGACCTGTACAAAAAGAATGGGTTGCACTTGAATCCGAGGGTGTCCAAAATCTTGGCGGGATGGTTTGCTAAGGCTATTGGGGGAGAGTTTAAACTAGAATTGCGGGGGGGGGGTGGGATCCAAACTGAAGAGATGGAAGAAGGGGCTGTTGGCTCACAAATAGAGAAAGCATGGGGACAGTGCGAGAGGTAGGATAGGCAGGTGATAGAGAAGGGATACGCTCAGCCCGATGGTTTGAGATGTGTATTTTAATGCAAGAAGCATCATGAACAAAGCAGATGAGCTTACACTGTGGATCAGTACTTGGAGCTGTGATGTTGTGACTATTACAGAGACTTGAGTGGCTCATGGGCTGGAATGGTTACTTCTTGTGCCAGGCTTTAGATGTTTCAGAAAGGACAGGGAGGGAGGCAAATGAGGTGGGGGTGTGGCACTGCTGATCAGAGATGGTGTCAGGGCTGCAGAAAAGGAGGAAGTCATGGAGGAATTGTCTACTGAGTCTCTATGGGTGGAAGTTAGGAATAAGAAGGGGCCAATAACTCTACTGGGTGTTTTTTATAGACCACCCAATAGTAACAGGGACGTTGAGAAGCAGATAGGGAGACAGATTCTGGAAAGGTGTAAATAATAACAGGCTTGACATGGTAGGAGATTCTAACTTCCCAAATAATGATTGGCATCTCCCTAGAGCAAGAGGTTTAGAGGGTGGAGTTTGTTAGTTGTGTTCAGGAAGGTTTCCAGGCACGATATGTAGATAAGCCTACAAGACAAGAGGATGTACTTAATCTGGTATTGGGAAATGAACCTGGTCAGGTGTCAGGTCTCTCAGTGGGAGAGCATTTTAGAGATCACAATTCTATCTCCTTTACCATAACATTGGAGAGGGATAGGAATAGACCAGTCAAGGATGTATTTGATTGGAGTAAGGGGAAATATGAAGCTATCAGGCAGGAGCTTGGAAGCATAACTAGGGAACAGATGTTCTCAGGGAAATGTATGGCAGAAATGTGGCAAATGTTCAGGGGATATTTGCATGGCGTTCTGCATAGGTACATTCCAATGAGGCAGGTAAAGGATGGTAGGGTACAGGAACCATGGTGTACAAAGGCTGTTGTTAAACTAGTCAAGAAGAAAAGAAAAGCTTACCAAAGTCTCAAAAATCTAGGTAATGATAGAGATCTAGAAGATTATAAGGCTAGCAAGAAGGAGCTTAAGAATGAAATTAGGAGAGTCAGAAGGGGCCATGAGAAGCCCTTGGTGAGCAGGATTAGGGAAAACCCCAAGGCATTCTACAAGTACGTGAAGAGCAAGAGGATAAGATGTGAGAGTATACAACCAATCAAGTGTGACAGTGGAAAAATGTGTCTAGAACCGGAGGAGATAGCAGAGATACTTAATGAATACTTTGCTTCAGTATTCACCAAGGAAAAGGATCTTGGAGATTGTACGGATGACTAACAGCGGACTGAAAAGTAGCATGTAGCTATTAAGGAAGAGGATGTGCTGGAGCTTTTGGAAAGCATCAATTTGGATAAGTCACCAGGGTCGGATGAGATCTACCCCCGGCTACTGAGGAAGGCGAGGGAGGAGATTGCGGAGCCTCTAGCAATGATCTTGCATCATCAATGGGGACAGGAGAGATTCAGGAGGATTGGAGGGTTGCAGATGTTGTTCCCTTATTCAAGAAAGGTAGTAGAGATAGCCCAGGGAAATTATAGACATAGAAACATAGAAAACCTACAGCACAATACAGGCCCTTTGGCCCTCAAAGCTGTAGCCGAACATGTCCTTACCTTAGAACTACCTAGGCTTACTTGTAGCCCTCTATTTTTCTAAGCTTCATGTACCCATCCAGGAGTCTCTTAAAAGACCCTATTGTTTCTGCCTCCACCATTGCTGCTGGCAGACCAGTGAGTCTTACCTCAGTGGCTGGTAAGTTGATGGATAAGATCCTGAGAGGCAGGATTTATGAACATTTGGAGAGGTATAATATGATTAGGAATAGTCAGCATAGCTTTGTCAAAGGCAGGCCATGCCTTACAAGCCTGATTGAATTTTTTGAGGATATCTCTAAAAATATTGATGAAGGTAGAACAGTAGATGTAGTGTATATGGATTTCAGCAAGGTATTTGACAAGGTACCCTGTGCAAGGCTTATTGAGAAAGTAAGGAGGCATGGGATCCAAGGGGATATTGCTTTGTGGATCCAGAATTGGCTTGCTCACAGAAGGCAAAGAGTGGTTGTAGACAGATCATATTCTGCATGGAGGTCGGTGACAAGTGGAGTGCCTCAGGGATCTGTTCTGGGACCCTTATTCATCGTGATTTTTATAAATGACCTGGATGAGGCAGCGGAGAGATGAGTTAGTAAATTTGCTGATGACACAAATTGTGTTGTGGATAGTGTGGAGGGCTGTCAGAGCTTATAGCAGGACATCAATAGGATGCAAAACTGGGCTGAGAAGTGGCAAATGGAGTTTAACCCAGATAAGTGTGAGATGGTTCATTTTGGTAGGTGAAACGTAATGGCAGAATTAGTATTAATGGTAAGACTCTTGGTAGTGTGGAGGATCAGAGGGATCTTGGGTCCGAGTCCATAGGACACTCAAAGCTGCTGCGCAGGTTGTCTCTGTAGTTAAGGCATATGGAGCACTGGCCTTCATCAACCATGGGATTGAGTTCAAGAGCCAAGAGTTAATGTTATAGCTATGAGGACCCTGGTCAGACCCCACTTGGAGTACTGTGCTCAGTTCTGGTCACCTCATTACAGGAAGGATGTGGAAACTATAGAAAGGATGCAGAGGAGATATAGAAGGATGTTACCTGGATTGGGGAGCATACCTGATGAAAACAGGTTGAGAGAATTTGGCCTTTTTTCCTTGGAGCGACAGAGGATGAGAGGTGACCTGATAGAGGTGTATAAGATGATGAGAGGCATTGATCGTGTGGATAGTCAGAGGTTTTTTCCCAGGGCTGAAATGGCTAACTTGAGAGGGCACAGTTTTAAGATGCTTGGAAGTAGGTACAGAGGAGATGTCGGGGTAAGTTTTTTTACACAGAGAGTGGTGAGTGCGTGGAATGGGTTGCCTGCAATGGTGATGGAGGGAGATGCGACAGGGTCTTTCAAGATACTCCTGGATAGGTACATGGAACTTAGAAAAATAGATGGCTATGGATAACCCCAGGTAATTTCTAAAGTAAGTACATGTTCGACTCAGCATTGTGGGCTGAAGGGCCTGTATTATGCTGTAGGTTTTTTATGTTTCTGATGCACGGGAAGCCACTGCATGGTCCTTGGCAGATTGGTGTCAGGGTCTAGTGGCATGGAATAAAAGATGATCGAGGATCCTTCACTGCTGCTTCACTGCCTTTGTGATGTGTCATCCTCTGCTGCCAGCTCCACCGTTGACATCTTGGTTGGAAAGCTCTTTGATCTGGAACCTCCCCCTTGACCTTGCGGCCATGGGTGGCACTGCTAGGAGCTAATGTCCAAGTGGCATTGCTCTTCAGATCTCAGGAACTAACAAATCTCTCCGCCACGATAAGGTGATGATCCTCAGAGATGATCCTGAATATACACGTTAATTACCTTACTTAGCTGAACATTCAACCACTGATTAGAATAAATATTTGCAACTTGGGAATTCATATTGTGGTTGATACAAGCAACATAATGAGTATCAAATCTTTGGCAGTCTCTATTATTGTCCTACTTCAATTCAATGAGGAAATGCCAAGCTCTTTCCTTACAAGCAATAACAGTTCTGAGAACATTTTTATCACTATTGCATTTCTGTTTAAGTTTTTCAACTTGGTGTTAGTTATTTCAAGTGGCTGTGATTTGACATGATAAATATATGTGCCATGATTACTTTCAATAATAACCACATCACACTTGCAGTTAATTTTGTTGGCATTGAAAAGCTGAGAAGTAATAATTGGAAGATGTATATTGACCTTAGTGCATAACCAATTCCTGTAGAAAGAACATCATAATGTAAATGAGCCAATTCCATGGATTTACCCTGTACAAATTGTCAAAAAACAGAAAAATACAAAGTAAGATTTGCACCTACATAGATACACTGTACTGTATGTGCACTGGATCAGATGAACAAACATGAGCATCATGTCACACCAACGAATGATGAATTTATCCCAAATGTCAATGATTGCAAACATTTTGCAAAGGTAGATATTCATACTGAAATCGCCAGATTGAACTTGCAAGGGAACCTTACTGCCTAGTTATTACCCCTGCATGTTGGAGTTTTTAAGTACAAGAGGCTCAACTTCAGAATAAGCTCAATAGCTTATGTTTTGTCATACGATCGTGTCTCAGACCTAGAGACACTCAGATAATCAGTATTAATATACTATTGCATTGCCATAAAGAGAATGAGAACCAAATATGACTTGAAGCATGTTCAGAATCAGGTTTAATATCATTCACATGTATTGTGAAATTGGTTGATTTAGTGGCTGCAGTATAATAAAATGCATGTAAATAAAGAAAAAAATAAATCAATTACAGGAAGTATACAAATACATATTAAATAGTTACATTATAATAGTGCAAAAGCAGAAATAATACAAAAAGTGAGGTGGTGCTCATGGGTTCAATGTCCATTTAGAAATCGAATGGCAGAGAGGAAGAGGTTGTTCCCAAATCGCTGAGTGTGTACCTTCAGGGTTCTGTACCTCCTTCCTGATGGTGACAATGAGAAGTAGGTTTGTTCTGGGTAATGGGGGTTCTTGGTAATGGACTCTGCCTTCCTGAGGCTCCATGAAGATGTTCTGGATGCTACGGAGTCCTGTACCAATGATGGAGCTGACTTTTTTTACAACTGAATTTAGGAACCGCGAGGCAATATTGCAGGTTTATAGGACCCTGGTCAGACCCCACTTGGAGTACTGTGCTCAGTCCTGGTCACCTCACTACAGGAAGGATGTGGAAGCCATAGAAAGGGTGCAGAGGAGATTTACAAGGATGATGCCTGGATTGGGGAGCATGCCTTATGAGAATAGGTTGAGTGAACTCGGCCTCTTCTCCTTGGAGTGAAGGAGAATGAGAGGTGACCTGATAGAAGTGTATAAGATGATGAGAGGCATTGATTGTGTGAATAGTCAGAGGCTTTTTCCCAGGGCTGAAATGGTTGCCACAAGAGGACACTGGTTTAAGGTGCTAGGGAGTAGGTACAGAGGAGATGTCAGGGGTAAGTTTTTTACTCAGAAAGTGGTGAGTGCTTGGGATGGGCTGCCAGCAATGGTGGTGGAGGCAGATAGAATAGGGTCTTTTAAGAGGCTTTTAGTTAGATACAATGGAGTTCAGTAAAATAGAGGGCTATAGGTAAGCCTAGTAATTTCTGAGGTAAGGACATGTTCGGCACAACTTTATGGGCCAAGGGGCCTGTATTGTGCTGTAGGTTTTCTATGTTTCTACATAACTTTCTGTAGCTTATTTCAGTCCTATGCAGTAGCGCCCCCCCCCCCACCCATACCAGACAGTGATGCAGCCTGTCAGAATGTTCTCCATGGTCCGTCTGTAAAAGTTTTCAAGTGTTTTAGGTGACAAAACGAATCTCCTCAAACTCCTGCTGAACTATAGCTACTTGTGGTGAACTACATATACCTGTCTGGACACGCCCCTCTGCTGACTGCTCCTGTGGCTCCTCCCACAGACCCCTGTATAAAGGCGATTGGAGGCACTGCTCCTCCCTCATTCTCCAGGATGTTGTGTGGTGGTCTCTTGCTACTAATCATGGTCTCTTGCAGCTAATAAAAGCCTATTGTTCACCTCCTGTCTCCGAGAGTTATTGATGGTGCATCACTGCTGTCTTGCCTTCTTCATGGCTGCGTATAAATTGGGACCGGGTTAGATCCTCAGAAATAGTGACATGCAGGAACTTGAATTTGCTCACCTTGACTTTAAGATTGCAGTTTCACAATGAATAGAGGTAGATGTTTATTCAAAGAGCAGAGGAATGAATTCTATGATGTACTGTCAGCTGTGATGGTGTACAGTGCAACAAGTTCTATCGATAAGCATGGGGTTTGCAGTCTGCTTGGCTTACTGCTGCTGAGACTTTCCTGATTTAACTATGTTTTCAGCTTCCCTGTGCCATCAAGCACACAAACAGATCAGACTGAAACCCACTGTTTACTTGGTCACATCTGCACATCTATTTATTATTATCCAGAGAAAGATTTCACACACAAGCCCAGTCAGTGGTATGGAAATACAAAACAAATCAAATGTTGATTGTTAAGAAGGCAAGGACATCATTCAAGTTTATGAAGCAGCATTGGTCATAGATGGGAGCAATGTCTGTCACCTGGGCCATTTTACGTTTTCATAAGTAACTTTATGGAATAAATCAGAAGTTGTGACAAATCATTAGCCAGTGATTAATGTGTTAAACAGTCCTAGCTGCAAGCACCCCACACATATCGAAAGTTGAATACTTAAGTTGTAAGAGTATATTGATTGTGATATTCGTCAGTAGAAAATTAAATTCTGTTGGTTACCTTTTACATCAGGATATACTTACAACCAACTTTATTAGCTGTAAGGGACAAAATCCCGAACAGCACATTAGTTATATGATTGAGAATGCTGAGATGAGCAAAATCTAATGATTCAAGCGATTGTTTTTTCATTGCGTATGACATGTCATGGAAACTTCACCCTCTCATGAAATCACACACACACACACACACACACACACACACACACACACACACACACACACACACACACACACACACACACACACACACACACACACACACACACACACACACACTCCACCACCCCAGACTGGGAGAAAGTTTCTGATGAACTCATAATAATCTCTATCTCAGATCTTGTTCTGCAAGGTGTTATCATCCAATCATTAACTGAATGTTATTGACATTTCTCAAAAAAGAGATTAAGAGCTCATGAAACTAGAACAGTAAGCACAATTCCCAGGAAGAGATCAGCTTGCTGAGCACAAATTAGGAATGTTGCTGGGTCTTGAAGTCCTGAGTTATAGGGAAAGGTTGAATAGGTTAGGACTTTATTCTCTGGAGTGTAGGAGAATGAAGGGAGATTTGACTGAGGTATACAAAATTAACAGGGGTAAATGAAAGCAGGCATTTTCCACTGAGGTTGGACAAAACTAGAACTAAAGGTCATTGGTTAAGAGTGAAAAGTAAAATGTTTAAGGGAAACATGAGGGAGAACTCCTTCACTCAAAGGGTGGTGAGAGTGTAGAATGAGCTGTCAGTGGAAGTGGTGAATGTGTTAGATGAGAAATTTGGATCAATACATGGATGAGAGGCATACTGAGTGCTATGGTCTGAGTGTAGGTCAATGGGACTAGGCATATTAATAGTTTGGTAGGGACTAGATGGTGCAAAGGGCCTGTTTCTGTGGTGTAGTGTTCCATGACTCATCTATAACTCGATGAGCTTCACTCAGTGCGTTGTGAGGGTGTGGAATGAGCTGCCCCCAGAAGTGGTGAATGAGATTTGATTTCAAAATCTAAACAGAAGTTTGGATAGGTACATAGATGGGCCAAAAGACCTGGTTTGTGCTGTAGTTCTCTGTGACTCTAAATAATATGGATCACAGACCTGCAAGAACTGATATTCATGTTACTGAAAAAGCTATCAACTTACACTGTATTGATTTCAAAGAAAAAAAGACTAGTGATGATATTGACCATAAGACCTAGCAGCAGAACTGGGCCATTTGACCAATCGAATCTGCTCCGCCATTCCATCATGACTGATTTATTATCCCTCTCAATCCCATTCTTCTGCCTTCTCCCCATAACCTTAGATGCATTTACTAAGAACCAATCAATTTCCATTTTACATATACCTAATGACTTGACCTCCCCAGCCATCGATGGCAATGAATTCCACAGATTCACCACCATCTGGCTGAAGAAATTCCTCCTCATCTATGTTCTAAAGGGACGTCCCTCTATTCCGAGGCTATGCCCTCTGGTCCTTGAACCCTTGAACATCGTCTCTATCTAAGCCTTTAAACATCCTATCAATTTCTACTTTATCTAGGCCTTTCGATATTTGATAGACTTCAATCACATCTCCCCTTATTCTTCTAAACTCTAGCAAGTACAGGCCCAGAGCCATCATACACTAGTCCTCATACACCAACCCTTTCATTCCTGGACTCATTCTTTTGAACCTCCCCTAGACCCTCTCCCAGGCCAGCACATCTTTTCTTAGATAGGAGGCCCTAAACTGCTCATAATATTCTTAAGTGCAGTCTGACCAATGCCTTATGAAGGCTCAGCAGGTTGTCCTGGCTTTTATTCTAGTCCTCTCAAAATGAATGTATTTGCCTTCTTTACCACCAAATCAACCTGCAAGTTAACCTTTAAGGAATCCTGTACAAGTACTCCCAAACCCTTTACAACTCTGATTCCTGAATTTTCCTCCTGTTTAGAAAATACTCTAAATCTATATTATTTCTATTACTTTTATTGATAATAAAAGGAGTATTCATGCCTTTTTTTACAAAAAAAAGAAAGAAAAAGAAAGAATGGGCAGTCCAATTGAGGATAAACTTTAAAAAGAGAGAGAGAGAGAAAAAAAACACATCCTTCCACTCATTCCCGAACCTTCATGGACAAGGATATTCTCCAAAGGGAATAAAGAAAAATAAATAAATGAAGATAAATTAAATCATGTGAAAATATTGAATAAAGGGTCGCCAGACTTGTTCAAAATCAAAGGATGTATCAAAGTGTCTGCTTCTGCCCAACATGTGATAGCTTTTTCAACTTTACTGGCTGGGAGAGCTATTTTTCTATACTGGAAAGAATCTAACTCGCCTACTGTTTTCTATTGGCTCTCCTCCATTATGTCATGTCTAAGTTTGGAGAAAATTAGAAGCCGGGGATAATTCTTATAGTGATTTTTGGCAAGGTATACACCCCCAGTGCTAGAAAATATGTGATAGCATTGCAGCAGTAGTAGCTTCTTCAAATCATTCTTAGACCATGTGAACAACATGGCCAGTGACTTGAACCGACAGAAGTTGAACAATCTGCTGCAAAGTCCACTCTTAGCTGAGCTGATAACCCTGTGGACACACTTTCTGGAACACCTCCGTCACATCAATGGAGAGCTATCCGCATCCTGGATATCATACGTTGACATGGTAGAGAACGTAGTGCTTGGGCGTCTGCGTGTCTCTCGTGAGGGGGACTGGGAGTTGCACCTCCATTCCTTAAGGACCATGATCCCATGGTGCTTTGCCTATGATAAGATGAATTTTGCCAGGTACCTGTCGCCTTACTTTGCTCAGACGATGAGCCTCCCAGAGAAGAATCCTTCTGTGTATGAGGCCTTCAAGACAGGCCAATTCTCAGTGCAGCTGTCAAGTAACAGCCCCATGGGGCAGATCCCGGTGGACCAGGCTATTGAAGCCACAGTGAACAAAGACACACAGACTCCTGGAGGCACCTCATGGTTCAGCCTGAATGCTGGAGCTATCCAGTGCATTCCTGGGACAGTTAAAGGAGATGGTGCAAGGCTACAAATCACAGCTTTGTCATGCAGAGCTACAGCGGCAAAGAATCCAGAAAGATGAGGAAGCAGTTTCAGCAGTGGTTAGCCTCATACATGAATGGGTCCACCCATTTGCTGAGAAGCGGGAACTCATCGGCATCTCTACGGTAAAGGCAGCCCCCAAGGACATTTCCTCCAACCTGATGAAGGCATATTAGATTGGTGAGCAATGCTATGCAACCTTCAAGGATGAGAGACTAGAGGAAGACCCACCAGCAAAGAAATCCCATGACCCAATGAAAACCAACAAGCTGAAAACATTCAGTGACATGTGCAAGAAGAGAGAAGTGAAATCAAATGGGAGGGCGATCATCTTGAAAGCAGACAGGTCTTCGTTTGGATGCATCAGAGTGATGGCGCAAGGGTGCAGTCTAAGTATGGAGCATATCCTTTCTCAACCCCTTGGACCATTGCCCCGGGCCCTGTCCGCACCAGAAGGATTGCTGAGAAAGACAAATAAAGCTACTTTAGCCACAACCTTGCAGAAAAATGTAGCAGCTGAAGAGCAACTCCCAGGAAACTCTGCTACAGTGGTTGATGGAATGGTCCAAAGAGTGAAAGGTGATCAAGTCACATTCAGAGATGTTGCCACAACAATTCTGGGTATGGCCCTGAGGGAAGGCAGTCAGAGTAGCAGAATAGATGTTGTGTTCAACACATACAAGGAGAACTCTATCAAAAGTAGAGAAAGATCTCTACGGGGTGAAGAGACTGGTCATGGTATCACAGGCACACAGATGGTGAGGCAGTGGAGGAGATTCCTGACCAAAGTCAGTAACAAAAATACTCTCATTAGCCTCTTCATCCATAGCTACCACTGGTGCAATGCTATCATGAATTTTCTAACTCTAGAAATGTATACCTTGCCAAAAATCACAACGAGCATTATTCCCCTCAGATGATACCGACCAACCCTACTGGCTCACAGATGAACCCATGGACCCTCCTTTATTTATCCTGCCTGTTGTTTCTTAAAAGAATTCCAAAAAAATTGATAGACAAGATTTCCCCTTAAGGAAACCATGCTGATTTTGGCCTATTTTATCATGTGCCTCCATGTACTCCAAAACCTCATCCTTAAAGATGACTCCCGACACCTTCCCAATCACTGAACTCAGGCTAACTGGCCTATCATTTCTTTTCTTTTTGCCTCCCTCCCTTCTTAAAGAGCAAAGTGTCACTTGCAATATTCCAGTCCTCCGCAACCATTCCAGAATCGAGTGATTCTTGAAAGATCACTACTAATGTTTCCATAACCTCTTCATCTATCACTTTCTGAAGCCTGAGGAGTAGTCCAACTGATCCACATGACTTTCCTGCTTTCAGTCCTTTCAGCTTCCCTGGCACTTTCTCCTTAGTAACAGCAACTACGCTCATTTCTGCCCTGACACTTTCAAATTTCTGGCATGCTGCTAGTTCGAAGGGGAAATAATACTTATGTGAAGAACATAGTATTTTATCACTTGAGGGTATCCTGTTCTCATAATCAATGAGACATAGGAGCAGAATTGGAACATTTGGCCCATCTGGTCCATTCAGCTTCCCAAGCACTTTCTTTTGAGGAATAGCAACTACATACACTTCTGCCTCTGACACTCTCCAGTTTCTGATGTACTGCTGGTGTCTTCCACAGTGAAGACTGACACAAAGTACTTATTAAGTTCATTCACCATTTCTTTGTTCCCCATTGCTACATCTCCAACGACATTTTCCAGCAGTATGACATCCGTTCTTACCTCTCTTTTACACTTCATACATTTGAAAAAGTGTTTTATATTATTGGCTAGCTTACATTCATATTTCATCTTTTCTCTCTTTATTGCTTTCATAGTTGCCTTCTGATTTGATAATTCAATTGTTATTCTTGATGCCAGTAATTAAAATTCTCAGTACTAGATAAATCTGTTACTAATTCAAAACTTAATTATGTCCGCAAACAGAGGAAGGATAGTGAACAAACAATGGAGATGACCTAAGGGGGTGTGTATCCAACTTAGTTTTCATTCTACACAAAATCTCATTTTACAGGCTGGTCCCAGGTTATGAACAGGTTCTGTTTTTATAGATGTCCTTAAGCCAAATTGGTCTGTAAATCAGAAAATGCACAAAATCACTAGATATGGGAATTATACCTCTACAGTGTTGTAAATGAAACCCCTGGTTTCTTTCCTTGGCTGCGTAAATCTAGGGAAGACAACCTCCGGCCCCGCTAAACTCGTGAGATTGAGGCGTGCCCGATCCCACCCAAAACCCTGGTTTGTGTGGATGCTGTGTCATTTGCTACCCCGTTACAAATTAATGCCACAAAATAACAGGCATACGATTAAAGGAATTACATTTATGAATTTTAACCAAAGGGTTAGTAAAGAATGACAAAAAGAAAAGGGCTGAATCTAGTTAAACAGTCAAAAGTGCACAAGTTGGAGCTCATCTTGAACTTCTCTGTCACTCACACGCTGGGCCCTCAGTCAGCGTGAAAGCCCACACTGCCTTCAGAACGTCGCTCGCAATCCATTGCAAACAAACGGGTCTCCCACCGGATTGTATGCTACGACTGGTTCTCCCCAGCGTCTTCTCTCTTCATCTCCTCTCGAACAAAAGCTCCAAGCCCAACCTTAGTGTCCCTCACCAGAGAAACCTCCCCTTAATCAGACCATCCCAATTGGACGGCGCACATTTCTCCTCTCTCTCATCTTCAACAATAACTCAATCATCAGCTGAAAAAAAGCAGCTCTCACAGAACAGCACAAAATGAAATACATTCAGTATAACAGTAACAAATATCAACCAGGACACTACATAATAAATGACATTGATGAGAATCAGAATCAGGTTTATTATCACCGGCATGTGACATGAAATTTGTTAACTTAGTAGCAGCAGTTCAATGCAGTACATATTCTAGCAGAGAAAAGTAATAATAATAAATAAAATTTTTAAAATAATAATAAACAAGTAAATCAATTATGTAAATTGGATAGATTTTTAAAAACATGCAAAAACAGAAATATTGTATATTTTTTAAAAAGTGAGGTAGTGTCCAAAGATTCAAGGTCCATTTAGGAATCGGATGGCAGAGGGGAAGAAGCTGTTCCTGAATTGCAAGTGTGTGCCTTCAGGCTTCTGTACCTCCTACCTGATGGTAACCGTGAGAAAAGGGCATGCCCTGGGTGCTGGAGGTCCTTAATAATGGACGCTGCCTTTCTGAGACACCGCTCCCTGAAGATGTCCTGGTAGGCTACTACCCAAGATGGAGCTGACTAGATGTACAAACTTCTGAAGCTTCTTTCAGTCCTGCGCAGTCTCCCCTCCACACCAGACAGTGTCTGACAGGCTGCATCATTGATGAGTACCAATGATTATTGACTTCCTCTGACCAGACGTAGGCCTCTGTTAGTCTCAATAGACCATGGATTTGTGCCTTTAGAAAGTTTCCAGGGTGCAAGCCTGGGCAAGGTTTTAATGGAAGACCGGCAGTTGCCCAAGCTGCAAGTCTCCCCTCTCCACACCACTGATGTTGTTCCCAGGAAGAGCATTAGGACCCATACAGCTTGGCACGGGTGTTGTTGCAGAGCAATGTGTGGTTAAGTGCTTTGCTCAAGGACACACACGCAGCCTCAGCCAAGGCTCGAACTAGCGACCTTCAGATCACTAGACTGACACCTTAATCACTTGGCCATGTGCCAACACCCTAACCAGATGCAGTGGTGCAGAATCAGTATGCCTCATGTGACATAGTTTAATCATTGCAAATGTCTCATGCTACCTGCTTTAATCATTGCACACCCATCAATGGAAGCAATCACTTGTCAATTTCCAAAGCTACTCTCTTAAAGGCCTCATGCGGTATAACTGACAGACTGTGCTTCTGAAGAGACAGTGGTGTCCGTTTACATTTATTACCAATAAATGTTTCTTTTCTAGATTAGTCCTCGTTAATGATTTTAATGGGAGATCATTTGTATGCATGCGTGTCCTTAAGTGGGCCAGTGGGGAAGTGGGAAGATTTATACAAACATTAAAGAATGTCTCGCATTCTCCTTATCCCAAAGGCAAATCATGAAAGCAAGAACCTTATCACTTTTCACAAAATTACAGGCCAACAAGGTATTAAATGTTATGAATGCTGCTGCCTATAATTACTTTGCAAACATTTTTCACCTGCTAGGCTCCACAAGATGGATGGCCAACATCTATATCAGCTTGACAAAACCAATGAAAACAGCATCTCAGAAAATTCAGAGGAACATATGAAATTAAGATTACACCAGGAGATATATTTCTGGTGAAATGCATTTTGAAAAGCAAGCAACTCTACACGATATGCCACCATTTGACTGACACAAAAAGATTATAGCATAATTTTGATTTGCAAAGCTTCACACCAATATATTACTTTTTAGGACACTCAAATACAATCCACGAATGGTATGACACACAAAATGCTAGAGTAACTCAGCATCTAAGAAAAAAAGAACAGTCGACATTGCGGGCTGAAACCCTTCTCGGGACATTGTAAGCATACTATGTTGGTGCCAGAAATGTGTAGCAACACTAGTGGGCTACCCCCTGCTCATCCAGAGGTTGTGCTGGTTGGTAACATAAATGACACCTTTCACTGTATGCTTCGATGTATGAACGTTTGTACATGTGATAAATGAATCTAACTCTGAGTTATTCCAGTTGATGCAATTTAACTAAGAAAGAGTGTGCTAGCATTTGAGAGAGTCCAAAGGAGGTTCATGAGAAATATCCTGGTAATGAAAGTGTTAATGTATGTGGGGTATTTAATGGCTCTGCACCTGTACTTGTGGGAGTTTAGAAAAATGAGGGGGTAATCTCATTGAAACCTGTGATGGAGAGTCCCTTGACAAGGATGGGTTGGACACAAATGCCTGGAAATTGGAAGCAAGCTTCAGGGCATGGTTTTATCCTGGATCAGAGCTTGAAATAAACACTAGATGATATCATGAGTAGGCTTACAATTGAGCACCAAACCACAGTTCAGCTGTTCCTTAAATACTCAATTCTTGGTGCTTGAAACATGATTACCAATTAGTGGGACCGATCTGAACCCTTACAGAGGCGGCGTAAGCACTCCGAACTCTGGGGAGTCTGAGTGTTTAAATTCTGGAAGCTGGCTGTCTAATTCTGGAATTAGGGCTGTCTCCTAACAGAACTCCCTCCCTTATGGCTGACCCCTGACAGCCCTGGCTTCTGGGAGAGGCAGTGATGGCAATTGTGAATGAGAGCCAGATCCAAGATGTCTCTTTTGGGCACCCAGCTCCTCCCCTCAGGTCTGAATCTTTCCCAGTCTGTGAGGTATTGCCAAACCCCTCAAACGGAACGCAAGTCCAGAAGTCTTCTCACTGTGAAGAACTGTTCCCCCTCGATAAACCTGGGTGGCGGTGGGTCCAGCGGTGGTGAGGCTAAGGAGCTGGTGCAGACAGGTTTTAATCTAGAAATGTGGAAGGTGGGATTGATCTTTAGGGTCTTGGGGAGCTTCAAGATGTGGGCCACCAGGTTTACTTTCCTCAGGAGTTCAAAGGGTCCAATGAACTTGGACACCAACTTTCTAGGTACAACATGGAATGGCAAATCATGCCCAAGCTGTAAAGCAGGTTCCTGACTTCTTCAGTTTGCCTTGGTCTCTATTTTCTGGGTAGAGTACAGCAAAATCTCTCTTGACCCAATCCATCTTTGTTTGCAGTGTTGGATGAGATCTTCAGCTGCAGGGACCCCAACCTCGGCCTCTCGTTCCAGAAGGAGAGACAGAAGACAACCAAACCAGTCAAATGGTGACATCATGTTTGCCGAATGCCATTAGGTTTTGTGGGTGACCTCTGCCCACATAAAGTGGTCAGACCACTCGTCCGGTCTTTCTGAGGTCAGGCATCTTAGGGTACATTCTAAATCCCGGTCAGTCCGCTCCATCTGGCCATTGGGTTGTGGGTGAAACTCAGAGGAAAAGTTTGCTGTTGCCATCCAGAAATGTGATGAGAATTGTGGACCATGATCCTAGACCATGCCCACCGCAAATATATGAATCCTGAAGACTTGATCCCAGACTATCTCACTCGTCTCCACTGTGGCCATAGCTTCTCCAAGGTAATGAACTTGTAGGCTTTCGAAAACCGATCACCAATTACCAGGATGACTGACTTCCCCTTGAATGGCGGGAGACCCGTGACAAAGTCCATGGAAGTGTGTGCCCAAGGTCTTTTTAGAACAGGTAGGGAGTGGAGAAGCCCTTGAAATCAGGCTTCTTGTTTCTGGTGCACACCTTGCCTGCCTGCACTTGCGGCCGAACCTCTTTCATCATTCCAGGCCACCAATACCTTCTCTTGATGCATTCAAGGGTCTTGGCAATCCCTGGTTGTGCGGTCATTCTCAATGAATGTCCCCAAAGGACTACCTGGGACCTGACAGAAATTGGGATGAGCAGCCTACCTGGAGGACCATTTCTAGGAATCTCCCCTTGCGCATGGACCTTGTTAACAAGAGTGTCAATACACCAATGAATTGATACTACCACCCTGGCTGGGGAAAATTGTGGTAGGCTGCTCCTCATGTTCTGGTTCATCAAACTGATGGGACCTGGCATCAGGCTTCTGGTTTTTTCGACCCCAGTCGGTAGGTCAGGATGAATTCATACAGTAAAGAACAAAGCCCAACTGGCCTGCCTGGAATTCCGTCTCTTGGTTCCTGAATATAAGCCAGATTCTTGTGGTCAGTTCATATGGTAAAAGCGTTCTAGGCCCCTTCTAGCCAGTGACACCATTACTCCAAGGCAACTTAATTGCAAGAAGCTCCTGATCCCGATGTCATAGTTCCTCTCTGCTGGGATAGCCCCATGGAGACGAATGCACAAGGGTGCAGTTTACCATCCAAGGTGGTCATTGGGACAAGATCGGACCCACTCCAATGTCAGAGGCATCCACTTCCATGATGAAGAGAAGGTTCGGGTTAGGAGAAACCAAGATAAGAACTGTTATGAACCCCTGCATAACCTCTGCAAAAGCAGTCTCTGCTTCAATCGTCCATACAAAAGAGCCCATGGATTTCTTAGTTAGCGCCATCAGCGGAGCTGCCACTAAGCTGAAGTTCCTGATGAACTTCTGGTAGAATTTAGCAAACCCCAGGAATCATTGGACTTGATGATATTGGATGGTGATTGCCAGTCTCTGACTGCCTGGGTCTTGGTAGGGTCCATCTTGAGGTTGCCTTTGGAGATGATGAAACTCTGACTTCTCCAACTTGACATAAAGTCCATAGTCTAGAAGCCTCTTTAAAATGTCCCTGACGTGCTTCTCCAACAGCTTTGAGAGCTCCTCCAAATCATTGGGTGAACTTAAGGCAGCGGTTGATAGGTACTTGACTAGTAAGGGTGTTGCAGGTTACAGGGAGAAGACAAGAGGATGGGGTTGAGAGGGATACTAAATCAGCCACGATGGAATGGTGAAGCAGACTCGATGGGCTAAGTGTCTTAATTCTGCTCCTTTGTCTTATGGTCTCATGGAAATGAATAGATTTTTCAAAGACACAATAAAAACATAAATTCTAGCAATGCCAGAAATAAAAGCTTTTAAGGGAGGAATGTGGTTGTTTTGTTGTTACATTTGCTTTTTACTACATGCAGTGCCTTCCTTCCATGCCCTTTGACTGTTTGCTCCTTATAAAGTCCAGAGGCAGGCCACAAGGCATCAGTGAGAATTCAGAAGCCCAAATTCATGGTTCTGCTCAGTGTGAAGAATCTAGAGAACTATCCATATTTCCACCCTTGGTCTGAAAATTCCTGGCATCACTGCAGAGAACCTCGCTTTGGTATAGTCCTGTTGTAGATGGACCTAAAATACTAGAAGATGAATGCAGCTCTGCAAAACAGTCAAAAACTGCATATGATTTTAGTCAACTTGCCCACCATAGCTAATGGAATGCCTTGGTTAAGATTTCCACTGCTATGCTGTGAGGTATTTTAGCGGTTTTCTGTAAAATTGGTGTGTCCTGCTGGTCAGAGTGTTTTGGCTTTAGTTAAAGATAAAGAGCCTTGTTGTTCAACTTAGGAACGTTGTGTCAGTCAATCAGCAGTGGGATGGCATGGAAGATTCTCAAGAACTGGGTGGGAAGAGTTTTCTGAAGGACCGTAGTCTGGTTTGGGGTGTTTTGACCGGAGGCGCGGAGAAAAGAGCACCAGGAAGACACATGGAGGATCCCATCGGAAGGGGTGACCCTATTGAAGGAGTGCTTTGCGAGGTGGAGAATTCCAAGAAGGGAAATTCTACCTGTGGTTGGTGAGGAGAATTCAGTGCTATGAGTAAACGATCTCCAACGTTCATGTGTATATTTAGACTGGTTAACTGTAATGGGACCTTTTATATTTTTATTAATCTGTTAACTGTTGGATAAAGTTGAAAATTGGTAATTATACTTTCTGTATAATTTTATCCTGATACATGATCTGTCATTTCTGGGTTGCCGATAACTGTGAATGGGCAGCATTTACACAGCATTCGCTCAAATCGAGGTTCCTTTCATCGGAACATCACGGCGTTCCTGTTTGGTTGAGCCCCACATCATACCGACCTTGGATGTGTATTCTTTATGAAAGGTGGCATTCTCACCACTGAGTCACGTGGCTGTCACCAGAGTCAGCTAACGAGCCAAGTTAGTGTATGAGCCCTGGTGAGAGGGTCACACTAATTATTTTTATAGGGTATTTTATAATCACTGTTTAAATGAGAATGCTAAGACTAAAATTTTGCTTTATCAGTACCATCCTGTAGTCTTTCTGGTCTTCAATTATTAGTGTTCACTGACAAAATCAGATTCAGATTCATTTATTTATCACCTGCACATTGAAACCAACAGTCAAATGTGTCGTTTGCATTAACAAGGATGTGCTGGGGGCAGCCCCAGGTGTCACCCCCGACTCATGCATTCCAAGAAGCTTGCTGCATTTGTCACTGTTCTTGTTGTGTTTTGTAACTTCAAAACATTAAGCTAATTCACAGGGAGTCTGAAATATGGGTGTAACTTCATCTCCCAGTGAGGCATGCTCATATCATATGGTAGCGTAATGACATATGCATATAACATATTTTACATATAACCCATAATTAATTATTTAAATGAACAAGAATGCTTAATCAACTAATATATACATACACAAAATTACTCAAATATTACTTGAATATTAAATACACAACACTCCTCTCGGCTTAGCTATAAACTCCAACTTAATAGAGAATGCATCTCAACTGTATACACAGTATGTTATGTAATACTATTACTATATACTGAGATCCACAGCATAGGACATTTTAAATTGTCCTATTGAGGACTAAAGATTGAAGTAAAGTGGAAGATTTTGTATTCTTGTGGGATAATGTCTTTCCCGTCAAGGAGGGTCACCTTGCTTGGCAGTGGAGGCTTCTGGATGTGAAACAATCTCAGGTTCTGGGGCCTTCTCCATCGTGGTTGTAGGAGTTGACTCTGAGACTACAGGAAGTGGTGCTGCCAGTTGTAGCTACTTTTCTTCTTCTTCCTTTTTCTTCTTCCAATTTGTGCACTTTGACCTTAGGAAGGTGCATTTTATTCACTGGCGTATTCTGTTGTTAATCCTTCTGCTGCTCCGTTAATTATCTGACCTCTCCTCTTGGTTTTCTCATTCACAATATCACGTGACAAGTCCTCTGTTTTCGTATGTCTATTGCCTCCTTTCTTTTTGGCCTTTCATTCACCCAGCTGAGCTTTGATCTTTGCACCTACTTTTACAAGCAGCTTTTCATCTCCCATTTGAAGTTCATGCAATAACCTCAATGCACGCAGAATAGATTCTGGTTCTTTATACTCAAAAAAGCCGAATGCCTGCAACTTTCCTAAAGCTCCTTGGACTCTCTTCCAGCTTAAAACCAATCCACATTTTGCAAATAACTGCCTGATTAGCATATCAGAAATGTTCTCAGGTACATTCCCTATGAAAGCTCTTGTAGTTGGGTCACTGCTTTCATCAATTTCACGCTTTCTCTGAGCAGCATGGTCTTTCCAAGGTCCAGTAAGCTTCCCAACTAGAGGCACAGAGGTTGGCACTGACACCTGTTTGTTCTCTGTTGGGCGACGGTCTGTGATGTTCAACATGGAGACAGTTGTGTCATCATCCAGTATCTTTCTGAATAAGCTTTTAGATAGCTCATTGCAGGGGACGTGGCATGCAAATTGTGGATGGATCTCCAATCAAATTGTAGGCACATCCCAACAATGCCTTCCCCTTTTTGTTAACCACATACAAGCTCACTGTGACCTGGTGGTTGTTGTATTTCACTGTCACAAATGACATTGCAACAAGAGTTATCTTTTTCCCAGTATAAGTTCTTAGTTGGATGTATGCAGGCTTCGGTATAGTATTTTGGAAATGTGTCTCAAACTAAATTTGTAGAATGACTGAAATTTTAATTAATTTTCTGTTCACTTCTGGTATAAGCCATAGTTTATTGTTAATTTTCGGACTGTAAATTTTAAGGCTACACAGTCCTGTGTCAATCTCATTGTTATTAGATTTTTCATCAACAGTGTGCATGTTAGTGCTCTTTTTGAAGCTGCAACCTGACGTTTTATTTTTTCCCTTCTCTGTACAGTGCATTTCTCTCTTCATTGAATTTATTTTTTTACCCAACATTCTGTTTGCATCTGTCCTACTTTGTTGCATTTTCTGCAAGTTTCAGCTTTAAATCTGCATTTGTTTGGTGTATACGAGCCTCTGCCACAATGATAAAACAATTTGTTTGGCCAGGCTGGTTTCTGTTCAGACAATCCAATTTGTTCATGTTCACTTCCATTCCTGACTGCAACTCAATTGCGTCTCTGTCTGCAGTTTCCTTTGAAAAAGCGAATTCCACTGCTTGTTTGAATGTAAGCTGTGCTTCAGTTAGCCATTTCTGGATGCTTTCCTTTTGACCATTAGGCGATATGATGTAGGAGCAGAATTAGGCCATGCAGCCCATTGAGTCCGTTCTGCCATTTCATCATGGCTGATCCCGGATCCCATTCAACTCCAGTCATCTGCCCTGTCACCATATCCTTTACTGCCCCAACCAATCAAGAATCTATCAACTGCTGCTTTCAATATACCCACAGACTTGGCTTCCACTGCAGTCTGTTGTGGAGCATTCTACAGATTCGCTACTCTCTGTCTTAACACATTTTCTCCTTACCTCTGTTCTAAAAGGTCACCCTTCAATTTTGAGGCTGCGCCCTCTAATTCTGGATACCTCCACCAGAAGGAACATCCTCTCTGCATCTACCCTATCTAGTCCTTTCAACATTCAATTAGTTTCAATTAGATCCCCACACATTCTTCTGCATTTCAGTGAGTACAGGCTCAAGCTGCCAAACTCTCCTCATATGTTAACCCCTTCAATCCTGGGATCATCCTTGCTAATCTCCTCTGGGCTCTCTCCAATGACAGTACATCCTTTCTGAGATGAGGGGCCCAAAACTCTTGACAATACTCCGTGCAGCCTGACTAGTGTCTTATAAATCTTCAGCATTATCTCCTTGTTTTTATGTTCTATTCCCCTTGAAATAAATGCCAACATTGCATTTGTCTTCTTTACCACTGACTCGAACCTGTAAATTAACCTTCTGGGAGTCTTGCATAAGTCCCTTTGCACCTTTGATGTTTGAACTTTCTCCCCATTTAGATAATAGTCTGCAATACTCTTCCTTTTACCAAAATGCATTATCATACATTTCTCAACACTGTTTTGCTCATTTTTCTAATTTGTCCAAGTCCTGCTACAATAGCATTGTTTCCTCAGTACTACCTACCCCTCCACCTATCTTTATATCATCTGCAAACTTTGCCACAAAGCCATCAATTCCATTATCCAATTCATTGACAAACAATTGTTACGAACCCCATAACTGGGTCACTTACCATCAAAGATAAAGACATCCATTGAAGTCTGATGATACTATTTTAACAGTATTTATTAGTAAAAATACACAAAAATAATATCAATACAAATACACAGATAATATATGTCATCAATACTAAATCTAAAAGTGCGGGTATTATAATAATAAGAAATAAGCTCTATCATTGTCTAGGGGATAATGTATTGTCCGATAGAAATATAAAGTTCACTCAGTTCATGCAGGCTGCAGTCGTTGAGGACCACTGTGTTGCAATTGTTGGAGGGAGAGAGAGAGAGATTTGGAGAAAAACTTGATGGCTTTCCTTTATGATTTTGATCCATCAGGAGTCTCGTTGTCATGGCCGTTCAAGTGTGACCTCTCCTTTAGCTAAACCGTTCTTCCGTGGTGAGCCCACCACCCCGGCAAGGGAGGACGCACACGAGCTCTCACCGGCTTTCGCTATTAAACGCTGTCACGGGATTTCCAGCGTTTCTCCTGGTGCGTCTAAAGGAGTTGTTCCCCAGACCCTCTTTTGTCCTTACTCACGAGGTCTCAGATGTCAATCAGGTTGGGATGAGGTAATCCCTCAATCAGACCACTCTGGTTGTCCCCTGAGGGGTTTCAATGAATAGTACAGTACTCAATACACAATTCCGTCTCCAAGAGACAATAGCCGTTATCAGTGGTCCCGTTCCGCTGAGGTCAGGACACATCCCAAACCTTGTGTATTGAGTGTCTCTCTCTCTCTCATTTCCTGGGTCCCAGACCTGAATTAATGGCGATCTTGCGATTCTCAAAAAGGAGGGGGTGACTTTGTACCCTTCGGCCCCTCAGAGTTGCTTCACATTCATAACACAATGTGAAAAATAGTGGTCCCAATACTGAACCTTGAGGAACACCACCAGTCACTGGTAGCCAACCAGAAAAGGCCCCTTTATTCCCATTCACTGCCTCTTCTATCCATGCCAGTATCTTTCCTGTAACACCATAGGATTTTATCTTGTTAAGCAGCCACATGTGAGGCACCTTATTAAATGCCTTCTGAAAGTCTAAGTAAATGACACCCACTGTTTCTCCTTTGTTCACCCTGCTTGTTACTTCCTCAAAGAATTCTAGCAGATTTGTCAGGCAAGATTTCCCTTCACGGAAACCATGCAGACTTTGACATATTTTATCATTAGTCTCCCAGTACCCTGAAACCTTGTCCTTAATAATGGACTCCAACACTTTCCCAACCACTGGGGTTAGGCTAACTGGCCTATAATTTTCTTTCTTTTGCTTTCCCCCCTTCTTAAAGAATGTAGTGACATTTGCAATTTTCCAGTCCTCTGGAACCATGCCAAAATCAAGTGATTCTTGAAAATAATGACTAACACATCTGTTATCTCTTCAGCAACTTCTCTCAGAACTCTGGAATGTAGTCCACCTGGTCCAGGTGATTTATCATCTTAAGACTTTTGAGTATGCCGGCACTTCTCCCTTTGTAGTAGCAATGGCACTCACTCCTTGGCACTCCCTGACACGCATGGACCTCTGGCACACTGCTAGTGTCTTCCACAGTAAAGAATGAAGCAAAGTACTCGTTAAGATCATCTACCATTTCTTTGTCCCCTATTACTACCTCACCAGCATCATTTTCCAGTGCTCCAATATTAACTCTCACCTCCCTTTTATTTTTTATATAACTGAAAAAACCTTTCAGTTCAAAGTCCACAAACTAAACAATCTCTTAGTATATTTTTCAGACCATTATTGAACTGACAATGCTCAGACAATCTCTTCAATTCGGCCACATATGCTGAAATGGACTGCCCTTCTGTTTTATTCCACTTACGAAATCTAAATTGTTTAGCAAACAACAATGGTTTTGGTTCTAAGTGTTCCTCTATTACTTTTACAATAGCAGCAAAAGGTTATTTCTTATGGTTTGGTTGGAGCAGTCAAACTTATAAAGCAAACTATAAGCCTTTAAAAATGAACTCAGCAATATTGCTGCTTGCTTCTCATTGGCTATTTCATTTGCTCAAAATACTGTTCCAATAGCTCAATATGCATGAGCCTAGTACCTGCTGTGTAATTAAACTTGTCAAATTTTCCAATGTAGCCAGCCATTTCTGATTTTTTTAAAAAAATGATTATATTACCCAGCACTCAATCTTTATGAACCCTGAATTCTTCCATTATCAACTTTTTAAAAAACTTGGTCATGTCTTCCCTTCCAAAGACTGTCTCTATACATGCTGGGCTATGCTAAGCTGTTTTGTTTACTTCAAATGTCTTGCTCCATATCATGCGGGATGATGCATGCAATTAATGGAACTTTACACATAACCCATAATTAATCATTTAAACAAACAAGAATGATCAATCAAACAACATATATACAAGATTATTAAAATATTACTTTAATATTAAATCCACAACAGTTCTGAATGTTAGGCTGTTACTGTGACCGTTGGAACAATTGCATTCATAATTTGGTTGTTTGCAAACCGTGAAATGTGTTATTGATTCCGTGGGAATATCTATTAAATTACCAGATAATGTATGTAAGTGTTAACTTTGCTATGATATCATGGCAAATAAACTACTTGAAAATAAAAGGGTGATGGAACTTGCAAATGAGTAGAAAGAAAAATAACATTGAATAGTGCCTCTCTGGAGTTGGTGAAATTAACCTGCGTTATTTAAACTTTCTTTCAATATACACAAGGTTACTTCTTCTCTCAGTAACTCATCTTTAGCTAGCAATTCAGATAGAGCAACCACATGAATACTAAATCCACAAGAGTTGGTCAGTGGCTGGTGATCTTGTGATAAGTGACTTAACATCTCCCTCTCCACAATCTTTCAACCATCCATACATAATGAGCCAAATCGGCTCTCAGCTTAACTGGATACACCATCCAACAGATTTCTAGAAGCTCAAACTCATGCCAGACAAAGCAAGTCCCTTGATTGTCACACATGCACCATACTAGCTGACCATTCTTCCCAAAACACTCTGCAACGGCTGCAGAATCTATTCGACTCTGAAGATCTTTCCTGAGCTCAACATATTGACCGAATTACAAAGAACTCATACTTGCAGCTATATTTCAGTCGGAGTTTGATGAGATTTGATATGTTAATAAGCTCCAAACCCTTGGCCTCAATATCTCCTTGAGTAATTTAATCCTCGATTTCCTCGCCAGTGGTGCATAAGCCCGTCCTTTTCATCAGAGGTGGAGAGGGTCAGCAACTTTAAATTCCTTGGTCTTATCATTTCAGAGGACATGTCCTAGGCCTAGTACAGAAGTACAATTAAGATAGAAGCACAGCAGCTTCCTTAGGACTTCAGTAGATTCGGTAATGTCATCTAAAACTTGGACAAACTTCAAAAGATGTGTAGTGGGGAGTATATTGACTGGCTGCATCATGGCCTGGTATGGAAGCACCAATGTCTTTGAATGGAAATTCCTACAAAAAGGTAGTGAATATGGCCAAACCCTCCAAACCATTGAACATATCTACATGAAACACTTTTGCAGGAAGGCAGCATCCACCATCAGGGACCCCTACCACCAAGGCCATGCTCTCTTCTTGCTGCTACCATCATGAAGAAGGTACAAGAGCCTCTGGACCTGCACCAACAGGTTCAAGATCAGCTACAATTACTCAACCATCAGGATCTTGAACCAAGGGGGATAACTACACTCATCTTCACTTGCCCCATCATTGAGATGTTCCCAAAATCAATGGGCACACTTTCAAGGAATCTTCATCCCAAGCTCTCAATATTTTTTGTTTATTTTTTATTACTATTGTTTCTTCTCTTTGCATTTGCACAGTTTGTTGCCTTCTGCTCTCTGGCTGAACACCCTAGTTGGTTGGTCTTTCATTGATTCTGTTATAATCATTATTCTATGGATTTGTTGAGTCTGTCCACAAGAAACTGAATCTCAGGGTTGTACATGGTGACATATATGTACTTTGATAATAACACAATTAACTTTGACCATGGGCACTAGCCTCCCTCCCAATACCTCCTACCTCACCCTTTTGCCCTCTTTTTATACTACTCTAGATATTGGAATTACCTCTATATTGTACTTTATAGTAATTGCACTGCTGCCACAAAACAACAGATTTCACAACACGTCAGTGAGAGTAAACCTGATTCTGATTCTGAAGCAGTGCATCAACACATCAAAACTTCTCAACAGCATTTGCTAAACTGTAATCTCTGCCACTTTGAAAGTCAGGAGCAGCATATGAGGTCCCGTTTAAGGTGCACTCCAAACTGCCATGGAAACACTGCCATTGTTTCATTGCAAATGGGAATCAGAATGAGGTTTAATATTTGGAGCATATATCGTGAAGTTTGTTAACTTTGCAGCAGCAGTACAATACATGATAAAGAGACAAAAAAGAAAATATGAATTACAGTAAGTATATGAAATACAGTAAGTACAGTAGATAGTTAAGTTAAATAAGTAGTGCTAAAGAAAGGAAATAAAAACATAGTGAGGTAGTGTTCATGGGTTTAATATCCATTCGAAAAGCTGATGGCAAAGGGGGGAAGCTGTTCCAGAATTGTTGAGTGTGTGCCTTCGGGCTTCTGCGTTTCCTTCCTGATGCGAGCAATGAGAAGAGGACATGTCTTGGGTGGAGGAGGGCTTTAATGATGGACATCAGGAATTCCTCCAGTAAGTGAACTGCTGGGGATCAACATCGCACTTTCAAGGACAATAAATGCTAGCCTTGTCAGCGTGACAGTCATCTCATGAAACCATCCCATCAGTTTACACAACTAACCACCTCACAAGCAGAATGAAATGCTGCTTTTTGGGAAAAGCGTGTTGCTCCATTCTAAAGAGAACAACCGTATTTTTTTATTGCAACTATTTCAAAATAACCTGTATAGCGAAGAGACATCTTCATTCTTGACCATGCTTAATTCAGTCCATTCCTTCTCTGAATGAATTTCAATCAGCAAAATTGTATACTTTCAAAATGATGATTTAACCACTTTAAACTGTGGTGCTAAATTGCAGAAAAGCTATACAAGTTGAGGTCTCATGCAAAACATGGGCATTAAGAGACATACAGGAGATTTGAAAAACTATTACTTAAAATTATTAAGTTAAAAATGCTTGTAAGCAATTGGATTCATTTAACAAGTGCAAATATTTCAAATAAAAAGGTAATCAACATGCTGTGCTTTTAGCTGTAAAATTCCCATTCAAGTGAATGGCCTCAACAATTCTATGCCGGGTTCAACGCTCAAAATTCCTACTGCTTGATGTACAATGAAATAAGTTGTACCTAGACATTAAAGATTCCATATGAGAGTCCAGAATGTTCAGTATTCCAGCAAGTTCAGGTGAGTATTCTCACACTCTTGTTGACACTTGCATGAGGCAAATGACAGCACTTCACGGAGTAGTCCTGGCATTTTCCAGCAGATTCAAGCTCCATGTGACGCCATTAAATTCATCTGTCCATAAGCGGTTAAATCCATGTTAGTTCACGGGATTTCAGGCTGATTTCAATGGAAACCTCACCCTACCAATGGATTGTTGGCCCCATTCCCATCAGGAAAGAGGATACACAATGTCCATGTGAGGACTACTAGACTTATAAACAGTTAGTTCCCTCAAGCCATCGACGAACACCACCACTGCTCTTTAACCCATCCCACCACCCCTTACACGTCACCTAGCATCACTTTATAAACATACAATCAATGTATAGAGCACTTTGCTGCACGTTGTGTTTAATAAGATTGCTTTTATGTTTATTGCGTGTTTTGATTTCTTAATTGTGTTCTATATGTTTGTTGTGATTTTTTATTTTGCTGCAACACATCCAGAGTAACAATCCTTTTGGTCTCCTTTACCCTTGTGTAGTGAAAAATGAACAATCTTGAGGATCACGAACAACGAATTTGGGATTCCTGCTTTGAATAGCTCAAAAATCCCAAAGATAATTTCAGTTGCATAAAATATAAACAGCAAATACCAATAGTTTCACCTAGCTTAAGACTGGAAAAACAAGGCTACTGTTTTAACCCAGTATCTAATGCACATGTGTGTCTCACATTATATGTCTTTGGACCCTAAAAATCTTCATGTTGCTTAAAATAACTGATCATGAAGAATTCTGCTGGCTGCATGAACATTGTTATGGGCTTTGGTGTATGGCTACCCAAGGTAAATAATAGGATTCATTGACAAGTGGAGATAATTTGTGAAAAAGGTGATTAATCACATTTATCATCATGTTAGAAATGTATCCAAGCCAGTAAGTGCAAAGCTTGGAGGAAAACACTCAGGAATTCTTCAAACCAATCTATAAAGAACAAAATAACAAAGTGAGTCCAATCATGAAATGTGCTATTTTAAATAACTCATATTCAGATGGGCCAACTACAAAACAATGGAGTTGATCTCAAAGTGGTACCTGATTATCAGGATATTGTGCAAAGTGCTTCATAACACTTTAGGCTCCAGTAGCATTGGGGTTAGTGTGGCCCTATTACAGCTCGAGGTGTTCTGGAGTTAGTTCAATTCCAGCACTGTCTGCAAGGAGTTTGGACATTCTCCCTGTGAACGCGTGGGTTTCCTCTGGGTGCTCTGGTTTCCTCCCACAGTCCAAAGATGTACCAATGAGTAGGCAAATTGGTTATTGTAAATTGTCCTGTGATTGGGCTAGTTGTTGGCTGCTAGTGGCTCGATAGGCTGAAGGGCCTGTTCCATGCTGTATTTCTAAATAAATAACATGAATGACATTTCAATAAACTTACAGAATAAAAGATGCATAAAGCAATTAAAATCCATTACCTGCTGGACCTCATCGGCACCATTATGATCACTATTAGAAACTATAGCTCATGCAACTAATCTTCAATTCAATTACATTAATGAATTATGTAAAGATCTTGTTAGTCACTGACTTTTCTTGGGTTTGAATATTACTCTAGATAAATAATCTTGTTAACAAATTCAAATTTGTTTGAATGACATTCCATCACTTTTTGATGTAAAATATGATCTAAGGAAATGGTGCTCCAAGGGAGACAAATAAAAAGATCACATTAACTACTCTTGCCCGAATATTTTATTTTTTATTTCTTGACATCTTAGAGACTTTGTTTTTTTATATATTTATTTCCAAAACTATAAATGTGACTAGCAAGACCAGCATGAATTACCCACAAGAAACATGGTTCTAGTTTAAGGTGGCACTGCTGAAGGTGGGCAACATCTTACTGGTGGTTCCCAAAGCAAGAGTTACAACTAAATACTTTATTAATAACACTTTTTCTGTAAGATTAAATTATGGTTAAATAATTACTGCAAAATGAAGAGGTGAATGAAGGTGAGGCTGACTCGAGGGTTGTGCATGTTCAAGGAGAAGTGGCCAGAGTTGGAGTGAGCAGAGCGGAGCAAAGTTGGAGCAGAGGAGAGGCAGATTCAGGGCCCAACCACCTAAATCGAGAGTGAGATTTGATTACTCTAAGCACTGGGCTAATTTGGAAAGGTCCAGTACAGGCCGAAATGTGGCGGCAGGGTCCAGGCACGGAGCATATCAATATGACAGGCCCCTGGTCTTTGAACAAGGAATGACCGGATAGTTGGATGATTTAAACACTGGGCCAGATGGATTGAAACGGTAGGGTGTCAGTACAGTAAAAGGCTACAGATGCAATGAATTATGGACTTCATGTTCAGTACCACTGCCAGAGTTTTTCTATTTCCCATAGCCTTTGCTGTATTCATTGCTTCAGTTATGTTTTGATATCGTGTGGAATAAACTGAATTATGTGAAGACTAGCTTCCATAATTGTAGGAGCCAGGTATCTGTTTTCTGTCTGACTGTATTGTATTTTGTGTTGCAGGTTTATTATGGATAATCTGTCATGTGGGTTGGGGTGCAGAAGTAAATGAGTATAGTTACGTATTCACACTTTGCCACAGTTTGTCAGTTTAGTTTAGTTTAAGGGTTCACCTTTGCTGGTTTCATTACAAAGGTTCGAATGTACTTTTTTCCACTTGGAAAGTTATTCTGGAAGTGCATCATACACAGTCAGCTCCCATGGTCAGTCCCTCAGTGGTTTTGATTTGCTTTCAAATAACTGCTATAAATAATTTTGGGGGATCTCAGGAGGAAGCCAAGACTGACCGTCCACTCAACACCATGAGACATACGAGCAAAATTAGGCCATCTGGCCCATCTAGCTGCTCCACCAATCAATCATGGCTGATATATTATCCCTCTCAACTCCATTCCCATATCTTCTTCCTGTAATGTCTGACACCCCTCCAGTCAAGAGACTATCAACCTCAGCTTTAAATATATCCAATGACTTGGCTTCCACAGCCATCTGAGCCAATGAATTACACAGATTCACCACCCACTGGCTAAAGAAATTCCTCCTTATTTCTGTTCTAAAGGGTCCTCCTTGTATTCTGAGACTGTGCCCTCTGGTCCTAGACTCCTCTACTATTTGGAAACATCCTCTCAATGTCCACTCTATCTAGGCCTTTCAATACACAATAGGCTTCAATGAGATTACCTCTTCATTCTTGATGAAGGGTTTCGGCCCGAAACATCCTCACTACCTCCTCCCATAGATGTTGTCTGGCCTGCTGAGTTCTGCCAGCATTTTGTGTTTTTATTTACCCCTTCATTCTTGTAATCTTCAGCAAGCACAGGCCCAGAGACACAAAACACTCCTCATGTATCCCTTTATTTTCTGGGATCATTCTTGCGGTAGAAATGTTTCAGTACTACCTGTGGTGCTCACACAGAAGACCCTGCCACCATAGTGTATGGGGATGTTCTTGAAACTAGCTACTCCCATTAATTATTTAACTTTGATGCCTTGACAAAATAAGGATTGATCAACCTCTGCTTTAAATATACTCAATGCCTTGGCCTCCATGGCCATTTGTGACAAGGAATTCTACAAATTCACCACCCTCTGGTTAAAGAAATTCTTTCTCATCTCTGTTTTCAATGGACATCCCTCTATTCTAAGGCTGTGCCCAGTGGTTCTAGACCCCTCCACTATAGGAAATATCCTCTCCATCTCGGCTTTTGAATATTCAATAGGTTTCAAAGAGATTCCTCCCTTATTCTTCTAAAGAGCAGCACAAACACTATCAAATTCCTTTTTATCTCTGATTTTCGAATTTTAACCCCATTTAAAAATAATCTATATTTCTTCTATTAAAGTGCAAATCCATACACTTCCCTACACTAAATTCCATCTGCCATTTCTTTACCCATTCTCCCAATCTGTCTAAGTCTTTCTGCAGACTCTGTGCTTCTTCAACACAACCTGCCCCTTATACAATCCTTATACTGTCCTTGTATTCTGAGGCCGTACCCTCTGACGCCAGATTTACCCACTGTAAGAGACATCTTTTCCACATCCACTCTAGATCTTTCAATATTCCACAGGTTTCAATGAGATTCCCCCTTGTTCTTCTAAATTCCAGCAAATTCAGGCTTAGAGCCATTAAATGCTCTTCATACATTTATGCTTTTACTACCTGGATCACTCTCATGAACCTCCATGAACTGTTGCAGTTGCTACCATCTGGGAAACGGTACTGCAGCATAATAGCCAGGACCAACGGGCTCCGGGACAGCTTCATCCAGCAGGCCATCAGACTGTTTAATTCAGATACTACTGTATTTCTATGTTATATTGACAATCCAGTTCTACATAATATTTATAATAAATCACTATAATTGCACATTGCACATTTGAATGTAGATGTAAAATAAAGATGTTTACTCCTCATGTATCTGAAGGAATAAAGCCAATTCAATTCAATTTGAGATGAAAAGATCCAATGTAGAAGTCCAGATAGAATATCTAGAACAGGTAGAGATCCAGAGTGGGGTGTCTAGAGCAGGTAGAGATCCAGAGCGGGGTGTCTAGAGCAGGTAGAGACCCAGTGGGGTGTCTAGAGCAGGTAGAGATCCAGAGTGGGGTGTCTAGAGCAGGTAGAGATCCAGAGTGGGGTGTCTAGAGCAGGCAGAGTTCCAAAGCCGGGAGAGATCCAGAGTAGGGTGTCTAGAGCAGGTAGAGATCTAGTGTGGGGTTCTAGAGCAGGTAGAGAACAAAAACAGGTTGAAGAATGGTGATGGCTGGCACTTGTTCAGCTCCTGTTGAAGCCCATAGTTCAAGTTTGTGACAGATGATAGTGTAAAGTCACAGTAAATCAGTATTCCTGCCCATTATAGATAGTGAAAGTGGCAGACGGCATCAAAAGAATGACTGCAAATGAGCCGTGACAAACGGAACATGGAATTAAGATGAAACATGCGGTTGCTGGCTTGTATTTCTTTACTTCTCGCCTAAGGCAAATTGTAAGCAGCTACTTCTATCCAAACTGTGATCATCTAATTTTATATAAATGAGAGATCAACTCTGAGAACTTTCTGATCTGAATAATGTAGTAATATGCGAGTAATGCATTTACTCAATATACGCTTTAGGGAGAAAACATTTATTTCCAAAAACCATACATCCACAAAAATAATGGAAGTGCCTGTGCATGAACATGCAGTGACTATAGGAACTACAATAATAAGCCATATTGAATCAGAGGAGTGAAATTAAAAATGAGATTGAAGATAGGAAGATCATTTAGCCATCTTATTTCACTCGGCCAGAGGCTTGGCAATAGTCCACCAGTATAGCACCTCATTGATTTATGAATTTATCCAGACCCTTTGTCTACTTTCTTCACAGAAAGTTGTTCCGCATTTTGTCACTCTTTATGTTCTGAAGAATTTTCTGACAATCATCCCAAAGCATTCTTCACTAGTTTGATTTGAGACTGCAGTCTAATTTATTTAACCACGTTAACATTCTAAAATACTATCTTTAAATAAAAGCAAAAGATGGGGCATATAATAGAGCAAAAATTAGTGAAAAGTTCGAGGATATATGCCCTCTTTTTGACTTTTATGTTGGCTTTGACCACTCTTGTTAGCCACAGTTGTGTCATCTTTCCTTTAGAATACTTCTTCCTCTTTGGTACGTATATATCATGTGCCGTCTGAATTACTTTCAGAAATCCAGCCATTGCTGCTCTACCATTATCCCTGCTGGTGTTCTTTAACAATCAATTCTGGCCAAATCCTCTCTCATGCCTCTATAATTCCCTTTACTCCATTGTAATACATCTGACTTCAGCTTCTCCTTCTTAAATTTCAGGGAGAATTTGATCGTATTATGATCACTTTCTCCTTAGGGTTTTTTTTTACCTTAAGCTCTCTAATCAATTCTGGTTCATTGCACAACACCTAATCCAAATAGCAGATCCCCCAGTAGGCTCAACCACAAACTGCTCTAAAAAACAATCTCATAGGCACTCTAGAAATTCCCCCTCTTGAAATCCAGCACAAACCTAATTTTCCCAATCTACCTGCATATTGAAGTCCACCATGACTATTGTAACATTGCCCTTTTGGCATGCATTTTCTATCTCCCGTTGTAATTCATAGGTTGCAACCTTACTACTGTTTGGGGGTCTGTGTACAATTCCCATCAGGGTCTTTTTACCTTGCAGTTTCTTAGCTCTCTCCACAATGATTCAACACCTTCTAATCCTATGTCACCTATGTCATCTATTTAATTTCATTTTCTACCAACAGAGCAATGCCACCCCCTCTGAATTCCTTCCTGTCCTTTCAATGCAATGTGTATCCATGGACATTAAGCTCCCAGCTATAATCTTCTTCCAGCCATGATCCAGTGATACCTACAATAGCATACCTGCCAATCTGTAACTGTGCTGCAAGTTCATCCACCTTATTCTGTATACTGTACACATTCAAACATAACATCTTCAGTCCTGTATTCACCCTTTTCAGTTCTGTCTGCCTTTTACGTTGCAATTCACACTGTTGACTGCATTTTATCCCTATCAACAGCCTCTCCTAACTACACAGTGCCTCTATTTGTAAACCAGTTATCTCATCCTCAGTACAATTATCTGCCTGACCTGTGATACTTCTTGCAAAGAAATATAGGCAGCTTAGGACGCCAGTCATAGCATGCTCAACCTTTTGATTCCTGACTTTGAGGTTTTACCAACATCTGCCTCCACAACCTCTCCATCATCTGTTCTGGCACTCTGGCTCCCATCCCCCTGTAACCCGAGTGCAGTGCAGGGGTTCTCAGCACTGGCTCCTTAAACCCTTTCCCCTTCCTGGCTGTCATGCACTTAGGGTGTAACTTCCTCTCGATATGTCTGATCTATCACCCTTTCAGCCACCCGAATGCTCTGGAGTTCATCCAGTACCAACTCCTACTCCTTAATACGGGTGGTTAGAAGCTGCATCTGGAGACACTTTTTACAGTTGTGTCATCATCAGGGACACTGGCGGTTTCCCTGCCTTCACAAATCTCGCAAGAGGAGCATTCAACTATTCTGCCTGTCATCTCCAGAGAAGGGAAGGGAAAGAAAACTTAGCCTAGAGCTTTTCGTTTCTTTTGCTTTTTTTGACTGAAGCCCCGCCTTGCAGATGCCTCAGAATATAAAAGAGGATACCAGTAGCATGAATGGCAGCGATGTTTCACTACCAGATGAACTCAACGTCTTCTATGCCCGCTTTGAAAGGGAGAACACAACTACAGCTATGAAGATCCCTGCTGCAACTGATGACCCTGTGATCTCTGTCTCAGAGGCCGATGTTAGGCTATGAACCCTTGCAAGGCGGAAGGCCCCAATGGAGTACCTGGTGGGGCTCTGAAAACCTGTGCCAACCAACTAGTGGAAGTATTCAAGGACATTTTCAACCTCTCATTGCTATGGGCGGAAGTTCCCACTTGCTTCAATAAGGCAACAATTATACCAGTGCCTAAGAAGAATGATGTGAGCTGCCTTAATGACTATCGGCTGGTAGCACTCACATTAACAGTGATGAAATGCTTTGAGAGGTTGGTCATGACCAGACTGAACTCCTGCCTCAGCAAGGACCCGAACCCATTGCAATTTGCCTATTGCCACAATAGGTCAATGGCAGATGCAATCTCAGTGGTTCTGCACATGACTTTAGACCACCTGGACAACACAAACACCTACATCAGGATGTTGTTCATCGACCATAGCTCTACATTTAATACCATCATTCCCACAATCCTGATTGAGAAGTTACAGAACCTGGGCCTCTGAACCTCCCTCTACAATTGGACCCTCAACTTCCTAACCAGAAGACCACAATCTGTGTGGATTGGTGATAAAATTTCCTCCTCACTGATGATCAACACTGGTGCACCTCAGGAGTGTGTGCTTAGCCAACTACTCTACCCTCTACATACACACGACTATGTGGCTAGGCATAGTTCAAGTACCATCTATAAATTTGTTGATGATACAACCATTGTTGGTGGAATCTCAGGTGGTGACAAGAGGGCATACAGGAAAGAGATATGCCAATTAGTGGAGTGGTGTTTCAGCAACAACCTGGCACTCAATGTAAGTAAGATGAAAGAGCTGATTGTGGACTTCAGGAAGGTAAGACAGAGGAACACATACTAGTCCTCCTAGAGCAGGGGTCAGCAACCTTTACCACTGAAAGAGCCACTTGGACCCGTTTCCCACAGAAAAGAAAACACTGGGAGCCGCAAAACCCGTTTGACATTTAAAATGAAATAACACTGCATACAATGTTTTGTTTTGCCTTTATGCTATGTATAAACAAACTATAATGTGTTGCATTTATGAAATTGATGAACTCCTGCAGAGAAAACGAAATTACATTTCTGCATGCAACAAAAACATTTTGAACTCCGAAAAAAAGACGTTGGGTTGAAAGTTACTTTTAAGTAAAATATTCAATGTCTATTTGAGTCCTTCTTGTATTTATGAAAAACGCCGAACTTAAATTTTCCGCCAGCAGCAAACCAAAAATAACGTCAGCCAGCTGTCATCCTGAAAAATGAAAGGACTATTTCACTGAACAATGAAAAAATATGAATATAAGTAAAATAATAGGCAATTAAAATATTTATCATACTTGGTTAATGGGATTTCTGCTCCTGGACCTCAGCGCACAGCGTCTGCACATCAGGGCTGTATGATGTCACCTTCATCTTTACACAGGATCGCAAGCTGTCATCTGTGAGGTTTTCAATATCACTCCATTTGTGTTTCTGAGCAAGAACGGCCTTCTGACGGGCAACATCTTCAAGGTCTGCTGTCAAGCGTCTAAACTTGGACACCCATATGTCTTTGTCGGCTATGTCGGCCAGTTCCATCTCAAGATCAGGTTGACTCACACCTGCCAATGCAGTCGTATTCAGTAGGGAAGGATCGATGCTTAAGGGAGTGACCGGGAAGGATAATGTGTTTTTTTCCTCTCTGAACTCACAGAAGCGTTTCCCAAACGATGTTTGCATTGCGATGATTGCAGAATGTAAATACTCCGAAATTATCATGTCGTGACCTTGTTTGAACTCTCTCAAATTGGGGAAGTGAGACAAAGTGCCTTTCTGTAAATCTCTGGCAAGCACTGTCAACTTGCGCTCGAATGCCAAAACATCCTCCAACATGTGCAGGGCTGTACGTCCTTTCCCCTGAAGAGCTGTGTTCAGCGTGTTCAGGTGCGCTGTCATGTCTACCATGAAGTGTAGCTTTTCCAGCCACTCTGGCTGTTCCAGCTCAGGAAAGGTGAGCCCTTTGCTGCCCAGGAAAGTTTTCACTTCTTCCAGACACGCGACAAAGCGTTTCAGCACCTTCCGTCTGGACAGCCAGCGATAAAAACATGTTGTAGCGGTGTCAGTAAACTGCAGTCAAAGATAGCTTTATTCGAACTAAACAGCCTTGCTTTTAAGCCTCCCTCAACCCAGCCCCCATGGACGCAGATGCTGCAAAAGACGCGTACTCACAAACCCCCGTAGGCTATCTCCCTTAGCCGGAATGCTGGCTAATTGTGAGCCGTTTCGGATGTGGCAGGAAATGTGTCGCCACACTTAGGTTGTACAAGATCACCATAATTACATTTCAAAAGCTAACAAACTAACATAAAATACATTTTAATTAAATACTGACCAATTATTTCCCAAAGCCACAGGGAGCCGCAGCACAGAGGTGAAAGAGCCACAAATGGCTCGGGAGCCGCAGGTTGCCGACCCCCGTCCTAGAGGGATCAGAAGTGGAGAGAGTGAGCAGTTTCAAGTTCCTGGGTGTCAAGATCTCTGAGGATCTAACCTGGTCCCAACATATCGCTATAGTTATAAAGAAGGCAAGGCAGTGGCTATACTTCATTAGGAGTTTGAAGAGATATGACAGGTCAACAAATTACACTCAAAAACTTCTATAGATGTTCCGTGGAGAGCATTCTGACAGGCTGCATCACTGTCTGGTATTGGGGGGGGGGGGGGGCTACTGCACAGGACCAAAAGAAGCTGTAGAGCCTCTGTCATAAATTTAGTCAGCTTCACCTTGGATACCAGCCTGCAAAGTACCCAGGACATCTTCGGGGAGTGGTGTCTCAGAAAGGCAACGTCCATTATTAAGGATCTCCAGCACCCAGGGCATGCCCTTTTCTCACTGTTACCATCAGGTAGGAGGTAGAAAGCACACACTCAGTGATTCAGGAACAGCTTCTTCCTCTCTGCCATCTAATTCCTAAATGGATATTGAACCCAAGAACACTACCTCATTTTCTTAAAATATACAGTATTTCTGTTTTTTGCACATTTTTAAAATCTATTCAATATACATATTCTGTAACTGATATACTTACTTATTTATTATTATTTTAATTATTGTTTTTTTATTTATTATTTTTATCTCTTCTATGTTATGTATTGCTGCTAAGTTAATAAATTTCACATCATATGGAAGTGACAATAAACCTGATTCTGATTCCAAAGTTAATCAGTTATACTGTATTATGAGTAAAAGAGGTACAAGAGTGGATATTGGTCTACAGCAAAATGATGCTGGAGGTAATAGTGGGGGACAAAGAAATGGAGGATTAATTTAATCAACGTTTTGTTTCAGTCGTCTCTGTGAAATATACTAGTAGTGTAGTGGTTTACACGCTTACAGTAACAGTGACCTGCCTTCAATTCTTGTGGCTACCTGTAAGGTGCTTGTGCATTCTCTCTGTGAACACATGGGTTTCTACCCACAGTCCAAAGACATGTCTGTTGGTAAGTTAATCGGTCATTGTAAATTGTTCTGTCATTGGGCTAAGGTTAAATTGGAGCTGGTGGGTGGTGAGGCTCGGAAGGCCAGAAGGTCCTATTCTGTACTGTATCTTAATAAATATATAAAAAGAATTAGAGAGGGTCAGCGGTCAGTAGTAAGTGTAGTTGCTATTACAGAGCAGAAGGTGTTTGGGAAAATGAATGGTCTGAAGGTAGATAAGTCACGTGAAACAGATCAACTATACTCCAGGGGTTCCAAAAGAGATTGTGGAGGCGTTCATAGTAATCCTTCAGGAATCACTAGATTCTGGAATGGTTCCAGTGGACTGGAAAATTGCAAGCGTCATTCCACTCTTTAAGTGGGGGGCAAAGGAAATTATATGCCTCATCCTTAATAATGCACTCCGACATCTTCCCAACCACTGAAGAAAGCCTGACTAGCTTGTACAAGAAAGGGCAGCTGCATTCCATGCTGAGGACAATCAGAATGAAATTGCAGAATCCCAGGAAATAATCTCCCAAACAACATCAGTATGGAATCAGAGTTGGTGCCAGAGGACTAAAACATGCAAATGTTGCGTTCTCATTCAAAAACTGTGCAAAGCCAACTGCAATAATTACAATCAATAATCAGGGACCACATTAGAAATCACCTGGACAAGTGTGCATTATTTATAGAAAGCCAACAAGGGCACGGCAATGCCAAAACTAGTCCAATTAACTGGGAAGCAATTTTTGATAACATAGCAGAGAGCCAAAGAGGGAATTGCAATGGATGTGGCATATATGGATCACCAAAATTCAATTGATAATATGCAATCTAGATTTTTGCCCGTGAAATGAAGGGCCTGTAGCAGAATGGATAAAGATTCTGGCTAAGTTTCAGGAAACAGAGTATATCTTAAAGGTTTATTATTGGACAAGGTTTATTATTACCTCTTACTCAATGGCAGCAAGACCAAGGAGCTGATTATTGACAAACAAGGGATAATCTGCAGATGCTGGAAATCCAAGCAACACACACAAAATGCTGGAGAAACTCAGCAGGCCAGACAGCATCTATGGGAAAAAAGTACAGTTGACATGTCAGGCCGAGACCCTTCGGCAGGACTGGAGAAATAAAGATGAGGAGTAGATTTAAAAGGTGGGGGAAGGGAGGGAGAAACACAAGGTGGCAGGTGGAACCAGGAGGGGGAGGGATGATGTAAGGAACTGGGAAGTTGATTGGTGTAAGAGATACAGGGCTGGAGAAGTGGGAGTCTGATAGATGGGGATAGAAGGCCATGGAAAAAGGAAAAGGGGGAGGAGCACCAGAGGAAGGTGATGACCAGGCAAGGAGATAAGGTGAGAGAGGGAAAAGGGGATGGAGAATGGTGAAGGAGGGGGTGAATGGCATTACTAGAAGTTTGAGAAATTGATGCTCATGCCATCAGGTTGGAGGCTGCCCAGACAAGATATATGGTGTTGTTCCTCCAACCTGAGTGTGGCCTCATTGCGACAGTAGAGGAGACATATTGACATATTGGAATGGGAATGGGGGGTGGACGTAAATAGGGAGGCCACTAGGAAATCCTGCTTCTTCTAGTAGGTGTTCAGTAAAGCAATCTCTCAATCTACGTTGGGTCTCACATATATACAGGAGGCCACCACCGGGAGCACCGGACACAGTATATAATCCCAACAAACTCATGGGTGAAGAATCACCTCACCTGGAAGGACTGTTTGGGGCCCTGAATGGTAGTGACTTCTGGAGAAGGAAACAAGAGGTCCATGAGCTGGTCATCATTGGAGGATCAGAGGTGGACAGGGTCAGCAACCTTGAATTCCTCAGTGTTAATATTTCAGAGGACCTGTCCTGGGCCCAGCACGCAAGTGTAATTACAAAGAAAACATGGCAGTGCCTTTACTTCCTTAACAGTTTGCAAAGTGTTTGCATGACATCTAAAATTTTGACAAACTTCTGAAGATGTGTAGTGGAGAGAATATTGACTGGGTGCATCACAGCCTTGTATGGAAACAGCAAAGCCCTTGGATGGAAAATCCTACAAGAAGTAATGGTTACGGCCCAGTCCATCATGGGTAAAGCCATCCTCATCATTGAAAAACATTTATATGAAATGCTGTCGCAGGAATGCAGCATCCATGATCATGGAACCCCACCACCCAGGACATGCTATCTTCTCACTGCTGCCATCAGGAAGAAGGTACAGGAGCCTCAGGATTCACACCACCAAGTTTAGGAACAGCTATTACCTCTCAAACATCAGGCTCTTGAACTAAAGGGGATAACTTCACTCAACCTCACTTGTCCCATCATTGAGATGTTTCCACAACCTATGGACTCACTTTCAAGGACTCTTCATCTCATGTTCTCAATATTTATTGCTTGTTTATTATTATTACTTCTTTCTTTTTGTGTTTGCACAGTTTGTTGTCTTTCAGACACTGGTTGAACAACCAAGTTGGTGCCGTCTTTCATTGACTCTATTATGGTTATTATTCTATAGATTTATTGAGTATACCCACAATATATGAATCTCAGGGTAGTATATGGTGACATATATGTACTTTGATACTAAATTGACTTTGCACTATGAAGAGATAATAAACCTTGTGCAATAAGGTTTAATATTTTATATAAACATTACATATGTGCAATGGTCAATACCAGGATGACACTTTTTTTATAATTTGAAAATGAATACTTGGCATTCATAACCAATAGCATCAAATTAAATTGGGGGAATTATAATTGCATGAATGTTGAGTTGTCCAGAGCTCCTAAAAGGTTAAGGAATATCCCAGTGGATGAATATGTGGCAGATATTTTAAATAGCTGGTTTCTAATGCTCAGTACATATTTAGCCTGCTTAGAAAGAAAGATTCTAGAAAAAAAAGATGAATCAATTTTGATATCTGCTGAAATTTTGTGCTATATATGAGATCCTACAGCAAGCGTACCTGACAATGCAGATATCACTCATGGGAGAATCTCAAATGAGTGGACTTTACTATAAGGTAAAGAGATGGTCATTTAAAACTGAAGTATGAGAGAACAATTCACAATGGTTGGTGAACCACAGAACATAGAACATTACAGCACAGAAACAGGCCTTTTGGCCCTTCTTGGCTGTGCCGAACTATTTTTCTGCCTATTCCCACTGACCTGGACCATATCCCTCCATACACCTTTCATTCATGTACCTGTCCAAGTTTTTCTTAAATGTTAAAAGTGAGCCAGCATTTACTAATTCATCTGGCAACTCATTCCACACTCCCACCACTCTGTGTGAAGAAGCCCCCCTAATTTTCCCTTTAAACTTTTCCCCCTTCACCCTCAACCCATGTCCTCTGTTTTTTTCTCCCACAGCCTCAGTGGAAAAAGCCTGCTTGCATTCATTCTATCTATACCCATCATAATTTATACACCTCTATCAAATCTCCCCTCATTCTCCTACGCTCCAGGGAATAAAGTCCTAACCTGTTCAGCCTTTCTCTGTAACTCAGTTTCTCAAGTCCAAGCAACATCCTTGGAAACTTTATCAGAACCTGTGCAATTTTTTACCCAGAGGATACTGGCTGAACAGTAGGAAGTAATTAAAGAGGAGGAAAATAAAAGTTTAGACATATCAGCAAATTGGGGCAACGGGGACCTAGCATGGAAAAGGAGACAAGGTCAGAAACTTTGTAATCACAATCAAATTGAATAGTTGGGTAAGTTTGAAAGGCCAAATTTGGAGGTATGGTGATCTGCAAGGAGCAAAGTTATGGACTTGGAGGAACTGTAAACAGGCACCTTCCCTGCATTCTCCTTCATTCCATCTGTGGTCTCCACCACATACACTCTCTCCCTACTACTTTCTTAACCCACTCCATTAAAAGTAGTCATTGCATTGTCAGCAGAGATTAATCAGTATTTTTTTAAATAATGTGAAAGCTCATGTAAAAAGGATTTTTAAATGGGATTTTGTGCCTTTAAATAAAATAAGCTAATGTAAAAGCATCAAAACAATTTCTGAATTTCTTTCTTTTTAAATCTTTTTATTAATTTTCAAATACATAAGCATAGTAACAATAGTAGTATGACAGATTGGGATTACATTGTTGGTAAACAGTATATACAAGTAAAAGCTATAAACAACACTAATAGACTAAGCCTCCCAAACTCTTAATGTAATTAAACATAGTATAAAAAAAATGATAACATGTCAAAAAAAAACCCAAATTAGAAATCAAAAATAAACTAAACTAAACTAAACAAAGCCGGGCTGAATTTCTAAGAGGTGATTTTGGCTTCAGTTGAAGGTTTGTCTGTGGTACTGGATATTTCATTCTGAGAAATGAAGCCAATTGGGAATTATCATGAGCCATCATGCTGAGGTTCTATTAGCATTCTCCATACAAGTATGGGGTTCTGAGGTACAAGAAAAAAATTTCCAATGCTTGCTGGTATTTCATTCATAAATGTAATTAATCCCTAGATAGCTATTTTTAAGGAGCACACATTAGAAACAGAATCAGGTTCATTATCACTGTCTTATATAATGTGAAATTTGTTGTTTTCAGGCATCGGTACAATGAAATGATATAGAATTACTATAAATGACAAAACAAATAGATGGTGCAAAGAAAAAGGAATAATGAAGTTGTGTTCATGGACCATTCATAAATCTGAAGATGGAGAAGAAGAACCTGTTCCTGAATCATTGAGTGTGCCCAGCTGAGTCAATATACATTCCCTTAAGAAGCACTGAGTGCTTGGAATCCTGGCAATACGTTGGCTATCGTGCCAAAGGTCTGCAGGTCATATCTAATTAAAACTCAGCTAAAGTTATTCCAGTGTGCCCCTGATGCTGACAAAGAATGAAAACCTATTCATCAAATCCACAAAGTGTAGGGAAGAAAAACTTATAACTGATGTACCCAAACCTCATCCCAATTATGGCAAATTTATGCACAAAATCAATATTGCCTTACTCTTGCTTGTTTTGGGTATTATTCACCTGAAATGTGAACTTTTATTTCTCTCTTCCACAGCTAGATCCTGAGGGTCTCCAGTATCTTCTATTTTTATCACATTCTCAAAATTCTGCATTAGGATGCTATCAAGGAAAATGAACTGTTTGCCCTCGTCATCGTGGAAACATACGAAAAAGTTTACGATACCGGTAAGTGGAGAGGCGAAAAGAAACGAGCTTCAAACAGCTTGTGTGATGTCTAACATGGAGAAGGATTGTGATGGTGCTCAAGGTCCAGTAACTGCACCCACAGAACTTCGCTAGACAAGGCTGTTAAAAAATGACTTCAGCCCAACATTTGCTACTGTTTCATCAGTATTAAGAACTAGATGTCTTCGGTGGCATTCAATTTTATTTGCAACTCTTGGAAGTGTGCAATTCTGTCTTTAACAGGACAGGATAAAATTTGGTAAGTGTGGATCAAGTCTACTGAATATTACAAGTTCAAGTTTAATTGTCATTCAACCATACGTATGAATACAGCCAAATGAAACAGCTTTCCTCTGAGGTCAAGGAGCATCATCAGTCACACTCAGCACAAGGCATATGTAACACATATAATTATGATGGCGGTAAAACATACAGTCACAAAAATATGGTAATAATATACTCAAGTCCCTGTAGATTGATGGTTCTGGGATGTTGTCCTGGAGCCACGTTATGTGCAGGAACAAACAGCAGTTCTTCATCTCGCACTAGTGCAGCTGCAGCTGACTGCAGTCCAACTTGTTCTCCACTGAGCGAACACCAGAAGGCAGCAGTGATGGTAGGGTCCAGCCCCTAAACAAGCACGGATGCTCGCCATGCCACACCATCTCCAGCGTCTCCTCCCCTGGGTGGCTGCAACAGCTGAGGTCACGCAGCTCTCTTGCCAATGAACCAGTGAACTGGGCTTCCAGTATTCTACATTACCAAAGTCCAACAGGGTCTTCCAAACACCAGAAAAATGTCCAAGACAACCATTTACACTGTTTTGGGGGGAGTGCACATTGCCTCTGATGCCTTCCTGCTTGGATTGCGGCACAACAAATCCAGCTCCACCGCTATCGAGCAACTCGTTGATGAGGTAGACCTACAGTACCCAATTTCCCTCGGGATCAATAAAGTATGTCTGTCTGTATGTACCTTATGTTCTTAATACACTGCAGTGTCTTGCGATCATAAAAAAGATGTAGAGAATGAACAATGACACCTTTGAGATGCAGTTGCGGCTAAACCCGCTGCCATCCTACTGGAACAATGATGAGGTTTAAAAGCAAGGAAGAGAAATGTGATGTTAACACCAGGTAGTATGGTAAGACAAAAGACCTTGGAAAGGACAGGAAGTGGTGAAAGACAGGTAATTACTGTTAAGGAAGTCTTCTTTGGTATTTGGATTAATTGAGTCTGGAAAATTGCTGGCAAGGAAATTAAAATATTTGATAATGATGAAGGCATGCTATTGAAGTCCAACAATGAAGGAAAAAGAATGTAAAAAGTGGATTATGCAAAATTAACTAAGTAATAATGACCTAGGCACAAATTTAATACCTCTAAAGATGCAAGTAAACTACAGATACATATTGCTAAAGTCCACACATGACTGGGGTGTGGTGCACAATTTATTGAACAAACCAATCTACCGTAAGTTAAATAAGAGTGTTACTTCACGGTCGCTCCCTTGACTGTCTGTCACCTTTTGCACTGGCAGGCTAAGTATTTAGTCTGAATAAGTGAAATATCTGTGTGATTATCACATTACAGGAAAATAGAGACCTTTCTTCAAAGTTTATTGGTCAAAAAGTAAAATGAATATTGTGACTGCTGTTAATGCAAAGGATTCTGCTCCAAAGTGTAGTACAAACAAAAGCCAAGATAAATAGCAAACATGAGGAAATTTGTGGATGCTGGAAATTCAAGCAACACACACAAAATGTTGGTGGAACGCAGCAGGTCTGGCAGCATCTATAGGAAGAAGCACTATTGACGTATTGGGCCGAGACCCTTCGTCAGGCCCGAAACGTCAACAGCCCTTCTCCCTATAGATGCTGCCTGACCCACTGCGTTCCCCCAGCATTTTGTGTAAGTTCCAAGATAAATAGGATCACTCCAGTTTAAAATGATTATGTCAAAGGCTGGATTCAAGTTACTTTAGTTGACATAATGAACTGTTTTAACTTTTTTTTCCAAAAGTAAATACCATTGTGCTTACAATCAACTGTAGGATTGTGAACTTTATTGACATTCAAAGGAAGAAGTCTACTTTGGTATTTGGATTCATTAAGTCTGGAAGATTGATGGCAAGGAAATTAAGATATTGGATAATGATGAACAATAATGGATAATAATGATGCCAGTGCAAAATATTTATTGTGCCTTTGAATTGATTGTTTTTGCTAGTTCAATGCAGGGAACTAGTTACTTCAAAAGCACCTGAGAAACAAACACGTCGTGCCAAACTATGTACTGAGTATGATATAAAATCATATTTTTATGTGTGAACACTAAAATAATTATAATTAACTTTTTTGACTTATGATTAGGGTTGGAGTTTTGAGCATGCTATGTTGGCATTGGAAACATGGCAGCACATGTGGACACAATCCTCACTGATTTGATTTGGCACAAACAATACATTTCACTGTATGTTTCAATCTAGCTTGACAGAAGTTTTTATTTTACCCACAGAAATTTAAAATAATTGGATCAATAACTGTGACTAACCACTTGTATCTGTTTGAGGTTTGCAACATGGAATGGTCATGCAAATTTACATTTATTTGTAAAATGAATAATGCATGATCCAGGTACAATTCTCAGTTAAAAAACAAATTCAAGAACACCAAAGTTGTACTTCAACAATTCTGAAATTTGTCTGCTCATTCTCCTTCATTAAATCATTGTGATGTCCCTTCTCTACTTTTTGCCACTTACAGAGAAAGAATATTGTCGGTTATAGACAATTTGTGACTGGAGATTTATCATAAAATCAATCTCAGCATCAGAAAAGAGAACAACTAGGTTAATGGCTTGGGCATCAACAGTGTCTTGTGCTTCATTTTCTTACAAACCTATCTTACCTTTCTATTTCAATTCCTAATTTCAAGTTTTGGGATCCTTTTGATTCTTTATCAGTTTGCTTTAATTCACAGAGGAAATAATTGCTTGAGCATTATTTTGTTTGCAAATATTATGCGGGCACAGGAGTCTTAGGTCTCGCACCATCAAGTTCAGGAACAGTTATTATCTCTCAGCCATCAGGATCTTGAACCAGTGGGGATAACTTCACTCAACTTCACTTGCTCCATTACTGAAATGTTCCCAGACCTATGGATTCACTTTCAAGGGCTCTTCATCTCATGTTCTCAATATTTATTGCTTATTTCATTTTTATTATTATTATTATTTTTCTCTTTTATATTTTCTGTTCTCTTTTGCACATTGCCTGTTTGTCCACCCTGTTGTGTGTGGTCTTCCATTGAGTCTAACATGGTTCTTGGATTTACTGAGTATGCCCGCAAGGAAGTTGAATCTCAGGTTCGTATATGGTGACATAAATGCATATTGACAATGTGTTTACTTTGAACCTTGAAATCTTGGTGCCTGCCTGCCCTGCAAGGACAATTGATCCTTTTGATGCTTTCATAATAATCGTGGCAGAATGGGAATTGAATAATTTGCCAGACATGCTGGAGATGTTTCAATAGATGTGAATAGAACAATACAAGTCCATCTGTTGCTGCAAAGTTATTAATGGCTTGACATTTCTAATCCATAAGTCTGAACTTAAGTCAAGAATTGAAATGAACATGTGCCAGACACAGATGCAAGTTAATTGCTGGTCAAAAGCAGATTTTAGGAAGAAGAGATTGGAACTAGGAAAATTAAATGAAAAAGTATATGCTGACTAATAAAGAAATGACAATTGCCTGAAAATGTTTCAGTGTTCATTAGAGTCCAGAAGAAATACATGACACTAAATCATTAATGAGCCAGCAGTAATACAGCAAAGATGGATTTAAAACAAAATGGTCAAATTGTAAGTAAAGAAACATACAAAAATTATATGAACAACAAAGGATAGGATAATAAACAAATGAAAATTTTTAGAAACAGATCTAAAAAAAACTGGGAAATCAATAAAAAGTTACAAGGGTTAAATTATCAAGGAGCATAAGAAGAAATAGCAAAAATACTCCACAGTCAGAAATAAAATTAAAAATCAGAATAGGGAGAAAGGCAACGAGGGAAATTTGGATCTGATATTTTAATTTGGTATTATATTCAACTGGTTCTCATTGCCAAAATATGAAGGCACACACGCAGCAATTCAGGAACAGCTTCTCCCGCTCTGCCATCTATTTTCTGAATGGACATTGAACCCATGAACACTAACTCACTACTTTTTTTATTTCTATACTTGCACTACTTATTTAAACTATTTAATATCTATTTACTGTAATTCATGTTTTTTATTATGTATTGCATTCTACTGCTGCTGCAAGACAACAAATTTCATAACATATACCTGTGATATTAAACCTGATTCTGATTCTTTGGAACCTGTACATGTACTATTTCTGTGTACAAATCATGTCTGTAATTGGGATGCCGCTTGTTCACTCTTTACAGAAATGATTTGTTTTGCAAAGTTAAATCTGTGGATGCTGGAAATGTGAAATAAAATTGGCAATTACTGGAATACTCAATAACTCAGGCAGCGTTTGTGGAGAGAGGAGAATGTTAACATTTTGGGTTAATGTTTTTTGTTATTGTGATGAACCCCTAGGTTTATCTTGCCATGGACTGTCATTTTGAGAGAGAGTGCCTGAGTGACATCAGCCACCAGCTTTCTTGGCTCCTGTTTGATTCCTACTAAGAAAGAGAGAGGGGCGGAACTATTTGACTCTGCAGCTTGTTTTGATTTAAGCAAGGACACTCGCTCAAACACAGTCAGTCGCAGTTGGAGTCGGATGATGGAAGGCAGCCAGTGACTAAGGAGTCACTGGTTGAAACTTTCGAGTGCCCACGAAGGTGGGTTGAGCATTGACCCAGCACATCGATAAGTGGCTATCACATTGTGTGATGGGGGCAACTTTGTGGAATCTACCTATGTGTTAACCCTTGGTGGTAGTTCCCTTTGAAGACAGTACCTCTGTGATAAGCTCCTATTGGTGATAATTCATAAGTGGATATGAAACAATGACAGTTAAAACCTGCAGCGATTGTAGGTTATCCTGTTTTATCACTGTGGAACCTGTGGAATATGACGTAAATGCCTTCTCTCAACCTTCACCTTGGATTACAAATATCTCTCTCACATAATTTAAGCTGTGGATGAACTGAACTTTCATACCTCACCATCTCAAGATTTTAAGCCTGGTGCCCCTGAGCTGAATAGTTTGGGAATTATATTTACCCATAATACTGCTAACTTTTGATTATTCTTGTTTAAGTTGCTATATTAAGTAGATACTAATAAAGATGGTGGTTTTAACATCAAAACCAGACTCCAGGCGTGGTCGACTGCTGCTGGCTCATTAAACTGTTACGGGTACCTAACACTATTGATACTCAGAAACACTCAGCAGCTTCTGCAGATGTGTTGTTAAGTGTTCAATCTTGAGTGTTAAATCCATTTTTTCTTTCCGTAGATGTTGTCTGGCCTTGTGTCCGTTCCAGCATTTTCTATCTTTCTTTTCAAATTTCCAGTAACTGCAATTTCTGATTTCCAACAGCAGCCCACACTCGTCCTGGCATTCTCCAAAAATATCTCAGAGTGAAAGCGTCCTAAGAAAACATACATGATATGATTGAATTTTTAATGGATCTAAGAAGAGAATTTTAAACTTAAATTATGCAATTATGAAGTCATGAAATTAGATGAATTTGAAAGGGATTTATGAGAAAACTTAGAACTTCAATGTGAAAGAAAAATTCCAAGGGGAAACACCATCATTCATGGCTAAACCAACGACTACCAGAAGGGAAAAAATCAGGAGGGAACTAACTATCTTATAGGAAAAGTCTTCATGAGCATGTAAAGAGGAAAAGGGCTAACAGAGCAATTGAGTCTGGAGAAGTGGTTGTGAGAAAAAAGAAGCCAAAGTAAATTTATTATCAAACTATGTATATGCTACAATATACTACCTTGAGATTCATTTTCGCACTGACATTCACAGCAAAATAAAGAAATACAGAAGAATTAATGAAAAACTATCATTGTCTCCCAAACCATTTCCGATCTCATCAGCTCAGGAGATCTCCCATCCAGGGCCGCCAAACTTATAGTTCTCACACCCTGCACCTCCCGTTTCTACCTCCTACCTAAGATTCACAAACCTGCCTGTCCAGGCAGACCCATTGTCTCTGCATGCTCCTGCCCCACTGAACTCATTTCTGCCTATCTCGACTCTGTTTTATCTATCCTTGTTCAATCCCTTCCCACCTATGTCCGTGATACTTCCCATGCTTTACATCTCTTCAAAGATTTCAAGTTCCCTGGCCCCCACCGCCTCATTTTCACCATGGACGTCCAGTCCCTATATACCTCTATCCCCCACCAGGAAGGTCTCCGAGCTCTCCGTTTCTTCCTGGATTCCACACCCAGTCAGTCACCCTCTACCACCACTCTTCTCCACCTCGCAGAATTAGTCCTCACCCTTAACAATTTCTCCTTTGGCTCCTCCCACTTCCTCCAAACTAAAGGTGTAGCCATGGGCATCCGCATGGGTCCTAGCTATGCCTGCCTTTTTGTTGGCCACGTGGAGCAATCTATGTTCCAAGCCTACACCGGTATCTGTCCTCCTCTTGCGTTATATCAACGACTGCATCAGCGCTGCTTCCCGCACGCATGCTGAGCTCGTCGACTTCATTAACTTCGCCTCCAACTTTCACCCCGCCCTCAAATTCACCTGGTCTATTTCTGACACCTCCCTCCCCTTTCTAGATCTCTCTGTTTCTATCTCCAGAGACAGCCTATCCACCGACGTCTACTACAAACCTACTAACTCCCACAGCTATCTAGACTATTCCTCCTCCCACCCTGTCTCCTGCAAAAATGCTATCGCTTTCTCTCAATTCCTCTGCGTCCGCCACATCTGCTCTCAGGAGGAGGCCCTTCATTCTAGGACAAAGGAGATGTCTTCCTTTTTTAGAGAAAGGGGCTTCCCTTCGTCCACCATCAACTCTGCCCTCACCCCATCCCCCCACCAGTCCACCAGGGATAGAGTCCCCCTGGTCCTCACCTATCACCCTACCAGCCTACAGATCCAATGTATAATCCTCCGTAACTTCTGCCACCTCCTACGTGATCCCACCACAGCCACATCTCCCCCTCCCCGCCACTCCCTCCAGTCGCTCCCTACACGACTCCCTTGTCCATTCATCCCCCCCCCCCAACCCAACCTCCTCCGGCCACTCATCCCTGCAAACAGAAGAAGTGCTACACCTGCCCCCACACTTCTTCCCTCACCACCATCCCAGGCCCCAGACAATCCTTTCAGGTGAGGCACCACTTCACCTGCGAGTCAACTGGGGTGATATACTGTATCCAGTGCTCCGGATGTGGCCATTTATACATTGGGGAGACCCACCACAGACTGGGAGATCGTTTCACCGAACACCAGCGCTCAGTCCTCCAGCAGTGGCGGGATCTCCCTGTGGCCACACACTTCAATTCCACAGACCACTCCCACTCCGACATGTCTGTCCATGGCCTCCTCTACCGTCAAGATGAGGCCGCACGCAGGTTGATGGAGCAATACCTCATCTCCCGCCTAGGTAGCCTCATACCTGCCGGCATGAACATTCAACTCACAGACCTCCGTTGATACCCCTGCCCTCCACCCTTACCCCCATCCCTATCTATTATTTTAGTCTGGTTCTCTTTCTCTCTCGTTTCTCCCCCCCTCACTATAATCTCCCCCCAGCCCTACCTTTCTTTCTCTTTTATTTCCCATAATTCTCCACCTTCCCCCTAGCCCATTTCCCTCCAGCCTATCACTTCCCAGCTCTCTACTTCATCCCTCCCCCCACTTCTTATCCCCTCCCCACCATCCCATGTTACTTCACTCCTGATGAAGGGTTTCGGCCCGTCACTACCTCCTCCCATAGATGCTGTCTGGCCTGCTGAGTTCTGCCAGCATTTTGTGTGTTTACATTCAGATTCAGTTTATTGTCATTTAGAAACCACAAATGCAATGCAGTTAAAAAATGAGACAACGTTCCTCCAGAATGATATCGCAAAAGTACATGACAAAACAGACTACACCAGAAAATCCACATAATGTTTGGCAGAGCAGAGCAGCCATACTTCGGAGTGGGAGAGTCAGGCTTTGGCTCAAAGGAGGCTACAGCTCGGAAGAGGCGTTGACTCCCGGTAAGTCGTACAGGTAAGTTTCTGTTCCGTGTCCCTTTTTCCTTACTGTGTCAGGGGTACTGAGTGTAATTTAAATGGCCATTGTGTGTTCTTCATGCCGGATATTGGGGTCCTGCAGGATCTACACCTGCGTGAAGTGCATCCGGCTGGAGCTCCTTGTGGACCGTGTTAGGGATCAGGAGCAGCTGGGATGACCTTCAGCTTGTAGTGGAGAGTGCGGAGATCATCGATTGGAGTCGCCCCTAAGTTGCAGGAGGCGAGTAGCCGGGTGACTGTCAGGAGAAATGGAAATGTGATTAGGTAGTTAGCGTAGAGCAGCCCGTGGCCATTCCTCTCAATAATAAGTGTACCGTTTTGGATATACTGTCATTGGGGGGGGGGTGACCGCCCAGGGGAATGCCACAGAGACCAGGTGACTGGCGCTGAGCATGGGTCTATGGTGCAGAAGGGGAAGAAGGGAGTGGTAGTGATAGGGGACCTAGTAGTCAGAGGAACAGACAGAAGATTCTGTAGATGTGAACGGGACACCCGGATGGTATGTTGCCTCGCAGGTGCCAGGGTCAGGGACTCGGAACGCATCCACAGCATTTTGGAGGGGAAGGGGGGGCAGCCAGATGTCTCGGTACATATTGGTACCAATGACATAGGAAGGAAAAGCAAAGAGGTCCTGAAGAGAGAATTTATAGAGCTAGGCAGAAAGCTGAGAAGCAGGACCTCCTGGGTGGTAATTTCTGGACTGCTACCTGCGCCACTCACCAGTGAGGGTAGAAACAGGATGATTTGGCAGATAAATGTGTGGCTGAGAAGCTGGTGCAGGGGGCAGGGCTTCAGGTTCTTGAATCATTGGGATCTCTTCTGGGGGAGGTATGAGCTGTTCAAAAGGGACGGGTTGCACCTGAACCCGAGGGGCACCAATGTTCACATGGGCAGGTTTGTTAGAGCTGCTGGGGAGGGTTTAAACTTACTTGTTAAGGGGATGGAAATTGGAGTGATGGAATTCAGGACAGGACATATGGTAAAAGAAAAAAGCAAAGGTAGTGTGCAGACGGACTGTCAGGAAGGGCAGGCAGAAACTAGGACATAATTGCAGGCAGCAGAGTGAGAATCAGTGTGTTATGGATGCAGAATCAGAAAGGGCAGTGAATGCAGCAGTTCAGGTGTTATATCTCTATGCACGGAGTATAAGAAATAAGATTATCTTGTTGCACTATTACAGATCGTCGGGTATGATATTGTGGCCATCACTGAATCATGGCTGAAGGATGGTTGTAGTTGGAAGTTAAATGTCCAAGGTTTCACATTGTATCGGAGGGTTAGGAAAGTAGGCAGAAGGGGTGGCCTGGCTCTGCTGGTAAAGAATGGCATCAAATCAGTAGAAAGATGTGATACAGGATTGGAAGATGTTGAATCCTTGTGGGTTGAGTTAAGAAACTGCAAGGGTAAAAGTACCCTGATGGCAGTTATATACAGGCCTCCAAGCAGTAGCTGGGATGTGGATTACGGATTACAAAAGAAAATAGAAAAGGTGTGTCAAAAGGGCAATCTTATGATGGTTTTGAGATTTTCACATGCAGGTAGATTGGGAAAATCAAGTTGGTAACAGATCTCAAGAGAGTGAGTTTGTTGAAAGCCTACGAGATCTCTTTTTACAATAGCTTGTTGTTTAGCCTAATAGGGGATCAGCTATATTGCATTGGGTGTTATGTAATGAACTGAAGGCGATTAGGGAGCTTTAGGCAAAGGACCCCTTAGGAGGTAGTGATCACAATATAATTGATTTCAATATGATTATGATTTTAGTTGAGAGCAACTAAAAGAATCATTCAGAGGGAAAAGGTGAAATATGAAAGCAAGCTAGCAAACAGTATCAAACTGGATAGTAAAAGCTTTTACAAGTATTTTAAAAATGAAAGAGAGTGGATATAGGACCGCTAGAAAATTAGGCCAGAGAAATAACAATGGGGGACAGGGAGCTGGCAGATGAAATAAATAAATATTTTGCATCAGTCTTCACTCTGGTAGACACTAGCAGTGTGCTAGGTGCAGAACGGTGTGAGGGAAGAGAAGTGAGTGCAGTTACTATTACAAAGGAGAAGCCGCTCAAAAGGCTAAAAGAATTAAAGATGCACAAGTCACCCAGTCCACTGCACTCTAGGGTTCTGAAAGAAGTAGCATAAAGGGATTGTGGAGGCATTAGTGATGATCTTTCAAGAATCATTGGACTCTGGCGTGGTTCTAGAGGAATGGAAAATTGCAGCTGTCACTCTGCTATTTAAGAAAGGAGGAAGGCACCAGAAAGAAAATTACAGACCTGTTAGTCCGACCTCAGTGGTCGGGAAGATGTTGGAATCGATTGTTAAGGATGAGGTGATGGAGTCCTTGGTGACACAGGACAAGATAGGACAAAATCAGCACGGTTTCCTTCAGGGAAAATCTTACCTGGTGAGCCTGTTGGAATTCTTTGAGGAAATTACAAGTAGGATAGATAAAGAGGATGTGGTGGATGTTTTATGTTTGAATTTTGAGAAGGCCTGACAAGAATCCATACATGAGGCTGCTTACCAAGTTAAGAGCCCATGGTATTACAGAAAAGTTAGTAGCATGGTTAGAGCATTGGTTGATTGATAGGAGGCAGTGAATGGGAATAAAAGGATCCTTTTCTGGTTGGTTGCCAGTGACTAGTGGTGTACCGCGGGGGTCGGTGTTGGGACTACTTCTTTTTATGACTTAGATGATGGAATAGATGGCTTTCTTGCCAAGTTTGCAGATGGTATGATATGAAGATTGGCGGAGGTAATTCTCAATGAAGGCTTGAGCACATAAATTAGGCCAATAATTAGTAGGAGAATGGGCAGGAGAGTGGCAAATGAAATACAATGTTGGAAAATGCATGGTCATGCACTTTGGTAGTAGAAATAAATGTGTGGACTATTTTCTAAGTAGGGAGAAAACCCAGAAATCTGAGATGCAAAGGGACTTGGGAGTCCTTGTGCAGAACACCCTATAGGTTAATTTGCAGATAGAGTTGTTGGTGAAGAAGGCAATGCAATGTTAACATTCATTTCAAGAGAACTAGAATACAAGAGCAGGGATGTGATGCTGAGGCTTTATAAAGCACTGGTGAGGCCTCACCTTGAGTATTGTGAACAGTTCTGGGCTGAATGATGAGCTTAAGGAAAGGGTTCAGAGGACGTTCACAAGGATGTTTCAGGGAACGAAAGGGTTATCATATGAGGAACATTTGATGGCTCTGGACCTGGACATGCAGAAATTTGGAAGGATGAGGGTGGATCTCATTGAAACCTTTTGAATATTAAAGGCCTAGCCAGAGTAGATGTGGAAAGGATGTTTCCCATGGTGGGGGAGTCTAGGACAAGAGGGCACAGCCTCAGGATAGCAGGGCATCCATTTAAAACAGAGATGCAGAGAAATTTCTTTAGCCAGAGGGTAGTGAATTTGTGGAATTTTTTTTTACCACAGGCAGCTGTGGAGGCCAGGTCACTGGGTGTAATTCAAGTGGAGATTCATAAGTTTTTGATTGGCCACAGCATCAAATGTTACGAGGAGAAAGCAGAGGAGTGGGGCTGAGGAGGGGGTAAAAAAACCAGCCATGATTGAATGGCAGAGCAGACTCAATAGGAGCAGAATTAGGCCATTTAGCCTATGTTTTAGGTCTTTTTGTACTTTGATAGCAAATGTACTTGAACATTCTACAATAAAACAAAATTAAAACATACAGTGGAGTGTTGGTGAAGTGTCTGTGGAAGGAAAGGGACAGTTAATGTTTCAGGTCATGAACTGAATCAGTTCTGAGAGTGTTGATCAGGGGTTCCTAACCTTTGTTATATCATGGATCCCTGCCATTAACCAAGAGGTCTGTGGACCCCAGTTTGAGAACTCTGAGGGAAGATAGCCAGTGCAAAGAAATAAGAGGAAGGGCGGGTTGGGCTAGTAGATCAGGAGTATCATGTACAATGCTGGAGCCCTTATTTACAAAAGAATGCAAATGACTTGGAAGCAGTTTTGAGATTTACAAGACTGCTACCAGCCGGATTGTTCAGATGGAGACGCTGGACAATCTGGGCTTGGAATAGCTGGAGTTCAGAAAAAGAAAGCACCAGTCTAAAGTATAGAAGATCTTTAAGGATCTTGATAGATTGGAAGTTAAGAGAATGATTTATGTTGTGAGTGAATCTAGAATAAGTGGCATCAGTGACAATGGATCATTGAAAATAAATAGCACTTATTTAAGACAGATGACACAGAATTTTCATGCCAGGAGTCCAGTTACATTCTTCTCCATCGCACACTGAAGTCAACATTTTTTATATATTTTAAGACAGAAGTACCCCCGTTCCTTCTCAGGGTAGCCAATGTTCACACACAATCTCTCAAGAATACAATAACAATGACAGATTTTGTTTTATATCAAAGTGATGTTGAAACAAAGGTAAGTATTTGCATATCTGAAGGGCTTGTGATTTGATTGAGAATTAAAAGGATCCTGCGCTGCCTGTAAGAAGTTTATACATTCTCCCCAAGACCACATGGGCTTCCTCCCACAGCACAAACATGCACTGGTTGGTAGGTTAATTGGTTATTGTATATTGTCCCATAACTAGGCTAGGGTTAAACTGGAGGATTGTGGGTGGTGTATCTCAGAGAGATTATTCTGCACTCTATCTCAATAAATAAATAATAACCTAAATTTTGAATTTGTGCCTGCACACACTCTCAGGCTTGCACTTTTTCCCCCGTGAAGAAAGGCTGTAGGCTCCAAATACACAAATATACATATACCTGTTATTAGGGACTGTGCATGCATCAAATAAATCCAGCAATTTTACTAAGGGAAGAAATAACTCCATTGACTGAATCATTTTGCACATAGGAAATTGTTTTATTTTTATTTATTTTTAGAGATATAGCAGAGTAACAGGCCCTTCCGGTCCAGTGTGCCTGCTCTGCCCAATTACCCCCATGTGATCAATTAACCTACCAACCATTACATCTTTGGAATGTGGGAGGAAACCAGAGCACCCCGAGGAAACCCACACGGTTACAGGTGGAACCTACAATTCTAGACTTACGGGCAGAGGCTGGAATTGAACCCAGGTCACTGGTGCTGTAATAGTGTGTCACTAACTGCTTCGCTGCTGTGCCCTTGTTACTTCACCTCAGAGCATCACTGCAGGAATTCCTAGGCCTAACTGTCCTGAGCTGCTTCGTTGATGGCCTTCACTCATTAGAGCAGAAAGTTCTGATGGTTGTAAAATGTTGAACTTCCTTCATGGTCCCTCAATAAACTAAACGTTCCAAAGACGACTTAGGCAACACGCAAACATTGGCTGATTGCAGACTAACTTCAAATTTAAGAGCCTGGCGGACGGCAAAACACTCAACCTTGAAATTAACAATCTTGCTATTTGTTAATTGCTGATTAAATATCTGATCAGTTGTGATCACATAATGTTGATGAGTGAGGGATCGAACAACATTACGGAGTTGCCAATGATCAGCCAGTAGATTGACCTACAAATCAGAGGTAAAGTATAATTTCTTAACTCACCTTCTCATACCCCGAAGTCATGTTATATTCTCGATGAGAACAGTTACATAAGCAATAAAGATCAATCCGCCACCCTTAAATTCCCCCCTCCCCCTTTCTTTCTCCCAAGGCCTCCCGTCCCATGATCTTTTCCCTTCTCCAGCTCTGTATCACTTTCGTCAATCAACTTTCCAGCTCTTAGCTTCATCTCACCCCCTCTGGTCTTCTCCTATCATTTCCAATTTCCCCCTCGCCCCACTACTTTCAAATCTCTTAGTATCTCTTCTTTCAGTTAGTCCTGACGAAGGGTCTCGGCCCGAAACGTCGACAGTGCTTCTCCTTATAGATGCTGCCTGGCCTGCTGTGTTCCACCAGCATTTTGTGTGTGTTGCCACCCTAAACATTCATTCTCTACCACTTGCACACAGCGACCACAACGAGGATCCTCTACAAAGTACGTTGCTGATACTGGTCTAACAGTAGCCTCCAAATACATAATCTCAACCACCAAGGATAAGGGCATTAAAAACTCAGGAACACCTTTTATTGTGGATTCTCCTTTCCGTGCCGCGTCATTCCAACCCTGAAATAGAAATACATCGTAATTACTCCCGTAACACACAAAATGCCTGCAGGAACTCAGCAGGTCAGGCAGCATCTATCCTTTCATCGTACCTTGGTCTAAAAACACACTGTGCGAGTACATGTCAAAGAAGAAGCACGGTAGTTCAAGAAAGTACTTCATCAACCCCTCGAGGGCAAATAGGGACGGCCAACATATGCGATGCCCACACCCTCCCAAAAAATATTAAACAGTCCAAACAAAATCTGGGTCAGCTCCCCAAGAAAAATATGACCATTAGTCAGAGCTAACTCTATTACTCTTCTCTGAAGTAGTGTCTCTTACGCCCAACGGGTGGGAAGTCCCGCAGAGTGTTTAATGGAAAAGACAACTAGCCACATTGCAGGGCTCCATCAGTCCGTCACTGGAGAACCAGCCTCGGTGATACTCACCCTAAGAGTGCAAGCTTGACATTATTATCTCTGCTCCCCATTCTGCTTCACTACCTTTTAAGTTATCGCACGTACCGGGCAAGAACTACCTCCTGACCCCGGGACAAATTGCAGGAGCTCGATGCCCGTATGAAACATGGCGGCGGCCTAGTGGCGAGTAGAGGGCGATCGCGCACGCGTGGCCTTGCCCGGCTCTCGCCTTTCCATCCTGCTGAGGTCCCGGATCTCCCGACAACAAAAAAAAACCGTTCGGTTGGGTGCCCGCGGAAGCGCGCGCGCCCGTGTTGCCCTCGCGCTCCGCTGCCGTCGCCGGCACCGAGCTGAGTCCCCGGGCTCGGCAATGAGCGGCGCCAGGAACAATCGGGTGATGATGGAGGGAGTTGGGGCCCGAGTGGTGCGGGGCCCCGACTGGAAATGGGGCAAGCAGGACGGGGGAGAGGGGCATGTGGGTACCGTCAGGAGCTTTGAGAGCCCCGAGGAGGTGGTGGTGGTTTGGGATAACGGCACCGCCGCCAACTACCGCTGCTCCGGGGCCTACGACCTACGCATTCTCGACAGCGCACCGACAGGTATGGGAACGGAGGCCGGGCTAGGGGCTCATCATTGTTGACTGTCCAAAAATCTGTACGGTGCAGGCCGCGCCGCGGCGAGGCCGAGAACCTTCATTGGACACAACACAATTTTAAATACTCTTTAAAAATGTCCTCATTAACAATGGATATGAATTACAGTTAACTCCGAAAAATAGCAATTGAAGCAGGAAAACATTAATGTACTGCTGCAAATGAGGATCTGAGAGTAACTACTGACGTTGAATTGCCTATGATCGCCCAAAAATAAATTTATGTAGAATTGGGCGATTTTAAAAAAGATATATAGCTTCTTTGCTGTAGTGTAACTAAACGTTACTCTTTCGGGATTTAATGCTTTCTTCACTCTCAGCTTTACTTTTCACGAAATTGTTTTGTGTTAGTTGAGAGCAATTCATTCGGTTGTTGTTAAAACAATATGTGTTGTAGTTAGAGCTGACTACTTACTGTAAATAGAGCTTCAAAATTAACCACTACCTTTGAATGACCTTTTTTTTGAATGAAAATGGATTATGACGCTTCACCTACCCCCCCCCCCCCCCCCCCCATGCAGCTTCAGTCTTATTGTATAAAGAAAGCATAGATTACATCATGGAAAAGATTTGCAAACTGTTATAGAAGAGAACAGCACAGAAGCAGGTCCTTCTGTCCATTTAGTTCATGCTAAACCATTTAAACCTACCTGCACTAGGACCATAGCCCTCCATAACCCAGCTATCCATGTACATATTCAAACTTCTCCAAGTTTGAAATTGTCCTCACATGCATTACTTGTGCTGCAGCTCATTCCACACTCTTGGGACCCTCTGTTTCAAAAGTTTCCCCTCATGTTTCCTTAAATTTTTCACCTTGCATCCTTAACCCATTATATCTACCTGTAGTCCCACCCAACATCAGTCCCTGAAGTGTTTTGTTTGTTATTATAGCACATCGTATCGTTGAGTCTGAAATATCTGCAAAGCATTTTTTATGGTCAGTGTGAAAGATTTCCATTTTGTGTACCTGTTTTGAGCTGTCATCCATTGTTAATCCAGCTTTTATCTGAGATGGTTGTCAGAAACAGTTATTGTTTTGAATCTGTAATTCTGGTGGGTTATTTGGAGCAGGTGTAATAACTTTTAGGGAAAGTACGTATTTTCAGAATCAAGTTGAGTCATCATTTAGGTTTCTATGTGCAATAAGTCAATGGCTATTACTGGTAGAAATTTTAGTGTTATGAGCAAGAATCTTGGTGTTATTTCATTTTGTTAAACTGTTACTATAATGGCGCATTGGTGATGATGATGAGCCTCTGCTGGTCAGAATCGACCATGGATGTTGTGTCCTAGCTATCTGGATACACAAGCCAGGAGATCAATATGGAGATCAAGCTGTTGCCCTCTTCATGCATCTGATGAACCCGATATAGTTTGGCACCAGCAGCGTCGCAGGAGTTGCCAGTCAACGTTAACTCAATGTAGGACTGCCTTAGACTCCAGCTCCAGATTTTTCTCTCTGTGTTTACCTCCATAGCCCTCCCCATGAATGGGTATAGACACAAGACAGCAGAGGTTTGAGATCAGAGATTTTGTTCTCCCAGATGAGCTTCCAACCACGGCTAACGAGCCCCATCTGCTCAAAAAATGATACAGCTAGGACCAAGCACTGGGTCCTTGGCTCTTTACAATCTTTAAGTTCATAGCCTTGGTGAGAGAGCAAAGTAATTATATCAATATGTGGTAAAGTGAACTGATGAGGAAGATGTCAACAGTTTACATATGACGTATCTTAAGACAATGGCTCATGACTTGTTATTTTGCAAATTGCCATTATTTTAATAGAAAGAATAGAACAATGAACAGTTGCTTGGTGGTCTTGATTGTGCTTTTACTTGGCACATAGGAACTAACTGCATTTTACAGGAGCATCATTGAGTGCGTCCTGACAAGCTGCATCTCCATCTAGTATGGGAACAACCAAGCAGCAAAATGGAAGCCCTTACAAAAGACTGTGAGAACAGCTGAGAGGATCATAGGGGTCTCCCTACCATGTATCAGGGATATTTATCAGGAGTGCTGCATACGCAGGGCCCCTAGTATTATCAAGGATCTCACCCATCCATCCAGCATCCTCTTTGACTTTCTACCATCAGGCAGGAAACTCTGATGCTTAAAAACAAGAACAGTCAGGATGAGAAACAGTTTCTTCCCTAAGACCATTAGGCTTCTGAACTCCTGCCACACCGCCTTCAGAGTGTCACTGGTTTATCTGTTCTGTATCTTACAATATTTAATTTACAGACTTTAGTTTGTTATTTATGTGTGATTCATCTGTAGATTTTATCCTTTACCTTCATGAGTTATTATGTGTACTACTGTGCTTTACACCCTGGTTTGGAGAAATGTCTCTTTTCTATATACATTATACACACGCGTATAGTTAATGACAATAAACTTGACTTGCTGTAGTTAACGCTAAGCAGTTAAAAGTGAAATAATATGTTAGCTATCAGGACACATGCCGGTGGTGATAAACCTGATCTTGAACCTTTCATGACAAGGCTTTGGAGTACAAGAATAAGAAAGGCCTGTAGTAATAGGTGAGATTGTGTCTGCAATACTGTGCATAGCTCTACACCGAAGGAATAATATACTTACCTTAAAAGCAGTACAGGGTGCTTGGTTTGTTCATTGAATCTTTTGAATGAGGGGATTATTCTTTAAGGAAGAATCATCACGGGTTTACAATCACGGGTTTAAAAGAACAAGTAGCGATCCTATTAAGTCTTTAGAGATTTTGAGGGATTGATAAGGTAGATGCTGAGGGGCTCTTTCATCTATTGTAGAGTCCATTGGACAGAATCATTCATTGAAGGGTTGGCAATTCAGATACAAGTTGATGAGTAATTTCCTTATTCAGAAAGTTTGAGTCTTTGAATTCTAACTTTCGAAGACTGTGGATAGTTGGTAATTAAAGATTTTTTTTAAACAGAAAAAGAATAAAGGAATCTTGGGAAATAGGCATTAAATTTGTTGTAATTGGGCAGGAAGCTGTCAATGTCATTGAAATATTGTTTAATTGAGATTGTTTAATATGAAGCTGCTGCATGAGCAATTCAGAGTTGCTTTTGATAACAATGGTAGCATTTGCCACTTTATCTGACACTTGGCACTAGTTTCACACTTACAACATTGTTGGTTTGAGTGGATTTTTTTGCCTAATTATAAAAATGGCAAAATTGGCATAAGATATTGCTTGTAGAAAATGTGTGCTTGCCTGTGTATTTAACTGCTTTGGTTTGGGTTGTGGAGACTGAATATGGATTTTCTCTGAAGTCTTGTAGAAAAGGGAAGAATGAAGACATCATAAGCTTTCAACTGAGTGTACCTGTAATATAGAGGAACGCCAGCTTCAGTAGCATTACCAATAATATTGTTTTCACAATTGCCACTTGATGGGTTACCAATGATGGGCTGTTGCTTGAAATTATGGACTTTATCAGCATTGCAGTTGTAAAGCAATGGCCATGGCTTGCCTTTTGTTAGTTTTAGAAAACACAGCAGAGTAAAATGAATGAGCGAGGCAAGTATAATGTAGAAAGGTTATAAACGTCAAGTAGTTTTTAAATATTGAGGGACAGAAGATTGTTACTCTTCAGGGGGATCTTGGTGTCCTTACACTCAAATCACTGAGGAAGGCAAGTTGTATTTTAGCCTCTGGCAAAAGGCAGAAGAGTGGAGGATTCTGCCCTGGTGACACTGCATTTTGGAATGTTAAATACATGTCTGGTCTACTGACAGAAGGATATATTTTTGAAAGTTCAGTAGATTAATTTCTTGCATGATGCTTTATCATATAAGAAGAGATTAAATGGCCTGCATGTAATAAGATGATTTCACTGAAATGTACAAAATGGTTAAGAAGCTTGATGGGGTAGAGAGATTTGATGCTTCTCAAATATTAGAAAATCTGCGGATACTGGAAATCCAAAGCAACACACACAAAATTCTGGAGGAACTTGGCAGGCTGGGCAGCATCTTTGGGGGAAAAAAAAGTAAACAGTTGACATTTCGGGTCAATATGCTTCATCAGGTCTGTTGATGTTTCATCTAGCTGGGCTGTTGAGAATCAGGGGTTTTAGATTAAGGGTGCCAATATTTAGAACAGATGTGAGAGGCAGTCTCTTCATGTAGAGGAAAGTAAATCCTTGGAATTCTCTAACCAATGGGTTGTGGAGACTTGGTTGTTGATAAAAAATCAATAGATTTTTTAATATTAGTTGAAGTTAGAGATATGAAGTCTGTGTGTGTATGAAAGTGATAATGAAAAGAGAAGATCACCATTATTGAATAGTGGAGCAGATATAGGGGGAAAAGGGCCTATTCTCAGTTGTGCTGCATTCATTCTACCCTATCAATGAAGATCCAATCAGAAAGGTGATAAAATATTTGCTGATTGACCAGATGAGTATATTTGCAAAATCTAATGAATTTCATCTACACCCGTAACAAAACAAATTCGATTGCCACCTCTGTCAATGTAGTCACTTTGGATACAATTAACATTGCAGTTCCTTAACAAAGTTTCTGTAACAGCATTTTGCACTGTTTTATAATAGTCTTGAACAGTGTTAATAGGAGCATCAGTTGCACATCTCGTGTTGAAAGTTTGGTCGATTGTCACAGTGTTAATATATTGGATATCTTTATTTACCGTTGTTAAGGGCAAGCAACATAACCATTACTGTTTGATAAAGTCCACAACCGGAAAATTGAAGTGTCCAGTAAGTTATGGTGCCAGCATTGTCTATGTACCAAGAAAAATTAGAGGAAGCAGAGAGGCTACAGAAGGACTTAGACAGATTAGGAGAATGGGCAAAGAAGTGACAGATGGGAGATACTGTAGGGAAGTGTATGGCAATGCACTTCGGTGTAAGAAATGAAAGAGTTGACTATTTTCTAAATAGACAGAAAATAAAAAAAGCTGAGGCACAAAGGGACTTGAAAGTCCTTTTGCAGGATTCCCTGAAGGTTAATTTGCTTGTTGAATCTATGTTGAGGAAGGCAAATGCAATGTTAGCATTCATTTCAAGAGGACGAGAATATAAAAGCAAGGATATAATATTGAAACTTTATAAAGTTCTGGTGAGGCCACAGTTGGAGTATTGTGAGCAGTTTTGGGCCCTTTAGAAAGGACATGCTGAAAATGGAGAGAGTTCATGAAAATGATTTCAGGATTGAATAGCTTGATGTATTACGAGTGTTTGATGGCTCTGGGCCTGTATTCACTACAATTCAGAAGGATAAGGGGTGACTTCTGCAAAAGCTATTTGGATTCAGGTGTTCCAGTCAATGAAGCCACACTCGGGTTGGAGGAACACCACCTTATATTCCGTCTGGGCAGCCTCCAATCTGATGGCATGAACATTGATTTCTCTAACTTCTGTTAATGCCCCCCCCCTCCTTTTTTTCTCTCTCTGCCCCTCTCACAATCATTCTTTGCCTGTTCTCCATCTCCCTCTGGTGCTCCCCTCCCCCTTTCTTTCTCCCTAGGCCTCCCGTCCCATGAACCTCTCCCTTCTCCAGCCTTGTATTCCTTTTGCCATTCACCTTTCCAGCTTAGCTTCACCCCTCCCCCTCCTGTCTTTTCCTATCATTTTGGATTTCCCCCTTCCCCCTCTACTTTCAAATCTTTTACTATCTTTTCTTTCATTTAGTCCTGATGAAGGGTTTTGGCCCGAAACGTGGTCTGTACTTCTTCCTGTAGATGCTGCCTGGCCTGCTGCGTTCCACCAGCATTTTGTGTGTGTTCCAGTCAATGAGATGAGATTGGAGGTGTGGGTTGCAGATGTGCCCTGTCCTATATATTAAAGAAAGACACACAAAGTCAGGTTACTGACAGAGTCTGCTCTTCTCAAGAAAGATCTGTCCATGTGCACCATGCCTCAATTGAAACAACTTTCGAGAGGATCTGAGGAGAAGAATTGTAGGGGTGAATGCAGCTGAAAAAGGCTACAAAAGCATATCTACAGACCTACATGTTCATTAGTCCACAGTAGGAGAAATTGACTGCAAATGTAGGGATATTTCAGTACTGTTGCTACTCTCCCTAGGATTGAACATCTTGTGAAGATCACTCCAAGAGCACAACATGCAATGTTGAAGGAGGTGAAAAAGAACCCAAGGGTCACAGCAAAAGACCTGCGGAAATCTCTGGAACTTGCTAAGGTCTCTGTTCATCTGTCCATTATAAGAAAAACATTGAGTAAGAATAGTGTGCATGGATGGACACCACGGAGGAAACCACAGCTATCCAAAAAAATTGTTGCATGTCACAAGTTTGCAAAAGGCCATGTTCCACAATGCTTCTGGGACAGTTTAAATTATTGGCAGAAATGCACGCCACTATGGAGGAAAAAGGGCACTGCACACCAACACCAAAACCTCATCATAATTGTGAAGCATGATAGAAGGAGTGCCATGGTTTGGGGCTGCTTTGCTGCCTCAGGACCTTTCAGCTTGCGGTCATTGAGGGAACAAAGAATTCAAAATTGTATCAAGACATTTTACAGGAGAATGTCAAAAGTAGCGGTCCATCTACCGTTTAGTAGAAGTTGGATGATGCAACAAGACAATGATCCGAAGCACAAGAGTAAATCAACGATAGAATGGTTCAAAAATTTTTAGGTAGCTTCTGAAGAAGCAGCTTACATACGGCTAGAAGTGTACATGAGGTGTTGGCAAGTGGGATCAAGGAAAAGTCCTAGATTGTCCTACATGTACTTGAAGAACAGGAAGATGATGGTAGACTTCTTGGCGATAAAAGGGGAAACATATCCCTGGAGGCAGGAGGGTCTTCAATGAATACTTTGCCTCTGTATTCACCAGGGCCAACATAGAACAGGCTAATGTGCTGGAGCATCTTGAGAGTAAGAAGGAGATAGTTTTGGAGCTTCTGAAAAATATTCAGATAGATAAGTCCCTAGGAAGGACAGGATATACCCCAGGTTACTTTGGGAAGTGATGGCTAAGGTGTTGACGTCCTCCTTGGCCACAGGAATGGTACCAGAGGATTGGAGGGTGGATATTGTTCCATTGTTCAAGAAAATTAATAGAGATAATCTTGGAAACATCAGTGAGTTTTAATATTAGTGGTGGGTAAGCTACAGCTGTAGAGGATTCTACAGCCAGGATTTATGAGCATTTGGAGGAGCAGTCCTGTTGGGGATAGTCAGCATGACGTTATGAGGGGCAGATTGTTCCTTGTGAGCCTATTTGTGTTTTCCAAGGAAGTAGAATTTCTGTGGAATTGGCTTGCCCCACAGAAGGCAAAAGGTGGTAGTAGGTGGAGTGTGTTCTACCCAGAAGTGACCCCTACTCTTTGTGATTTTTATAAATGACTGAGATGAGATGGTGAGTGCGTGGAATGGGCTGCTGGCAATGGTGGTGGAGGTGGATATGATCGGGTCTTTTAAGAGACTTTTGCAGTGCATGGAGCTTTGAAAAACAAAGGGTTGTGGCTAAGCCTAGTAATTTCTAAAGTAGGGAAATGTTCAGCATAACTTTGTGGGCCAAAGGGCCTGTATTGTGCTGTAGGTTTTCTATGTTTCTATGAAGTGAATGGGTGGGTTAGTAAGTTTGCAGATGACACACAAGTTGGTGGTGTGAATCTTGTCGAAGGTTGTCGTAGGTTACAGCGGGACATTGATAGGATGCAGAGCTGGGCAGGGAAGTGGCAGATGGAGTTCAATCCTGAAAAGCGTGAGGTGATGTACCTTGGAAAGTCAAACTTAAAAGGTAGAATAATGGCAGGATTCTTAGTTTGGAGGATCAGAGGGATTTTGATATGCAAGTCCATAAATAAGTCAAAGTTGCTGTTCAAAGTCAAAGGGTAGTTAAGAAGTTGTATGGTGTACTGGCCCTCATTAAAAAGGGATTGAGTTTCAAGAGCTGTGGGGTAATGTTGCAGCTCATGAAAGTTAGATTTGACCACACTTGGAATATTGTGTTTGTTTCTGTTTGCCCCATTTTAGGAAGGATGTGGAAGCATTAGAGAGGATGCAGTGATTTACCGGGATGCTGCCTGGACTAGAGAGTATGTTTATGAGGAAAGGTAAATGAGCTAGTGATTTTTTTTTTGGAATGACAGAGGATGTGAGGCGTATTAATTGAGGTGTATATGAGAGGCAAAGAGTGAACAGCTGGCACCTTTTTCCAGGACAGCAATGGCTAATACCAGAGGACATCTGTTTTAAGGTGGGTGAAGGAAAGTTTAAGGACAATGTCAGAGGTAGAACTTTCTACAGAGTAGTGAGTGCCTGGAATACATGTCTGGTTGTGGTGGTAGAGGATGATACAGTAGGTTTGTCTGAAAGACTTAGATTGGCAAATGGGTTCAGGAAAATGAGGTCCTATGGGCTGTGTATGAGGGGAGGGTTAGATTGATTGTGGAGGGGATATATATATTGATCGGCCCAACATTGTGGGCTGAAGAGCCAGTACTCTGCTATACTGTTATGTTATACAGGGAATGTGAAGTACAGCTAACATCAAACAAAATGTTTGTGATCTGAAATGTTAACTTCATGACTCCATCCTCAAGCATTGCGTAGTCTCTGGTGGTTCTAGTGTTTTTGCCTGTATTTCATCTTTTTGGCATGTGCTTGTTTTCTTTGATTATTTTTAGACACACTAGCATATTACCCTTGTGCCAGTAAATGTATTTTTCATTTCAGGTCAACCTAGGACTTTTAGGCTCCTTTCAAATTGTTATTGACAATAACAGTGTTACCATGCATATCCATAGCTCCCTGAAAGTGACAGCACAAGTTGGTACATCGTGTTGCAGCTGTATAAAACTTTAGTTTGTCCTCCTCTGGAGTATAGTGTGCAGTTCTGGTTGCCACAGTATGGGAAGGATGTGGCGGCTTTCGAGAGGTTGCAGAAGAGATTTGCCAGTTTATTTCCTGGACTGGAGACTATTAACTAAAGGCGAGGTTAGACAACCTGGAAATGTCTGCTCTGGAGTGTTGACGGCTGAGGGACAACCTGATTAAATATATAAAATTATGAGAGATATAGGTAGGGCATATAGTCAGGGGCTTACCCTTGGAGTCAAATACTATAGGGTTGGGCAGTTTTGAGTACTCTTAGAGACTTTTTACCCACTGCAGTGCAGATTGTGTACCAGGTAATAATGCAGTATGTTAGGATGCTCACGACTGTGCACCTGTAGAAGGATATGAGTAGTCCAGCTCTGTTCAGTCTCCTCAGAAAGTAGAAGTGTTGCTGAGCTTTCTTAATTGTGTAGAATGTGTCCTGTGACCATGAGGGGTTGTGTGAGATGTGCACTCACAGGAGTTTGAAACTTGTCACAGTTTCCACTGCTGTGCTGCTGATGTAAGGGACGTAAGTAGGTCAGATTCTGAAGTTGTTAAGTCTTTGTTTTGTTGATGTTGAGGAAGAGATTATTTGCCTGACACCAGGTCTCTAGCTCTTCCACTTCGTCTCTAGCTCGTCTCATCATTGTTGGTGGTGAGGCATATCACTGTTGTGTCATTGCCGAACTTGACAACGTGATTATTTGTGTGTTTGGCTGTGCAGTCATGTGTGAGCAGAATGCACAGCAATGGGTTTAGCACACAGCCTTGCGGGGGGGGGGGGGGGCTCCCGTGTTGATGATGGGGGGGGCATGAGCGTTTGTGTTTCCTGACTGCGGCCTGTTGGTTAGGAAGTCCAACACCCAGTTGCACTGTGGTGTATTTAGACTGAGGAGTAAAAGTTTGTTCAGTAAGGTCTGTGGGAAAATAATGTTGAATGCTGAACTGATACCCAGAAACAGTATTCTGACAATTGTCCTTGTTCTTAGGTGTCTCAGCACCAGGCGCATGACAGATGCTGTGGCAACTGTCGTAGAATGGTTTTCATGGTAAGCATATTGTATGCAGTATGTAAGATGGTAAGCAGTGTGGCAGGAATGGCGGTTTTGATATGTGCTATTACCTGTTCAAAGCACTTCATGTTGATTAGTATCAGTGGCACAGGGCATTTAGGTGCGAAAGTACAGAATTCTTTGGTACGAAGATGATGGTGACTGATTTGAAGCATGTGGGTATCTCTTTTTCATTATTAGTGGTGTAGTATATTGGAAGAGTAGAATATCTGGTATGTTGCAAAATGATATAGAATATATGCCCTTCAGACATCTATGTCCATGCAAACCATCAAGCACCCATTTATTCTAATTTTACAGTAATGACTTTTTTATTCTCCTGCATTCCCATCAACTAGTCCAGGTTCTATTTGAACTAGAGCATGTAAGAGAATGTGCAAATTCCATACTATCAGCACTGGAGATCAGGGTTAAGCTTGGGTTGTTGGAGCTGTAAGCCATCAGCTCTACTTGCTGTGTCATGGTACCACCCCCTTTCCAATCCTGATTTTATTTGCATTTGTTCCCCCCCCCCCCCCATCTCCCATTGACAATTAAAATATCTGCTTATATTTCCATTTACTCGGCTTACTTTACTTGATCTCTACCTATTACAGGTTTTTCAATTTTATAGTTAGATGATTTTCTAGAGGGCATCAAAGTGAAGTGCTCCTGCGAAACTTGTCTTTTGTGAACTATGCAGCACTCATTTATGGTGGTAGATTTTATTTATTTAGAGATGCAGCATGATAACAGGCCCTTCCAGCCCAAGAAGCCTATGCTGCCCAATTACTACCATATGAACAATTAACCTACTAACCCATGCATTTTTGAAAAGTGGGAGGAAATTGGAGCACCCAGAGGAAACCCACATGTTCACAGAGAGAACATACAATCTTGCAGACTGCACTAACCAATATGTTAGTGTACCACCCTTTTTATGTTTGCGGGTATTTATGATTCCTTGAAATTGTTATAGCCGGAGATGGTAATAGGGATAAGCTCCCACTACCTATTAAGTACATCCAATGGTTGTGCATCTCAAATAGTCTCTGACAAACAAGTCCAGCTCCTAGCAATATATGTGGCTTAGTTACTAAGCCTGGTGGTACAGTTTCTACTGACAGGAGGTGGAGCAAAGGTGGGTCACTGTTGCTTTGGGCAGATGTCAGCTGTGGTTGGCAGCTTATCTAGAAGAAGAAAACTTTGATCTCAAACCTCCGCTGCCTTGCAGCTAACCCACTCATGGGGAAGGCTTCGGGAGTAAATCCTGAGGAAAACTCCGGAGTTGGAATTCCTAAGGCAGTCCTACATTGAGTTCAATGCTGACTGGCACCTCCTGCAATGCCGGTGGTACCAAACTGTATCGGTCTCTGCCATTCCTTTGAATTCATCAGCTGCTTGAAGAGGGGGAGCCTGGTACATGAGCAACAGCTTGTTCTCCAAACCATACTGCCCTGGCTTGCGTATCACATCGACAGCTGGGATGCTACACTGACAAACAGAGGGCCTCAAGATGCTTATACAGTCAGCCCTCCTTTTCCGCGGATTCAACCAACCACAGGTCGAGAAAACCCGGAAATTCTCTCTCCAGCACTCGTTTGAGCATGTACAGACTATTTTTTTCTTGTTATTATTCCCTAAGCAATACAGTATAACAATTATTTACATAGCATTTACTTTGTATTAGGTATTATAAGTAATCTAGAAATGACTTAAAAGTACAAGCAGTCCCTGGGTTATGAATGAGTTCCATTCCCGAGTTCGTTTTGAAGTCGGAATCGGTACATCCAGTATTATTTAGCGTCAGTGCAATGTTTTTCTTGGTAATTCTTGGTATACTTTACCTTTCTATGCATATAAAACACTTAAGAAACATACGTATTTCAATAATTAAACCACTGTGTTGCTTAGTAATAATTGTAGCTTTCATCGGGGCAGGGCCTTTCATATGCTCCATTAAAATTGTTCCGATCGTTGACCGACTTTAGCCTAATGCTTTTCCAATGACCGATGGCCTTTCACCTCTTTCCAATCACTTTATTACTTCCACCTTATTTTCAATCGTGATCGTGATTATTTTCATGAACAGAAACACTGCAGATTCAGAGCTGCACTGGATCCTAATGTCCACCGCACTGAGACATGTTAAATAAAGTCTGGGGTTCCGCTAGGTCCTAAAGACCACCGCACTGAGACAGGTTAAATAAGGGTCTTGAGCATCCACGTGTTTTGGTATCCGCGAGGGGTTTCAAAACCAATCCTCTGGGGATAAGGAAGGCCTACTGTATGTAATAAGTGTGGTTTAGCAGTTTTGAAATCTAAAATACTTTGAAAATTTTGCTGTAACATTTAGTTTCATCAGCTTCTGTTCGTAGTCCTCAAGTTTCTTCCACTCTGCTCTTGTGCCTAATAAAGTGGTTGCTGAGTGTATGTTCGTGGCCTTCTGCTGACCACTTGAATACATTTCAATGTTCAACACATGCATTCAGAGATGCTGCCCTGCACACCATTGTTGTAATGCATGATTATTTGAGTTACTATTACTTTGTGTCAACTTGAACCAGTCTGACATTCTCCTCTGATCTCTCTTGTAAAAAGGCATTTTTGCCTACAGAACTGTTGCTCACTGGATTTCTTACTTTTGTTTCTCGCACCATTCTTTGTGAACTCAAGACTGTTGTGCGTGAAAATCCCAGTTGATCAGTAGTTTCTGAGATACTCAGACCACCCAGTCTGGCACCAACAATTGTTCCACAGACAAAGTTACTTGGATCACAATTCTTCCTCACTCCAATGTTTGGTCTGAACAACAACTGAACCTCTTAACAATACATGCTTTTTTGCATTGAGTTGCTGCCGATTGATTGGCTGATTAGTTATTAGCATTAATGAAGTTGGTGTACCAAATAAAGTGGCCACTGAAAAAAACATCAAACAAATACTCCAATGAAGGATTTAATCATCAAATGTGAGTGTCACATTGGGAAACTAACAGGGAGAAACTACAAAAATATAGAATAACATATTTTGTGGAATTAATATAATCAAATTACTGGGGTTAACATGATTTAGCAGTTTGACAAAAAGAAATGATCAACAAGTGACCTGCGCATCTGTACAGGAAATCACCATAGAAAATGAGTTTTACTCAGTTGGCTCATTAAAAATGTGTTATTCTACACTATTGCTGAGTCAGCTTCCTGTAAACTTTTAAAAAAAGCAGACAGAGTTGCATTAAGGCACGTACAGAAAATTGGTATGAGTGAAGTTCCTCGCAGGATTGCACTCAGTTCTGTGCATCTGGTGTATGCCAGTGAAATAGGAGTATTAACCCTAAGAAATGGTGCTCTTTATGGCAGCCAACTAAGACCATGGAGGGGTCCAACATGGTGGTCTGGCATCACTGGACAGGCAGAACAGCCTTTTGTAATTATTTCAGTGTTTTTGCATCTTTTTGTTTGTTAAACAGTTTTAACAGAAGCTTCATTAAGTTATACCTTCATAGAAACATAGAAAACATACAGCACAATACTGGCCAATACTGGCACAAAGCTGTGCCGAAGATGTCCCTTCCTTAGAACTACCTGGGCTTTACCCATAGCCCTGTATTTTTCTAAGCTCCACGTAGCCATCCAGGAGTCTCTTTAAGACCCTATTGTTTCCCCCTCCGCTGCCGGCAGCCCATTCCCTGCTGTCACCACTCTCTGCGTTTTTATAAAGTTTCCCCTGACATCTCCTCTGTATCTACTTCCAAGCACCAAATCACACAATTTCTCTGCATCCTTCGTTTTGCATAGACGTGGTTACTGTTAGCATTGCTCTAAGCACCTTTGTATATCTGAATAAAAAGGCTAATAATGGAGAACTGCCAGTAATATCATCACCGAAGCGTCCAATGAATGGAAGTGTCAGCAGTTAGATGCAAGAGAAAACATGCCATTGGTTTTGGCACACCTTTCTAAGTTATGGCATGCTAGAGTGGCTTGCACTGAATTGTGAAGCTGCTCAATCAGGAATCTGATTTCTGTAGAGTGCCTCTTTTAAATAGGCACAATGCTTCACTTCATGTAGAGGAAGGATGAACATGCATATTGTGATGAATATTCATAGCTTTTTGCGTAGTGTCTGGTTCCAGTAAAATATTAGGTGTGCCAAGGTGAATACTGTACAAATGACTCTTGATGGCGTAATTTCACCAGAGAATGATCATTAACACAGTCTTAAAACATTAGTTAACTTACTTTCATCTGTTTAGGACACAGACAAAATGTCAAGACAAAAAAAGTTAATTTCTAGGCTGCAATGTCCAACAAACATAGTTTAATCTTTCTTTTGTTGGTATAACTAGTTATTTTAAAACTAGCACAGGCCAGGCAAATGTGGTGCCATTGTGTCTTTCCCACATCACCCAGGAGATGTACTGTTTTCATTGCTACCGTCCTATAGGAGCCTGAAGACACACTCAGCAATACAGGAACAGCTTCTTCTCCTCCACTATCGTATTTCTGAATGGGCAATAAACTCATGTGCAGAATGTCACTTTTTAATTTTTCTTGCTCTTTTTACATGCATTTCATTTTTTTAAATATACTTTGTGTAATTAGAAGTTTATTAAGATTGTTTTACAATGTACTGCTGCCACAGACAACATATTTCTTGACATAGGACAGTGATATTAAACCTGATTCAGACTTTGAAGTGCTGCCAGTAATTGAAGACGCTGCAAAACTGAAATAACAAAAAAATGCAAATATTTGGCTCAAACAAGATATATGGGGGAGAGGGAACGGTTAACATTTTAAAGTAAGCTGGGAAGAAATGAACTAAAATATACTGAAGATAGATTTGTAAAGCCTCCTGGCTATCCCTCGGTTGGCACCATTCCCTTAGTCTATCGTGATCTCCAATCATAGATGTTATGTGTATTTTCTTTTATCTTGCTTTTTTGCAACACTTGTAATTTATTCTTTGTTCTAAGGAAAGGATATCAACTTGTAATGGTGAATGTTTCTTTCTCCACAGAACATTTCTGAGTTGTTGATTATTTCTAGCTTTATCTGCTTTGGGATTTCAACAATGTTTTATGTAAAAATATATTTTAAACAGATGATGCGGAATTCAAAGTTGTTTTGATGAGAATCTTGTGAGAACGAGTAAATTATCTCTCTGACTATATTAAATCAATTGACACATAGTATGTAATGTGCAAAAGAACAGAAGCACTGTTGCAAATATAAACTGAATGTGTAAAATTGATCTGGATACACTAGGGAACATGCAGGGGGATGCATTTTAAAAGTAAATAACAAGAATTTTTAAACAAAAAGTAAGACTTTGAGGATGTAGGACTGTTCATGGTACAATTACAGAAGTAACTAAAATTGTGAGTACAAAAATCAGTTAAATGCTAATAGAAAATGGCCAGAATACAATTTTAACTTTTAAGCTGGAATGTTCACAACTATCAGGGAGACTTTTTCACGTGTTGAGTAGCAACGTAGGAGTTTTCCACAAAAAAAAACACAAGGCCAAATTGATGGATCACCCATGATTTGTTTGAATGGCAGAACTAATTTGATGAGCTAAAGAGTCAAATTTTGACTTTCGGGTAGCGAGTCATTGGGGCCAGTGAACGTGTATTGTGAAAGCTGTCCGTACTTTCAATCCAAATGGAACAATGAGTTTTTTCCTTTTGTTGGATATTTTTAAAGGAATCAAGCACGATGGAACTATGTGTGATACATGTCGTCAGCAGCCAATTATTGGCATCCGGTGGAAATGTGCAGAGTGTACCAATTATGACCTTTGCACTGTTTGTTACCATGGGGATAAGCACCACCTGAGGCATAGATTCTATAGAATCACTATTCCTGGAAGTGAAAGGTAAGAATGTAGAACATTTTACAATGCTTTTGATGTTCTTATTTTGTTGACCTATATCATGTAATATTTTAGCATTCTAGAATAATTCTTCATTTAATGCTACTGGCTTTAATAAAAGCTTGTTGAACCTGTTCAGTAAGTGGCTGAGTTGTATAGGCCTAGAACAAGGGTTGGCAACCCGCGGCTCCGGAGCCGCATGCGACTCTTTGATCTCTGTGCTACAGCTCCCTGTAGTTTGTTAGTTTTTGAAATGTAATTCGAAATTTGAAGATTATGGTGATCTTGTACAATCTAAAAACGTTGTGGAGACTCCATTTCCTGGCACATCCGAACCGGCTCACAGTTAGCCACCGTTCCGGCTAAGGGAGATAGCCTACGGGGGTTTGTGAGTACGTGTCTTTTGGAGCATCCGCGCCCACGGGGACGGGTTGAGGGAGGCTTTAAATCAAGGCTGTTTAGTTCGAATAAAGTTACCTTTGACTGCAGTGTCTTTATTTTAGCGCTGCGTGCGTGTTTTTTATCGCTATTAATATACATCACCACTGCTAATGCCTGACACCCGCCAGTGCACGCTTTCTTTTAACTCTTCAATCCGAGGTAGACTACCTATGGAGTAACCTTCAACCCAACGTCTTTTTTTTTGGAGTTCAAAATGTTTTTGTTGCATGCAGAAATGTAATTTCGTTTTCTCTGCAGGAGTTCATCAATTTCATAAATGCAGCACATTATAGTTTGTTTATACATAGCATAAAGGCAAAAAAAAAACGTATGCAGTGTTATTTCATTATAAATGTCAAACGGGTTTTGTGGCTCCCAGTGTTTTCTTTTCTGTGGGAAATGGGTCCATATTGGCTCTTTCAGTGGTAAACGTTGCCGACCCCTGGCCTAGAAGGACCCAATTTCAATTTCTAATCTTGCAAAGTTAGCAAATTTAATTTAGATTGATGGAAGAGTTACTGCTATCTGCTTTGGTTATTCTTTGTTGGTAAATGTTCCATTTACTGGTTAACATTTACCTCTGTAATATCATAATGTACCAGATGATGTGGAATTCAAAGCTGTTCACCGGCAGAATTTAATTTTTTGTTGTTTCTCCAATTCAGTTCCTATTCCCAGATTTTAGTGTCCAGTTCAACAGGCTGCTGTGTCACTCTTGAATTCATTCAAACTGCCTTTTTTAAAGGAATTAAATTTAATTTATTATTAATTATTTTCCAAAATTGTACCATCTCTACAGATTGCATTAATTGTACAATATTCTGATAACATGGTTGTTTGGAAATAACTGGTGGTCAGCATCTGGCTCACTGTGAAAGTAAGTTTGAGGTTCAGACAGTTCCTTTCTTACTTTCATTCAGGACTCCAAACAGTCCTTCCAAGTGAGGCAATACTTAATCTATGAATTTATTGGGGGACCACTTTATCAAGCACCTCCACTCCATCTGGATAAAGCGGAATTTCCTGGTGGCCAACCATTTTAATTCCTCTCTCCATTCCTGTTCTGACATGTTGGTCCATGGCCTCTTCTTTTATCACAATGAGGCCACTGTCAGGATGGAGAAGCAATACCTCATATTCTGTCTAGGTAGCCTCCATCATGATGGCCTGAACATTGATTTCTGCTTCTGGTTAACTTTTCTGCCTCTGCCTCTTCTCACTTCCCCTTGGTGCCTCTCATTCCCTTTGTCCCATGGTCTACTTTCTTATTATATTCCTTCTTCTCCAGCCCTTTACCTTTCCCAATCTCCTGGCATGACCTGTCGCCTTCTAGCTTGTCCTCCTCCTCTTCCCCCCCCCCATCTATTTATTCAGTCGTCTTCCCCCTTTCTTTCTAATCCTGAAGAAGAGTCTCTGCCCGAAACGTTGACTGCATTTGTTGAGTTGAGTTGAGTTCTTCCAGCATTTTATGTGCATTTCTCTGGATTTCAAAATATGGCCAGATATCGTACAGTAAATCAGATGTGTAGCTGAAATAGGATTCCAGAGTGTTTGTATGTTTAACCTTGATTTGTTGAAAATACTAACTGAAACTCAGAGTTCTGTTATCCACTCTTACATTTACTACGGCTCAGTTTCCCACTCCCATTACTCATGAGGTTAACTGAAAAAATTACTATAGTATTGTGCAGCATATTTTGTTTAGTAAAATTTTGAAATGACATTATTTTGCATATTAAATAAATGACATCAAGTTCGTTAAATCTGTGCATCCAGTGCTACCAAAATCCTGAGGCTGCCAGATTAGTTTTACTGTTATTCAATTCCACTATTGCCAGGTAGAAACTTCTGCTGACCCAGGATGGAATTGAATACTTTGGATCTTGGTTGATGCCAATTGAGGCTTGAAGTTAGCATGATAAAATATGCTGGGTCAGAATTTGTGTCAGGTATAATGTATTAAATTCAGATTACCTTGTATCTGAAGGTAATAGTGATATCTGGTCTTCCTGCTATTGACTTAAGAATCATAGGGTAAGAGTAAATCAGACAACACAGTCAATGGAGTTCTATTTTATAAATATGCAGAATACTCTATTTTATTGTTTTGATTTTTCAAGCCATGCGTTTTCACCAAAATGAGTATTAAAATTTTGATTTTGTGGAAAAGTGCTATTATTTGTTGATTTTTTTGCCCACTGAATATCCATTTGGGTTAGACAGCCCTATCATAACCTGATCATATAGTATGTCAACTCCTTGATGAGATTGGGTTTAATATCTAAATAACATGGGCTTGGGTTAGATTGGGACAGCTTTTTATAAATTAATGTATTAATTGCCACCTTTTGACATCATTCTAAGAGATCTATCATTTGTTTATATTAAAAAGTTGAATTAAATCAAAAGCTTTGTGAAATAAAATCAGATGTTTCATTTGACCTGGACTCTCTGACAGTGGTGTCTGAAAAGAGGATGCTGTCCAGGTTGCATGCCATCTTGGACAATGTCTCCCATCCACTCCATAATGTACTGGTTAGGCACAGGAGTACATTCAGCCAGAGACTCATTCCACCGAGATGCAACACTGAGCGACATAGGAAGTCATTCCTGCCTGTGGCCATCAAACTTTACAACTCCTCCCTCGGAGTGTTAGACACCCTGAGCCAATAGGCTGGTCCTGGACTAATTTTCACTTGGCATAATTTACTTATTATTATTTAATTATTTATGGTTTTTACATTGCTGTATTTCTACCTATTCTTGGTTGGTGCGACTGTAACGAAACCCAATTTCTCTCGGGATCAATAAAGCATGTCTGTCTGTCTGTCTGAAAGTCCTTTGTAATTCAGATTGGTATAGCAACAGGTCCCATCTTTAAGCTGCCTCCTTCCAATCTGGTCCATTTGAGGAATGGCATTGAGTGATGAACATATATATGTCTTCACTAATCCAGTACCATTGGGACCTGCAGAGTGCTGGATTAGTGAAAATGCTGAATTACAGAAAGATCTCATTAAGCAATAGCTAACTGCCTCATCATACCTTTAAAATATCATGTAAATCAGTGCAAGTTAGATAATAATGAAACAGAAATATTAAATGAGTAGCAAGTTAAATTTTAATAAAGTAATATACTGTACAGGCATAGATAAAATAAAGGGTACAGGTAAATGTACAGGAATTAACTTAGAACAGTTGAACACTTCTGCTTCTAAAGAGACGTTTAATATACCTTCAGGCAAAGTTACATGTCTGCAAGTGTGGGGTTGTCAGGATCATCAACACCTTCATCTTGAAAAATGAGTGAAACATCAGGAACTGGTGCTGAAACTGGCACAACAGTTTCTTCAAAAACTGTTGATGTTAGTGGCAGCCCATCTGGGTGAGCAGAAGCAGAAGTTGGAGAAAGGAGGTCTTCTATACAACACATCTCATGCGACCAGCAGGCGGCTGGGAATGGCGCTGGGCTCTTCCCTCTTCACTTACAGTTACTGAGGGAATCCTCATTAGTTTCTCTTCCTCTGCTTAGCAATTTGCTTAAATTCAGCGGGTAGCCACGTCTGATCTGAGGTTGTAAGCAGAAGAGAACGGAGCGCTGACCAGGCAATGCCGGGGGGCAATGTGCGACTGCTGGCAGGTGAGAAGGCGGACTTGCCCAGCGCACGCCAGCTCCCCCTGCTGCTGGCGGGTGCCGGGCAGCCGTGCCTCACGCAAATGATATTAATAAATGCAGGTAAACAAGCAGGAATTGCCTGTCTGTGCTTACAAGAGCATGCCAACACGTGAACAGATCTAGCGTAACCAAAACAATGTGCAGCAGGTGGGTACGGTGGCCTGGGAAATTTGAAATTACAGTTGCGCGGAAAATTTGAAAACAGTGCCAGATTATCGAAGGAACTGGATTACAGGTAGTCGGATTAGTGAAGGTCGACTGTATCTGGTTTTTCTGATAATGCTCCATTTTCATTTATTGTGAGGCTGGTCTGTGCAGGCCAGTGTTGGAAGCTCTGAAAATAAGTTCTAACAGATTAGTAGCATTGGACTAAACTAGTATTGTCTAAAGTTTGAGGTCGCTCTGCAAAATGTAGTCTGGTGGACAATGCAGGAGATATCCTACCTATGTAAGGTGATGTTAGGAAGAGTGGGCGTCCTGCAGAAAAGGACACACAACCTCTGGCTTCGATACACAACCTACTCTCTTATAACCTACTCAGCTCTACTCTGCATTTGCTTCTCCGAGCCTGACATCAGATTGTGCTTTCACAAGTTGAGCAGGATGTGAAACTAAAACAGAGGCAAAATTTCAGTTACCACATAGCACTAACTTATGGTAGATCCTAATAATTCCACATGATTTTGAGGCAAAAGCCTAGCTCCCTGCTCTCTGATTTGAGCCTGGTGAACCATCTGCCTGTTTAGTTTGAGTTATTTTATCAAAAAAATTGTTGTTCTTTGTCATGTATCATGTTTGGATTGCTTGGTTGTGGTCATATTGGATCTTAATTTTACCTCAGCAGATCTCTGTTATCCCTAATCCAGGGATACCTGCTGAAAAGACAGTTTATTGATGTTTGGGAGGAAAAAGAAACAGTCACCTGACCACATTGAATGGAAAAGTAAATTAAATCTAATTTTTGCTAATGGCACAATTTTTGTTTTCTTTCTATTAGAGTTTTGCTGGAGTCTAGACGCAAGTCAAAGAAGATAACAGCAAGAGGCATTTTTGCTGGTGCAAGGGTAGTACGTGGAGTGGATTGGCAGTGGGAGGACCAAGATGGGGGCAATGGACGTAGAGGAAAGGTGAGCAATTTATTGGATGTTTGGGACTTGTTCAATATTTAAATTAGTTATTTGGCAGAGCTGATCTAAGATGGATGTTATTCATTTTCAGAATTAACACCAAACAACCTCTCACTGGGTAAACCATATCGTTTCCTGTCCACATACCTCAACTCCATTTTATCCCCCTTTGTTCATTCCCTTCCCACCTACATCCACACCAGTTAACATGCTCTTGATCGCTTCAGCAACTTTCAATTCCCTGGTCCTGATCACCCCATTTTCATTATAGATGTCCAGTCTCTAGGCTCTTCTATCCTCCATCAAGAAGATCTTTAAGCTCTCTGCTTACCATAAGACATAGGAGTAGAATTAGGCTATTTGGCCCATCGAGTCTGCTCCGCCATTCAATCACGGCTGTTACTTTTTTCCCTCTTCAGCCCCACTCCCCGGCCTTCTCCCTGTAACTTTTGATGTCATGGGCAACCAAGAACCTATCAAGATCTGCCTTAAATACACCCAACATACCTGGCCTCCACAGCTGTCTGTGATAATAAATTTCACAAATTTGCCACCCTATGGCTAAAGAAATTTCTCCACATCTGTTTGAAATGAACACCCCTCTAATGTCTCCACAATCTTTACCACTACCTCTTTCAGAACCCTAGGGTGCACTTCATCTGGCCCGGTTGACTTGTGTACCCTTGGGTCTTACAGCATTTTTAACACTTTCTTCCTTGTAATAGTAACTTTTCTTCCCTCACACCCTTCAACATCTGGCACACTGCTAGTGTCTTCCACAGTGAAGACTGATGCAAAATACTGATTTAATTCATCTGCCATCTCCTTATCACCTGTTACTATTTCTCCAGCCTTATTTTCTAGCTGCGCTATATCGACTTTCATCTTTTATATACTTAAGAAAACTTTTACTATCCACTTTGATATTGTCCGCTAGCTTGGTTTCATATTTCATCTTTTCCCTTCTTTGTTGCTGTCTGTAGGGTTAAGAAAGCTAATGGCATGTTGGCATTTATAACAAGAGGAATTGAGTATGGGAGTAAAGAGGTCCTTTTGCAGCTGTACAGGGCCCTGGTGAGACCCCACCTGGAGTATTGTGTGCGGTTTTGGTTTCCAAATTTGAGGAAGGACATTCTTGCTATTGAGGGAGTTCACAAGGTTAATTCCCGGAATGGGGGACTGTCATATTTTGAAAGATTGGAGCAACTGGGCTTGTATACACTGGAATGAGAGGGGATCTGATTGAAACATATAAGATTATTAAGGAATTGGCCTCACTGGAGGCAGGAAGCATGTTCCCGCTGATGGGTGAGTCCAGAACTAGAGGCCACAGTTTAAGAATAAGGGGTAGGTCATTTAGAACAGAGATGTGGAAAAACCCAGAGAGTGGTGGATATGTGGAATGCTCTGCCCCAGAAGGCAGTGGAGGCCAATTCTCTGCATGCTTTCAAGAGAGAGTTAGATAGAGCTCTTATAGATAGCGGGGTCAAGGGATATAGGGAGAGGGCAGGAACGGGGTACTGATTGTGTATGATCAGCCATGATCACAGTGAATGGCGGTGCTGGCTAGGAGGGCCGAATAGCCTACTCCTGCACCTACTGTCTATTGTCTATTGAAAGCTTCCCAATCCTCCAATTTCCTGCTAATTTCTGCTTTGTTGTATGCCCTCTCTTTTGCTTTTACATTCGCTTTGACTTAATCAGCCATGGTTGTTCTATTTGGCCAATCTTTGTTTTTGGTATACATCCATCCTGTACCTTCATTTTTTCCCCAAAACTCAAGCCATTGCTGATCTACTGTCATCCCTGCCAGCATCGCCTTACTTTGGTCTGCTTCTCTCTCATACTACTGTAATTTCCTTCACTCCACTTAAATACTGCTACATCAGACTTTATTTTCTCCAAATCACATTTCAGTTTGAACTCAAATCATATTCTGATTATTGTCTCCTAGGGTTCTTATATCTCAAGATCCCTAATCATCTCTGGTTCATTACATTACACCCAATCCAGTATCGCTGATCCTCTAGTAGACCCAATGACAAACTACTCTAAAAAGTAGTTCTTCTCATAGGCAATCAACAAACTCATTCTCTCGAGATCCATTTCCAACTTTATTTTCCCAATCTATGTGCATGTTGAAATCCCCATGACTATCATAAGATTACCCTTTTGACATGCCTTTTCTATTTCCTGTTGTAATCTATAGTCCACATCCCAGCTACTGTTTGGAAGCCTGTATATGACTGCCATCAGGGTCCTTTTACCCTTGCAGTTTCTTAACTCAACCCACAATAATTCAACATCTTCCAATCTTATGTCACATTTTTCTACTGATTTGATGCCATTCTTTACCAACAGAGCCACACCACCCCTTCTGTCTACCCTTCTATCCCTCTGATACAACGTGTAACCTTGGACATTCAGCTTCCAGCTACAATCATCCTTCAACCATGATTCAGTGATGACCAGTATACCATACCTGACAATCTGTAATAGTGCAACAAGATCATCTACCTATTTCGTATACATCAAGCATTGAGATATAACTCATTGTCTACTGTATTTGCTACCGTTTTTGATTCTGCATCCCTAACGAACTGATATTCACCCTGCTTGCTGCAATTTTGTCATAGCATTTGCCTGCCCATCTTGGCAGTCTGACTTCAAGTTATCTTTGCTTTTTTCTATTCATTCTATCCTGTGTCCCTTCACTCCATTCCTACCCCTCTGCCAAATTTGTTTGAAACCTCCTCAACAGCTCCTAACAAACCTACCGGTGTGAATGTGGGTCCCTCTCGGGTTCAGGTGTATCTTGTCCCTTTGTATAGGTCATACCTCTCCCAGAAGAGATCCCAATGTTTCAAGAACCTGAAGCCCTGCCCTTGCACCAGCTTCTCAGCCATACATTATTCTTCCAGATCATCCTGTTTCTACCCTTATTGGAGTGTGTGGCACAGGCAGCAATCCAGAAATTACTACCCTGGAGATCCTGCTTCTCAGCTTTCTACCTAGCTCTCCAAATTTTCTTTTCAGGACCTCATTGTTTTTTCTTCCTTGTCATTGGTACCAATATGTACCAAGACATCTGGCTGCTCTCCCTCTCCAAAATGCTGTGGACATGATCCAAGACATCCCTGACCCTGGTCCCAGAGAGGCAACATACCATTCTGGTGTCTTATTCATGGTGTCTGTTCCCCTGACTATTGAGTCCCCTATCACTGTCACTTCCCTCGTCTTCCCCTTTCCCTTCTGCACTATGGGTCTATGCTCAGTGCCAGTAACCTGGTCTCTGGCATTCCCCTGGGAGGCCATCCCCCCTCAACGGTATCTAAAGTGATATACTTATTTTTGAGTCAAATGCTCTGCGCTAACTACCTATTCACATTTCCATTTCTCCTGACAGTCACCCAGCTACATGAGTCCTGCAATTTATGGGTAACTGCTTCCCTGTAACTCTGATTATCTCACGCTCTCCCGTACAAGTTGAAGGTCATCCAGATGCTGCTGTAAATCCCTAACATGGTGTTCCAGGAGCTGCAGCTGGATGCACTTCACGCAGATGTAGTTCCCTGGGAGACTCAAAGTTTCCCACACCTCTAACATCTGGCATGAAGAACACACAACAGCCATTCACTACACTAGGTACAGTAAGAGAGAAAACAAAAATGGAACCTTAACAGAAGCTTACGCAGAGCCAATGCCTCTTTCAAGCCGGAGCCTCCTTTGAGCCAAAGCCTGACACTCGTACTCAACACTGACATGCTCCCAACAATGGCCACCCGGTTTGACCCTTCTGTACTTTTAAACGAGTGTTGCCGACCTGCGAGAAAGCTCGATGCTGTGGCCTGCTGCTGCCATTGATTGGACTACCAGAATGAGCCTGAATGCCTGCGAAGCTCTCCTTTCAAACAAGCATTGCTGACCTGCGAGAAACCTCGTCGTTTCTTTCTTGACAACAGACCCAACCAGTTCTCCTCCACCACCGCCCTCTTCCATCTGGCAGAACTGGTCCTCATTCTCAACAATTACTCTTTTGGTTCTTCCAATTGATCCAAACTCAAGGTGTAAGTCCTGAGAATTGTATAATGCCTCATTGTGGATTTTGATGCTACTGCTTAGATTAGGTTCACCTTTGTTGGAAAAGTGTGAAGTATCAAAGGCAGAGGGTCAGACAGTTGAAGTGAAGGGTATCTGAGGATTCTGAAGATTGGTGTCCTTTTAGTGGACAAAATGGAGGTGTTCTGAGACATCTACATTTGGTTTATCCATTGAAATGACCCCCTCCCTCAAAACATTCCCCAGATTCTGGCAGGGTACCAGAGGATTAGATAATCACAAATTCAGTGTCACTGTTCCAGAAAGTAGTATGTCAGAAATTGTTAAAGTGAATTAGTTAGCCTATCATCAGTCAATAGGAAACACTGGTAACATTATTGAGGAAGAATAGCTGCCGTTGTAGAAAGATGCAAAACAATCAGGGTAATCATGGTTTTATGAAAGGGAAGTTGTGTTTGGCACATTTATGAGAGTTCTTTGCAGATATAATAAACAGGTAGATGAAGAGGAACCACCCTTGGGTACCCATATGGCATTTGATAACTTGCCACATAAAAGATTATCACTCAAGATAAGGGTCATGGGTTGGCAATAATAAACAAGCACAGATTGAGTTGCAGCTCACTAACAGAAAAAGTCAGGATTGGAAAAAAAACCGTAGTTCAGAGCAGGTGGAGGCCATCTGGCCTTTTGAACTGCACTGTCTTTGAGATCATAGCTGATCGGTATTTTAATGTTACTTTCCTACGTTGTCCTCAAAACCTTTGATTCGCTTGATAAAGAGAACTCTATTAATCTGAGTTCTGGGTGAGCACATACAAGTTAGATAGAAAGATATGGGCTCCAATTAATAATGGATGCATATCCGCAAACAATATAAAATTGTTAATATAATTGAATACAGCACAACACGCAATCTGTTGGAGGAACTCAACAGATTGAGCAACATTGGTGGGAGGAAAGAAATTGTTAGTGCTTCGAGCTGAAGCCCTGCATCAGGACTGAGTTCCTCCAGCAGATGGCCGTGTTGCTTCAGATTTTAACAACTACAGTATCTGAATGGGTATATAGTTGAATTTCAATACTTTTGGCCTTAGCATTGTATATCAATTAACTTGATGCTGCAGTGGGTTGAATAGATATCCATACTTAAAATAATCATGAACTGAATTTCATTGCTCCTTTATACATAACTGTTTGGTTATTTTAATTGTATGGTAAAGTATGATTTCTAAATATTTCTGACCAAAAAATAGTGGAATTTTTTTTCGATTGTCTGCGTTGTTGAAATGTTTAAATGTTGCTTGGTCTTTAAAATTGGAAGTCTGGTAAAGCTGATAGGTTTACTGAAAATTGCTTAACTATGGAATGTGTCTAGCATTTTCCCTTCTCATGAAGGATTTCACTGTACCTCAAGCACAACAGAAAAAAATAAAATAAATATATAATTTGTTTGTAAAAAGATAAATAAAATGTAAAATCATATAAAAATAACTCAAAAAATCAGTACGCCTTTTCTGTTGCTCCTATATTTCTTACTGGTCTCTGCACTTAGTCTTGGTGCTGTTTCATGACACTCAACCAAAAATACAAGATTGAGGGGAAAATTTTTCAATCAATGGCTACATTACATTTTGTGTAGTTGTAGAATTCCTCGTTAATGTGCATACATTGGAGAGGACAGACTATACTAAACATTATCATATCAGACAAACTTATTTTGAGAAACAATTTCATGCAAAGCAAACTTGTCAAGACATTTAAATTATAATTTTTTAAAACAAATAGTAAGGCTTTTGAACAGTATTACATTATATGAAGAATAAACAAATTTAATTGGAAATATTTTGAATTCTTGCGGAGGATGCTGTTACAAAAAACTATATTAATTTAATTTATGCAAGATGTAAGCAGGCGTCTTCAATATTTTTGACTTCCATTTTCAATTTGATATAATAATGCAATGCAGGAGTGACGGCTATGAAAGGACCAACATTACGGATAAATGGAAAGTGAGATGACATTTATTGGGTCATGGGAACATGATATTAAATTATGTCACCAATTGAGGAGCAAAGCTGCTGGACAAAGCATTGGTTTAAAACTGAAGGATGCATGCTTGGTGAAAATAAGTACTACATTTGGACATTTTTCTCTAAGATCAGAATCCATCAATGCTAATAAAGAAAATGCTGTGTATAATAGTGATGGCTGTGATAAACTACTTATTAATTAAGTAGCCTGTAAAAGTAGCAAAAGAAGTACTGGGGTGATTGATGTTCATGGCCTAAGGTAGAAGGAGTCAGTTTTAGAAAAACTAGCACATTTATTTTTCAACATAGTCCCCTCCTACACTTACACACTTTGTCCAGCAGTTGCAGAGCATACGAATCTTGGACCTCCAGAAAGTGTTCACAGCAGGGGTGATTGATAAGTTCATGGCCTCAGGTAGAAGGAGATGAGTTATACAGCTCTCGTTATATGCACATGCAGTTCAACTCTTTGAGTGATTATGCAGAAAGTTTGAAGTTAATAACTCATCAGGGTGATTTATAAGTTTATGGCCTAAGGTAGGAAATAAGTTATTAACTTCAAACTTTATGCATAATCACTTAAACAGTTGACCTGCATGTACATGTAATGAGAGCTGTATAACTCATTTCCTTCTACCTTAGGCCACAAACCTATCAATCACCCATCTCTGGACACATTCTGGAGGTCCAAGATCATACGCTCCATGACTGCCGGACTAAGTGTGTAAATGTAGGAGGGGACTATGTTGAAAAATAAATGTGCTAGGTTTTCTAAAATTGACTCCTTCACTACTAATTTTAACGTGTAACTCCCACTGCTCTGCTTTAAGCTAATTTCTTTTTGTCCTAAACTAGTTTTTCATTATTGTTGCTGGTTCCTGTCAACCATTGTTCCTCCAAGAGGAGTTAAAAACCAAAACTTATGAAATATTATGTGTGCAAACGAGATCAATCCTTCCACCGTGACAAGGAAGTGAGTAATTGTTTGCTGCACACAGAATGTTGAAGCATATCCTTCTGAAATTGCTTTATCTTCTGCGGCCTCTGCTGATGTATGTTATCACACCTGCCAGGTTTTGATGCTTTTCCATTCTTATTCACTGCTGTTCTTTTGATGCTTTCCATAGACCTTATGGTAGTTTTCCTTTCTTTTACAACTCTTTACTCCCTCCAACCTGTACCTAGATTTTCTGACATTGCTATAATGATTTGAATATCCTTTTTTCTAGGTGACTGAAATTCAAGATTGGAGTGCTTCTAGTCCTCATAGTGCAGCATATGTTTTGTGGGACAATGGAGCCAAGAATTTGTACAGAGTGGGGTTTGAAGGCATGGTAAGTGATGTAATGTTTTACTTTCAAAGTAAAGAGATTAGGTATTGTAAGTTTGAGCTTATAATTTTTTTGTGGCATGTGCAGTATTTAAGTTTATAGATGGGAAAAGGTTATGTGTGTACACCAAGGCAAAGATTGATCTTCATAAAGATCACTGAAGTATAACTTGCATTATATTCTGTGCAAGTAAAATTTGGATGACCAGTTCTCATTCCTTGTTTATGTTTTAAAGTTACTTTGCAAACAAAGCAAACAGGTGTTTTGACCTCGACTTTGAAATTGTTTGTTTCTCTCACCTTTGAGTGACTGGAATTTCTGGTTCTCATTGATTTCAGCTTGAAATTCCAGTCTGGCACACCACTATTATATCCTTAAAGTAGTTCTTTTATGTCATGATTGGATAATTAAACGCAGAAATAACACAGGCTGACTCATGTCAACAGCAAAAGATCTACAGTATTGCTGTAATCCAGCATCTTTTCCAGTGCACTGCTCTTAAAAGAAGTTTAAGATGAAATTGAAACCTATGGCTGAAGAAAAGAAAATATAAATTAGAAAAAAAGACTTCGGATTTAAATCATGTATGGAAAACACAATATTGGCAACAAACAATGGATTAAGGGAGAATCCTATCTCCTTTGTATGTGCCAATGGTGTAGTCGTATCCACACTCGGACTTAAGAACAAGAGGTCCAGGGTTTGGATCCGGCTGGCTCCTTGCACACTTTTGATCCCTTCTGGGTGAGTGTCAAGCTAGCAATTTATAATTAACAAATATAAAACACAAAATAATTGATTGCATAAGTATTCACCCCCTTTAATATAACACACCAAATGTATCAAGCTTCAAATTCCTTGGTGTCCACATTTCCGAGGATCTCACCTGGTCCCTGAACTCCTCCATCCTGATCAAAAAGGTGCAACAGGGCCTTTATTTCCTGTGGAGCATCAAGAAAGCTCACCTCTGTCCCAGGATACTGACTGACTTTTACCGCTGTACCATTGAGAGTGTACTCACCAGCTGCATCTCAGTGTGGTATGGCAATTGTCCTGTATCAGACCGTAAAGCACTCCAGCGCGTGGTGAAGACTGCCCAGCGGATTATTGGCACCCAATTGCCCACCATTGAGATCAGCAACAATAAACACTGCCTGGGCAGGGCAAAAAGCATTATCAAGGATGCATCTCACCCCAACCGTAGACTTTTTACTCTCCTCCCATCTGGTAAGCGCGCACCAGCACCAGCAAACACAGGAAGATCTTCTCCCCTGAGGCTGTGACCGTGCTGAACCTCCCATCACAGCACTAAGCAGTATTGCACCCATATTGTACTGTCTCAGTACTTTTATATTTGTGTACTGTAGCACTTTTTATTCGCAGTTATTTTGTAAATAACACTATTCTTTGCATTTCTGGTTAGATGCTAACGGCAGTTCATTTGGCTTTGTATCTGTACTCAGCATAATGACAATAAAGTTGAACCTAATCTAATCAGTGGTGTAGCCAATTGGTTTTAGAAGTCACATAATTAGTTAAATGAAGATCACCGAGTGCAGTCAAGATGGTTCAATTGATTATAGTAAAAATACACCTGCATCTTGAAGGCCCAACTGCTGGTGAGCAGTATCATGTCAAAAACTACACCATGAAGACAAAAGAACACACCTTGCAACTATGCAGAAAGGTGAAAAGCACAAGTCAGGAGATGGATACAAGAAAATTTCCCTTGGAATACAGTTAATTCAGTCATCAAGAAATGGAAAGAATATGGCACAGTTTTAAATCTGCCTAGAGCAGGCATTCCTCAAAAACTGAGTGTCTGTGCAAGAAGGGGACTAGTGAGGGAGACCACCAAGAGACCTGTGACAACTCTGGAGGAGTACAACAACTGTTGCCTGGGTGCTTCACAAGTCGCAGCTTCATGGGAGAGTGGCAAAGAAAAAGCCACTGTTTAAAAAAAAAACCTCATATGAAATCTCAACTAGAGCTTGCCAGAAGGCAAGAGACTGAAGTCAGCTGGAAGAAAGCTCTATTGTCTGATGAAGCCAAAATTGAGCTTTTTGGCCTTCAGACTACAGGCTATGTTTGGTATAAGCCAAATAATTTACATAATCAAAAACACACCATCCCTACCCTGAAGCATGGTGGTGGCTACATCATACTGTGAGATGTTTACTGTAGTGGGCCCTGGATGGGCTTGTGAAGGTAGACAGTAAAATGTCTGTAGTAAAATATAGTGAAATCCTGGAGGAAAACCTGATGCAGTCTGTGAGAGAATTGTGATTTGGGAAATGATTTGTTTTCCAGCAAGAGTCTGCCAACTGGGAAGCTTTTATTCAAATAATGCAATCTAAAGAGAAGCTTCCAATGCTATCCAAAAACATTCAAATGTAACCACCAGGGAACACACTGAACAATTGAATGGGGACGTCACGTGATGACGTAGGATCGAGACGTGGAAATCCAGCTCTCCTGTAAAAAAAAACTAATAAATTAATGTTTAAGTGAAGAAAAGTTAGTAAATATTTTCTAAAAACTACGTCTAAACTACTCAGGATTTTCCTTAGATATGCCTCCTAAACAGACAAAGAAGAAAGCTACTACTTTGAAGATAGTACAAGCTGGGCCCGCCGCCATGAAGGAGCCTTGGACTCAAGTGCATCTCACCTCCAGCGATACAGAACAGGAATCGGCGGCAACATCAGCGGTCTCCAAGAAGAAACAACAGGAACTGCGCGTGCACAAAGGAAAGGGCATGTGCAAACATGAGCAATTTGAACTACAAATCCCAGCTACGATTGGAAGTGGAAGTGAAAATGAACCTGAGGTGGATTCGGATTCTCTGGAATATACAGATGAAGATGAGGAGATAAAAGAAGAACAACAGGAAGAGGTTGGATGTGGAAGATATTCTGGAGACATAAGAGAAGCTTTGGCGCAAATATTGCATGAATTAAAAGAATTTAAAAAATTAAAAATAATAAAAGAAGATATTAAAAATATGAAGACTATGTTTGATAAAATGGTGAAAAAACAGGAGAAAATGGACAAGAAAGTTAAAAAGCTGGAAGAAATAATGGGAGACGCTATTGATAGAGTGAATAAAATGGAAGATAATATTCTTGCCTGGACATCAGAAAGAAAACGACTGTTGGAAAAAATAGACGTGGTTGAAAATTTTAGTAGACGAAATAATATTAAAATTGTTGGTCTTGAAGGGATAGAGGGAGAGGATCCAATTAAAATTTTTTTCAAAAATGGATCCCAGAAAATTTGGAAATGGAAGAGGGAACCCAGTTGATTGAAATCGAAAGGGTCCACAGAGCCTTAAGACCAAAACCTCAACCTGATCAAAACCCACGACCAATCTTGATAAAATGCTTAAGATATCAAGATAAAGAAAGAAAAGATCCTGAAGGCGGCTGCCCAATGTGCCAGAAAGAGAAATGAGCCATTGACGATAGAAGGGAAAGCAGTTCTTTTCTATCCTGATATAAGTTATGACCTTTTGAAGAGAAAGAAGGAATTTAATCCAGTGAAAAAAGTTTTATAGGAAAAGGGTTAACTGCCAAGCAAGAATCTTGTGTGATCTTTCACCTAGTTCATAATATCTCTCTGTTTAGCTCTCATAATTGCTTTTTCTGTTTGTTATGTCTGAAGAGATATTATGAACTAGGTGAAAGATCACACAAGATTCTTGCTTGGCAGTTAAAAACAGACCAGGCTTCCAAAACGATAAATGCAATTAGAACAAGTGTAAATAAAATTACTTATAAACCTTTAGAAATCAATGAAACTTTAAAAAATTTTTTATTCTGAACTGTATCAATCAGAATCACAAAATGATATTGTTGAGATAGAAAGGTTTTTATCACAAATAACTCTCCCAAAATTGAATTTGGAAGAACAGAAGGGATTAGATGTGCCTTTTACATTAAAAGAGGTTGAAGAAGCTCTAGGATCACTTCAGAGTAATAAATCTCCAGGAGAAGATGGTTTTCTGCCTGAATTTTACAAAAAGTTTAAAGATTTATTAATTCCTCCTTTTATGGAGCTAATACACCAAGCGGAAAGAACGCATAAACTTCCAGAATCTTTTTCGACAGCTATTTTAATAGTATTGCCAAAAAAAAGACAGATCTTTTAAAGCCAACATCATATAGACCTATTTCTTTGTTGTACACAGACTATAAAATAATAGCAAAGATTTTATCTAATAGATTATCTAAATACTTACCAAAATTAATACACATGGACCAAACAGGATTTATTAAAAATAGACAATCGACAAATAATGTAACTCGGTTATTAGCATAATTAATTTGGCACAAAAGAGGGAAGAAATGAGTGTGGCAGTTGCTTTGGATGCAGAAAAAGCATTTGATAGATTGGAATGGGATTTTTTATTTAAGGTATTGGAAAAATATGGATTAGGAGTATCTTTTATAAAATGGATTAAAACCTTAAATACTAACCCCAAAGCTAAAGTGGTGACAAATGGCCAAATTTCAACATCATTTCAGTTAACAAGGTCAACTAGTCAAGGTTGTCCATTATCATCTGCTTTATTTGTGTTGGTGATAGAACCATTAGCTGAATTAATTAGAACTGACTCATATTATAGGTTTCAGAGTTAATCAGGAGGAATATAAGATTAACTTATTTGCTGATGATGTTCTGATTTATCTAACTAACCCATTGCATTCGTTGCGTAAATTATCTTCTAGATTGGAAGAATATGGGAAAATATCAGGATACAAAATAAATTGGGATAAAAGTGAAATTTTACCCCTTACTAAAGGAGATTATAGTCAATGTCAATTAATAACTCAATTTAGATAGCCGATAAATGGTATAAAGTATTTAGGTATAAGAATTGATAATGATATAAAGAATTTATATAAACTAAATTATTTGCCATTATTGAAAAAAATTCAAGAGGATCTTGATAAATGGATGATGTTACCAATAACATTAATAGATAGAGTCAATGCTGTAAAAATGAATATATTCGCTAGATTACAATATTTATTCCAAACATTACCAATACAATTACCGCAGAAATTTTTTCAAGAGTTAAATAAATGTGTGAGGAAATTCCTTTGGAAAGATAAGATGTCAAGAATATCGTTGGAAAAATTGGCATGGAAATTTGACCTAGGAGGGTTACAATTACCAAATTTTAAGAATTATTACAAAGCAAATCAACTTAGATTTATTGCAGCTTTTTTTGATGAAGATAAACCGGTATGGATTAGAATAGAATTAGATATTAGATATTAAAATATATTAAAATTAATATATTAAAATATATTAAAATTAGATATTAAAATATACCAGAAGATTTTATATATAACTGGGAATCTAAATGGATACGGGAAAAGAAAGAATCTCCTATACTAAAACATTTGATTGATTTATGGAATAAAATAAATGTTGATGATGAGATAAAGAAATCTTTATTAGCAAAGAGACCTTTAATTCAAAATAAACTTATCCCTTTTACAATGGATAATCAACTTTTACATAACTGGTTTCACAAAGGGATTAGATATATGGGAGAATGTTTTGAAGGAGGTGTATTAATGTCATTTGACCAATTAAAGAATAAATGTAAAATATCAAATTACACCCTTTTCTGTTATTTCCGATTAAGGGCTTATTTAAGAGATAAACTGGGTCAAACAATGTTATTGTCGAAACCTAATGAAATAGAAACTTTAATTCATAAAGGAAAAATTTTAAAAAATTATTTCTGGTATGTATAATTTGATTCAAAAACAGACAATTAAACAAGGAATTCATAAGTCAAGACAAAAATGGGAAACTGATTTGAATATTAAAATTGATGAAACAAGTTGGTCAAGATTATGTCTTGACAGTATGACAAATACAATAAATGTTCGACTAAGATTAGTACAATATAACTTTTTACATCAAATATATATTACACCACAAAAAATAAATAGATTAAACTCAAGTTTATCTGATCAGTGTTTTTGATATAATCAAAAAATTGGTACTTTTTTACACTCTAGTTGGTCTTGTTTTAAAATTCAAACTTTTTGGACAAATTTAAGAATTTTACTGGAACAAATTATTGGAATACAACTTCCACATAATCCAACATTATTTCTACTAGGCGATATTGAAGGGATAAAATCAAAATCCAAATCCAAATTGAAGAAATATCAGAAAGAATTCATAAAAATTGCATTGGCAGTATCCAAAAGGCTATTGCAGTTACTTGGAAATCGGATTCATACTTAAGTATAGATAGTTGGAAGAATTAAATTTTTAGCTGCATTCCACTTGAAAAAATTACTTATAATTTAAGAGATAAATATGAAATATTTCTGAAAATTTGGTGCCCTTATTTACAAAAGATAGGATTAAATATATAGGTGCTCCGAAGATAAAATTATTGATTATCTGGGGAAAGAATTAAATATACATATTAAAGCTATTATGAACTCCATGGAGCATGTGGGGATCTTCCGCTATCCAGGCATTCTTTTTTTCTTTCTTTCTTTCTTTTTTTTTTCTATAGGGATATGTTTGGGGGAAGGGGTTAAGGGGAGGGGGGGAAGGGTTAACAATTTTTTAAATACAATAAAAGAATTTTTTTAAACAATTGAAAATGCATACTGTGGCCACTTGGAAGCACACTAAGCAATACGAGGAGTGATTGATAAGTTCGTGGCCTAAGGTAGACGGCAATTTTAGAAAATTATTCAACATAGTCCCCTCCTATGTTTACACACTTAGTTCAGCGGTTGTGGAGCATACAGATCCCTTCTTTGTAGAAGTTGACGTCTTGGGCCTTCAGAAAGTGGTCTACAGCAGGGGTGATTGATAAATTTGTGGCCTAAGGCAGAAGGAGATGAGTTATACAGCTCTTGTTACATGCACGTGCAGTTCAACTCTTTGGGTGATTATGCAGAAAGTTTGGAGTTAACTCATCTCATTCTACCTTAGGCCACAATCTTATCAATCACCTGTGCTGTAGATCACTTTCTGGAGGCCCAAGATGCCGACTTCTACAAAGAAGGGATCCATATGCTCCATGACCGCTGGACGAAGTGTGTAAATGTAGTAGGGGACTATGTTGAAAAATAAATGTGCTAGGTTTTCTAAAATTGACTCCTACCTTAGACCACAAATTTATCAATTACCATTCATAAGTAGTTATATGAAATACAAGCAATTAATTGTTCAACTGCACAACAGAACAGTCAAATTCAATCTATAATCTGTTTTGATTGATTATATAGAAACAAAAGTCATTAAACCATTTGTACAGTTAAAATTTACTTTTTTGTTTTACTTGGTATTTGAGTGAAATCTTTATTAAAGTGAATTGTTTGTTCCTTGTGCTTTTGTAAGAAAAGTATGTTGTGTAACAGCAGTAATAGTCTTTCTTTTTCCCTATTTTTGTAACCAGTCTGACCTGAAATGTGTGCAAGATGCAAAAGGCGGTTCCTTTTACAGAGATCATTGCCCTGTTCTCGGTATGTAACTACAACCATTTTTTATGTAGGCCCACAGAAGCCAACTGACTAGATGGATGAAAATAGGGATTTTAGCATGTAATGTATTCAGGATTCTGGGTTTATTTCTATCATTGTTCTCTATCAATAATCACCTGAGCTTTAAAGGCTGCTGCATTTTGATCATAATAGCATGATGATGACTCTTAAAAAATGCAAATCTCCTTTTTTGCCCTTTGTTGAATTTGTGTTGCAGCTGTATCATAGTTTGTGATCAATCCAAGGATTAATCCATTGCCTTTTGGTAATATTTCATCAAGGGATACACTACCCTCTTCCAGTCACACATTGGCATTTCCATATCACCTTGGACTAGTTAATGGCAAATATAAGGTGATAACTTCTCTGCCAAAAAAGCTTGATAAAAACCTGAAGGTGGCTTTTGGTTAAAAAATGGTACCACAGAACTAATTCATCAGTATTGATTGCAAAGAAAACTCCTCAAATAAATATTCAATTATTATGTAATTGTTGGAGGCCAGTTATATCTTTCTAGGATTAGGCAGCGGATATTTTACTGGGGCTTGATTCATGCACATTCCTGTAGATGCTGGAAGTAAGAAAGAAAATTTGAAAATGCTTAAACACACATTTATTTTGGTGGTGTCAGTGGAGAGAGGAACAGGGGTAATGTTCAGGTTGATGATTTTTTTTATTAAAACTTGGAATACTTGAAAAGTTTTAGGATGTGGTTTGGATTGTATGGCTAAAAGGTGTAGAGAACAAAAAATATTTATGATTGATGGAAAAGAAGAGAAATGACAATAGAACTGATTATGTTGGTAATAGCCCTTGGGGAGTCAAAAATGCAGAACATTTATCTGAAAATACGAAAGAGCTTGGAATGGTAAAAAGCTGGAATTAAAATGGTTCAATTACTCTCTCTGAAATTGTTGTATCTGGAAAGCTGTATTTTCCCAAACAAGAATGTGAGATGTTATTACACAAGCTCATTTTGTACATTTTTGGAACTTCATGCAGGCAGAGGTGGAGAATCAGGAAAAATGGAGATTAAAGTGACTATCTCATGATTTGAAGTGTTACAAATTCAGCTGTGTCCAGTTGCATAATTGGCCGCTTTCCATGAAGGAAGCTTCACTGATGATTGAACTAAATTCTAGACTAGTAATAAAGCAATACATTGCTATGTTCAGCAGGATTCAGGATATTTGACCTGATGAGTGTTGTAACCATATAACAATCACAGCACGGAAACAGGCCATCTCGGCCCTCCTAGTCCGTGCCGAACTCTTAATCTCACCTAGTCCCACCTACCCGCACTCAGCCCATAACCCTCCACTCCTTTCCTGTCCATATACCTATCCAATTTTACCTTAAGTGACACAACTGAACTGGCCTCTACTACTTCTACAGGAAGCTCATTCCACACAGCTATCACTCTCTGAGTAAAGAAATACCCCCTCGTGTTTCCCTTAAACTTTTGCCCCCTAACTCTCAAATCATGTCCTCTCGTTTGAATCTCCCCTACTCTCAATGGAAACAGCCTATTCATGTCAACTCTATCTATCCCTCTCAAAATTTGAAATACCTCGATCAAATCCCCCCTCAACATTCTACGCTCCAATGAATAGAGACCTAACTTGTTCAACCTTTCTCTGTAACTTAAGTGCTGAAACCCAGGTAACATCCTAGTAAATCGTCTCTGCATTCTCTCTAGTTTATTGATATCTTTCCTATAATTCGGTGACCAGGACTGTACACAATATTCCAAATTTGGCCTTACCAATGCCTTGTACAATTTTAACATTACATCCCAACTTCTGTACTCAATGCTCTGATTTATAAAGGCCAGCGTTCCAAAAGCCTTCTTCACCACCCTATCTACATGAGTCTCCACCTTCAGGGAACTATGCACTGTTATTCCTAGATCTCTCTGTTCCTCTGCATTCCTCAATGCCCTACCATTTACCCTGTATGTTCTATTTGGATTATTCCTGCCAAAATGTAGAACCTCACACTTCTGAGCATTAAACTCCATCTGCCAACGTTCAGCATTAGTATGAGAGAGAGAGACATGTTGGAAAGAGACTAATCTTCTGCTGAATTGCTATCTTTCCTTGAAATTACAAAATGGCCTGCAGTTGACTTTCTTACAATCAGAAGTTGAATTTAACTAGTCACGCAAGGGTTCATTATCAGTATGAATGAGAACTTAGCTATTTGGCCATGGCTAGTTATTCTGCAATTTTTCTGAAGCAAGTAGCTCTTCTCTTAAAATGTAGGTTTTAGGATTTTGGCTTTGCTGGCAGGCCATTTATTGCCCGTCCCTAATTCTTCTGTGTGGCTTGCCAGACCATATAAGAGGGCATTGATGAAGCAACTGTATGTAAACTTGTGTGAGTAGGGATGCCATTTGAAAAATAGAGTATTTTAAGTACAATCCAGAGGACGTATAGTCAGGCCTGCTAGTTCTCTTTTTAATTTAAAATTAACTGGATTTATTTTTAGCTGCCTTGGTGGTGTTTGAACTCTGGATCACTGAATGGTGGTTACTAGGTCGTTAACCCAAGCTTCTGGTAATTGGTAACAACCAGTCATTTGTCATTTGTCAAAGCCACATTTTCATTTGCATCTACAGTAGGAATGTATTGAAATATCCTCTGCTCCCTTAATAATTTTACTGTTATAGTCCCGCCTTTAAAACATCCATATTTAAAATGGTTGGTTACTTAACTGTACAGAATATTGATAGCTATTAATTGCACAATAGTTTGTAAGTATTATAAGTATTTGCTTTATTTCAGGTAGAAGCTGCTTTGTTTATTCATTATTCACAGCTTACTGAGCTGCACTAAGTATGGTACAAGGATAAATGTCATTGCACCTTGTTAAGGTTGGCTGAGTGTAACAGTTGTCTTAATAACTTCAGCTTCCTTTTTCACTGCAGTTTGAAATGTATATTTACTATAAAGAATTTTTCATATTTCTTACAAACTTTTTAGAATAATTTGCAAATAGAAAACGCAAAACTTTGTAGTATATATAGTAGTAAATCTTACTTGTATTAGGGCCTAAGTGTATTCACGTTGTTACTTTTCAGACAATTCAGTAAGCAGCTTTTAATGAGAGGAGTGAAAGTATATAGAAAACTGTTGAAATTGGGCAGAGAAATAAAGCATATTACAGACATTTAGTTTATTAAGATGATAGATCCAAAAGCACAGTACACTCATTTTTAGCCACTTTTTGTACATAGTTTCTAGACAGTGTTATTTTAATTTAACTAAGTTTATCATAATGATTTTAAATGTTTAAACAACACCCACACAAATACTCCTGCTGTGAAAGGCAAGGAATGACATCAGACAAACAATATATTTGATTAGCAGTCAATACCTGGCAGCGCTTCGTTATCAAGAAGATATAGAAACTTGCTAAATGAAAAAAATTCTTATGATACCATTAAAGAAAATTGGCAAATCTGATCATCAGATTTCTTCCAAATGTGACATTTATTAACTGATAAATAAATCTTATTGTAAATATGAGGTGGTATAGTTAGGTAGGACAAATGAAGATAGCAAAACACCCTAGAAACTAAATACAATACAAATACACAGCAAGCTAATGATCTGGATCACAAGTTATTAAAAGCTGGAGGAAATCAATTGAAAATAAAAGCAAATCACCTGAATTTATGCATCTGAGATTGTATGAAACTAATAAGACCTTGGTGAAGCCACATTTGTTACTATGAAATTGATCTAGACACATTGAAAAATGTGTAAAAAGGATTTGAAATAATAGAAAAAAAGCAACTTTTTTTTAAGAGACCAATGAAGAGAAGAATTATTTTCCCAAATATATTGTAAATGTGACGAAATAAACCATGTGTCTTCCTGCTCTGGATTCCTAATTCAGTTGAAATAGTTTCTTTCTTTACCATGTGGAATCTGGTATTAAATCTCTTGTAAAGATTATATAAGCCTTAGTGATATTGAGTTGGTGTTCAAGGGATATGGGAATTCTGTACTGAAGATAGTTTGGGGTTGGTTAACAAACCAAATGACAATCTGCACTATAATTTGATAAGGTGGTTGTTTGGTTTGTTGGGTCGTGTTTGCCTTATATTACGTTTCTGAAGGCTGCATTGGTACAACTGAAATATCACTTCCTAATTGGAATTTCGATGCCTTTAGTGGTTTGTTTATCTAATGTATATGTGCTTGTCCTTTTTTCTTAACTCCTGTCGCCCTTAACAGATATTTCAGTTTGCCTTTGTTAGATTGAAAGTCAATGATCTGATATCTGCTCTGACTTTGTCCTCTGCATGTTCCTGCTTTTATTTTCTTAATTTAAGTGTAACACTTACCCAACAGGCTGGTATATGTCTAGGGGAAAAGGAGATCCAGCCACTCACCAACCCCACCTCCCGTCCGCGTAGATACTGTGAGAATCAAGTTTATGCTGCGCGCACATACACAATATCAAGCTCACACCAAATACCGTTATGGAATACACTTTAAAGATTTTACTAAAACTAAAAGAGTACTATGCAATACAGTATATATGAAGGAAAAGAAAATAAAGTAAAAGGCGCCAACTTATCAAAGTTCAGTCAGTTTAGTGCACATTGTTGGAGCTCAACCATCGAACCATTCGACCCCTCGTCACTTTCCTCCGACCTCCACGTCCTTGCACCTGGGACCACCCTGTTGGTTGACCGAGCAGTGCAGCGCACATCCACCTTCCTTGGTATCTACTTCCCGACTCCTGAAAAGACCGCGAAAACCCCCAAGCTCTCAGCCCCACAAGACAAAATAACATTCCCCCATTGTTTAACAAATGAATACAATCTCAATATCAGCAAGCCTAAAGCTAAACAACTGTGAGAGAAAGCACTTATCATACAAAGAAGCATTCCTACTCCTAACAAAACAAAGAAGCCATTTTGATTAACATACACAGTATATTGTACATAAGGTTCTTCCTAGCAATGTGATTTTAAAACTAAATGTACTTTTTTCCTTTGCAACAGTCTCTCATCATTAAATCTCTTCTAGAAATCTATATAGAAATTCTATATGGTCAATCTAGTTTATCTGTTTTTAACTGCTGTGTGAGATAAGTTGTATTTGAAAGTTAGACAGTAATCGTGTTAAGTTGGTATATTTGTTGCAGTGAATGAGGTGAACCCAAGCACAGGACACAGGCACGGAGATTTAGTTACGATGCAGGCACAGGCGTGAGTGTTTGAACGGCAAACAGGAGGAAGAGCAGGAAGGCAGGAGACAGGCAGAATTTATCTTGACATGGAGAGGCTGAGTTTCACAGATAAATCTGTGAAGCAAAACTTAAGACACACAATCCTAAACGAATGAGAAGCGTTAATTACCACACTGGCAAAACCAACAATCTGGCAACTATTGGGTGCAAAGCTGGAGTTCTTGTGCTGCCAGGTCTTGATGAAAACCAGGTGTGTTGTCATCAAAGGGAATTAGGAGAAAATGGGGAATTAACGATCAGTACTGTGATAGTACCCCCCCCCCCCGCCCCCCAGCCCAACGGGAGCCTCCACCAGGCTTGTCCAGATTGTCTAGATGGAAATCACAGATGAGGGAAGGGTCCAGGATGAAGGAGTGGGGAAATCCAGGTGTGCTCCTCAGGGCCGTATCTCCCCCTCCTCCTCCCCCCCCCCCCGCCCCATCAACCAGGTACTGGAGACCCTTGCCCCGGCGGCGCACATTCAGTATTCGCCAGACAGTGTACACTGGGTCTTGATCAATGATCCGGGCAGGTGGAGGAGGTTCAGCAGATGGACACAAAGGGCTGACAGACACAGGTTTCAATTGGGAGACATGGAACGTTGGATGAATTTGCATGGATCTGGGCAGTTTGATTCTGACCACTGAGGGGTTGATAATGCTCTCAATCTTGAATGGCCCGAGCTAGTGAGGGGCGAGTTTCTTGGATTCATTCTTGAGGGGGATGTCTTTAGAAGAGAGCTAAACCTTCTGACCAGGCCGATAATTCAATGGCGATCGGCAATCCTCCATTTGCAGTCAGCTGAGCGGAGCAGTGCTGCACATGCATCCTTCCAGATCTTGCAGCACTGGTGGAGATGGGCCTGAACCGAAAGCCCAGCAATGTCGTCTTCATATGCAGGAAACTGAGAGTGTTGGTAACTAAGGGAGCATTTGAAGGAAGACATTCCGACATGCTGACCAGGGAGTTGTGGGCGTACTCTACCCAAGTGAGATGGATGCTCCAGGATGACGGGTTGTTGTCGGTTATGCAGTGCAGTGCTTTTTCCAAATCCTGGTTTGCTTGTTCTGTTTGGGAAGACAGTCCTCGGAGACGTATTGATGAAAGAAAGCATCAGGCTTCCCGTTCTTGGAGCTAGGACGATAGGTGAGTGTGAATCTGAAATGGCCAAAAAAAGTGCTCAACGGGCTTGGTGGGAGTTCTGGCATCTGGCGGTTTGGATGTATGCGAAGTTCTTGTGGTCCGTTCAGACGATGAATGGATGTTCAGCTCCCTCCAGCCAGTGCCTCCACTCCTCCAAAGCAAGTTTGATGGCCAGTAACTCCCGGTTCCCAATGTTGTAGTTCTGTTCAGCGGGGGATATATGAGTGAAGAAGGTGCAGGGATGGAGCTTTTGGTCTGGGCTGGAGCGTTGGGAGAGGACCGCTCCTATCCCAGAGTCGGAGGTGTCGGCTTCCACAATGAATTGGCGAGAGGGATCAGGTTGGGTCCGGATGGGAGCAAAGGTGAAATGCCTCTTTAGCTCCGAGAAGGCTGAGCCCACTTCGGGGATCCAGTGAAAAGGGGTCGCAGGAGAAGTGAGTCGAGTAAGGGGCACTGTCACCTGGCTGTAATCCCTGATGAAACGACGGTGGAAGTTTGCAAACCCCAGAAATTGTTGGAGTTGCCTGAGCATCGTGGGTTTTAGCCACTCCGCCACTGCCCAGATCTTTTCGGGATCCCCCTCACTTGCCCGCTGTCAATGATGTATCCCAGGAAACTGACAGAAGGGACATGGAACTCGCACTTCTTAATGAATAGCTTGTTTTCCAAAAGCCTCTGAAGAACCTGTTGGACATGGTGGATGTGTTCCTGAAGACTGCAGGTGAAGATTAGGATGTTGTCCAAATAAGCAAAACGGTTAATAAAGTCCCTGAGGACATCGTTTACCAGGGCTTGGAAGACGGCGGGGGCATTGGTGAGACCGAATAGCATAACCAGGTATTCGAAATGACCAAGAGCGATGTTAAAAGCTGTTTTCCATTCATCTTCCTGCCTTATCCTGACCAGGTGATAGGCATTCCGCTGGTCCAACTTAGAGAAAATTGTGGCTGCATGAAAGTGCTTGAAAGCAGAGTTGATAAGGGGCAGTGGATACTTATTCTTTATGGTGATGCTATTCAGGCTGCAGTAGTCAATGCAGGGGCACAGTGAGCTGTCTTTCTTCCCCACAAAAAGAAACCTGCACCTACAGGGGAAGATGAGGGTCAGATAATGCCAGCTGCAAGAGAGTCATTTAGGTAAGCCTCCATTGCTTCCTTTTCTGGTTGGGTCAGGTTATACAGCCGACTGGTGGGTAAAGGGGCTCTGGGGAGAAGGTCAATTGTGCAATCATAAGGGTGGTGTGGAGGCAGGGAAAGAGCCTGTTGTTTGCTAAACACTTCTCCCAGATCGTGATACTCTGCTGGAACCTTGGATAAGACGGGGTTTCAGAGGCAGATGAGGTTGCAGTGACTTCCACTGGGGAAAGAGATGATTGTAGACAAGTGGAGTGACAGAATGGACTCCAGCTGACTATCCTCCCGGTAGACCAGTCAATGTGGGGGGTTATGACGGCTTAACCAGGGGTGCCCAAGAACTGTAGGAGCTTGAGGAGAAGAAATTAAATTGAATCGTACCTGCTCCCTATGGTTCCCGGAGAGAAGGAGAGACAGTGTGTGACTCAGGCCAGTAGTCTACCATCCAGTGCCTGAGCTTCCAGGGGGGCACTCAACTGCTCATGAGGAATTCCGGCCTGAAAGCTGAGTCTTCATCAAAAAGGTTTACCTCAGCGCTGGAGTATACTAGTGCTTACAAAGGCAGGGACTGTTGGTTGTAACGTAAAGCAGTTTGAAGCTGCATCCAGGTTCGGGGAACAGAAGAGAATGTTGTCTGGCTCATCAGGGTCCCCCTTTCTACTGGTGAGCCTTCCCTTTTTGGCTGAAGGGGACAGGTAGCACAGAAGTGGTCGGACTGGCTGCAGTATAGACACTCACCCGCTGTCAATCACCATAGTTGTTCTGTGGGGGAAGGCAGTTCCGTCCCAACTGCATAGTTTCCTCTCCCGGGGCGTTGTAAATGGCCGGGCTGGGAGCTACTCTAGCAGCAGGAGGAGGAGAAAGGCTTGTTCTTGCGGGAGGCGGAAATGAGTGCCATGGAGTGGCCAAAGGTGGTGGAGGACCAGTTCTTACTCTGTGGCGTTCTCGGAGACAACTGTCCAACCTGGTGGCTAGGGAGATCAAGGAATCCAGGCTGTCAGTGTCATCTCTTGCCGCCAACTCGTCTTTCACTAACGTCCGAAACTCCACGGAATATTGGGCAATACTGCGTGGGCCCTGACTGAGAGTGAGTGGACACTTGGCGGTGTCTTTACCACGGATGGGGTGGTCAAAGATCTTTCTCATTTCCGCAATAAAGATGGTGAAAGAAGAGCAGATATCAGGTTGGTTACAGCTGTGGCCCACGCTAAGGCACTTCCTCACAACAGCCCCAAGATATAAGCAATCTTTGACTTGTCCATGGAGTACGTGGACGACTGCTGTTCAAACACCAAGGAGCACTGAAGAAGGGAGGCCTGGCACTTACCCAAATCCCCAGCGTAGTGCTCTGGTTCAGGTACATGAGTCTCTCTTGGCCTTGCGTGTTGCCGACACATAAGGGGTTGCCACTACAGGCTGTCTGGGTTGGTTAGACAGGGTTCCGGGAGTGGATGGGTTTAAATTAGTGGATACACGGTCCACCTGGTCACCGATCTTCATTACGTCAGAAGACGTGGAACGGAGGTTCTCCATGACCTCCCGGAGGAGCTTGTTGTGCAGACCCAGGAGGAAATCTTGGCTGGCGAGGGCTTGTTGAAGGGTATTCGTGTCTGCTGGGTCCATAGTGGCCAGACTGTTCTGTTGCGATGACCCAAGTGCAGGACACCAGCATGCAGACACAGGCGTGAGTGTTGAACGGCAAACAGGAGGGAGAGCAGAAAGGCAGGAGACTGGCAGAATTTATCTTGACACGGAGAGACTGAGTTTCACAGATAAATCTTGATACTGCAGCAAAACTTAGGACACACAATCCTAAACGGCCGGGAAGTGTTAATGACTACACTAGCAAAACCAATGATCTGGCAACAAGTGAGTGGAAAGCAGGAGTTGTTATGTTGCAGGTCTTGATGAAAACCAGGTGTGCTGTCATCAAAGGGAATTCGGAGAAAATGGGGAATTAACGGTCAAGACTGTGACAGTATTCTAAGAAAAGAAGCACAAATGGTGTGAATGGTTCACCATAGCATTGATTGTTGTTGCTGAAGAGAGATTGAAGTGACTGGTGGTTCATAATGACAAAATCAATGATGGTCAAATCCTGAATTTGCTAAAATAAGTGCATCTTCAAGAGTATTTTACTCTGAAGTGTTGAAGTCATTATTTCTTTATCATATTAATCTTGACCTATTAAATGTGTAGCCAGAAAAAAATAAGGAAAGGTTTGGGGGGATATGGATAAAAACAGGCAAATGAAATTTTCTCAAGAGTCATAGAAAAGAACAGTACAGAAATTAGGCTCCTTGGCTCAGCTCGTCCATGTCAAACTGTTTTAAACTGCCTACTCCCATCCTCGGGTAGATGGAGCTCATCAGCCTGGGAAGGCAGTCCATCTAAGAGGGAAAACTCTGATTTCAAACCTCCGCTGCCTTACCATACCCACTCATGGGAAAGGCTTAGGGAGTAAACCCTGAGGCCAAATCCAGAGCTGGAGTCCCTAAGGCAGTCCGACGTTGCCTTCAACCCCGTTCTGGCAACTCCTGCGATGATACTGGTACCAAGCTGTATTGGCCCTTGCCCTTCCCTTGGACAACATCAGTGGCGTGGAGAGGGGAGACTCGCTGCATGGGCAACTGCCGGTCTTCCATACAATCTTGCCCAGGCCTGCATCCTGGAGAGGGCGCAGATTCATGGTCTCATGAGACTAACAGATGCCGCTCACACTCCCAACCACCTGCACTGGGATCATAGCACTCCATAACCCTCCCATCCACGTACCTATCCAAACTTAGCTGAAACGTTGAAATCAAGCTCACGTGCACTACTCGTGATGGCAGCTTGTTCCACACTCTTACGACCTTCTGATTGAAGAAGTTTCCCCTTAAACTTTCACCTTTCACCCTTAACCCATGACCTCTAGTTGTTGTCCCACCCACTTCTGTGGAAAAAGCCTGCTTACATTTACCTTATCTATACTGCTCATAATTTGAATACCTGTATCAAATCACCTCTCAATCTTCTACATTCCAAGGAATAAAGTCTGAACCTTTGAACGTAGGTTCTAAGACCTCCAGACCTGGCAACATCCTTGTAAGTTTTCTCTGTACTCTTACAAACTTATTTACATCTTTCCTGTAGGTAGGTGACCAAAACTGCACACAGTACTCCTAATTATGCCTCACTAATGTCTTATACAACTTCAGCATAACATCCTATCTCCTGTACTCAATGCATTGATTTATGAAGACCAATGTGATCACACTTCCAATGAATCATGGACCTATATTCCCAGATTTTCAGCTCCCTGCTGTTCACTGTGTAGCCTTGTTAGTCCTACCGAATGCACCTTGTCCTTTTTTGCATTATATTCTATCTGCCATTTCTTAGCCTATTTTTCCAGCTGATCCAGATCCCCCTGCAAGCCATGATACCCACCTTTGCTGTCCACTATACCCCCAATCTTGGTGACATCCTCAAATTTACTGATCCATATTATCATTACATTGTTGATACAGATGACAAACGATAATGGACCCAGCAGCGATCGCTGCAGGACTCCAGCCAGAGAGGCAGCCTTTTACTACCATTCTTGGCTTTTTCACAAAGCCAATGTCTAAACCAATTTACTACTTCATCTTGAGTGCAGAGAAACTGAACTACCTTGATCAGCCTCCTATGCGGGGCCTTCTCAAATGCCTTGCTAAAGTCCATGTAGACACCATTCACTGCCTTGCTTTATCCACTTTCATGGTAACTTCCTTGAAAAACTGTAAAATTCATTAGACATGACCTACAATGCACAAAGCCATGCAGTCTATCCCTAATTAATCCATATCTATCCAAATACTTATATATGTGGTCCCTTAGAATACCTTCCAGTAACTTTCCCACAAATGATGTCAGACCCACTAGTCTATAATTTCCTGGTATATGTTCAGAACCTTTCTTAAACGGTGGAATACCACTGGCTGTCCTCCAGTCCTCTGGTGCCTCTCCTGTTGCTCAGGATGATTTAAATATTTCATATAGGCAACTGTTTGTTATGGGCAAATTGGGCAGGTTTCTATGCTGTAAGTATCTATACTCTGACTTTAAGTTAATATCTTAAAAGAAATTTGTAGTAAATGTGTGGTAGTTAAGTTTCTATCTATATGCTATATAAATAGAAAAAAAACTGAGCGAGGAGGAATATCGGTGTTTTTGTTTAAGAAAGTTGTACATCTGATTTTTAAAGTCTAACTGAAGCTATAGGATCAGGATACTCATCTGAAAGAGAAACAAATCATTTGTATGTTTAATGAATGAATCTTTATAGGTTTGGATTAATAATTTTGTCCACCAGGTGTCATCTTAACTTTCAATAGACAATTTTCTATCTTATATGATAAAATTAATTTTATTGTACTCTGAAGACGGTTGTTTAATTTGCTATGAGTACATGGTAAAGCTATCACTACTTTATGTAACAGTGGAGTAACTCGAATAACTTTCCAAGTGTCATTGTGCAATTAGTCAGAGAGATCCAGGGTTTATGTCAGTGGTTTGCTACTCTGTAGCTTATGGATTTGGAAATGAATTAAGTATCAAGAGCTTTTAACTTTTTAAACTCTGCTGGATAATTAAAAAAACTTGAGTAAATATTCCTTTATTAGTGAGATGTAAATTTTTTAAGATAATAAACTGAATAATGACTACAGTGAATCAAATTTTTTAGCTTCAAAATCCTTTTGTACAAATATTCACATTTCAGCTTGTGCATATCCCAGTCTTTATTTAATGTACAAAGTATTTGAGAAGTTAATGAAACTTGTTAGATTTTTTATTTCTAATTTGCTAGATAAAAAATTTTTAGAGTAATTTTTTTTAGAGTAATTGGCTACTCTGCCTATTTGGTGATATTAGATGTTGCTGTATACCAGAGATTACTAGAAATGAAGATAATACCATGGGGAAATACATTGGTTTTGAGATTGATAAATTTCAAAGCTTAGGAGTGCTAATTGTTTCATTGCCGGCTGCCAAATCCAGCCTATTGTTTTATTAATATATTTTCAAGATAATGAAATGATCATTCATATTTGACTTTTTCCATTTTGGTAATAAATGTCACTAGGTGAACAAAATGGGAGTCGGAACCCTGGTGGCCTACAGATTGGTGATCTTGTAAATATAGATCTGGATCTAGAAATTGTTCAGTCATTACAACATGGCCATGGTGGTTGGACAGATGGTATGTTTGAGACATTAACTACCACCGGTACAGTCTGTGGCATTGATGAAGATCATGACATTGTCGTACAGTATCCGAGTGGGAACAGGTATGTGGCCAAAAGCTCTGAAGAGAAATGCAAAAAAATGATATGTAAGAAATAAGACTCAAGTTTGTGCCTCTTTGGTTCTTAAAGTTCTTTGCGATCCTTCTTCTGTAGGTGGACGTTCAATCCTGCAGTTCTGACCAAAGCTAATGTGGTTAGAAGTGGAGATGTAGTACAGGGAGCGGAAGGTGGGTCGTCACCATTTAATGTTGGTGACCTGGTTCAGATTTGTTATGACCTGGAGCGAATCAAACTTCTTCAGCGTGGTCATGGAGAATGGGCTGAAGCTATGCTTCCTGTAAGTGAAGGTTCTTGTCCTTTAAGCTACGTTTTGAAGTGTTCTTGTACTATGACTTTTGGTGTAGTTTCCAATTATTCGGCTGCTAACTTTGGTGTCTTCAACCTGATCTAAATTGAGTGATTCTTTAAAAATAAGACTTTGCAAATGCAAAAATGACTATTTGTGTATGTGAGAAATGTGAAATTAAAACAAAAGGCAGCAAATAGGTAGTATATATATCTAATGTTCAGGATAATGACCATTTATGTAATCTTGCAGAGCATCAGGTCTGTTGAAAGACAGTTAATCTGAAACGTTAGCAAAAAAAAACTCAGCAGGTCAAACAGTATCTGTAGATGGAAAAGAGATGTATTGCATTTTGAATCAAGACCCTGTATCAGGACTGAGGTTGGTGGGTAGTAGAAGAAAGATGGCTCAAATATTCAGGGGAGGACTGGGACATGAGCTGGTGAGTGGAACCAAATGTTGGGGGTAGGTGGAGAAGAGAAATGATGATCAGATGGAGCCAGGTGTGGGAGAAGTGGGAGGGAGAATCAGGTTGGACTGGTGGATGTAGGAAAAGAACGTAGAGATACTAGCATTGATAGAACAAAGGCTGACTGGCAGAAGGCAAAGTGTGGGAATAAAAGAATACTTGTTGGCTGTCAGTGACTAGTGATGTCTGCAAAAGTCAATGATGGGTCCTCTACTTTTCATCTTGTATATTAGTGATCTGGATGATGGAATTGATAGCTTTGTGACCAAGTTTGCAGATGGTTAAAGGTAGGTGGAGAGCCATGTAGTAGTGTTGAGGAAGGACTTGGACAGATTAGGAGAATAGTCAAAGAAGCAGTAGATGGGATACAGTGTAGGGAAGTGTACAGTTATACATTTTGGTAGAAGAAATAAAGACATAGACTATTTGCAGTCCCAGCAAAATGCATATGCATTTTTCTTTTGTTTTAATATAGACATTGGGGAAAGTTGGGCGTGTGCAGCAGATTTACTCTGATAGCGATCTGAAAGTAGAAGTGTGTGGGACATCTTGGACTTACAACCCTGCGGCTGTTACTAAAGTGGCATCAGCTGGATCTGCTGTGAGCAATGCTTCGGGTGGTGCGTATAAACTTATATGCAAATGTTATTCTTTTGACCTCCGTTACAAAACTTTTCCTTTTTACATTGAACGAGACGCTTAAAAAAAATATTTTTTAAGAGAAGATTTCTTTTGTATTCAATTTGTTGCCTTCACTGAAAGCAAGAAGGAAGCTTAAGTGAAACTTGAGCTTGCTTTCAGTCAACATTGATGTTTCACTTAGCACATCACAAGTAAGCTGAAAGTCAAATGTGGGCATAGAATGGAGAGATTGATACAACCACAAAACATGGATGAGGACATAGCTTGAATATTGTATTGTGGCGGCTCATTTCCTAGCGTATTCGAACCGACTCACAATTAGATAGCCTACGGGGGTTTGCGAGCACAGAGCTTTGGAGCCTCTTCGCCATGGGGGGCCGGTTGACAGAGGCTTAAAAGTGAGGCTGAAGTTTTCGAATAAAGTTTTTTCCTTCGACTGCAGTTACCGACTCCGTGTCGTAATTTTAGCGCTGCGTGTAGCACACCGCTACAATTGGTGACCCCGACGGTCCAAACGATTTTTGGACCAGAAATGACCGACGCCGCCTCTGTTCATGCGGTTTCGTTGAAACTGCCGGGTTTCTGGACACAGCGCCCGGACCTATGGTTCCAGCAAGCCGAAGCCCAATTCCACGTTCGCCGGATCACCTCAGAAGACACCCGCTACTACTACGTGGTGGGCTCCCTCGACCAGGACACAGCTGCCCAGGTCGCGGAGTTCGTACAGTCGCCCCCGGCAGACGGCAAGTACACGGAATTCAAAGCCCTGCTCCTCAGGACTTTCGGACTCTCACGGCGCGAGCGGGCTGCCCGTTTACTGCACCTGGATGGCTTGGGAGACAGACCTCCATCGGCTTTAATGAATGAGATGTTGTATCTGGCCGAGGGACACACAGGCCTCATGTTTGAGCAGGCATTCCTGGAGCAGCTGCCCGAGGACATACGCCTGCTGCTGTCCGACGCAGATTTCAGTGACCCCCGGAAGGTGGCAGCCCGGGCGGACTTGCTGTGGAACGCCAAAAAGGTGAGCGGGGCGTCCATCGCGCAGATCTCCCAGCCACGCTCCCGGCAGCAAACCAGTCCAGGCCCGGCCGCAGAGCCCACTAACCCCCGGCCCAATGAACACTGGTGCTTCTACCACCAGCGGTGGGGCGCAGAAGCCCGCCGTTGCCGCCCGCCCTGCAAGTTCCCGGGAAACGCCAGGGCCAGCCGCCGCTGATGGCTACGGCGGCTGGCCATCGGGATAGCCTCCTGTATGTGTGGGATAGAAGGTCGGGACGCCGGTTTTTGGTCGATACTGGGGCTGAGATCAGCGTTTTACCTCCGACGAGTTACGACACCCGCAGCAGGGCACCGGGTCCCCCCCTGAGGGCCGTGAATGGCAGCACAGTAAGGACCTATGTCACCCGTCAGGTGCAGCTACTGTTCGGCCCCAGCCAGTTCACGTGGGACTTCACACTGGCCGCCGTAGCCCAACCGCTTCTGGGTGCGGATTTTTTGCGAGCTCACAGCCTGCTGGTTGACCTGCCCAGGAAGAGACTGGTACACGCCGAGACCTTTCAGACGTTCTCCCTGGGCGCGGCCCAGTTGCCAGCCCCTCACCTCGGCTCCATCACGCTGTCCGACAACGACTTCACCAGGGTCCTGGCGGAGTTCCCATCGGTTCTGGCACCGCAGTTCACAGCAGCCATGCCCAGGCACAGCGTACAGCACCACATCCCGACACAGGGACCACCCCTCCATGCCCGTGCTCGGCGGCTTCCCCCGGACAAGCTCCGACTGGCGAAGGAGGAGTTCCAGAGAATGGAGGAATTGGGGATCATCCTGCGGTCCGACAGCCCCTGGGCTTCCCCCCTGCACATGGTGCCCAAAGCGACGGGGGGCTGGAGACCGTGCGGCGACTACCGCAGGCTGAACGAGGCTACCACACCGGACCGCTACCCTGTGCCGCACATTCAGGACTTTGCGGCAAACCTGCACGGCGCCCGGATCTTCTCCAAGGTCGACCTTGTCCGAGGGTACCATCAAATCCCGATGCATCCTGACGACGTCCCCAAAACGGCTCTCATCACCCCGTTTGGCCTCTTCGAGTTCCTCCGCATGCCGTTCGGCCTGAAGAATGCCGCACAGACGTTCCAGCGGTTAATGGACGCGGTGGGACGGGACCTGGACTTCGCGTTCATCTATTTGGATGACATCCTCATAGCCAGCGGCAGTCGTCAGGAGCATCTGTCCCACCTCCGTCAACTCTGCGCCCGACTGAGTGAGTACGGTCTTACAATCAACCCTGCCAAATGCCAGTTTGGACTTGATACCATTGACTTCCTGGGCCACAGGATTACTAAAGACGGGGCAACCCCTCTGCCCGCTAAGGTAGATGCGGTCCGCCACTTCCCCCGACCCACCACGATCAAAGGCCTTCAGGAATTCGTAGGTATGGTCAATTTCTACCGCCGCTTCCTCCCTTCAGCTGCCCGGATCATGCGCCCCCTGTTCGCCCTGATGTCGGGTCCGAGCAAGGACATTACCTGGGACGAGGAGTCCGCCGCCGCTTTCGTTCAAACGAAGGAAGCTTTGGCTGACGCCGCAATGCTAGTACATCCCAGAATGGACACCCCTACCGCCCTCACAGTGGACGCATCAAACACGGCAGTCGGTGGGGTGCTGGAGCAGCTCATCGCAGGTCGCTGGCAACCCCTGGCGTTTTTCAGCAAACACCTGCGGCCACCCGAGCTCAAGTACAGTGCTTTTGACCGGGAACTGTTGGCGCTCTACCTGGCAATCCGGCATTTCAGGTACTTCCTAGAAGGTCGGCCCTTCACCGCGTTCACGGACCACAAACCGCTTACCTTTGCGTTTACGAAAGCATCCGACCCCTGGTCATCCCGCCAGCAACGCCACCTGTCCTACATCTCTGAATACACAACGGATGTCCGGCACGTCTCGGGTAAGGACAATGTCGTGGCGGATGCGCTCTCTCGCCCTACCGTTCATGCCCTTTCCCAAGGGGTAGACTTTGAGGCACTGGCAGAGGCACAGCAGGTAGATGAGGAGATTCCGAGTTACAGGACTGCAGTCTCTGGTTTGCAGCTCCAGGACCTCCCCGTGGGCCCAGGTGAGAGGACCCTACTCTGTGACGTCGCCACCGGCCGGCCCCGTCCGGTCGTCCCCGCAGCCTGGCGGCGACGTGTTTTCGACTCCATTCATAACTTGGCGCATCCCTCCATCCGGACAACTGTCCGGATGGTTTCCAGCAGGTTCGTTTGGCACGGACTCCGCAAACAGGTCAGTGAATGGGCCAGAACGTGCATGCACTGCCAGACAGCCAAGGTTCAGCGGCACACCAAAGCCCCGCCGCAGCAGTTCCATCCCGCCCACCGGCGTTTCGACCACATTCATGTGGATATCGTGGGCCCCCTGCCAGTGTCGCGCGGAGCGCGTTACCTCCTGACTATCGTGGACCGGTTCACAAGATGGCCAGAGGCGGTCCCGCTCACCGACACCACCTCCGAATCTTGCGCCCGAGCCCTGATCGCCACCTGGATATCCCGCTTTGGTGTACCAGCCCACATTACCTCCGACAGAGGCGCCCAGTTCACCTCCAGCCTGTGGTCAGCTATGGCCAGCCTTTTGGGGACTCAGCTGCACCACACCACTGCCTACCACCCACAGTCGAACGGGCTAGTGGAGCGTTTCCACCGTCACCTGAAGTCGGCCCTCATGGCCCGCCTGCGAGGAGCCAACTGGGCGGACGAGCTTCCCTGGGTCCTTCTCGGCATCCGCACAGCGCCCAAGGACGACCTGCACGCCTCGTCGGCCGAGTTGGTATACGGCGCGCCCCTGGCCGTCCCCGGGGAGTTCCTACCAGCCCCGAGGGGGCAAGAGGAAGAACCCGCTGCAGTCCTGGGCAGACTTCGCGAGAAGCTCGGTAACCTGGCCCCCATACCCACTTCACAGCATGGGCGGCACCCGACCTGCGTACCCAAAGACCTACGGAACTGTAAGTTTGTGTTTGTACGAAGGGGCGGGCATCGGCCACCGCTGCAGCGGCCATACGAGGGGCCGTTTACGGTGCTCCGGAACAACGGTCCACGTTCGTGCTGGACGTTGGGGGGAAGGAGGAGGTTTTCACGGTGGACCGCCTCAAGCCGGCCCATGTGGACCTGGCGCAACCGACCGAGTTTCCGGCGCCTCGGCGCAGAGGCCGACCTCCCAAGCAGGTTCTGGTCCAGGCTGTGGACATTGGGGGGTGTATCGCCGGTTCTGGGGGGGGGTTATGTGGCGGCTCATTTCCTAGCGTATTCGAACTGACTCACAATTAGATAGCCTACGGGGGTTTGCGAGCACAGAGCTTTGGAGCCTCTTCGCCATGGGGGGCCGGTTGACAGAGGCTTAAAAGTGAGGCTGAAGTTTTCGAATAAAGTTTTTTCCTTCGACTGCAGTTACCGACTCCGTGTCGTAATTTTAGCGCTGCGTGTAGCACACCGCTACAGTATGTTGTTTTTGTTGCCTCATGATAGGAAGGATGTAGTTGCACCTAAGAGACTGTGGGGGAGATTCATGAGGGTGTTGTCTGAAAAGGAATGGTTGTGTTCTGAGAAGAGACTGGATAAACTGGATTTGTTCTCCTTGGAGCAGATGAAGTTGAATGGAGACCATATACAAAATTGAGAGGTTTGGATAATGAGAAACTTCCCAATGACAGAAGTGTCCCTGATCAGAGTATTTGGATTTAAGGTGAGATTTAGGATGAGATTTAAGATGAGGTTTATGTGCTTGAAGTTTGCAGGACAGGCAGCATCCATGGAAAAGGAAATAGATTTGCAGTTTTGTGACATAGACTCCCAGTTCTGATAATGGCTCAGAATAGAGGGGTGTCTTTTAAGAACAAAGATTTGGAGGAATTTCTTTAGCCAGAAAGTGTTGAATCAGTGGAATTCTTTGCCACAGGCAGCTCTGGAGGCCAAGTCTTTCTGTATATTTAAGAGAGAGATTGATAGATTCTTGATTGGTCCAGGCATGAAGGAAAATGGGGATTGGGACTGAGAAGAAAATTGGATTGGCCATGGTGAAATGGCGGAGCAAACTCAATGGGTCAAATGGCCTAAATCTGCTCCTATGTCTTATGGTCTTAATTAAGGGCAGTCAAATTGATGTGTTTGGGAAGAGAATGAGTTGTGTCCAGATTTTTTTTTGAGGAGCTGGTGAGGAGGGTCTGAAGATGCAGCATATCATCTACGTTTATTAAAATTGTATAAATGTTTCATATCAGTGAGTTTTTGGACAGATGGAGTATTGTTTTTTGGCTGAGAAAAGACGCAATCTAAAACTCACCTAATTACATTAGATGTTGTTTTAAACATGTTGGACTGGGAGGCAATAAAGAGCAAGGGGTGGCATTACCAGTCAGGAAAAATGTCATGGTAGTGCTGAGACAGGACAGAATGGAGAGCTTGTCTACTGAGGCTGTATGAGTGGAACTGAAGAATAAGAAAGAGATGAGCATGTAATGGGATATTATAGATCACACAATAGTCAGTGGGATTTAGAAGATCATGTTTGTAGAGAGATTACAGACTGTTGCAATAAACACAAGGTTGAGATCGAAAGTGATTTTAACTTTCCACATATTGACTGGGACTCCTATACTGTGAAAGGACCAGATGCGATATTTCATCAATTGTGTTCAGGGAAGTTTCCTTAATCAATATACTGAAGTCCCAGTTAGAGAGAATGTGTGATACTGGATCCCCTATTAGGGAATGAGTCAGGGCAGGTGACAGAAGAGTGTAAGGGATCATGTTGGATCTAGTGATCCTAATTCAGTTTGTTTCAAGATGATTGTGGGGAAGGGTAGGATCTGGCATGTGTAGATTGGGACAAGTTGTTTCCTCGCAAAGGCAGGCTTGGAAAGTGGAAGGCTTTCAAAAGTGAAATTTTGAGAGTAAAGAGTTTTGTATGTCTCTGTCAATAAAAAGCAAGGCTAACAGATTTGGGAACTTTGGTTTTTGAGAGATGTTTTGGCCTTGGTTTAGAAGGAGGAGGTGTATAGCAGGAATATACAGAAAGGAACAAATGAAGTACTTGAAGTACTTTTTACCAGAGCAGTTGTTTCCTCTGTGGTGTCTTTCCATGAACACCATTCTTGTTCAGTGTTTTTCTTATGGTGGACACATGAACAGAGATTTTGGCAAGTTCTAGATATTTCTGCAGATCCTTTGCTGTTACCCTTGGGTTCTTTCTCAGCTCTTTCGGCATTGCGCGTTATGCTTAGCGTGATCTTTACAGGATGCCCACTACTGGGGAGAGTAGCTACAGTATTGAGTTTCCTCCATTTGTAGACAATTTCACTTACTGATAAAATGCTTTTGTAGCCTTCTCTGGATTCATGCATTTCTACAATTCTTCTTCTAAGATCTTCTGAAAGTTGTTTTGCTTCTGGGTGGTGCTCTATTAGTAACCTGACTTTGTATGACTTTTTATAGGGTAGGACACTTCTACAACCCACATCTCCAATCTCATCTCATTGATTGGAACACCTGACTCCAAATAATAGAAGGCATTATCCCAGAGGTTCACATACTTTTCCCAATGTGTAACACCCTGGGAAATGTTCCACTGCTAGTGTAATGGCTTCTCTGTAGCAGCAGTGTTTGGGTTATGACTAGAGATAACGGGGGCTTTGGAATGTGCACTGTCCAAAGAGGGGAATGTTTTATTTCTTGTGTGGTTGAGAGCGAGGGATTTGTGGTCTTTTGTTCAGTGGAAGATGGAGAGAGGCAATGCTGGAACGTAGAGGTCCAGGACTGTAGGACATAGTGGACTTGGAATGGGGCCAGGAGTCAACGACGCTCGGGGGGGGGGGGGGGGGGGGAAATCGGTGTAGAACTAATGGATGGGAAACTGTGAGCTCCAACGTGATGGTTTCATTAAAATGGGCCCTTTTCTTTTTGTTGACTTTACTTACCCTCTATCAAATTAAGAATTATAAAGCTCAATTGTTAAATTGCATATAGTGTACTGTTTGTTATTTTGTGGTACTGATTTGTAACAGGGGAACTCATCACATAGCATCCACACAAACAAAAGGTTTTGCACCTCAGAGTTCACATGTTTGGCGAGGCCAGAGACAGTCTTCCCTAGACTAATGCTGCTGGCCGAACCTGAGGGTTACACACGTAATATTGGATTCCCCCACCCCAATAAATAAATAAACAAGTATAATTTTTTTGTGTTATTTAATTGGGCTCTCTTTAGCTAGTTAAAACTTGACGTGTGAAGATCTGATCACATTTTTGGTCATACTTATGCAGAAATAGAGAAAATTTTACAGGGTTCACATATTTTCTAGCACCACTGTTCACTATGATTTTAGTTTTTAATTCCCAAGCTTCAGTGAGATGATTTTACTCATTTGTTCCTTCCTCCATTTGACTCTGATAACATGATAACTGTTTTTATCAGTTTTGGTCTTTCAGTTGCAAGCCATTATTTATTTTGCTACAGCTTGCCCTCACCTGAACTGCTGCTTTTAACTCTTGAGCTACATCAAGAGGAGGTTAATGAGTTAAGTTAACGAGTGTTTATTTTTATTAGGTTGAAGGCTAAATGCTGTTACTTTTTTTTTAATTCCTGAATTTTTGTTTCATCAGAGCGTTTATCCCAATTATTAAAAAAACTATTTGAAACTCAAGAATCTGGGGACATCAATGAAGAACTTGTTAAAGCTGCAGCCAATGGTGATGTTGCAAAAGTGGAAGAAATAATGGCAAGGCCAGATGTTGATGTGAGTGTTTTCAATACCATTTCTGCCAGCAGACTCATGTATTTTTGTGGAAATTGAGAAGTGTCAAAGCCACACCTAAGATGAATCATTTCTTTAACACAAGTCAAAATGTCCAATGGATTTCTGTTGGGATTTAAAACTGATATCTGTTAATTTTTGCTTTCAAGTTTCTATGGAAAAGATATTCCTGTATACAGGACCACAATGTGGTGGTACTTATTAGTACTCAGAGGATATCTTATTGCTTTTGATACTGTAGTAATTTTTCTAAAAAGAGCAGTGTTTCACAGTTGCTTTATTTAGGAGAGTGATATAATGTATTGTTTTTTTCCGAAGTAATTTACTCCTTGTGAAACCAAATATATTGTTTGGTGTCCTTTTATTCAAGCATCATCAGCTATCTGTGTTTTGACTGATTTTTCTTTGAATGTTCAGCAATCTTTTTTTTTTTGTACATGTACAAATCAAATGTATTATTGAATATAAACCAATTTTTAATATTACTCGCTTCAACAAAATAAACGAGATTTTAAGTGTTGAATTGAAACTAGCTAAAAATTTGTAATGAATCGAAGTCATTACAGCCCAGTTATGTTTCCTACATCTTTGACGGATATGACAGTAGATCCTGAGCCCCTGCTCTGGAATTACTTTTAGCTTTGACAGGTCACCATCATCCTGCATCTTAATTGTTTTATAATGCATGATAATCAGAGGCACTTAAACCGTTCATGTAGAAATAGAAAAATTGTTTTAAATAGAAGAATTAAGTGAAATGCCTTGACTTGATAGAAATGAATTTAAAGCATAAGGTAAGTAAAAAGAAGGAATGTGACATGCCTTTTTAATCAAGATGTAACCTCATAATCATGTAAATGGAAAGTCAAACGACTTCTGTTTCATTGCTGGATCAAGTGCTTCGTTGCTGGATCAATGTTGCAGAATATTGGTTACCTTAAAGGCGTTGGAGTAGAATTAGATTATTTGGCCCACTGTGTCTGCTCTGCCATTTCATCATGGCTGATTCATTTTCCCTCTCAACCTTGTTCTCTTGCTTTGTTCCTGTAACCTTTCACACCCTGACTAATTAAAAACTTATCAACCTCTACCTTATATACACCCAATGACCTGCCCTCCACAGCCACCTGTGGCAACAAATTCCGCAGATTCACCACCTTCTGACCAAAACAATTCCTCCTCATCACCATTTTAAATGGTTGTCCCTTTATTCTCAGGCTGTGCCCACTGGTCCTAGACTCCCCCACTATAGGAAGCATCCTCTCCACATCACCTCCATCCAAGCCTTTCAGTATTCAACAGGTTTCAATGAGATTCTTCCACCCCCCCCCCCCCATTCTTCTAAATTTCAGCAAGTATAGGGCTCGAGCCAATAACCCTTTCATTTCTGAAATTATTCTCATGAACCTCCTCTGAACCCTCTCCAGTGTTGACATATCCTTCCTTAGATAAGGTGCTCAAAGCTGCTGTCAATACTCCGTGAGGTCTCATCAATGCCTTTATAAAGCTTTAGCATTAATGCTTGCTTTTATATTCTAGTCCTCTTGAAATGAATACCAACATTGCATTTGCTTTCCTCACCACTAACTCAATCTTCAAGTTAACCTTTTGGGAATTCTGCACAAGGACTCCCAAATCCCTTTGCACCTCAGATTTTTTAATTTTCTCCATGTTTATAAAATAGACTATGCTTTTATTCCTTCTACCAAAGTGTATGACCATACACTTCCCAACACTACTTCATCTGCCACTTCTTTGCCCATTCTTTAAATCTGTCCAAGTCCTTATTGTGTGCAGTTTTGGCCTCCAAATTTGAGGAGAATGCTATTGGGGGAGTGCAGTGTAGGTTCACGAGGTTAATTCCCGGGATGGTGGGACTGTCATATGTTGAAAGATTGGAGTAACTGGGCTTATACACACTGGAATTTAGAAGGATGAGAGGGAATCTGATTGAAACATGTAAGATTATTAAGGGATTGGACACGTTAGAGGCAGGAAACATGTTCCCGATGTTGGGGGAGTCCAGAACCAGAGGCCACAGTTTAAGAATAAGGGTTGGGCCATTTAGAATGCAACTGAGGAAAAACTTTTTCACCCAGAGAGTTGTGGATCTGTGGAATGCTCTGCTTCAGAAGGCAGTGGAGGCCAATTCTCTGGATGCTTTCAAGAAAGAGTTAGGTAGAGCTCTTAAAGATAGCGGAGGCAAAGGATATGGGGAGAAGGCAGGAACGGGGTATTGATTTTGGATGATCAGCCATGATCGCATTGAATGGCAGTGCTGGCTTGAAGGGCCGAATGGCCTACTCCTGCACCTGTTGTCTGTTGTCCTTCTGCAAACTCCCTGCTTCCTCAAAACACCTGCCCCTTCACTTGTTTTTGTATCTTCCACAAACTTGGCCACAAAGCCATCAATTCTCTTATCCAAATCATTGACATACAATGTAAAAAGAAGCAGCTCCTACACCGAACCACGTGGAACAGCACTAGTCACTGGCAGCCACCAGCAAAGGCTCTCATTATTTCTACTCTTTACCTCCTGCCGATCTGTCAGTCTTTTATCCGTGCTAGTATCTTTCCCGTATTGCCGTGGGATTTTACCTTGCTAAGCAGCCTCCTGTATGGTACCTTGTCAAATGCCTTCTGAAAATTCAATTACACAACATTCACTGACTGTTCTTTGTTTAACCTGGCTGTTATTTCCTTAAAGAATTCCAACAGATTTGTCAAGCAAAATTTTGCCTTCAGGGAACAACGCTGACTTTGGTATATTTTACACCAGTACTTGACTTCCAGTTTGAACAAACAGATGTGGAAGATGACCCGCAGGAGAAACATCACTGGCAGTACAATTGTCAGATTGCAAAAATCCCACAATTCCTTGAAATTAAGTCTATTTTTTACTTTTCCACTGATCTGATTAGTCAGTTATCTTTCTGCAGGTTACATCTTCTGTACTACATGTCCAATTTTGTGTTCTCTACTAACTTTGTAATGTTCCCTGTATTTTGATTTAAATCATTTATTTACATCCACAGAAAAGCAAGGTATTTAACAGTGTAGAATATCTTTTGAAAGCAGCTTTTGGGTCACTAAATTTAATGTTGCATATTAGCCACTGAGTCAGTTTTGGTGCAACTTAACACTTTCACTCGTATTCCAGATCAGTTTACTGATCAGTTTGCCATCTTGAAAAATGCTTTAATCCCTGTGGATTATATAAATACATCATCTATCTTCATTGAAACTCTTGGTTTTTCTGCAGGAAGTTTACACATTAATTAGAATGAGAATTAGAATTTTATTTTTTACATTCATCTCACAACATGAGGGAGTAAAAATCTTTGTTGCGTCTCCATCGCTATGTACAAGCAATAAGGAAGGAAAATGTGGGAGGATATTGCCTAAACACGTAACACATAATACATTTGGTACATAACTGCTTTATATACATGTATGTACAGTCAGATATGCAATCAGATTAATATGTATTAATAAATCTGATGGCATGGTGAAAGAAGCTGTCCCTTGGCCTGTTGGTTCTGGCCTTTATGCTGTGGTACTGTTTGCCAGACAGAAGCAGCTGAAATAGTTTGTGGTTGGGGTGGCTGGAGCCCCCACTGATCCTCCAGTCCTTTTTATGCACCTATTGCTGAAAATGTCCTGAACAGAGGAAAGTTCATGTCCACAGATGTGTTGGGCTGTCTGCACCATTTTTCTGCAGTGCTCTGCAATTGAGGGTAGTACAGTTGCTGTACCAGGTGGTGACACAGCCAGTCAGGATGCTCTCAATGGTGCCCCGTAGAAAGTCCTGAGTATTTGGAGACTCATCAGTTCTCTGAGATGAAAGAGGCAATGTTGTGCTTTTTTTCACCACAGCCAGTATGTACAGTCCAGGTGAGATCCTTGGTGATGTGTATACCAAGGAACTTGAAACTACTTACCTTCTTCACTACAGTCCCATTGATGTCAATATGGGCCAGTCTGTCTCCGTTCCTCCTGTAATCCATGATCAATTCCTCTGTTTTTTCGACATTGTTTACTTGGCACCTCTGTTCAGGCGTTGATTTCTTTGTAGGCTGTCTCATTGTTGGAAATAAGGCCGATCAATGTCATGTCATCTGCAAATTTGATCAGCAGATTGGAGCAGTGTGTGACAACGCAGTTGTGGGTGTATAGGGAGTAGAGGCAGGGGTTCCTTTGTTGAGGGGCAGAGGTGAGGGTGCCTATCCTTGCCACCTTCCAGCGATCCAACAGGAAGTCCAGGATCCAGCTGCACGTTGGGGTGCAGGCCAAGGTCTCTGAGCTTCTTGTCAAGCCTGGGGAGAATTATGCTGTTGAATGCTGAAATGTAATCCAGGAACAGCATTCTAACATAGGCATCCCTCTTCTCTAGGTGAGTGAGGACAGTGTGTAGTATTGAGGCTATTGTTGGGGCTCCATTGTAGGTAGTAGCAATGCTACAGATGTAGTCCTTGACCAGCTTCTCAAAGCATTTGCTTATGATTGAGGTGAGTGCGACAGGACACCAATCATACAGTAATGTTATCTTTAATTTCTTTGGTACAGGGACAAGCATGGATGTTTTGAAGCAAAAGGGTACTGGGAGAGAGAAAGATTAAAAATGTCTGAATGCTCCAGCCAGTTGTGCCATACACAATTTGAGTACTTGCACTGGGATGCTGTCTGGCCCTGCTGCCTTGTGGCTGTTGTTTCCTTGATGTTAACTTAATTAATCTAGACTAACAATCTGTACTTGAGTATGATTCTTGTACTGAATCTAACTACGTATTGTTTGAATACATAATTATCAAAAAATGAATTTTCAAAAAGATTTCTCAATTCTACTTTCTCAATGGTTAGTTCAAATGTCAGTTCTAGAACTTCATATTTCTTAATGAAATATATGTTTGAATTTTTTGCAACTTAGAAGTGTTAATTTAGAATTTGGACAGAACAGTGTTTATGGTCTTAAATTATTTATTCTGTTTCAATCTTGCAGGTGAATGGTCAGTGTGCAGGACACACTGCAATGCAGGCAGCAAGCCAGAATGGACATGTGGATGTCCTGAAGCTGCTTCTCAAACACAGTGTTGACTTAGAAGTTGAGGTAAGTTTATTTTTTGTGGATTATAGAAATTGTTCTCAAATATAACATTGTTCATATTATATTCTAGCATGTACCGTGAAGTTAGTTCCCAAACTTAGCTGCTGTGCAACACATGGGCACTGGTGCTGAAGGAGAAATTATTGCCTCCTTGGGCACAAGTAGAAACGAGCAGTGAATGTGGGTGTAATTGTCAGAGGTTTACAGATCTATGAAAATGTTTCTGTTGATCTTAGAACATAGCAAAAACTGGTAATGTGTTTAGAGGCATGAATTGATGGGAATACACTAATCCATTTGTTCTGCTTTGAGCAACTAGGAAGCTGCTGTTCCATTTTTTTGTTTTTTTTGTATTTTAAGATTAAATTTGTCTTGTTCATTAGATCACTGTATCATTTACAAAGTCAAAGGGTCAGTTATTTGGCGTGAAAACTACAGTGGTAGAATTTATTATTCAAATGATATATTGGGCCAGATTTGCTGGAATTGTTTTGTTGACCACAGTTGCTGCCCACTTGCTTGGATGTAGCTCTTCCAGATATGGAGATCTGATTTTGCTGACCTCTTCACGAAAGAAGTGAGTGCTCCTTAAAGTAGAGCTGGTAGCACAGTAAAACAGCTGATAAACCTGTCATCTAACACCTCCAGGTTCAACTTGTTTCCAGCTTCATTTGATAGCCTCTAGATCTCAAAGATGTGTAGGTCAGTGGGTTATTACTGCTTATGTGTAGGTGAGTTGGACACTTTGGGTACATTGATAGCAATATGGGGATACTTTTCTAAAAGCAAATAATAGATTGTGATCAAGTTGTTGTCAATCAGTATATTATGTTCATTATTGATTTGGTGAGGAATAAGGAGGGATATTAGAACTCTGATAAAGAAGAAGAGAGATGTTTAACATGTATAGGCAATAGGGAAGAAATAAGATGCTTGAGTATAAAAAGAAAATACTTAAGAAAGAAATCAGGAGAGCTAAAAGAAGACATGAGGTTGCTTTGGCAGTCAGGGTGAAGGATAATCCTAAGAGCTTCTACAGGTATGTTAAGAGCAAAAGAATAGAAAGAGATAAAACTGGTCCTCTTGAAGATCAGAGTGGTCGGCTATGTATGGAACCAAAAGAATGGGAGAGATATTAAATGGTTTTTTTGCAACTGTATTTACTAAGGAAACTGGAATGGAGTCTATGGAAACAGGGCAAGCAAGTAGGGAGGTCATGGAACTTATACAGATTAAAGAGGAGGAGGTGCTTGCTGTTGAGGCAAATCAGAGTAGATAAATCCCTAGGGCCTGACAGGGTATTTCCTCGGACCTTGAGGGAGACTAGTGTTGAAATTGCAGGGGCCCTGGCAGAAATAATTAAAATGTCGATATCCACAGGTGAGGTGCCAGAGGATTGGAGGATAGCTCATGTAGTTCCGTTGTTTAAAAAAAGGCTCAAAAAGTAAGCTGGGAAATTACAGGCTAGTAAGTTTGACATCGGTAGTAGGTAAATTATTGGAAGGAATACTGAGAGATAGGATCTACAAGTATTTGGATAGTCAGGGACTTATTAGAAACAGTCAGCATGGCTTTGTGCATGGTAGGTCATGTTTAACCAATCTACTAGAATTTTTTGAGGAAGTTACCAGGAAAGTGGATGAAGGGAAGGCAGTGGATGTTGTATACATGGACTTCAGTAAGGCCTTTGACAAGGTCCAGCATGGGAGGTTAGTTAGGAAGATTCAGTCACTAGGTATACATGGGGAGGTAGTAAATTGGATTAGACATTGGCTCAATGGAAGAAGCCAGAGAGTGGTAGTGGAGGATTGCTTCTCTGAGTGGAGGCCTGTGACTAATGGTGTGCCACAGGGATCAGTGCTGGGTCCATTGTTATTTGTCATCTATATCAATGATCTAGATGATAATGTGGCAAATTGGATGAGCAAGTTTGCTGATGATACAAAGATTGGAGGTGTAGTGGACAGTGAGGAAGGTTTTCAAAGCTTGCGGAGGGATTTGGACCAGTTGGAGGAATGGGATGAAAAAGTAGCAGATGGAGTTTAATGCGGTCAAGTGTGAGGTATTGCACTTCGGAAGATCAAACCAAGGTAGAACATACAAAGTAAATGGTAGGACACTGAGGAGTGGAGTAGAACAGAGGGATCTGGAAGTACAGTTACATAATTCCCTAAAAGTGGTGTCACAGGTGGATAGGGTTGTAAAGAGAGCTTTTGGTACATTGGTCTTTATAAATCAAAGTATTGAGTATAAGAGTTGGAATGTAATGGTGAGGTTGTATAAGACATTGGTGAGACCGAATTTGGAGTATTGTGTGCAATTTTGGTCACCTAATTTCAGGAAGGATATTAATAAGGTTGAACGAGTGCAGAGAAGGTTTACAAGAATGTTGCTGGGACTTGAGAAACTGAGTTACAGGGAAAGGTTGAATAGGTTAGGACTTTATTCCCTGGAGTGTAGGAGAATGAGGGGTGATTTGATAGAGGTGTATGAATTATGATAGAATGAATTTAATCAGGCTTTTTCCACTGAGGCTGTGGGAGAAAAAAAAACCAGACATGGGTTGAGGGCGAAGGGGGGGAAAGTTTAAAGGGAAAATGGGGGGGGGGGGGGGGGGCTTCTTCACACAGAGTGGTGGGAGTGTGGAATGAGTTGCTAGATGAAGTGGTGAATGTGGGCTCACTTTTGACATTTAAGAAAAACTTGGACAGGTATATGGATGAGAGGGGTTTGGAGGGATGTGGGCCAGGTGTAGGTCAGTGGGACTAGACAGAAAAATGGTTTGGCACAGCCAAGAAGGGCCAAAAGGCTTGTTTCTGTGCTGTAATTTTCTATGGTTAACATGCAGGTTGAGTTGATGGTAAGAAAGGCAAATGCAATGTTTTCATGCATTTCAAGAGGACTAGAATATAAAAGCGAGGATGTAATGCTGATGAGGCATTGGTTAACTTGCACGTGGAATATTGTGAACTGTTTTGGGTCCTTTTGTCTGAGAAAGGATGTGCTGGCATTGGAGAGGGTCCAGAGGAGATTCATGAGAATGATCCCAGGATTGAAAGAGTTATCAATAAGGCATGTTTGATGGCTCAGGTCCTGTACTTGTTGGAATTGAGAATAATGAGGTGAGATTTAATTGAAACTGATCAAATATTGAAAGGCTGAGATAGAGTGGATGTGGAGAGGATGTTTTCTTTAGTAGGGGAGTCTGTTTGCCAAGTCATTGGGTATATTTAAAGTAAAGTTGACAGGTTTTGGATTAGTCAAGGTGTCAAAAATTGTGGGGACAAGTCAGGCGAATGAGGTTGAGAGGGAAAATAAATCAGCCATGGTGGAGTAATGGTGCAGACCTGATCAGCCAAATAGCCTAATTCTGCACCTATGTCTTATGGTTTTGAGGTGTTAAGATGATAAGAAGAATAGATTGAATGGTTAGCTAGTGCCTTTCTTCCAGGGCTGCAATGCCTAATATAAAGGGGCATAATTTTAAGGTGATTGGAAGAAAGTATAGGGTGGATGTCAGAAGTAAAGTGGTAACTTACACACAGAGTGATAACTTCATGGACTGTACTGCCTGGTTTGGTGGTAGAGGCATATACATTAGGATCATTTAAAAGACTCTTTCTTTCACATGGATGAAAGAAAAATGGAGGGATATGTGGAAGAGAAGGGTTAGATTTCTTATGGTAGGTTAAATGGATAGTACTGTGCTGTAATGTATGTTCTATAGATCTCTGTATATTGAGAACTGAGTAATAAGGGAACAATGCAGAAAATAGGCATGAAGTTTGAAGAACCCAGATTTAAGCAATGGGGTGAAAGGGCCAGATAGTTCCTTTCTGCTCCTATTTCTCAGAAAAGATCGGTGAGTATCAATAAGTTGGGAAACAGTGCAGGTCTGCAACTCTAATCTTGTAATTGTGCCAAGGTTTGTGGCAACCTGTGAATAAATGTATATAATTTTTAAGAATCATGAGTTGTTTGACAGATCATGGGTGTACTTAAATGCAAATAAGTCTGGATCAGTTTGGACTGGCAAAATGTTGATGAATTTTTAAATGGTGAACTGAGAGAAAGTGTGATGTTTGGGTGAAGTTACTGTTATGTGATAGTTAATTACTTTAAAAAAAAGTGATGGGGTATCAGCCTTTTTATCTGGAGATCTGAAAGATTAACAGGAGCTTTTCCGATAAAGTGATAATTGGATCACAGCAAGAATTGTTCACCCTTCTGGCATCTCAGCTGGAAGAAATCCATCTGAGATTTACCAGAATTTTGCCAGCTTCCGTTAGGATGAGAGAATACATAAATTACGTTTGTGTTCCTTTGAATCTGAAGTGATAGTGTACACTTCTGGAAAAAATAAATTATGTTTGGATAAAAGCTTTCTTGTGTTCCTGAGGCTGTACAGAACAAGGACATATAAGCTTAAAAACAATGTCTGGGGAGAAGTTAGGACAATTTTTTATGCAAGGGATATTTACAAAGCACTTGTTTCAAATGCTACGTCAGTTTATTGCAAAATTCAAATTAATTTTATTTGATTGCTAATGCAGCATCAAGAAAATATGTAAGATCTCAGCAAGATCCTTCAGTGAGAGCTATATGTGTGGTACCCCACCAGTGGCAAGAGGTACTGCTGAAATACAGCAAAGATGACATTTGTGCATGAAATGCACTGACCTTGGATAGCACTATTTGACCAAAGATGATAGTTATAGAACCCCAACAAGAAATAATCTACAAATGCTGGAAATCCAAACAACACTCACAAAATGCTGGAGGATCTCAGCAGGCCAGGCAGCATCTATGGGGGTAAAAAGTATAATTAACATTTTGGGCCAAGGCTCTTTGGCAGGACTCAGATGGCTAGAGCCCAGTGGACAAGTGGCTTGCTTGATAAAACCATATACGACATTCCTGTTGGTCTGAGTGCTAGAGGCAGAGACAATGGTGAACAGGCATTAAGGACACAGATGTTTGGAAGAGTAGTAATGGAGATTGTAGTTTTAACATATCCAATGTACGTTACCACACGGTACAGTGATGTTTCTGACTTGAGTCAAAAGTACAATAACTACTGTATACAGTCAGTAACCATTTTAATTGGTACTTTTGAAGTAATTATGCAGAAATCCAATAGACATTTTATCCTCATGAAAAGCACATGATCGGAGGCTATTTGGCCCATTAAGTGTGTGCTTCATACAATACCCATAAAATGTATTCACACCCCCTTGGAAGTTTCAATATTTTATTGTTTTACAACATTGAATCACAGTGGATTTACTTCAGTTTTTTTGACACTGATCAACAGAAAAAGACTTTGGTGTCAATGTGAAAACATATCTCTACAAATATGAAACACAAAATAATTAATTGCATAAGTATTCACTCCCTTTGATATGACATACCAGATCATCACTGGTGCAGCCAATTAGTTTTAAAGCCACATAATTAATTAAATGGTGATCTATTTTTTGAGATCTGTGTGCAGTCAATGTGTTTCAATTGAATGTAGTAAAATTACACCTGTCTCTGAAAGGTCCAATTGCTGGTGAGTCAGTATCCTGGCAAAAACTAGATCTTGAAGACAAAAGAACATCCAAGCAACTCCACAAAAAGGTTATTGAAAAAACACAAGTCCGGAGATGAATACAAGAAAATTTCCAAGTCACTGAATATCACTTGGAGTACAATCATCAAGAAATGAAAATAATATGGTACAGCTGTAAATCTGCCTGGAGCAGGCTGTCCTCAAAAACTGAGTGACTATGCAAGGAAGGGGACTAGTGAGGGAGGCCACCAAGAGACCTATGACAACTCTGGAGGAGTTACAAGCTTTAGTGGCTGAGATGGGCATAGAACTGTTGCCTGGATGCTTCACCATTTCCAGCTTTATGGGAGAGTGGCAAAATGAAAGCTGCTTTTGGGGGGATAAAAACCTCACATGGAATCTTGGCTAGAATTTGCCAGAAGGCCTCTGAATTCAGCTGGAAGAAGTTCCTATGGTCTGATGAAACCAAAATTGAGCTTTTTGGTCATCAGACCAAATGCAATGTTTGGCATAAGCCAAACACAGCATATCATCAAAAACCCACCATACCTACCGCAAAGCATGGAGGTGGCTGCATCGTGCTGTGGGGATACTTCACTGTAGCAGGCCCTGGAAAGCATGTGAAGGAGAGGGTAAAATGAATGTGGCAAAATATGGGGAAATTGTGAAGGAAAACCTAATGCTGTCTGCAAGAGAACTGCGACTTGGAAGAAGATTTGTTTTCCAGCAAGACAATGGCCCCAAGCATAAAGCCAAAGCTACACAGGAATAACTGAAAAACAACAAAGTTAATGCCCTGGAGTGGCCAAATCAGAGTCTAGATCTCAATCCAATTGAGAATTTGTGGCTGGACTTGAAAAGGGTTGTTCATTCTCTATCCCCATGCAATCTGACAGAAGTTGAGCAGTTTTGTAAAGAAGAATGGGGGGAAACTGCAGTGTCCAGATGTGCAATGCTGATAGAGACCTATCCACACAGATTCAAGGCTGTAATTGCTGCCAAAGGGACATCTACTAAATACCTACTTGAAGGAGGTGAGTAATTATGCAATCAATTATTTTGTGTTTAAAAATTGTAATGAATTTCTACTAATTTGTAGAAATTTGTTTTCACTTTGACACGAGTCTTTCCCTGTTCATCAGTGTCAAAAAAGCCAAATTAAATGCACTGTGATTCAATTTTGTAAAATAATAATATGTGTAAACTTCCAAATGGAGTGAATGCTTTTTATAGGCACTGGTTTTGAATCTGAACCCCAAAGCTTTGTATTTTAACCTGTCTGCTCATGAAGACAATGACACATGTTTATGCCTTATTTTCAGTGGTATGTATCTATTCTTACCAGATTTAATCCCTAATCATAAAATATATGAAGCAAAATCTTTTTTCATTTTATTGGTCCAAACTGGTCAGTATACTTCTTGCCACCAATGTTTCACTTAATGTTTTTCTCTAAATTATTCTGTGTAAGCCATGTTTCTTCCGTAGTTAGCTAAATTTAATCAACATTTTTTCCCATTGTATTATTTGTCTATTTCCCCCTTTCCAATCAATAAAGCTAACAAGAAAATTGGTCCTTTTTTCTGTGTTCATATTGCTGCTTTATATTGATTCAGAAGTTTTTTGCAGGTATCACACAAACTCCTCCGTTTACTGCTTGCCAAATTCCATCCACATTTTGCCTCATGGAAATGGTAATATGCGTCACTAATTACCTAATTATTTCCCCATACATTTGAGCTTGCGTATGTTCTTCTTTTAATTTAAGCTGTTAGATAGTCTTTAAAAAGATGCACTATACTTACGTATGCTTTATTTCATTGGCTCAATACATAAGTAGGTCAAATTAAAAAATGTATAAAGGGTAATAAACTTGTTGTTTAATTAATTTTCCTTTCTTTTGAAAGAAGGCATTGATAGAATAAACTAAGTAGGGTGTATTGCAGAGATCCAGATCTTATTTTAGTTTTACTTATAAACTCCATTGAGAACATCTATCCAGAACAATCATGAATGTTTTTTTTTGCTTTTGTCGCAAATGACTAAGTGTCACCTTTTGGAAATGTTGGAGGAACACTCAACAAAAGGACAGAATGTATAACGATTGAAGTATCAATTGCAGTGTTTTAGAGGTTCTTTGTATTGTTTATTGTTTTTTTAATTCAAGGATAAAGATGGAGACAGAGCTGTTCATCATGCATCATTTGGTGATGAAGGGGCTGTTATTGATGTTTTACATAGAGGAGGAGCAGATCTCAATGCTCGGAACAAGCGGAGACAGACTCCATTGCACATTGCTGTAAATAAAGGTCATTTGCAAGTTGTTAAAACTTTGCTAGATCTTGGATGTCACCCAAGCCTTCAGGTAAGAAATTCATTCTATTGTCTAAGTGTTCAAATAGATGTTTAAAAATTTACAATGTACCATTTTATTTCACCTCTTGGTATTTACGGTGGAGCTACTACAATTAGTCAATAATACTAAAACTAATGTTGATTTTTAAAAAAAGTAAAAGTTTAAGTAGATTTTAAAACATTCATTATCATTATTTATAACTGCTGATCAAAAATAGTATTGACTGGTTATGGCTAGAAATGTTATCCACAGAGAAATTAAAAGTGAAATTCTTTATAAACATTTGTTTAATCCTCATATGGGACTTCAATTTATTCTGTCATTTTATATAGAAGCAAGTTGTAGGTATATTAAGTTTGATTTTACACATTGTCTACCCTTGCATTAGTTTTAACTTCATTTTTCACTTAAGCAGTCTCTGAATATAAATAAAAATTGCATGGCTGCATTGTAAGTTTATTTTACATTTTTAAATTATAGTAAATGCTTTCATGATACCACTGGAAAAAATTCTATAATTCTCTAATTTGACAATGTATTGAGAATTAGGTGATCGTAAAACATTTAGTTTATATTTGGGGAATTTTATAAACAAATTGCTTTTGAATATATTGACTTCTGAGACATTATTCAGCAAAATGCAGTTAAAAGTAAAAAGATGTCACTTAATAAATTTTCGATAGTTCTATGTTCTCAGGCATTATAAACTACATTGAAAAGTATGTATTTTTATGAGGGAAAAACATTCTATATTTTTAACACATTTAAGTATACTTTGAAGATAATATCTTTACAAAGATATACTTGTACGGTTTCTATGATCTTGTTTCTGCTTTGCCTCCAAAGCACCTGTAAATACTGAATACAAAGCTCTTAATATTTCTACAGGACTCTGAAGGTGACACACCTCTTCATGATGCAATAAGCAAAAAAAGGGACGATATGCTTTCGGTGCTGCTTGAATCAGGAGCAGATGTAACGATCACTAACAACAATGGTTTCAATGCTCTTCATCATGCTGCTCTGCGAGGAAATCCTAGGTATGGTTCATATCAAATATTATTAATTTAAGTTCCTGGAAAATGCTATATAATTTGTTACTTGATATAATTTTTCAATGTTCTTTGTCACTTATTATGTTGGGAGTGTGTTTTATTGGAATACTTTGAAGTCACTCCCATGTTATGAAAAGCTTTTATAACAGCCATATTTATCTGCTCTGCTTGTAAGTTTTTTTAAGCAAATAATATACCATGATTAATTTGTCACATAGTTTGATGTGTGGTATCACCCAGTTTGTTAATGATGACAAAATCTGGTGGGAATTAGAATGTGCATGTACTAAATTTACAGTATCTGTGTAGAACTTGTTTCTGAAGCTCCACTTCAGCTAAAAAAGCTGGTGGGTTGTGATTACCACTTTCAATTAATTAAATTTGTAACGCCCATGCTTTTTTTAAATCTCTCTTATCTGCTCTTTTCTCGTACTTGGGCAGCTCATTGCCTATTTTAAATGACTTTGTAAACTCGTTCAAAGTCTTGCCACTATTACTGATTCATGATTGTATTAGAAACAAATGTTAAATGACGTGCCTTAATTTTTTTTTCTCCACCTACTTTTGTAGGTGTATAAGATCATTTGAGACATTAAAGTATAATGCACATGTGAATGAGAGAACAATAGAATTATTCTGTATTAATTTTTGTTGCGCTATTTAGAACTAGTAGGATATGGGAAGAAACAGCTGTGGCAAAACAAAACCTGAAGGTTGTGAACAATAATATAGGCATAAAACTAGAAACAAAACTCGTGTATCAACTCAATGTACTGTCATCCAGTTACATCAGTTGTAAATTGTGGTGGATTGTAAACCATTAGTAAAAGATGTCTCTGTATCTCCTTTCTGTCAAAGTGGAATTCATTGGATGAATATAGAAGGTCAATTTGAAAGCTTTCAACCATTTTCAACTGGAATTATGAAATGAGTTCTAATTCATTTGTATCATCTCTGAAACCACTGTTAAAACAATTTGTATTTGGCCTACACAGTATAAAAAATTGACTGGATATACAGGATTTTAAAACATTTATTTAGAGATGCTGCGCAGAATATGCCCTAATGACCTTTTGAGCTGCACTGCCCAGCAACCCTTGAAAGCTGTGATTTAACCCTAACCTAATCACGGGACAATTTACAATAACCATTTAGCCGGGTATGTCTTTGGAAGGTGGGAGAAAACTGGAGGACCTGCAGAAAAACCATGCATTCTACAGGGAGGATATACAGAGACTCGTTACAGAGGATGCCCGGATTGAACTCTGAACTCCGCCCCGAGCTAACTGCTATGCTACCGTGGCATCCACTGCCTGTCTACCCTGGGATGCCATCAAGGTGTCCTGAAGTACTGAAGACTTGCAGTCCAGAATCTGGCTGGAAACTGTTCCAGTACACTGCAGTCCTACTATTTAACAGACAATGTGGAAAATTGCCTAGGCAAGTTCTATTCAGAAATAGGATAACAAATCCAATTTGTCCAATTAGTACTCTTCTCATTCTCATCTTAGACAGTGATTTTTGAATTAGATTTGCTGGCTTCCACTGTAGGTCCGTTGGTTTTGAGGGGACAATAGATAGTATTGACTTGTAGATTTTGCTGCAGAAAATGCTTTGTAGGTCAGGTGGGTGGATGATTTGGGAGGCAGTGTATCACTGTTGCCCTCTATGCTGATCTTCTGTATAGTCTTCATGCATAGAACTTAGAAACATAGGAAGCCTACAGCACAATAGAGGCCCTTCAGCCCACAAAGCTGTGCTAAACATGTCCTTACCTTAGAAATGACCTAGAATTACCCATAGCCCTCTATTTTTCTAAGCTCCATGTACCTATCCAGGAGTCTTTTAAAAGACCCTATTGTATCCACCTCCACCACTGCCGTCGGTAGCCCATTCCATGCACTCACTGCTCTCTGGGTAAAAAAATCTTGCCCCTGATATCTCCTCTGTACCTGCTTCCAAGCACCTTAAAATTGTGCCCTCATGCTAGCCCTGGGAAAAAGTCTCTGACTATCCACATGATCTATCCACATCATCTTATACACCTCTGTCAGGTCACCTCTCATCTTCCTTCACTCCAAGGAGAAAAGGCCAAGTTCACTCAGCCTATTCTCATAAGGCATGCTCCCCAATCCAGGCAACATCCTTGTAACATGTACAACAAGCTGGAGGAACTCTGCAGGTCAGGCAGCTTCCATGGAAAGAAGCAGTCAACGTTTCGGGCCAAACCTTTTGTCAGGACAGAGGGAGGGGGCGGAGACCCTATAAAGAAGGTGGGGGGGAGGGTGTCAGGTTAAAAACCAATCAGAGGAAAGATCAAGGGGTGGGGAAGGGGAAGCAGGGAGGAGATGGGCTGGAAAAGTGAAGGAATGTGAGGTGAAAGCACTGTGTAGTAGAAGAAGGCAGAATCATGAGAGAGGTGATAGGCAGCTGGAGGAGGAGGCAGAGTGAAACTGGGATGGGTGAAGGGAGGGGGAGGGAATTACCGGAAGTTGGAGAATTTAATGTTCATGCCAAGGGGCGAGAGACTACCCAGATGGTATATGAGGTGTTGCTCCTCCAACCTGAGTTTGGCCTCATCATGGCAGTAGAGGAGGCCATGTATGGACATATCCGAATGGGAATGTGAAGCAGAGTTGAAGTGGGTGGCAATCGTGAGATCCTTTCTGTTGTGGTGGAAGGAGCGGATGTGCTTGACAAAGCGGTCCCCCAATCTGCATCGGGTCTCACCGATGTAGAGGAGGCTGCACCAGGAGCACCGGATGCAATCGATAACCCCAACAGACTCACAAGTGAAATGTTGTCTTCACTTTCAGTTCCCTGGTTCTGACCACTTCATTTTCACTATGGATGTCCAATCCTTATACACTTCGATTCCCCATCAAGAAGGCCTCAAAGCCCTCCGCTACTTTCTTGACAATAGAGCTCACCAGTTCCCCAACACCACCATACTCCTCCCATTGGCAGAACTGGTACTCACACTCAATAACTTCTCTTTTGGCTCTTCCCACTTTCTTCAGATCAAGGGTGTAGCTATGGGCACTCACATGGGCCCCAGTTATGGCTGCCTCTTCATTGGTTATGTGGAACAATCTATGCTCCAAGTCTATACTGGTACTGCTTCCCAACTTTTCCTTAGCTACACTGACGACTACATTGGTGTTGCTTCCTGCACCCATGCTGAGGTCGTCAATTTCATCAACTTTGCCTCTAACTTCCACCCAACCCTCAAATTAATTTGGTCCATCTCGGATACTTCTCTCCCTTTTTTTTGATCTCTCAGTCTCATCTCTGGAGACAGACTGCCCACTGACATCTTCTATAAACCCACTGACTCTCATAACTACCTCGACTATACCTCTTCTTACCCTGCCAAATGCAAAAATGCTATTCCCTATTCCCAGTTCCTCTGTCTCTGCCACATCTGCTCCCAGGATGAGGCTTTCCGTTCAAGGACATCTCGAATGTCCTCTTTCTTTAAGGATCGTGGTTTCCCTTTTACCGTCATCAATGATGCCCTCATCCGAATCTCCTCCATTTCCCGCACTTCGGCCCTCATCCCATCCTCCCGTCACCACAACAGGGACCGAGTTCCCCTTGTCCTCACCTACCACCCCACCAGCCTCCGGATCCAGCATATTATCCTCTGCAACTTCTGCCATCTTCAACAGGATCCCACCAGTAAGCACATCTTTCCCACTCTACCCCTCTCTGCTTTCTGCAGGGATTGTTCCCTCCGCGACTCCCTGGTCCACACGTCCCTCCCCAGAGATCTCCCACCTGGTACTTATCCCTGTAAGCGCAAGTGCTACACCTGTCCCTACACCTCCTCTCTTGCCACTATTCAGGGTCCCAAACAGTCCTTCCAGGTGAGGCAACACTTCACTTGTGAGTCTGTTGGAGTCATCTATTGCATCCAGTGCTCCCGGTACGGCCTCCTCTACATTGACAAGACCCGGCACAGATTGGCGGACTGCTTCATTGAGTACCTCCACTACGTCCGCCACAACAGACAGGATCTCCCGGTTGCCACCCACTTCAACTCTGCTTCACTTTCCCATTCGGACATGTCCATACATGGCCTCCTCTACTGCCATGATGAGGCCAAACTCAGGTTGGAGGAGTAACGTCTCATATACCGTCTGGGTAGTCTCCAGAACCCTTGGTGTGAACATTAAATTCTCCAACTTCTGGTAATTCCCTCCCTCTCCCTTCACCCATCCCAGTTCCACTCTGCCTCCTCCTTCAGCTGCCTTCACCTCTCTCATGATTCTGCCTTGTGCTACACAGTACTTTCACCTTACATTCCTTCTTCCCCTTTCCTGCCTATCCCTCTCTGCTTTCCCCTTCCACACCCCTTGATCTTTCCTCTGATTGGTTTTTAACCTGACACCCACCAGCCTTCTTCCCACCTTCCCCTCACCTTCTTTATAGGGCCTCTGCTCCCTCCTTCAGTCCTGAGGAAGGGTTTGGTCCGAAACGTTGACTGCTCATTTCCATGGATACTGCCCGACTTCCTGAGTTCCTCCAGTATGTTGTACATGTTGCTTTGACCCCAGCATCTGAAGTGTACTTTGTGTTTAGCATCCTTGTAAGTCTCCTCTGCACCCTTTCTATGGTTTCTACGTCTTTCCTGTAGTGAGGAAGGATGAACTTGGTTCATGGTATCACTTTAAATGTTCCTTCTCTTTGTTTAGTTACAATGTGGGTGTTTCCAGGGGTTGTAGCAATTCTTTCAGGGATATTTTTAAAACATTCTTAATTCTTTTACACTCCCCATCTAGTAATCTTTTCCATGACAGATCTCAGAAGTGTCAAAGGCTGTAAATGACTTGGGAGCTCAGTGCTGGGAACTTGGCCTGGGATAGGATAGTGACACTGGTTTGCTTATCTTGCAAGTGGATTTGAAGTATTTTGTCATGTGGTGTTACCTCTGCAGTTGCTTCAAGTGCCTGATACAGGTAGTTTGTATCTTGAGGAAAATAGGAAGGCAGGGATCACTGCTGCCCAGAGTTATGTGCTGGGTTGAGGTCTTGATTTTCAAAGGACTTTTTCCTGAGACAGAATATTGCTCTGAAGTTGATGGTATCATTCACAATGTTGTCAATTAACTAATAACTTGTTCACTGATGTTGCTTGAGTTCTGCGCAAATACACTGCTCCAGACCTCAGTTCAGTCTTGGTCAGTGCATGAACAGACGTGCCTAATTCCAAAGATTAAAGTCATTGCCTTTGACATTAATGAAGTGTTTGACTGATTGTCACATCAATGGGGCTGATTTAAAGTAAAGTAAAAGAAAATTTGGAGAAAAGCTATGATTTTTAGTGAGATATCAGCAGTAAGAATTCAGAGCTGTTTTGCTCTCTGCAGTTTCAAGTATTCAGACTTGGAAATGCCAGAAACAGGCGGAAGTGAAAATGAAATTATTTCACTACTTTAAGTTAGGACCTATGAAGAAGTTATCGTCAATCATATTGAATGTTACCTTTGGACTCCACTGTACACAGCTCTCATCTTTGACTCCAAGAAGCTGTTTGCATGCGACAGCAGCCACAGCCCAGTCCAGCGTTTTGACGAGTGGACCAAACTGGGTGAGGTTAGCTGCTGTTTCATATCCTGGTGAGTTAGGGACATGTATGTCCTAACATGCAAAGTCATCTCTGCTGGTCTGGGCGGATGAGATGTACAGTGAGATCCAATGGCCAGGAAGACAGTTCTGCAATGCTCTGTGGAGAGCAAAGGGCAAGACTAGGCTCAGAAGTAACCACAGTCATCCACTGCAACCAGGGAAGACCCCAGTTTTGACGTCTATCCCTACCACATATTCCAAGGTCAAGAGAGTGAACTGCCCCAGTCTAATGGATTTTCCTCTTTAAAAACACTCCCATGCAGGTTTCCTGTCATCATCGGAAATGGCAGATACACACCAGTACTTTTGATAGTATTCTAATTTGTTCTGTATTTCATTTAAATAAATAATTTGTTGCTCAATTTAAACAGCAGTTTGTCCTTTTTTAATGAAACTTTTCTGTGAAACTTTGGCTAATTGGGGCAGCTGCTTAGTTGAGCCAAAATGTATTTGTCCTAATGTGTTGCGATTGACCGGAATCCATTGTGATTTTAAAATTGATGGGTAGCAAAGAGGATCACAGACTGAAATAACAAAGTATCATGAAGAAGTGACTAAACTGAGAATATACATTTTGGATAATGTAGGGATGGGAAGTGTTGTAAAGAAGGAATATTCAAGATATTCCTGGTAAGGTGCACTGACTGGAATCTTAAATAATAATTGTCTTGTGTACTAAACAATACTCTCCAGATGAGAAAGTTTGAACCTGAAAGAAAATTTGAGCAATTTGAATGCTGCTTGCACACTGTAAATCAGTTGGGGCAAAAATGAGACATGCTGATGATCTTGCACAACAGCCTGACATTTCTCTCAGCTTATGTCAGAATAGCTTTACATTTGTATCATTGTATATGCTTCAAGAGTAAGTGAAAGAAATGGAGTACAAGTTTGGAGGAAATATAATATTGTGGGCAATGGGTAATTCAGGTGGCCCAGACAAGGATTGGGGCAGGCAAGGGAGAAAATGTTGCCTCTCACATGGCACGAGTCACGATTAATTTTGAGTCATTCATCCAAAACAAATTTAAATAACGTGAACTGTGCTTTTATGTGCTACAAACCTTGATCTTCAGAAATTTTGTGGATATATAAAACTGCAATAAAAATTCAAAATGTAATATTTAAAGCAGGAAACAGTTTCTATTTATCAATATGGCTAGTCAATTAATTCTGTAATTTTAAACATAATAAATTATGGAAAACCCATGTAAACAAAAATTAATTATAGTGGCTGAAAACCGATTGCACTGCAAGAAACATAACTGGTACAGATGTATTAGAAACAGCAATTGCTTTAAAATGTTATGAACAGTGTGGAAAGAGCAACACAATAACCAATAGCTCATGTTAAATAAACGGTAAATATGAACTTAAGTGGGCTAGTGGTATAGCGGCATCAGCAGCGGACTTTGAGGTGAATGGTCCCGGGTTCAAATCTGGGCGGCTTCTTATAGTGTTGAGTTAACAACTCAGCCTTGTAAACAATGTTTCCTCTAATTTGTAATGAGTAGTGTGCACTAAAATCTTTGCTGTGCAATTTTTTTGCCTAGTGACAACATTATTTGTGTTCTGAATAAGTTCTGCAATAAAAACAGTATAAATAAGCTGCTTCTAAAATCTCCAGACAAATCATCGCAAACTCACTTTGTCAATACCGTCCTCATCAGAAACCAGAAAAGAAAACGTGATTGTTTATGATCATGAAATATACTTAACATGCCAACAAGATAAAGGAGGACAACCTGTTGTGTATATTTAAAATTCCGTTGTGCACTAGTAGCAAAAGGTGTGTACGTGCGCACAAATGCACACCTTAAGAGGGAGCATTGCTCATTAAAAAAAACACAAAATGCTGAAGAAATGGCATGTTTGCCGCCTGATGCGCCACAAGGTGCAGAGAGGAGTAACTGTGAACTTGGAGTAGATTGATTTCTGTTCACTGATACCAGACTCGCTGAATATGGATTATTTAGTTACTCAACTTTTATGCCATTTCATGCCTATCTAAAGCAAATTTTAATGAGTGACTTTCTATTTTAAGATGACTTGAATAAAACTATTATTCAATAAGTAATCATGAGGTCAGTATGATATGTCCTGCAAGAACAAAACATGGAATTAGAAGCTTTTCCATTAAGCAGCTGAGCAGTTATGTTGCAGTACCATCCTTCTGTTGGCAATAACTCATACGTATGAAAGCACTCACCTGTCAAAGCTCTCTCAAACCTGGTGTTTTGAGAAGATCTGTCATTCTTCCATACTTCATTGAATATAGATCCAACTTATTTGACCATTTTTCAAGTGTAGATTCCTTATTCCAGGGAATCAACCCAGTGAATCTTCCCTCCACTGTTTCCTATGCAAGTTTATACTTAAATATGACTAAAAACTGTTTCATCAGCACGTCCAGCTACTATATTCCATTCCCTAATGGACACTGTACCATTAAGACCCTAATTGTTAGCATGTAGATACATGAAGTAATGTTTCATGCTCCAGGATCCCCACTTTACTGCAAGATTTTGCAGTCTCACTCCATTTAACCACTTGATATATTGTGATCAACCCAATGTGCTCTTATCTTCTACAATAGCCTTTTATGTCAAATGTCTCTGGAACTGTAAATGTCTTGCTGTACATAGCATTTGAAAAGTAAGTTGATTTAATTGTAACCCTTGGGTTCTGTGGGCTGCGTAGGTCTAAGGAAGACAATCCCCAGCCCTACCAAACGTGTGAAATTGAGGTCCCAAACCTCCTGTTTGTGACTTGTTACCCTGTTATAAATCAGTACCATGAAATAACAGACAGTGCACCATATGCAGTTAAACGATTTAGCTTTATAATTCTTAATTTGACTAAAGGATTAGTCAAGAAAGACAAAAAGAAAAGGGCACATTTTAATGAAACAATCTATTGTGCACAAGTTGGAGCTCACGGTTTTCCTTTTGCCGATCCTCCATCTATTTCCCTGGGCTTCATCGACTCCCGGCCCCACTCCACGTCTACAACCTCTCCTTTCTGACGTCTTCTCTCTCCATCTCCCGCCGAACAAAGGACCAGATCTCCTCAGTGTCAGGCACACAGCACAAAAACACACTCCCCTCATTGGGTGGCTTGCATTCCAAAGCATTCCTTATCTCTAACCATAACCCAAACACTGCTTCTGCAGAAAGACCATTACATTAGCAGTTGAACCCTTTCCCAGGGTGTTACACAATAAAAAGAAAATACCAGCTAAGAGTGTGTAAACTATTTGGAGGAATTATTAGAAATTTACAGCACAGAAGGAATTCATTGTTGTAATGTCAACTGAATATGATGCTTTAGCTCATTCCCATTTCCTTGTTTGAAGTGCATTGCCCTGTAGATTATGGTTACTCAAGGACCATCCAGATATTTTTTTAAACCTGTGATGAGTTCTGCCTCCACCATCATTTCAGACACTCTCAGTGAGTGTGGGGGAAGTAAAATCTTAATCTAACTAGGATCATTAGCTTCACAGCTAAAAATGATTTCATTATTTTCGTTAGTTATTCTTTGAATAATGTTGATGCTTTTTGTTAATGCTGGTATTTTTCTCTTTTGTACACTCCAGCCTTGATGTAGTCAGAAGGATAGTACTCAATCAACATCTTGATAAATAAAAGCTTTGGAAAATTCAGTCAGTTATGTTTGGCAGTGCAGTGTGAGTTTGATGTGCGAGTGACAGAACTTTCTAAGGTGGCTACATTTTTTTTGCCAAATGGAAAGTGGAGCATATCCTGTTTGCCTTTGAACCTCAGCCCAGATCTTTGGCTCTTCATGGTGACTGCACCAACTTGACATTGCTAGACTAAGGATTTGCTGTCAAGGTTCTTCTAGCTATTAGGAATATTGAATTTTTTCAGACCTTGATAAATCCCGTCAGTGTGTCAAATCTCATTTATTTTCTATATTCTGATGCTGAGGTACATCCTAGGATGCACTGGGACACATCATGAGTAATATAATCTGAGGTCATCAGGTGTTTCAGGTCTTTCAACAACACTCTTGCCCAGACGACCCAACCAGTGTTGATCAGACTCCAGTTTGTGTCCCAGCAGCATTGGTCCACGGTCACGCTTCTTGATCCACAGCCATCAGGAGGCTCATTTACCAGACTCTTAAGACAGTTCTGAAGGCTTTTTTCTTTGCAGCCCTTGTACAGCCATGGGAAGAGTAGGTTCTGTAGCGTGAGTTGCCAGTAAAACTTATACACCCCACCTCTATAGGCTTATATTGTGCCATCCACCATTGTATTTGTTTTCTTGTTAATAATAAAATGCCATAGCCAAATTTAAGCCCAATCTTATAGATACATTCCTACTGAGTTAAAGGCTTTCTATAAGTTCATGATTATTATGTAGATTTGATAACTGTTCTCAGCTTTCTCTTATATAAATTCCAGTTTATGAAGAACATGGCTGATATGGAGCCAAAGGGTCAAGGATTTAAGGTAATGAATCAAGGCTGGGCATTTCCTTGCACACTTTTTCAGGTAGCTTGCTAAATGGAGGTCCCAACTCTAATTGATAGGAAACCAAGGAGTTTGGTCAACACTTGTCTCCCAGTGAACTTGAATAAAATTTAATATTTGGTCTGAATTCTATATACAAATTGTCTGCTATGTTTGCATCTATTGCAGTAGAGACTGCATTTAAAAATATGTCATTGTTAAGTGAAGAAGAAGGATATTACCGTAGCTGACAAGTGAAGTCAGAGCCAAAGTATAAGCAAAAGAGAGGGCATACAAGGAAGCCAAAACTAGTGGGAAGCTAGAGGATTGGGAAGCTTTTATAAACTTAGAAAACCTACAGCATAATACAGGCCCTTTGGCCCACAATGCTGTGCCGAACATGTACACACTGTAGAAATTACCTAGGGTTACCTATAGCTCTCTATTTTTCTAAGCTCCATGTACCTATCCAGGAGTCTCTTAAAAGACTATATTGTATCAGCCTCCACCACCGTTGCTGGCAGCCCATTCCACACACTCACCACTCTCTGTGTGTGGGGGGGAAGGCTTACCTCTGAAGGAACTTGCAGAAAGAAACTAAGAAGGTCATTAGGAAGGAAAAGATGAATTATGAAAGGAAACTGGCACCTAATATCAAAGGTGATACTAAAAGCTTTAAGTATATACAGGGTAAAAGAGAGTCGAGGGTAGATATAGGACCAATAGAAAATGACGCTGGAGATATTGTAATGAGAGACGCAGAGATGGCAGAGGAACTGAATGTGTATTTTGCATCAGTCTTCTCAGCAGAAGACATCTGCAGTATACCAGACAATCAAGAGTGTAAGAGAAGTGAAGTATCTGCAGTGAAAATTATGACAGAGAAGGTGCTCAGGAAGTGTAATGGTCTGAGGGTGGATAACTCTGGATCTGATGGAATGTCCCCTCAGAAGGAAGTAGCTAGAGAGATTGCAGAGGCATTAACAATGATCTTTCAAGAATCGATAGATTCTGGTATCGTACCGGATGACTGGAAAATTGCAAATGTTACTTCGCTATTTAAGAAGGGTAGGAGGCAGCAGAAAGGAAACTATAGACCTGTTAGCTGACATCTGTGGTGGGGAAGTTGTTGGAATCAATTTTTAGGGATGAGATTACAGAGTACTTGGAGGCACATGACAAGATAGGCCAAAACCAGCATAGTTTCCTGAAAGGAAAATCCTGCCTGACCAACCTACTGCAATTTTTTTGAGGAAATTACAGCCAGGGTGTAGACCAAGGAGATGAAGTAGATGTCGTGTACTTGGATTTTCAGACGGTCTTTGACAAGGTGCTGTACATGAGGTTGTTTAGCAAGATAAGAGCCCGTGGAATTACAGGAAGTTACTAGCATGGGGGAGCATTGGCTGATCGGCAGAAAACAGAGAGTGAGAATAAAGGAATCCTATTCTGGCTGGTTACCAGTGGAGTTTCACAGGGGTCAGTGTTGGGACCGCTGCTTTTTATGAGGTATGTCAATGATTTGGACTATGGGATGAATGGATTTGTGATTAAATTTGTCGATGATACAAAGATAGGTGGAGGAGCTGGTAGTGTTGAGGAAACAAGAGTTAGATAGTTTTGGGGAATGGGCAAGGAAGTGGCAGATGAAATATGATGGAAAGTGTATGGTTAGTGCACTTTGGTGGAAGAAATAAATGGGCAGACTTTTATTTAGATGTGGCGAGAACTCAAAATGCAGAAATGTGCAGGATACCCTAAAGGTTAACCTCTAGGTTGAGTCGGTGGTGAAGAAGGTGAATGCAATGTTGGCATTCATTTCTAGAGGTGTGGAATATAAGAGCAGCGATGTGATGTTGAGGCTCTATAAGGCAGTCATGAGACCACAGTTTGTGTGCAGTTTGGGCTCCTTATTTTAGAAAGGATATATTGACATTGGAGATGGTTCAGAGAAGATTCACAAGAATGATTCCAGGAATTTGGTAGGGTCCTTAATAGTGGACGCCACTTTTTTGAGTCATCACTCCTTGAAGAAGACCTGGATACTATGTAGGCTAGTGCTCATGATGGAGCTGACAAAGTTTACAACTCTATAGAGCTTACTTCGATCCTGTGCACTAGCCCCCCTTACCCCCATACCACGGCAGCCAGTTAGAATGCTGTCCACCTTACATTTGTAAAAAGTTGCAATCAAGGCAAGTCAGGGAAATTATAATAGGGAAACACAAAACTGTGGAAGGGTACAAGACCATCTCAAAGGCACTGAACATATTTCTGGACTTCAGTGTAGTCCATCATGAAGAGGTGGGTAATATGCGACAGCACAGCCACACTGCCTAGGTCAGGCTGCCCGTCTAAACTTGGAGAAAAGTAACCCTTGTAAGAGAGGTTACTGTGAACCCAACGGTCACCTGAATGTGCTTCAGAAGTCAATGGCTCTGCAATTTCTAAGGCCTTGCACAAAAATGTTATTTATGGAAGAGTGGCAAGGAAGAAGCCCTGGATTTTAAAAAGAAAAAGCATATCCTTGGCCATAAAGGCTTTGCAATGTGCCACTTAGAATATACCGTAATGATGTGGAAGAAGGTTTTATAGTCGGATGAGACTAAAGTGGAACTTCTTGGTCTCAATAGTAAGGTGTAAACCTAGTACCGTTCATCAGCCAGGTAACACCATCTGTATTGTGAAGTATGGTGAAGGTAGCATCGAGCCATGGGGATGCTTTTCAGCAGCAGGGACTAGAAATCTGCTCAGGATTGATGGGAAGACGAATGCTGCTAAATACAGAGAGATCCTGGATTAAAAACTTGCTAGCCTCTGCTAGAAAGCTTAACTGGGGAGGAAGTTCGCCTTTCAGAGGGACAATGACCCAGTGCACTCTGCCAGAGCAACCATGGAGTGGTTTCAGTTGAAGAAAGTTGACATCATTGCATGGCCCAGTCAGAGTTCTGACATTAACCTGACAGAGCATCTCTGGCAAGACCTCAAGAGTTGAAGGATGGCCGGTTCTGCTGGCTGCTCTGCGCTGAATTGAAGCTGTGGCCTGCTCCTTCTGCACTGATGCCTGGCTTCTTGTCTTTTGTAAAACTTCAGTTCTGAATACTATTTGCTTACTTTTATTGTTTGCGCAATTTGTTTATTTTTCCTTTCTGCACATTGGGTGTCTGACAGTTTTTGTTTAAGTGCATTGTTTTCAGTTTCATTGTTTTGTGGCTGCAAGTATGGAGATGAATCGCAAGGTTGTATAATATACCTACTTTGATCATTAATGTATTTTGAACTTTGAAGATTGCTGTCCATTGCCACTTCCCAACTAACCCAGCACAGCTTGAGCAATTGAGCAAGGAAGAATGGACAAATCTTGCCCCTTCACATGTGCAAAGCTAGTAAAGACTTAGTAGAAAAATATTACTGGCTGTGATAGCTGTGAGAGGTGGTTCAACTAAGTACTCAGCAAAGGGGGATAGTTAGTTTTGAACTGCTGACATCCAGTTTTTGAATTTTAGTTTTTCGTGCTTTACAACTTCTTCTGCTTTTTGAGCTCCACTGTGGTGGGGGTGGGGGGAAGGAACATGTGATTCACAAATCAAAATTCTCAGTTAAGTTGATCAAAATCCCTAGTTGTAATACTCGTGTGAGCAAAGGGTTGGGTTTTGAATACTTTTACTAGGCACAGTATTTTTTTTTCTGTTAGTTCTTTTCATTTATCGGCATTGTAATATTTCAATTTTGCTGCTACTCTGAATTTCCTCTGCAAAGTTAACTAGGGTCATTGATTTTCTGAGTAATCCAGGGTATGCTAAGAAAGTGCATATTTTTCTTTGCCATTTATTTTCAGCTCAATCTGAATTTGGCCAATAGCCAATAGTCCTTCAGAGAGTCTTAACAGTTAACCTGGGATATTTATGAAGGAGATTGATTTAAGCACAGTTTCCTCCTCCTAAACATATTATGGATATTATTGATTGTTAATCAAGTAAAATAAAATTATTTTGAGTTTCTATTTGGTATTCCTTTGTTGAACACCTCCCTCCCTCCCTCCACCCACACTTTTTAAATAAATACCAGTGATATTGTCATCATGCATATGTTTTACTTGATTTTGCATAAGTTTATATATAATCTTGCTGCCTACTTACTGTCAGTGCACATCTGATTTCTTAATGTGTTTTATTTAGTCTTTATCCCAAGTACTGAATGTGCCTTTCAACTTGTGTCAGTCAGTATCTGTAACTGCATTGCAGATGTCTGGATCTACCTCTGTGAAGGTGACAAAAGGATGCTCAAGGATACTGCTGTAAAACCATGAACAAATTAGCAAAAAACATTTTAGTTATCTCTGGTTTCCGGATACCTTGGCTGTGCATCTTGTCTTTTTGCAGTCTTATAAAAGACTTAAAACTGTTGAACTGAGTATTTTAAATATAAACGTATTTATTTGCTAGGAAAGCTCATAAGATACAGCAATGAGACTAGCTTTATGTAGTAGATGTTTGGTGTGTCATATAATATATCTGATAATACAGCAAAATCATAGGTACATATTTTAACTGAAATAGACAATGAATGTGGTGTTAAATTCACAAATGTTTCAGTACATACTAACATGTATATGTGAATCCAAATGAATGTTTTGCGACCTTTGTATGATTTTTCACAATCAATCAAACAATTGTAATGCCGTGGCATTCTTTCAAAATTGACCACCACTTTAAAGAATATCTTCTACCAATAATTTGCTCTGAATCCAACAATTTGGGTACCCCTTTAATGTTTTTGCTTTCTTAGTGGTATTGTACTTCCTGGCAATGGTAAATATTCTAATACCACCCTTAACCTTACATTTTAACTTGTAGGGATTTTAGTTTGTTCATCTTTACTGATGCAGCAAAAATGAACTGTCTGCCAAATGCCACTCATAACCATAGCTCAGATAAGTTTTAAATTTGTTCTTTTCATTTAGAACACTCCACAGTTTCATTGTAAATAAACAAATAGCTTCAAATTGCATTTAGAGAATAGCAACACACACAAAATGCTAGAGAGATCAGCAGACCAGGCAGCATGTATGGAAAAGAGTAAGTAAACAGTCAGCATTTTGGACCGAGATCCTTCATCAGGAGTCTGGCATTTTGTGTGTGTTGCTTTGGATTTCCAGCATCTGAAGATTTTCCCCATCTTTGGAGAATAGCATTTAGTTTTTCCTTTCTATAAAAAGTAAACCTGAATTAGAATATTTGAAAATTAGTTATTAAATTAATGTTAATTGAATGCCTTTGTCAAATGTATGGATGGAAAGTGAATACTGTTTTCACTGTTGCTCCTGTTGTGATTAATGCACGACAATAGCTGGTTGCAGGGGACCAAATCCATTGAAAAGTAGATTTGGTTCCATTTTCAATCTGCAGATGCTGGAAATGCAAGCAACACATTCAAAATGCTGGAGGAACTCAGTAGGACTGGAGAAAAAAAAGATCAGCGTTCATTTTACTGGCTTTAGTAAAGCATTGGCTATTGAGAAATGTAGTTTGCCAGCTTTCCCTTCCTCAGTAAAACTGTTGATGTTATTTGTTTCTACATCTTTTGCTTTAAACTTTAGCAGTTTTGTCCTTGAACACCTGTTTGAACAGGGTTGATTTGTTCAGAATGTTCCATTGGATGAATTATTATGACTAATGTCACATTGTGTTTAGTAATTAATTGTTCTGCTCATTGCCGCTTCTGGCACCACATCACTGCCATTTTATTAAAGTGTCATATGGTGGAACGGTAGTGACAAAGTTAGCTGTAAATTGAGTTCACAATAAAGCAATAAAATGCGTTTGGATGGCTGGTTGAAGAGCATTGTGCTTTTGCATGTCAGTTGCTGGTCCTAGGACCATATTCTTCCTATCGGGATGCATTTGGTTTCTGGAAGGCTGTCTCATAGGCCCAACACAGCATACCACATTACAGGATGCCTTCCACGTGGTCAGCTGTACTTCCTAAAGTGCCTTGGTAGTCATTGAGGCCCAAGCGCAGTGCCTGTCAGATCTGTTATTCACAAGCATTCAGAAATATCCAGGAAATACTAAAGAAATGCAAGTTTAAAAAATACAGATTAAAATTAACAAGCAATACTTAACTGGAGGAACTCAGTGGGTTGAGTAACATCTGTAGGGTGAGAGGTGGTGGAGGAACTGTTGACATTTTAAGTTAAATCCCTGCATCAGATCTCATCAGGTCTGTGGGGTTTCAACCTGCAATATCCACATTCTTTTCCCTCATGCCTCAGAGATGTGATTCAACCCACTGAGTTCCTCCAGCAAGTGCTTGTCATCCACGTCCCAGCGTCTGCAGTTTCTTGTGACTGCAAAGTTACTTGTACAGATAAAAGTAAATGTATTTGAACTAAGTTGTGAATGTCTGTGTATGGTGCTGCAGGCAGATCTTTGTTCTCTTTCACTTCATTGGACTGTTGTACAACAATAACTTGAAGATTGTGAGAGAAAATTGAACACATCTGTGCAGAGCCGTTGGTCAAGTCACATCCACAGGCACAGTTCAGATCTGGAACAGAGACTGCAGTTTCTCCTCTAGCTCTGTGATTTTGATGCTTTAATGCTAAATAATATCAATATCTGTTTACTGTGTGTAAGGCAGATGCTTGGAAATTTTAATGTATAATCAGCAAATGCTCGAGTTTCTGTATGATCTGAGGTAGTCAGTTTGAAAGGTGTGACTTTAGTGATTGGAAAAGATGTATAGTACTATAAAAAGAAGTGTTCCACTGTTATTGTATTAACAGTGACCTTCCTTCCGTTCTTGAAATGTGTCTGATTTGAAAGGTAAATGAAATTTCTCAAAGCAATGTGTATTTTTAATTTGTATGTTGCCAGTGTTTGTTACTTTGGGTACTGGAAGGTCCTACGTAGATTTGATTAAAGTAATGCAAAACAGAGCTCCTTGAATATGAACCGTATGATATTTTGACTTCTGGTGCAGCAGTGAGAAAAGGAAATTGTGTTTTGTTTTTCTCTGATCGTTATTGAATTAAGAATAGGAGTACAGTGAATTCCAGTTAATTTGAACACATCAGGACCAATTTATTTTGGCCCAGTTAAGTGGCTGCCCCGATTAGACAAAGTTTTATGAAGCAGTTAAAAAGGTATAAAGGAAGACTAATCACTTTTTAATGGAGTAACAACTGATGTATTTAAGTGAAATACTGAACAAATTAGAACACTACAAATACTATTCCAGTATTATAGAACTGTTAGCTCCTAATAGTTAACGACAAATACTGTGTATGTTGCTGTGTTCTGCTGATTGGCTGTAAAGAAACAAAATCAGTGTAGGCACCTTGTGGAGATAATGGACTACCTCTTCCCTCCTCACCACCTCCCCCCCCCCCGCAGCCTCTCCTCCCACCTCTCCCCGCAGCCTCTCCTCCCACCTCCCCCCGCAACCTCTCCTCCCACCTCCCCCCGCAGCTTCTCTTCCCACCTCCCCCCGCAGCCTCTCCTCCCACCTCCCCCCGCAGCCTCTCCTCCCCACCCCGCGGCCTCTCCTCCCCACCTCTCCCCCCCCCCCCGCGGCCTCGCCTCCCCAGCTCCCCCACCCCGCGGCCTCTCCTCCTCCCCCCCCCCCCCCCCCCCCCCCCCGCAGCCTCTTGGCCCAAAACTTTGAACTGTTTACTCTTTTCCTTAGATGCTGCCTGGCTTACTGTGTTCTCCAGTTTTTTTGAGTGTGTTGCTTGGATTTCCAGCATCTGCAGATTTTCTCTTGTTTGAGATTAAGCAGATGTTGGAATTACAAAACAACACGCAGAATAAGCTGGAGGAACTCATCTATAGAAATTATCAAATTGGGGAATCGAGAATGGGGAGAAGGGTGTTGAAATGGGCCTGGCAAATTTAAGGGCTAGGTGGTAGTTTGAGGCAAAGTTGATGAAATTGACAAGTTCAGCATGGGTGTATGAAGCAACACCAAAGCGGTTGTCAGTGTAGCACAGAAAGAGTTGGAGAGTAGTACCAGGGAAGGCTTGGAACGTGGATTCTTCCATGCAGCCAGTGAAAAGGGAGGCATAGCTGGGGTTCTTGCAGGTACTCATGGCTACATCTTGCATTTGCAGAAACGTAGGAGGAGCTGGAAGAGAAATTGTTGAGGGTGAAGACCAGTTCCGCCAGACTGAGGGTGGTGTTGGAGGGATTGGGTCTATTGCTGAGAAAGAAGTGGAGAGCTTTAAGGCTGCCTTGATGGGGGATAGAAGTGTATAAGGACTGGGCATCCAAGGTGAAAATGAGATGATCAGGGCCAGGGAATTGAAAGTCGCTGAAGAGATCGGGAGTGTGTGAAGTGTCGTGGAAAAAGTTGGCAAGGGACTAAAACAAGGGGGACAACATGAAGTCAAGATATGTGGATATGAGTTCAATGGGGCAGGCGCAGGCAGAAACACTGGGTCTACCAAGGCAGTCAGATATGTGTAGTGTAGGGTAAATTAATTATGAGATTGGTGATGGTGAATGGGAGGTTCCCAAAATTGATGAGGTTTGTGATGTTGCTGAAGACAATATCCTGATGCTTTTGAGTGGGGTCGTTTTTAAGAGCCAAGTAAGAGGAGGTGTCTGAGAATAAATTGTGACATAGGTTGTGGAGGAACTGTGTAACTAGGACCTTTGTAGAAGGTTGGTAGGACCATTTTAGAATGTCCCAGAACACTTCAGAGCCAATTAAGTGCTTAAATTGTAGTTGCTGTAGCATGATGAAAAATGTAACAGAAGGGAAGAGTGGAATTATGAATCTCTCCAAATAGCTGCCAATATTTTGATTGAATTAATTAGTTATCAACTTCTATTTAAATTTTCAGAATCTACAATTAATTTCCATCAGAAGGCTGTAAAGGGACTTTGTTTATGTAAATTTGATTGGAGACACTCACTAGAACATGCACATTATTAGTTCAGCCTTCAGGAATTGCATGTTCCTAATCAAAAGATATACTAAGGTATTAAAATGTTGGGTGTTACGGCTGTTTTACCAGTGCCTTCTTCAAGATTTAACTATTGGTGCATTTTGAAGGTTTTTGTTATTTTTTTATGAACAGAATTCAGAGACTGAAATGTTAATATTTAATATTGTTATTTTCTAGCTGTGCTGCACCTTATTTAAAATGCTCTGTCTCACATTTAATAAGCTTGACTTTACATTTGTAATGCTTTTTTAAAAAAAAAGTCACAGAAGAATCAACCTAAGGGGTGTTCTGTTTTGATATTCCAAATTAGTCAAATCATTGAACCTTTGTGTGCCAATGAACTTTTATATTTAAAAGTAACTTAAGCTGCTAATATTGTTGTAGCTCTAATATTAATTTAAACCAGAAGTGATTTATTGTTCACTAAGAATGCTACTGACATCAGTAGCAGGTCAGTTATTGGAAGTTTTTTAAATGGGACTGGATATTTGGTTAGACAGGGACTGATTAGGAATAGTCCACATGACTTTGTGTATGATAAGTCTGAGCAACCTTTTCAAGTTTTAGCAAAACCTTTCACAAGGTCCCACATGGGAGGTTGGTCAAGGAAGCTCATTCATTTGACATGCAGGATAAGTTAGTAAATTGGATTAGACATTGGCTTTGTGGGAGATCCCAGAGAGTGGTAGTAGACGGTTCCTCCTCTGACCTGGAGGCCTGTGACTAGTGTCACTAGTATGCCTCAGGGATCGTTGCAAGGTCTGTTACCATTTTGTCGTCTACCATGATGTGGATAATAATTGTAGTAAACTGGATCAGCAAATTTGTGGATAATTCTAAAATTGGAGGGGGGTGTATACAGCAAGGAAGGCTTTCAGAACTTTTAGTGGAATTTGGACCAGCTGAAAAAATGGCAGATGGAACTTAATGCAGACAAGTATGAGGTGTTACAGTTTGGGAGGACATACCAGAGTAGGCCTTGCACAGTGACCTGTAGGGCACGGAGGAATGTGGTAGAACTTGGATCTGGGAATACAGATTCACAATTCTTTGACAGTGGTGTCACAAATAGATAGGGTTGTAAAGAGAGCTTTTGGCATATTGGCCTTCATAGATTAAAGTACTGAGTACAGAAGTTTGACTGTTACATTGAAATTGTAAAAGATGTTGAGGACTGATTTGGAGTATTTTGGGCACTGGTCACCTGCCTACAAGAAAGATATCAATAAGATTGAAAGAGTCCAGTGAAAATTTACAAGGATGTTGACAGGACTCAAGGGCCTGAGTAAAAGGAAAAGGTTGTATAGGTTAGGATTTTATTCTCTGGAGCATAGAAGAATGAGGGGAGATTTAAAAGAGGTGTACACAATTATGAGGGGTATACAGGTAAATAGGGTAATATAGGATAAATGCAAACAGGCTGATTTTGCTGAGGCTGTGTGAGACTAGAATTACAGGTCCTGAGTGTTAAGGGTTAGAAGGGAACTGTTTAAGGGGAACATGAGGGGGAACAACTTCATTCAGAAGGTGATGAGTGTGCAACAAGTTGCCAGTGGAAGTGGTGGATTCTGGTGATTTCAACATTTAAGAGTAATTTGGATAGGTACTTGGATGAGAGGGGTATGGAGGCCTATGGTCTGGGTGCAGGCCGGTAGGACTAGGCAGGTTAATTGTTATGCACAGACTAGATGGGCCCAAGAGCCTGCTTCTGTGCTGCAGTGCTTAATGATTCTTATAAATTATTTGCTTTGGTTCCCCATTTTGTGTGACATTGCCTCAAGTTTGTGTCTTTTGTACTAGGTGTGTTAAAAGCAGAATTCTCAATTTATCGGACAAACAAAATTTAATTAGTTCAGAAGACCGGGAATACTGTTTTTACGTTTTATCAAAACTTTTTCTATAAATCACTAGTAGTGTATTTTAATTTTTCAATGGCTTTATTGGTAAGAGTTCTGTTCTGCTGTATTTCATATTTATATTGAATGTTCTGTGAATTCTGCAAAGGAAACCCAACGTCATACTTTGGCCAGTAGTGTAATGCTTGCTGTTTTATTCAGGAGCTGTATTTATTGCACTTAGGTACTTCATGTTGTTTGACATGTTTTAATGAAAATTATTTCAAATTTGTTTTTTCTGCGTCTTCAGTTATATTGGATGACTTCTACAAATTAAGCTTCAGTTTGATAACTTGTCATTTAAGCTGGTCTTTAATAAGTTGCGCTGTTCAAATATTTAAAAATAAATGCAGGATGCATATTTAACAAACGGCTGTATTAAGCAAAATACTCTGATGTGCATTTTCTTTTAAGCTTTATATAAAGGTGTAAAGTCAGGCAACACATATTGCTCAGTGGCTTTTATTGCTTTCCAACCAAATTTGTTACCTGTATTTGTGTTCAACAATAAAAGAGAAATCACTGGCATCTTTAGGCAATATGTATCTAACAGTTTTATTTGTTTTCTATTGTATGTTTTTGACCACATTTTGGGTGCTTGTGTTCTTCTCAGTTGCTCATTGCCTACCAGAAATACATACTTCTTTACATTCCATAGTTGTTTAAGTTCATATGGGCATATAAAGAAGTATGTGTTCCAGGCAGGGAAAACATATGCAGATCATCTCTCTTGAATATAACTGCTCTAAAAAGATGTATTTTGCTATAAGATTCACCTGTGGTTGAAACGTTCTTCCGGCAGTATTAGCAGTATTGCAAGGTTGAACTTGCATATTAGAAATATTGCAGAAAATGCCGTCTTAATCACTTTTGTCAGCTGGAGGTTAATCTTTCACCAAATCTTTCATCAAATACCAGCAGATGCACTTCTTTTTCTGTTCTCTATCCATTTTTCCTTTACCTGCAGAAATTACATTGATGCTTCTGAGCACATTTCAAATTTCTGTTCATGATCTGTTCTTTGTGTGCACAAAGATTTCTTGATCATTATTTGGAATTATTATTTTTGAGAACCGAAGTTTCTTGCAGTATTTTGCAGAACATTAAGGGCATCAGTCATTTTCGTTTTGGAGCCCAGTTTGCTTAGGTTCGTCTTTACTCATTTGACACTTCTAACTAGTATCCTTGATGCTCTGCTAACTAATTAAAGTTCTGATGAACTTGAAAATTATTTCTCAAAATGTTGAGCTGTTGTGTGTAGTATAAAGTACAAGCAAATTATATTTTGCAAGGAAACATGATCATAAAGCATTTCTTTTAATATAGCATTTTCTCTGTGCACTTGATTCTTCCAGAGCAGGGAATAACGACAAATCTGTTCAAGCTTTCTCATCAGTATAGACAGTACATACGTGAAATATAACTGTTTGCGGTTAATGACTCTTTTTCTTCCACCCTCCCCCCTTTCCTGGATTCCACAAGTAATTACTGCCTTAGAAGGAAAATTGCTTGTTTCCAATTGATTATGCAAAGAAAGTAGTGCAGTTTAAAATAAAACTACACAGTTAAAGTTGCTGTTTGGATAGGTTGATTACAGATTCTTGAGATTTATGAACAATTTAACTGTGAAAGTGCTTTGAGTATGGCGCGGTACTTTTAGCTGTAATATTTCCATAAACGTGTTCTCTGCACATTTGTATTCAGGAATTTCAGTGTTAAACAACAGGATAAGCACTGTAAAATCTTGAAGCACAATATTTTTAAAAATATTGAGAGGTTGAAAACATTTAGAGTTGCAGTTAGAGCAGAAGCAGGGCAAACAGAAGCACTGCAGCATTTGAAAAAATATCAAGCAGGCAGGCTGCATATTTAAAATAGGTTATTGTCGCAGCGATTTCTACTAGTTTCATGCAGGTAAACTCGTAGTTTTTAAAACTAGCTATATTGAAAACTAGTTAGAAGGCAAGCAGGAATCCATGTCTTTTGCTCAATTTTTGAAGACAATTGCTACTGTTGTCTTTTGTCTTTGGGATTCTATTGAGCAATGCTTTAAGGTCAATCCAAATCTCGTACAATTGAAATTACAGCTTTAATTTTTTTTTAACTTGGGTGATATTTTGTGGGACACATGCATATTGCTAACAGCTGGCATTGATAGCAGCACATTAACCTTCTCCTCATAAGCAAAATAAGTTTGTTAAAAACATGCAGTAAATTTTCAATTAAATTAACAACCTTGAGACTGCAGTCATTCAGGCAAAACTATTTGCTGCAGTAGCTAAATCATCCCACTTTTTCCTGGGAAGGCTACACAGATAACTGAAACAGACATCGCACTGAAAAAAATATTTTTCTTAAATGACAGCATGATTCTATTGTTAAGGTTTATGGGGAAATTTAAAGAAGTCTTAAATGGGCAGCTAGTACAAACCTTAGCAGCTTTCGTTTCTCAAAAAAATGAAAGAAACAAACAAGATTGGCCTACATTATTGGGAAACAAATACCTTATGCTTGCCCTGCCAGAAGTTGAACACAGCAGGGTTGTTGCTCAGGTGATAAGCAGAAGCTGAGAAGCAGAAAGATAAAGAGGGAGAAAGAAGGATGCTGAGAAATGTTCGGCACTTTAGGTGGAAAGATGGATCTTCTGCCTGCTTCGACGCTGCACTGCGTCACTTCTCACTTCTGGCTTTACGTATAGATTGAACATCTGTTGGAGACTACTGTGCTTCTTCAAAGGTCAGGTCTGCTGCCGAGGTCAGGGTTTCCGCACTCGAAAAGCTGCTGGATACATTTTACACTCGGAAGGAAAAACTAAACTGTGCTAGCTTTATAGTCAGCTAAGCATTTGAAACATGCATTACCAGGCAACGAAGCTCTTCAGTATCGCTCCCTCCCTGACCATATTTAGTCAACCATAGCAAAAAATAGCCTTTCAGCTGTCGATCCAAGAGCTGGGGAGTTCTATCGTGCGATCAGCCTATTGATTGCTTCTCCTGCAGATCCCTGACAAGGCTGTGCCATTTGGCTTCTATTTTTAGTTGAACCAAATAAAGCAGTCTCTCATGTTTCTACTAATATTTCATAGCTTTTTGGTGTTCCTATACTGCACATGGTAGAGTCTGATGCAATCTGCACTATACTTAGAAGCACTGCAGAAAACCAAGGGAAAGTGGGAAGGAAAATAGATTGTGTAATTTGATCTCATTTGTAATATAAATTACTGAGAAAAATGTGGCTAGTGTAGAGGTAGTATTGCAGGAAGCATACCAAATCTTTTCTTGCCATCACAAGTTTCTCAACTAATTTATTTTGCAGAAAATTTCATGGTTTGGCTATTAAGAGCAAAACATTTCATAACTGTTTAATATTATATTTTTGAATTATAAAATCAGCTGAATGACATTGCCTCAGATATTTTATCATTAACTTTTTATTGCAAGTTCATTTATACACAATCCTTCACTGTGAGGGCTAAACTAATCTGTGCTGAAGATCATTCTTACATCCTGAAGGTTTATTCATCTACTGATGTCTCATTGTGTCTTGAATGATACCAAATCTAAAATCCTATGGATATTTAAGACCTAAGTTAAACACTGGGATTACAATTGGGCAATTCCTTTGTTGTCTAGAGCAGTTGAAAATATTCTTTCCTTCAGCAAATCAGAATTAAGGAATTGATGGTCAATGGATAAATAGAATCAATATGTTTACTCTGAAAGAACTGGGAGATTTGTCTAGACCTGCATACAGGCCATATATGTCTGGGAGATGAGGAATGGAAAAATAGAGAATAACCTCTTAATCCTTCACCAAATAAGTTTTTTTTAATGCATATTTTTACCCAGCAGTTAGTAAGTAACTATTTGCTACTTTTCCTTTAAATTAAACACTAACAATGTGTCATAAATAATCCCAAGAGATCTGAAGTGTTGAAGTTTACTGTAGCAAATCACCTCAATAAATTCAAGTAAATCAGTACAGGTAATATAAAAATGCTGCAGTTGTTCATACTTGTTAAAGTGCACTTCAGCAGAGAAATAGACCCTTTGTCCCATCTAGTTTGTGCAAAACTGTTACTCTGCTTTGTCACATCAACTAGCACCTGGAACATAGCCCTGCGTACCCCTTATCCAAACTGTTAAATATTAAATATTACAATTGAATTTGCATTCGTCATTTCTGCTGACAAGCTGTTTCTACATTTGCACCACCCTCTGAGTGAAGAAACTCCCCCCTCAGGTTCCCCATAAATATTTCACCTTTCACCCTTAACCTATGATCTCAACCTTTTCTTATAACTCAGGTCCTCAAATCCTGGCAACATCTTGGTAAATTTTTTTCTGTATTTATTTTTCTTGTTCTTATTTGAAAGATCAGACCGTTTCAGAAGGTGTTAGAGGCGTGAGAGAGCAGTGATTTTCTATACATGCTTCAGTTACTCAGTCATCCTTTTCTGTTTCTGTACTTTATCCTATCAGCAATGATGGACCATTGAATTATCTCTGGTGTTTGATTCACAACTCTCACTTGCTCTCTAATTTTATGCCTTTCATTTCAACTTATTAAAGTCATTCTTAAAACCTTTTGCAGACAAACCATCAGACTCAGAATTAAATTCTAGTTCTGGTGCACGAATCCTTGACCTTTTCTCCAAATGAAGCAGCAACCTCCATTTATCTAGGTTCTTTTGCGATCTCAAGCCATCACCAGACCTCTGTAGTCAATTGTACTTCTGAAGTACAGTGACTATTATTACATGGAAAACGTGCTAATTTGTGCACTTTAAATTCCTCCAAATAGTTTAGCCTCCCTTGGGATCAAGGATAACTTGCTTCTCCCTTGTTTAAATGCAAGAGTGGTATCTTAGGAGCATGCCACATGTGGTGGAAGGCACTGACAGGTGAATAAATTAAGAAATGATACATGTTTCTCCCATTCATCAATTTATCGTGGCATTCCACAGCCTTATCCATTTTAACCAGTCAAAACCCAGGGATTCCCAGGAGATAGTAAAGGGTGTGTGTGTTTTGCAGATGTCTGTTAATTCCATAGTTTGTTTAGGTGAACTAATTGATCATGACACAAAGATTGGGGGTGTGGTGGATAGAGTGGAGGGCTGTCAGAGGTTACAGTGGGATATTGATAGGATGCAAAACTGGGCTGAGAAATGGCAGATGGAGTTCAACCCAGTGTGAAGTGGTTCAATTTGGTAGGACAAATATGATGGCAGAATTTAGTATTAATGGTAAGACTCTTGGTAGTGTGGAGAATCAGAGGGATATTGGGGTCCAAGTCCATAGGACACTCAAAGCTGCTACGCAGGTTGACTCTGCGGTTAAGAAGGCATACGGTGCATTGGCCTTCATCAACTGTGGGTTTGAGTTTAAGAGCGGAGAGGTAATGTTGCAGCTATATAGGACCCTGGTCAGATGCCACCTGGTGCCACCTTGCTCAGTTTTGGTCACCTCATTACAGGAAGAGGCTTTTTCTGTGCTTTATCATTCCATGACAATGACTTAAGAGGTGAGTAAAGTATAATAGGCATATCACCAATCTTGTCTCCCAAATGCACAATGGCCTGTAACAGGGTTGTCTTGGAGACAACTAAACACTGGTCAAATGACTCTGTGGTAAAGAAGAGTCCGATGGCCTTCATCAACTGTGGGATTAAGTTCAAGAGCTGAGAGGTAATGTTACAGCTATATCGGACCCTGATCAGACCCCACTTGGAGTACTGTGCTCAGTTCTCGTCACCTCACTACAGGAAGGATGTGGAAACTATAGAAAGGGTGCAGAGGAGATTTATAAGTATGTTGCCTGGATTGGGAGCATGCCTTATGAGAATAGGTTGAGTGAACTTGGCCTTTTCTCCTTGGAGCAATGGAGGATGAGAGGTAACCTTATAGAGGTGTACAAAATAATGAGAGGCATTGATCATGTGGATAGTCAGAGGCTTTTAATGAGTATCTGAAGGAGCCTGGTAATACAACTCTACTCAGGCAGTAACTCACAAACAGCTCCTTACCAGCAAGAACAGCAGAGCACTTTCAGCATCTGAAATGTCCTGAAGCCACACAATAATTAACTGCAGTGAAAAGACTCTTGATTCATCTACCAAAGATTAGTTTAATGCAAATCAGGAGATGAAAGAGTTAATTAACAAAAGGTGAAAAAGTTGCTTCTTGAATCATTGCATGAATATTTGTCCATGTAGAGCAGAAGTTCCCAACCTTTTATTTTATGCTGTGGACCCCTACTATTCACCAAAGGGTCCAAGGACCCCAGGTTGGGAATCAGTGATTGAGAGGCTTTCTACTGGAGTGACTGTAGTCTTTAGTGGGAAAATACTCTACTTATTTTTTTACTTTAGAACCACAGCCTTTGAAATTAGGCAACAATTGCATTTGAGTACATTCAAAAGATAAGCTCCAAGTCCTATATAGCTGCAACATTACCTCTCGGCTCTTAAACTCAAACCCACAGTTCATGAAGGTCAATACACCGTATGGCTTCTTGACCAGAGAGTTAACCTGCACAGCAGGTTTGAGTGTCCTGTGGACTTGGACCCCAAGATCGCTCTGATCTTTCACACTGCCAAGAGTCTTACAATTAATACTATATTCAGCCATCTTATTTGAACTACCAAAATGAACCACTTCACACTTATCTGGGTTGAACTCCATCTGCCACTTCTCAGCCCAGTTTTGCATCTTATCGATGTCCCGTTGTAACCTCTGATATCCCTCCACACCATCCACAACACCCCCAATGTTTGTGTCATCAGCAAATTTACTATCCCATCTCTCCACTGACTCGTCCAGGTCATTTATAAAAATCACAAAGAGTGGGAGTCCAAGAACAGATCCCTGAGGCACACCACTGGTCACCGACCTCCATGCAGAATATGACCCATTTACAACCACTCTTTGCCTTTTGTGGGCAAGTCAATTCTGGATCACAAAGCAAGGTCCTTTTGGATCCCATGCCTCCTTACTTTCTCAATAAGCCTTGCATGGGGTGCCTTATCAAAAGGCTTGCTGAAATCCATATACACCACATGTACTGCTCTACCTTCATCAATGTGTTTAGTCACATCCTCAAAAAATTCAATCAGGCTTGTCAGGCACGACCTGCTTTTTTGACAAAGCCATGCTGACTATTCCTAATCATATTATGCCTCTGCAAATGTTCATAAATCCTGCCTCCCAGGATCTTTTCCATCAGCTTACCAACCACTGAAGTAAGACTCACTGGTCTATAATTTCTTGAATTTAATTTAATTTTTCTTTAATTTTAATTTTCTTGAATAAAGGAACAACATCCACAACCCTCCAATCCTCTGGAACCTCTCCCAATTGATGATGCAAAGATAATTACCAGTGGCTCAGCAATCTCCTCTCTCGTCTCCCACAGTAGCCTGGGTTATATCTCATCCAGTTCCGGAGACTTATCCAACTTGATGTTTTCCAAAAGATCCAGCACATCCTCTTAATGTCTATATGTCAAGCTTTTCAGTCCACTGTAAGTCATCCTTACAATTGCCAAGATCCTTTTCCGTAGTGAATACTGAAACAAAGTTTTCATTAAGTATCTCTGCTATCTCCTCTGGTTCCATACACACTTTTCTACTGTCACACTTGATTGGTCCTATTCTCTCAGATCTTAATCACTTGCACTTCACATACTTGTAGAATACCTTGGGGTTTTCTTTAATCCTGCTCGCCAAAGCCTTGTCATGGCCCCTTCTGGCTCTCTTAATTTCATTCTTAAGCTCCTTCCTGCTAGCCTTATAATCTTCTAGATCTCTGTCATTATCTAGTTTTTTGAACCTTTCATAAGTTTTTCTTCTTGACAAGATTTTCAACAGCCTTTGTACACCACGGTTCTTTTACCCGACCATCCTTTCCCTGTCTCACTGGAACATACATATGCAGAATGCCACGAAAATATCCTCTGAACATTTGCCACTTTACTGACGTACATTTTTCTGAGGACATCTGTTCCCAATTTATGCTTCCAAGTTCCTGCCTGATAGCCTCATATTTCCCCTTTCTCTAATTAAATACTTTACTAACTTGCCTGTTCCTATCCCTCTACAGTGCTGTGGTAAAGGGGATAGAATTGTGATCACTATCTCCAAAATGCTCTCCCACTGAGATTCATGACACCTGATCAGGTTCATTTCCCAATTTTTCAATTCATTTTTCAAGTACAGCCTCTCCTCTTGTAGTCTTATCTACATATTGTGTAAGAAAACATTCCTGAGCACACCTGATAAACTCCACCCCATCTAAACCCCTTGCTCTAGGGAGATGCCAATCAATATTTGGGAAATTAAAATCTCCCACCACAACAACCCTGTTATGTTATTATGTCCCTGTGATTTATAAAAACACTGAGTAAAGTTATTGGCGCTTTCCTGTTCCTAACTTCCACCCACAGAGACTCCGTAGACAATCCCTCCATGACTTCCTCCTTTTCTGCAGCCATGAGACTATCTCTGATCAGCAGTACCATGCTCCCACCTCTTTTGCCTCCTTCCCTGTCCTTTCTGAAACATCTAAAGCCTGGCATTCTAAGTAACCATTCCTACCTTTGAGCCATCCAAGTCTCTGTAATGGCCTAAGCATCGTAGCTCCAAGTACTGATCCACGCTCTAAGCTCATCTGCTTTGTTCATGATGCTTCTTGCATTACAATAAGCCACATCATGATGTTGGTCCCCCTCTGATTCAAGTGCAACCCGTCCTCTTTGTACAGGTCATGCCTGTCCCAAAAAAGGTCCCAATGATCCAGAAATCTGAATCCCTCCCCCCCTGCTGCAAACCCTCAGCCATACATTTATCTTCCACCTCACTTTATTCCTATTCTCACTGTCACGTGGCACATGGTCCATTTCTGACACCTCTCTCCTCTTTCTTGATATCTCCTGTCTCCATCGCTGGAGACAAGCTATCTACTGATATCTTTTATAAACCTACCAGTTGGAATGGCTATATCTTTTCCCGTCGTCTCTTGTTAAAAAGCCATTCCCTTTTCTCTGTTGTCACCTTGCTTCACCTACCACCTTCCAGCTTGTACTACTTTCCCTCCCCCAAGCTCATTATTCAAGCGTCTTCCCCCTTCCTTTCCAGTTCAGATGAAGGCTCATGGCCAGAAACATCGACTGTTTGTTCTTTTCCATAGATGCTGCCTGACCTGTTGCATTCCTCCCTGATAATGCCTCCTCCTTGCTGATCATCAACACTGGCGTACCTCGAGTGTGTGTTTTGCCCACTGCTCTACCCTCTCTGTACCCATGACTGTGTGGCTAGGTATAGCTGAAAAGCCATCTATAAATTTGCTAATGATACAACCATTGTTGGTAGAATCTCAGATGGAGATGAGAGGGCCTACAGGAGCGAGATATACCAGCTAGTTAGTGGTGTCACAGCAACAACCTTGCACTCAGTGTCAGTAAGATGAAAAAGCTGATTGTGAACTTCAGGAAACGTAAAACGAGGGAACATGAACCAATCCTCATAGAGGGATCAGAGGCAGAGAGAGTGAGCAATTTCAAGTTCTCTGGGTGTCAGCATCACTGAAGATCTAACCTGATCCCAACATATCAATGCAGCTATAAAGAAGGCAAGACAGCAGTTATATTTCATTAGGAATTTGCAGAGATTTGATTTATTACCTCAAACACTCAAACCTCTATAGATATAAAGTGGAGAGCATTCTGACAAGCTGCACCAATGCCTGGTGGAGGGCAGGGGTTACTGCACAGGACTGAAAGAGGCTACAGAAAGTTGTAAAATTAGTCAGCTCCATCTTGGGTACTAGCCTCCATAGTAACCAAGACATCTTCAAGTATTGGTGCCTCAGAAAGGTGGTGTCCATTATTAAGGACCCTTATTACCCAGGATATGTGTATGTATTTTCCTCTTTTGTACTATTTTTAATCTAATATACATATATTTACTGTAATTAATTTATTTTTTCTTTCTATACCAAAATACAGCTGCTTGCTAGCACAGTTATATTGCATTATTTCCTTGTAACTTCCATTACTTCCAAGGATGCTGGCTAAGCACACTTTCTTAAGGTGTACCTGTGTTGTTTCTCAGCTTGGAGGTGATGTTATTGCTGATCTGTACTGATTATGTTCTGCTGATGAGAAGCTGAGTAGCCAGTTGCTGAGAGAGGTACAGAGGCCCAGGTACAGAAGCTTGGTGATTAATACTGAGGAGTTGATGGTATTGGTCATGGAGCTGTAATCAATAAACAGAGGTCTGATGTTCGTTTTGGTGTTGTCTAGGTACTCCAAAGCAGAGGACTGTGCCAGTGAAATTGTGTGTGCTGCAGCTGTAGGCCAATTTCAGCAGGTCCATGTCCTTGCTCAGGAACTAATTTTAGCTATAACTAACCTCTCAATGACTACCAGGTGATGGTCATTGTGGCAGCTTTTCTTGGGCATCAGTATGATTGCTATTCTGAAGCAATCAAAAATTTGAGTCTTCTCTTGATTCCCAATGACTCCATTTTAGCCAGGGCTCCTTGATGCCATACTAAACCAAATAATACCCTGATGTCACACGCAGTTATGCTCACTTCACCTCTGAATTCCTTTTGTCCATATTTGGAGAAGTCTGTAATAGGTCAGGAGTTGAGTGAGTTTGGCAGGTTCTGCATTTTTGGGAGCAGGTTCTTATTATGCAAGTGCTGCTTGGTAGTACTATTGCTTATTGCTCCTATCTCTTTGCGGCAGTAGAGGAATGGGATGGTAATTGGCATTGTTGTATCTGTCCTGCTTCTTGTGGACAGAACATTCCTGGGCAATTTTCCACATTGTTGGGTGGATACCTGTTTTGTAACTTTACTGGAATAGCTTGGCCAAAGGTGAGGCAAGTCTGAAGCACGAGTCTTCAGTACTATTGCTGGAATGTTGTCAGGGTCAGTTGCCTTAGCTGTATCCAATTCATTTAGCAGTTCCTTAATATTCACAATGAATGACAACTGGCATATGTCATGTAAGAAATCACATGAGGAAGATTGGGTGGATCATTTAATTGGCAGTTCCAGCTGAAGATCTTGCAAGTGTTCTATCTTTCTCTTTTGGACAGATGTGCTGGGTTTCACCATGAAAATGGGATGTTTTTGGAGCCTTGTCAGTGAGTGTTTAATTATTCAAAGAAAAATCCTGTGTGTAAACAAGTTAAGTGGTGATGGCCAGTGTGTGTAAACAAGTCAAAGTGGTGATGGCTGGTGTTGGAACAAAGGAAACTAGTTTGTGTGAGAAGTGGGACACAGATCTGGAGAGGATTACAAAAATATGGAAAGACAAGCTCATGGAACAATTTGAACACATGAAAGTGAATTTTAAATTTTACCATTACAAGCTATGAAGGCAAATGTATAGATTAGAAATGGGAGTAGGCCACTCAGTTCCATTAGCCTTCTCAACTGTTTGGTAAGCTTATGGGCAATACAAAGATAATTGGTAGTTTTTTTATTAGTTCAATCCCCTGTATCAGGATATGAATACAAGTACACTGATGTATCTTTATATTACTGACGGAGTTCCAAAGGATTGAGAATTAACTTGAAGCCTATTAACTATTGAAAGGCTGAGATAGAGTGGATGTGGAGAGGATGTTCCTTTTGGTGTGATAGTCTAGGACCAGAAGGCACAGCCTCAGAGTAGAAGGATGTCCTTGAAAGAACAGAGATGAGGAGAAATTTCTTTAGCCAGAGGGTGACAAAATCTGTGGAGTCCATCTGTAGAATGCAAGTCATTAGGTATATTTAAAGTGGAGGTCAGTAGGTCTTTGATTAATAAGGGTGTCAAAGGTTATGCCTAGAAGTCAGGAGAATGGGGTTGAGAGGGATAATAAATCAGCTATGATGGAACAGTCTCAGTAGGCTGAATGACCCTAATTCTGCTCCAATGTCTTAAGGTCTGAATCTGAAACTATGTAATTTAGGAGATAGAGAATGATCACTAATGACCCCCTTGTATTCTGAGGTGGTTTATACTCAGTTACTCAAAATTTAGACACCAACTTAAATGAAATTCCAATAACCAATTTGCCCATAAGAATCAGTAAAAGAAAGAATTAATTACACTGTGTGATTGTATTTTCATAAGAGCTTTGGAAGAAATTGTTTTGCATTCACCTGAGTGGGTAGATGGAACTTTGGCTTAACATCTCATGGAGTTAAAAGAGTTACAACATGGAAACGGCCCTTTTGCCCACCAGATCTGTTACTGAATTGTCATCCTAGACTATGTGCTTGTGCTAGAAAGGAACTTGAATGCAAACTTCTGAATTTGTAAAAAAAAAAAATTTTTAAAGTTTGTCTTGTTCACATTTCTGATCTGTTCAAAAATGCTCCAAGAGTGTTATCAACTGAAGTAAGTATGCTTATAAGGAATATTGATCCATTTTACAATCAAACATTTATTAAATGGTAAAAGCCAGTGGGATGTGCAAGATCAGATAATGATATCAGTACATCTGAATTTCAGCTTCAGGTTTTCACTATATATCGATAAATGTAGAAACAATGATTTCTGGAAGTTTTTGATTGAAGTCAAGATAGGGCGCCCAGTGTATTGTGCTTATGAGAGATTACAAAGGAGTGGGCAAAGCGGTGGTAAATGGAATTAGTTGTGGATTAGCATGAAATCATCTATTCTGGTTCTAAGTAAAAGTACTTAGAATGTTTTCTGTGTGGTAAGAGATTAAAATACTGGTATTTAAATCTCTGATGGTTTAATTGTTGGTATATAAAAATTGTGTAATCTACACAGCATGAAATACTGCAGGGAGTTTTACCCTGCATTTTGTTGTTTTCCAGTGTTCACTGAGATAGCCAGTCATGTTATGTACAACTCTGTTGGTATCTTGGCATCTTTGAATCACAGTAGCTGGAGCTGCTTTGCTTCTTTGAAAATTGCCTTCATCCCTACACACAGTACCTTCTGTAAGACTGGCTATTTAATATAAATGTGTTCAACTCCCTTTATTTGTTATAATGTTCTTTGAAGTATAGAGTTTTTTGATAATTATGTTGGTGATTCTGTTCCTGGTTATGATCTTTTTTTAAAATTTCTATGACATTGAAATAACCTTCACTTGCATGAATTGGGCTCTGGTTATTGTACCCAGATCCCCAGCTGACTTGGTAGACAGCTGATTCCTATTTTAATGTGTGACAATGGCTCTTGCACTTGTCTGTGACACTTGTGTGGCTCACATGGGATGTGTTATATGTTCATGGTCTTTTCAGTATCAAATTATTTCCACCTGTTTTGAAATTTTTAATAACTAACATTAGATTTTTGTGTTATTGCTGGATTTAAATTCTCAAGTGGTTTGTGCTACTTAAATATTTAAGGGAGAAAGCATATGATTGTTATAATGTTTAAAATAATTTTTATTAAACCTATTAACCATACTTCCTGAGGAAGTTTTGAGTGCTCATTTTCTCAGAAATGTGCTGCAGTAGTGCTTAAGATTTCTATAAAAATATAATAAAATCTGCTCTAGAATCATGATTCTATTTGCACTCAATCTGTCTACTTAAGTGAATTTCAACAAGCTGGGAATTATTTTTACATGTTTTCTGTTTCTGGTGATTTTTATAGTTTAGAGAGACCAGATCAATGCAAGCTTAATGTAACCTACATGTGATAGAGCAGCTTACTTTGATATTAAGTAAATTCCTATTTTTGCAAAAATATGCAAATATATATTTAGCTCTGAATTTGCTTCATAATTTAAACATCCATCTGATTTGTAGCTTATTCATTGCCTCTACAAAAGGAGTATTCCTGATTGTGTTTGATAGAGTTGAGACTCCTCTTAGTTTATTTTTAATTGGTTAACTTTGTGTGAAAAGAGTAAGAGATTTCTAGCACATTTATAATTTTTAAAGATAGCTTTATCTGTCATGTGTACAGTGAAATACATCTTTTTCATTAAACCAAATCAATGAGGATTGTGCTGGCGACAGCCCACAAGTGTCGCATTGGTTCCAGCACCAACGTTGCATGCCCACACTGTATATTACATATCAATCATTTCGATATTTTTAGTAAATTAATCAACTTATGATTATTTTAATATAAGATCTTAGCACTAAACTACATTTAAAATTATACAAGAAATAGAAACCCAAGGGTAATAAAATCTGTAACTCAGACTTTTTTGCATTTACTACAGATTAATAAGGTTAATAATCTGATTTATTACTACAGATTAATAAATCAACTTGTAGCTGGTCTTGCATTCATTGAACCTCATTAATATGCCATTTGATGAACACCTGTGTTTACTCCTGTCTCGGGCAGGAATAAACACTGTGGCCCAGAGTTCACAGTACTGTAGAACTGTCCAAGGTCACAGCTTACTTCCCCATGGAGCACGTTTTGACTTGGTCTTCAGCCCTGAAGCTGGGTCCCAGCTGATCTGCAAGGCCCCGCACAAAACAGTGCAATACCTCCAACTGACACCCCATGCAATCAACGCCCCAGTGCTCTCAAAATACTTGACAGACCCTAAGACTTACTAGTTGGCAAAGCTGTTAATAATTGACTATAAATCAAAACTTCAGATGCAGGAAATCTGAAATAAAACAGAAATTGTTGTGGGTAACCAGTAGATCAGGATGCTGTTTAACCTGTTATCAAAAACATTCTTTTAATGATGAACATTTTAACATTTGATTGTTCCTGGTGTTCAAAAATGTTCCAAAATGTTCATGCTTTTTTAAAAATAAGAAGAATAATACAAATTTCACACTACATAGAAAACATTAAAAACATGAGAGCAATGCAAAACAATTAACATTTAAATCAACTGAATTAAATATGTAAAATAAAATGCCTTATACCTATTCCCTCTGTTCACAGCTTTTTACTATTGAAATCAGTGGGTGTGCTGGATTTGTGCCTGGTTAATCTGCTCAAGGGCAGGGAAATGTGCTGAAATTTATGCTGTGCAACTGGGCTTCAGGGGAGAGTTGCCTGAGATTAACAATCATTTGAGCTGAAGTTCAAGCTTTGCTTGTGTTTGGGAGTCCTGAACTTCTGCCAAGTAGGTTAAAGCAAGCTTCAATAAAGGCAATTGCCTGTTTCTAATCAGAATATCTGGGCCAAGCATAAATGATGAACTTAGATTAGATAGAAATGGTTAATAGATACAACATTTTATACCAAGGTAACCAATTAAATGTAGATTGATTTTAAAATGAAGAAAACATCTAGTCAATGGATTACATTCTATTACAGCTCATAATGAGATATAAAGATTTTTGTCAGTAAGTGTATAATCCACAGCGGTGAAGAAGCCTGTGATACAGTTTAGTACCGTGGGATGTATGTGGCTGTCTGTGTTTACATGTTGAACATGGTCATCATGAAGGTGTATTTGGCAGATTCCAATATCTTAAAGAGTTGGTTTGACAGTCCTGCAAATAACTGTTACATGGCAATTGTTTGTCAAAGTTTCAATGTTTTTTAGGTTTGAATCCATTCAGGGCTATTAATCATTTGAGCTATTATTGGGCACAAGTACATGAGCTCTCTCATTGTTATACAGAATCACAAATAGGTTTAATATCACCAGCATATGTCATAAATTTGTTGTCTTTGTGGTAGCAGCACAATGTAATACATAATAATATAGAAAAAGAAACTATGTGTGTATGTATGCACATAGTGCAAAAAATAAAAAAAGTGTTCATAGGTTCGATGTCCATTCAGAACTCAAATAGCAGAGGGAAAGAAGCTTTTCTCGAATCGTTGAGTGTGTGGCTTCAGGCTTCTATACCTCTTTCCTGATGGAAGCAATGAGAACAGGATTTGGCCTGAGTGATGGGAGTCATTAACCTTTTTGAGCCATCATTCCTTGAAGATGTTCTGGATACTATGGAGGCTAGTTCCTCTGATGGAACTGATGAAGTTTACAACTCTCTGCAGTTTACTTTACAGTGCACCCTCCCCCCATAACAAACAGTGACGCAGCCAGTTAGAATGCTCTCCACGGTACGTCAGTGGAAATTAGCAAATGCCTTCGGTGACATACCGTATCGCCTCAAGGCGGCAACCTTGCTGTTTCTTTAGCATTTTGTCTGTTTTTTATGAGACAGAGTTGCTGGCTCAATGCTCAACCCAGCATGGATGGAATTCGAACCCGGGACCACTCTCCTCAAATTCTGGTGTGGATACTGCTACACCACCAGCCAGCTGTGTGGGCTGTATTTAAGGTTAACTAAACAAGGAATGCTTGGAGAAAATTTATTTTGAATTTTCACTTTTGAATTTTTTGTCAGTTTTTTTACATACATATCCTGATCTTCGTAGGAGGTAGCATTTATTGGTGCTATTGGCCAAGTAACAATTCCACATGTATGAGCTGTGAGTGGCAATGGACCTGTTCCTGGTGGAGAGTTTTACAGTCAAGCTTTATGCCATTCTCAAGCAACCAAAGTTCTTGTACGTTGTATTGATAGGAGTGAGCAGAATAGGTACATTTGTAATCATGTCTATGTACAAGTTTGCATTGGCTATCTAAATCCTAAACCATACTCTGTTTTCATAAGTTTGATATTTTCTGTCATTCTTGATATTCTCAGCTTCACAGAAAACTGTTTTGCTATTCTCTCCATGGAATTATATCTTCTCATCCCAGCCATTTTTTGGTGAATACATGCTGTTAATGTCTATTTTGTAATGTAATGGCTTAAATTTCACACAGTCCTCTGGTGCCTTACTCAAACCTCTAGCTCTTCATGCTTGCATAATTCCCTCAAGCAATTGTAAGAGCCTGTAGAAGCAAACTGAAAGATCACACAGTGTTTGTATTTGAATAACAGGTTAATTTACTAAAAACTGGTGTGCACCTGAAGACAAGCCAAAGCTGAACTACCTGAGTATGGAATGGTACAGCTTTTACTCTCAATTGATGAGATTACCAGTAAAACTACATTTTGATAACAGAATAATGGCTACAGGAAGACATAATTAAGTAACAAACTAGGTCCTGATTAGAGAATAAAATGATTATCCATAGGCTTTACAGTAAATCTAATTTTCTATTACAATGGGTATATGCTAGAAGAGAATTAGTGAAATTCCTGATACTTGGGTGTCGTCACTGCTGCGTTCCATGTCTGTATTTTTGTCTGCAATTTTAAGAAAGGAGGGAGAGAGAAAACAGGGAATTATAGACCAGTTAGCCTGACATCAGTTGTGGGGAAGGTGCTGGAGTCAATTATAAAAGATGAAATAGCGGCACATTTGGATAACGGTAACAGGATCAGTCCGAGTCAGCATGGATTTACGAAGGGGAAATCATGCTCGACTAATCTTCTGGTATTGTTTGAAAATGTAACCTATGAAAATGGACAAGGGAGAGCCAGTGGATGTAATGTACCTGGACTTCCAGAAAGCCTTCGATAAGGTCCCACATAGGAGATTATTGGGCAAAATTAGAGCACATGGTATTGGGGTAGGGTACTAACATGGATAGAAAATTGGTTGGCAGACAGGAAACAAAGAGTAAAGATTAACGGGTCCTTTTCAGAATGGCAGGCAGTAACTAGTGGGGTATCGCAAGGCTCGGTGCTAGGACCGCAGCTATTTACAATATACATTAATGATCTATAACCATGTAATAATTACAGCATGGAAACAGGCCATCTCGGCCCTTTTGCCCCCTAACTCTCAAATCATGTCCTCTTATTTGAATCTCCCCTACTCTTCAATGGAAAAAGTCTATCCACGTCAACTCGATCTATCCCCCTCATAATTTTAAATACCTCTATCAAGTCGCCCCTCAACTTTCTACACTCCAAAGAATAAAGATCTAACTTGTTCAGCCTTTCCCTGTAACTTAGGTGCTGAAACCCAGGTAACATTCTAGTAAATCTTCTCTGTACTCACTCTATTTTGTTGATATCTTTCCTATAATTCGGTGACCAGAACTGTACACAATACTCCAAATTCGGCCTTACCAACGTCTTGTACAATTTTAACATTTCATCTCAACTCCTATACTCAATGCTCTGATTTATAAAGGCCAGCATAGCAAAAGCTTTCTTCAGCACCCTATCCACATGAGGTTACATCTTCAGGGAACTATGCACCATTATTCCTAGATCACTCTGTTCTACTGCATTCTTCAATGCCCTACCATTTACCATTTAGATGAAGGGATTAAAAGTAGCATTAGCAAATTTGCAGATGACGCAAAGCTGGGTGGCACTGTGAAATATGAGGAGGATGTTAGGAGAATGCAGGGTGACTTGACAGGTTGGGTGAATGGGCAGATGCATGGCAGATGCACTTTAATATGAATAAATGTGAGGTTATCCACTTTGGTGGCAAGAACAGGAAGGCAGTTTACTATCTGAATGGTGTCAAGTTAGGAAAAGGGGAAGTACAACAAGATCTAGGTGTTCTTATACATCAGTCACTGAAAGTAAGCATGCAGGTACAGCAGGCAGTGAAGAAAGCTAATGGCATGTTGGCCTTCATAACTATGGGAATTGAGTATAGGAGCAAAGAGGTCCTTCTGCAGTTGTACGGGGCCCTGGTAAGACCACACCTAGAGTATTGTGTGCAGTTTTTGTCTCCAAATTTGAGGAAGGACATTCTTGCTATTGAGGGAGTGCAGCGTAGGTTCACAAGGTTAATTCCTGGGATGGTGGGACTGTCATATGTTGAAAGATTGGAGCGACTGGGCTTGTATACACTGGAATTTAGAAGGATGAGAGGGGATCTGTTTGAAACATATAAGATTATTAAGAGATTGGACACGTTAGAGGCAGGAAACATGTTCCTGATGTTGGGGGAGTCCAGAACCAGAGGCCACAGTTTAAGAATAGCGGGTAAGCCAATTAGAACAAAGTTGAGGAAAAACTTTTTCATCCAGAGAGTTGTGGATCTATGGAATGCTCTGCTTCCGAAGGCAGTGGAGGCCAATTCTCTGGATGCTTTCAAGAAAGATAAAGCTCTTAAAAATAGTGGAGTCAAGAGATATGGGGAGAAGGCAGGAACAGGGTACTGACTATGGATGATCAGCCATGATTGCATTGAATGGTGCTGCTGGGTCAAAGGGCCGAATGACCTACTCCTGCACCTGTTGTCTATTGCAGTTCCCTATTAACATATTAGCACAATCCATATCTCTATATACTAATTATTATCTCTCACAATCCTTTCCCCTACAACAGTCTTAATGATTTCTGTTTTTATTCCCTTCAACATTGGTATTTATCAATGCTAATTATAGATCTCCCTGCAGTTTACTTGGCTCATATCAACTAATTTACTGGGTATTAGTAACTATAATTTAGAAACTTCATGTTCCTTGCAGTGCTTAGTAGATAGACTTACTGAAATATTAAGTGAACTTAAACCAAAAATGAGCAGAATTCTTTTGTTTTTTTTATGAGGGCTTTCTATATTGCTATTCCTTTCACTGAAAAACACTGGGTGCTGTACTTGAGCTTTGACTTGGATGGAGTATTTGAGAAAAAGGTCCGATGAAATTAACATTTGACATCTTTTGTTACCACAGTGCCATGCGTGTATTACTTTCCAAACTTCCAAGGCCATGGATTGTGGATGAGAAAAAGGATGATGGATATACTGCTTTACATTTAGCAGCACTGAACAATCATGTTGAAGTGGCAGAATTATTGGTTCATCAGGTATGACTTTGTGCTCAAAAAGTTTACATTATGGAAATTGAAACATTTCATGGCAAGATCTATTAACTATAATTTCAACAGTGAAGTAATATGCAAAAAATTAGCATCATATTTTGAAATCATGGAAACAGATTAGGTACCGGTACATACAGTAGTAGTGCACATTGCAGCAAGAATGATCAGTGGGATGAGGAGGAGAGAGATATTTAGAAGTATAGTATCCAGAGAGTTTAGTAGAAAAGAGAATTTTTCAACTGGAGAATTAGAATCTGGAAAATTGGATTTGGGTGCTCTTCTAATGTACACGATGGTGAATTAGTGTAGAACTGCTGTAGCAAAGACTAAAACATTTGCTTAGATTGTTTTCTGGAAATGCTGTTCTACAATAGACTGTTGACTTATTGAGCTGCTTGTTGTACTGATTTCTTTCATCCACAAGTTCCTGGAGTTCTCCCTTTAACAGTATTTAATTCAGTTGGTGCAGACTTTGTGCATTTTTTTCTCAATATGCAGACAGATTATTCAAGGTGTGTGTAGCAGGTGAAGATCTAATTGCTATTGAAGAAGTCTTTCATAATTTTCCAGCCTACATTTACCAGGAAGCTGTGTCATTGGGGAATTGGAGATGGTTTGATTGAGATGTTGCACAATTGGTATGGTAGACAGAAAATCTGTAAATACATATTTACATGCCTTTTTAATACAATTTAAGTGTGTACAGTATTTGCATATTTTCTGTCGACCAACCATTATATTTTGTTGTGCTCCTATATATCCAACAACTGAGCTCTCAATCTTCAGCCAGGATATATATTCCAAAATTTAAATCTTTCGGTCTGTTTTAAAGAATATCTTTTTTTTTGTTGTAATTTTGTCCTATGAAATCATCGTTGTAAATGATGCTTTTTGTTATGTTTGTACTGACTGAAATCAATTAATTTCATTCGTTCATTCATTCATTCATACTGCCATCAAGTCTGGCAGAACCAAATTGCAGTGATGTTGGTCAGGATGCAATTGGAGGAGGAAGAGGAGAAAAGATCTTATTTCACTCTTGAGAAGAATGCAGGTTGAATAGGGTGTTAGTTCTTAGGATCATGGGATGCATGGATGATTCCTGAATAACTTGTAGATCTATGATCTAAGAAGAAGATCTGCATTCTCTCAGTGCACAAGAATTACTGGAAAAGTACTTGCCTGTCTCATCTAGCAATTTGAGCTTTTCATTTAATATTGAAGAGGGGACAAGTGGGGGAAATGGTGTTGGACATTAATAAGGTGTCAACAGACATGGCAACAACAAGGAGGCACTGACTCTTAATTGCTATTACTGAACATCTAGCTCCCAATTAAAACATTGGTAGGATATTGGAGTAACACACACAAAATGCTGGTGGAACACAGCAGGCCAGGCAGCATCTGTAGGAAGAAGCACTGTCGGCGTTTCGGGCCGAGACCCTTCGTCAGGTCCGTCCTGACAAAGGGTCTCGGCCCAAAACATCGACACTGCTTCTTCCTATAGATGCTGCCTGGCCTGCTGTGTTCCATCAGCATTTTGTGTGTGTTGTTTGAATTTCCAGCATCTGCAGATTTCCTCGTGTTTGCTAGGATATTGAAGTGATGCCTGATGAATGCATGTACCAGGATACAATGTAGAATCTGCATAATTCCTGGAGAATGGTGGCATGCGGGTCACACATTGAAAGCTTAATTCCTTTCCTCCTCATGCTATTAGTAAGTAGTGGAAGAGTAGTGAATACCAAGGTGAACTTGTTGGAATCTGGCAGTCCCTGAAAATAGCCATGTTTTATTGATATTCGGTAATACTTTGATCTGTTAATTATGGGTATAGGGTTTTTGATATGTTAATGAAGTAGGCCACCACTTAAGATGTACTGACTAATAAATTGTTTGAAGACCCACTTATCTTATCATGTGTACCTTTATGAGATGAATTATTGTATTGAGCATGAATTATTTGAATCTTTGGTTGCTCATAGTGCATTTGGAGCATACGTTATTCCATGATTCGTAAAGTGGTATGGGGAGAGGCATAGATAGGATAGATAATCAGAATCTTATGCCATAGTTGCTGCTCTTAGAAGTAATTTAGGCACTTAAATAGATATTACATTTATGGTCCTAATACAGGCTAATTTAGTGTAATTGGGTATAAATGCCAGGCGGGTATAAATGTAGTGGCATCACCACTAGACTACGAGGTGAGTGATCCTGGGTTTGAATGTGGTTGGCTCCTTGAACACTTTCCATCTGTGCTTGGTTGAGCATCGAGCTAGCAATTTGGTCTCATATATTTTAAAAAATCAGACAAAATGCTAAAGAAATGACAAGGTTGCTGCCTAATGTCAAACAGGGTACGGAAAGGAATAACAACAAGAAATGGATATAAATGGCCACATTGAACAGAGTGAGTTCATCACCCATTTCTGTACTATATAGTTCTGACTGATTAACTCTGGAATTAACATAATATGTTTATTAAAATTACAACTAATTATTGCGACACGGTAGTGTGGTGGTTAGTGCAACACTATTACGGCTCGTGGTGTCAGAGTTCCATTCCAGCACCCTCTGTATGTTTCTTCCCGTGTGCTTCCACCGGGTGCTCCAGTTTCCTCCCACAATCCAAAGTTGTACTGGTTAGTAAGCTAATTGGTCATTGTAAATTGTCCTGTGGTTAGGCTAGGGTTAAATTGGCAGACATGGCTTGAAGGCCTGGAAAGGCCTCTTCCATACTGTATCTCTAAATAAACTACATTAGAAAACTAGAACGATCACAATAATAAATTTCTAATACTTAAATATAGCTGGGAGTATGGGCCATTCCAGGATTACGAGCACCAACTTGCATTCAGGAACAGCTTCTTCCCCTGTACCATCTGATTCCTAAATGGACATTGAACCCTTGGACATTACCTCACTTTTCTAATATATATTATTTCTTGTTTTTTGCATGATTATTAATCTATTCAATATATGTATACTGTAATTAATTTACTTATTTATTATTTTATTTTGTATTTTTCTTCAATATTATGTATTGCATTGAACTGCTGCTGCTGAGTTAACAAATTTCATGACACATGCCGGTGACAATAAACCTGATTCTGATTCTGACAATCCTACATATCAACGAGTTGACTTGAGTACAACCATTCATTCCTACAAAGGACAGAACTACTATCTTTTAGTAAATGTTTTACTCATCAATCTTATGTGCTTGTGATGTCATCTATTACAATACTAGAAATATGGACACTATATCAAGTGGGTTATGTGTTTTTTTTTCTGATTTGTGACCAAAATCAACATGGACATCTGTAAAAACAAAACTTACTTGTTACGTGGGGATGGTCTGCATTATGTAGTTGGAAAAATGGCCGTGTCACTTAAATCACAAAGTTCCTTTGGTTCTTTTTTCAGGGCAGTGCTAACCTGGATATCCAGAATGTGAACCAGCAAACTGCATTACATTTAGCTGTTGAGCGCCAGCATACTCAAATTGTTCGGGTAAGGTAAAATCCGAAATCTAAATAGCCATTTGTGGAAATTGATTATTGAAAAAATGGACTCTAAAATACTGTACTTGTGTAAGTTTGCATCAGAGTGCTTATATGGCAAGCTTGTATGGCTTGTATGCCTGTACTCAGCAATTACTGTGATACAGAATTGACCTCAAATATCTTGTAGGATTATTATTATTTATTTAACTGCGTAGATTTTGCTTTGAGAAGCAGAATTGGCATCGATGTGCACTTACACTTTTGAGTTGTACTAATTCTTGTTTTGTATAAAGTGATCAGTCTTTCAACTCATGCTGTATACTGTTTCAAGATTAAACAGTTCATTGATATCTGTTTAATGCTCAGGGTGCATTCCAGAAACGACAACATTAATGCATCTTCCACCTTCTTGTGGCATCCCTGTAATAATAAATAAGCCCATGAAATGGTGTGGAGAAGACTGCATTTGAGCCTGAGTGTTGGTGCAGTCACTTGGCATTGAGGTGTGAGACCTCAGGTTGCTTCCTGGCAACAATCAGTAATGGCACTGCTGGAAACTGGCAGTCTCTGTTTCTTATATGAATTTAGAATTTATTTAAATCTTACATCCATCCCACAACGTGAATGAGTAAAAACCTTTGCGTTATGACTCTGTTGCAGTGTACAGACATAAGAATTTAAAAGTCTAATGGCTTGTAGAAAGAAGCTGTCCTGTAGCCTGTTGGTCCTGGCTTTAATGCTGCAGTAGTGTTTGCCAGACAGAAATAGCTGAAACGGTTTATCGTTGGGGTGACTGGTGTCCCCGATGATCTTCCAGGCCTTCTTTCTGCACTTGCTGCTGTAAATGTCCTCAGTAGAGGGAAGTTCGCATCCACAGATGCACTGGGCTGTCCGTCCCTCTCTGTGCAGTGCCCAACGATCAAGGTTGGTGCAGTTCCCGTACCAGGCAGTGATACAGCCAGTCAGGATGCTCCCAATGGTGTTCCTGTAGAAAGTCTTGATTTGGGGGCCCATGCAAAACTTCTTCAGTCACCTGAAGTGAAAGAGATGCTGTTGTGCTTCTTTTCTTGCCACAAAGCCAGTGTGTACAGTCTAGGTGAGATCATTGATGATGTATATACCAAGGAACTTGAAGCTACTTGCCTTCTCAGCTGCAGATCCATTGATGTTGATTGGGCTGAGCCTGTCTCCGTTTCTCCTGCAATCCACAATCAGCTCTTTTGTTTTTGGGACATTGAGGGAGAGGTTGTGATGTTGGCACCACTGTGACAGGGTGTTAACCTCTCCTCTGTAGGTTGTCTCATCACTGCTAGAAACATGGCCAATCAAAGTCAAGTCATCTCCGAAGTTGATCAGCAGATTGGAGCTGTGTGTGGCAGTACAGTCATGGGTGTAAAGGGAGTAGAGAAAGGGACTCAGGACACAACCTTGGGATCCCCTGTGTTGAGGGTCAGAGGGGCAGAGGTGAGAGAATCCATCCTTACCACCTGTCAGCAATCCAATAGGAAGTCTTGGATCCAGCTGCACAAGGTGAGGTACAGGCCAAGGTCGCTGAGCTTCCTGCCAAGTCTGGAGGGAATTATGATGTTAAATGCTGAGCTGTAGTCCTGGAACAGCATTCTAACATATGCATCCCTCTGCTCCAGGTGAGTGAGGATGGTGTGTAGTGCTGTGGCTATGGCATCATTGGTAGACCAGTTCCATCTATAGGCGAATTGTAGGGGGTCCAGTGTGGGTGGTAGCATGCTCCAAATGTAGTCCTTGACCAGCCTCTCAAAGCATTTGCTTATAACCAAGGTGAGTATGACAGGACGCCAATCGTTCAGGCATGCTACCTTGGTTTTCTTCGGTCCAATGACAATGATGGACGATTTGAAACGAGGGCAGTACACACTGGTAGAGGGAGAAATTTAAAATGTCCATAAACACACCAGCCAGCTGTTCAGCACACACTTTGAGAATGTGCCCTGGGATGCCATCCAGTTCCGCTGCCTTGCGGATGTTGACACGTTCGACTGTTGTACGTAACTCAGCTTCGGAGATGACCAAGGTGCAGGTCTCATCGGCGGCTCTCCTCAAGGGTTTAGTCCTATCAACCTTGGGTCGAGCATAAAAAAAACATTTAGTTAAAAACAAACAGCTGGATCTTATGGTCTTTCTGGGATCATAGTTGGAGGTGATGAAAGTTACTGTCTCTCTTTCTGTCCCTCTTCATTGTTCTCCCCAGTCAGGAGATTTCTTTATAATAAGCTCAAAAGCATCAACCACCATTTTGAATAAAGATTTTTAATAATACTATTAATTCCATTATTTTGAGTATAATTATCATTTTCTGATGAAATAAGGTTATTGAATCTTTAAACCGTGTCTCTTGTCTCTAATGTTCCATGGACTAAATGTCAAAAGGTATTTCAATTTGGAACAGCAATTTTTTTAAGTCTTTTGCACTTGTCTTGGGATTCCATTGTTTATGTATTTATGGGAAGTGTTCACTCTTTTTGTGTCATACAATTTGTAACAATTTTCTAATTCAATAATAGTTGGACTAAAATCTAGAATTAAAATTACCAGCCTCGTTTTTATTAAGATATATAGTCATCCAATTTAGAGTTCAGTAAATATATGGTTGAAACAGGTGTGCCTTTAAGAGAACATTATAACTGTGAATTCTAATTAATTATTAAGCTCTTGGTTCGTGCTGGTGCGAAGTTGGACATCCAGGATAAGGATGGTGATACGCCTCTTCATGAAGCCCTGCGCCATCATACTTTGTGCCAGCTTCGTCAGCTACAGGATATGCAGGATGTGGGGAAAGTAGATAGTGGCTGGGAACCCTCCAAAAACACAGTAAGTATAATTTATTGATGTTAAAGTTCCATGCCAAATACGTATTTTATATAATAATTAAGGAGGATAATGTGTGAGAAATAGGTTATATGCAGTATAGTATCAATAGAACAACGCTATGAAGGCTATTTGCATGGAGTTTAGAAAGTTGAGTCATAATCTGATTGAAATCATCTAATTTATTCAATGGATTATAGTAGGTAGACATAGAGAAGTGTTTCCTGTGTAGAATCCAGAAGAATAGTGCATCAAGTTCAAGTTTATCGTCATCTGACAGTAAATATGCACAAACAAATGAAACAAATTTCCTCTGGATCATGGTGCACCCACAATACATATATCACACACAGAACTTAAAGCAAAATATTACCACAAGTAAGTAAATAAAATATGATTCAAAATGCTTGTAGTGTGCAGCACAGATAAACAGTACAGTATATGTGTATAGTTCGCTGTCATTGTGACAAGACCTCACTGGTGGCAGGGTTGTCGTTAGTCCCACAGACTGGTGTAAGAAGCTGTTACCCTGTCTGGCAGTTCTCCTTCCTGATGGTGATGGATCAAAGATATTGTGGGATGGGCCGTAAGGATCCTCAACAATGCTTTGGGTCATTTGTTTGCAACGCTCCTGGTAAGTGTCATAAATTGGGAAAGAAGGGGAGACTCCATTGAACATCTCAGTGGTTCTAAATATCCTTTGTTGGATCTTACGGTATGATGATTTGCAACTTCTGTACCACACGGTGATGCAGCCAGATAGGACACTGTTGAAAAGTTGATGGAGTGGAGGCAGAGTTTGCATACATCAGTCTCTGAAAATTTAGATGCTGCTATGCCTTCTTGACTTGTGAGGAGGTATTGTGGGTCCAAGGACCGTTGTGCTCTTCACTCTGTCTATGGCAGAGCCATTAATTTGCAATGAAGAATGGTCAAATCTCTGCCTTCCTAGAGTCTGCAATCATCTCTTACCATAAATTCCACTGTATAAGCTGAGAATTTGACCCTAAATTTGGCCCTAAAATTAGGGGGTTGGCTTATACAGAGGGTGCCAACTTTGGAAAAACAAATACACGGAAGACAGGTCGCATTTATTGGCTGTTTTTGAGTCAAATTGGTTCCACTGTCGATGCATGAATTCTTTGAATGGTTTAAACTCACATCTAATGGCTGGAGTACAGACATCAGACCACCGGAGATGACTGCAATGTTCGCATTTTCAGCTTTCAATGCTGCTTTTGTCTCACCTGACAAGTGCGCTTTGAACATGTCCCAGACAAGTAGCGACTTTTCCTTCCTGAAACTTTCGGGACATCGATGGCACATCTCTTTAACCCACTTCAAGCAACCCACTTCGTCCATGCAGCAGCGTTCTTGAATGTAAACAGCACCCCATGGGAATTTTCTGAGCAATCTTTATTTTTTATCTCAACACAAGATCAAGTCTATTCATAAATCGGGTGCACCAACTTGGAGTAGCTTTGAAATTTTTGCTGACCTCACGGTGTTTTTCAGCCCATTTCAACGCTTGAACTCGAACCATTTCTCTGGTAACAGTGTATCCAGATGATCACTGGTGATTCACCATTCTAAAACGTTTTCTTCCAGTTCTGGCCACTGGCATGTTTTCCTGCGGTTTGCACATTTTGTCTTTGGCAGTTCCCTCAGCATGTCCTTTGCCTTTCTCCACTCTCTCACTTGTTTCTTGTTTACACTAAACTTCTTAGCAGCTGCAGAATTATTCGTTCCTTTACAAAATGGGAATGACCTTCAGCATGAAGCCAGCATCATATTGCATTTGTTTTAATCTTCTGTACATGGTGGTCGTAAACTTAATACTGAGTACGTGTATTGATCCTGCCACCCCATGTTATGTTTTAACGAGATTATGATGGGCGCTAAATGGTTTCACAGGGGTTACATTTCAGAGGATTTTTTTACCATTTGGAACCTAATCCAAAACTTCCCTCCCTGATTTATTTATTAAGAGTTCGCTTATAACATTCTACAGTGTGTAGGCCTATTTTCTTAACAGGTAGTAATAGTTCACAAAATTTCCAGATTCCAGATCCGGCAAAGCTGAGTACCTGCATGTGAGATCTTGTGATCTTTTCTGGTTAAATCAAAAACCTCTACAATAGGGGTTGGCTTGTACAAGTTAACATGAAAATGGGGGGCCGTCTTATACTCCAGGTTGGTTTATACACTGGAATTTATGGTAAGTCTTGTTAACGTTGAGACTCGGATTGTTGTTCTCGCACCATTTGGCAAGCATCTCTATTTCCACTCTGTATGCCAACTTATCATTTTGCTGATGAGGCCAACCAAAGTTCAAAATAAGTTTATTATCAAAGTACCGATATGTCTCCGTATACAACCCTGACATTCATTTTCTTGTGGGCATACTCAGTAAACCCAGTAACCATAATAGAATCAATGAAAAACGGCACCAACAGGTCTACCATTGTGCAAAAGATGACAAACTGGGCAAATACAAAAAGAAAGAAAATGAATAATAATAATAATAATAATAATAATAATAATAAATAAGACCTTGAGACATTGGAGCAGATTTAGGCCATTTGGCCCATTAAGTCTGCTGCACGGTTTCACCACGGCTGATTTGTTTTCCTCGCAATTCCAATTGCCACTTAATTTGCCCATTCTGTTAATCTGTCCAAGTCCTTCTGCAGCCTCCCTGCTTCTTCAACACTATCTGCCCCTGCACCTACCTTTGTATTGTCCACATACCTGGCCATAAGTCATCGATCCCATCATCCAAATCATTGACACACACCTATCATCTGCCACCTTGTACTACTTCCTTCCCTCCCCCACCTTCTTACTCAGACTTCTCCCCTTCCTTTGCAGTCCTGTTGAAGGATCTCGGCCTGAAACATTAACTGTAGAACACAGAATTAGGTTCAATATCACTGGCTTATGTCATACAATATGTTCTTTGCAGCAGTTCATTACAATACATAACCAAAAATATGAATTACAATAAGAAATGTATAGTCTACATGGTTTCATTGTCCATTCGGAAATCTGATGGCGAGGAGGAAGAAGCTGTTCCTGAAACTTTGAGTTGTGTGTCTCTAGGCCTACCTATGCCTCCTTCAAGATGGCAGCAATGAGAAGAGGGCATGTCCTGGTCCTTAAAGAAAGGTGCTGCCTTTTTGAGGCATCACCTCCTGAAAATATCCTCAGGGAGGCTGGTGCCCATGATGGAGTTGGCTGAGTTTTCAACTTCCTGCAGTTTTTTCAGATCTTGTGCAGTGACCCCTCGATACCAGACAGTGATGCAACCAGTTCGAATGCTCTCTACAGTATATCTATAGAAAGTTGCAAAATTCTTTAGTGACAGGCCAAGTTTCCTCATCTATCCGAAGCCCAGCAGTTGCAGAGATGCTGACACCCAATAACTTGAAACTCTTCATCTTTTCCACGGCTGACCCCTCGATGAGGACTGGTGTGTATTCCTTTGATGTCTGCTTCCTCAATTTCTTGATCTTACTGATTGTTGAGTGCAAGATTGTTGTTTCAACACCACTCAGCCAGGTGATAAATCTCACTCCTGTATGCCTCCTCATCACCATCTGAAATTCTGCCAACAATAGTTGTGTCACAGGCAAATTGTGTCAAGAGGGCATGGAGCAACCACTCCCCACTGAACATCGACGGTAGAGATCGTAAAGAGCACCAAGTTTCTTGGTGTTCACCTGACAGAGAGTCTCACCTGGTCCCTCAACACCAACTCCAGAGCGAAGAAAGCCCAGCAACGTCTCTACTTTCTGCGAAGGCTGAGAAAAGTACATCTCCCACCCCACATCCTCATCACATTCTACAGGGGTTGTACTGAGAGCATCCTGAGCAGCTGCATTACTGCCTGGTTCGGAAATTGCACCATCTCGAATCGCAAGACCCTGCAGTGGATTGTGAGGTCAGCTGAGAAGATCATCGGGATCTCTCTTCCCGCCATCACGGACATTTACACTACACACTGCATCCGCAAAGGAAACAGCATTATGAAGGACCCCATGCACCCTTCATACAATCTCTTCTCCCTCCTGCCATCTGGGAAAAGGCACTGAAGCATTTGGGCTCTCACGACCAGACTATGTAACAGTTTCTTCCCCCAAGCTATCAGACTCCTCAATATCCGAAGCCTGGACTGACACCTTGCCCTATTGTCCTGTTTGTTTATTGTAATACCTGCACTGTTTTTGTGCACTTTATGCAATCCTGTGTAGGTCTGTAGTCTAGTGTAGCTTTCTCTGTGGTTTTTTTTTTACGTAGTTCAGTCTAGTTTTTGTACTGTGTCATGTCCATGGTCCTGAAAAACATTGTCTCATTTTTACTATGTACTGTACCAGCAGTTATGGTTGAAATGACAGTAAAAGTGACTTGACTTGATTTATGTATGGTGTTTGAGCTGTGTCTAGCCACACAGTTTGGGATGTAGAGAGAGTAGAGCAGTGGGCTAAGCACGCATCCTTGATGTGTGCCAGTGTTAATTGTCAGCAAGGAGGAAGAGTTACGGCCAATTTACACTGACTATGTTCTCCCAATGAAGAAGCAAAGAATCCAGTTGCAGAGGTAAGTAGAGGCCCAGGTTTTGGAGCTTGTTGATTAGTACTGAGGACATGATGAGTTGTCCTCAGTAATACAGAGGAACACTGATCTGTAATCAATAAACAGCAGCCTGAGCCAGTGAGATTGCATCCGCTGTTGACCGATTGTGGTGATCACAGATCCAGGTCCTTGCTTAGTTAGAAGTTGATTCTGGCCAGGACCAACCTCTCAAACCACTTCCTCACAATAAATGTGAGTACAGCTGGGTGATAGCCATTGAGGCAGCTCACCCTGCTCTTGGGCACTGCTATGATTGTTGCCCTTATGAAGCAGGTAGGAGCCTCTGATTGCAGCAGTGAGAGATTGAAGATGTCCTTGAACACTGCTACCAGTTGTTTGGCTCAGCTTTTCAGTGCCTTACCAGGTCCTGACACCATGGAAGAGTTCACATTTTTGAAAAATGTTCTGACGTGAACTATATTAGGTCAATTGGAGTACTTCTGATACCAGTCAAATTTTCTCAAAATTTAATTTACCTTCATAAAATTCAATGTATAAATGCCTGGGAAGAATGTTATGCCTTGTTTACTCATTTCATTTCAAAATATGAATTCTTAGATTTGATCTACATAGGAGCAAAAAAAACGTAGCATAATATTTTTGGGTTTATTCTTTTTTTGCGAGAAGTAATGCACAATTAAGCAGGCTAGTACTGGGAAAGCAATATTTTTTGTAAACTATCAAAGGCTTTGAACTTGAGTGCTTTAAAATCCTGTACAGATAATACAAAAGGGAAACATCCGCATAATTACCTATTCTTTATTTTCCTTGAATCATTACTTCTGTCGTATTTTCTGTGAAATCAATTTGATAAAATCAAGAGTTTTGTAGTCTAAATGGGGAGACATGACTTTTCCTTGCATTTATGATTAAAGGTTAGTTTATTTTAATTCAGGTTGTTCTAGTTATAAAATTAATTTTTCTGTCTAGAAAACATTAAGGTGCCCTTATTGCATGCTCCTGTGCAGGACATCTTTCAGAACAGTATGCCAAAAGAACATTTAAAGATACTACCATTGATTTAAATATACCAAATTCTGAGACTTTTGTCATGGATAATTTGGTTCCATAACCAGTTCTTTTAAATGAAACAATGTGCAGAATTTGAACAAGTTTAGCAGCTGCAACCAATCAGTACTCAAATCAAAGGTACAATGCAAACATTTTTAAAAATCTGTTTTTTAACATTGTTAATTATTATGTGCATTATTATTATAAATTTGGTGCAAATTGATGTTATGCAAGTGCATGGGCTTCCTCCAGGGACTCCAGTATCCTGGCACATCCCAAAAATATGCAAGTTGGTAGCTGGTCACTCTTAATTTGTGCTTAGTGTTTTAAGTGAATAATAGAACTTTAGGGGTTCTGATGGGAATATAGATAAACATAATGGGCTAAGAAAATCTTAAAATGAAAACCACGGCTGATTTTTTTTAAGAAAACTGTGAGCTAATGGACTTGTTTCCATCCTCTGTACCTTTTATGTGAAATCTCCGTTTGTATTGGTGATTGCATATTGATTGATCTTGTCTTAGTCTGACTAGGGAAGAGGGGTCAGGTCAGTTTCTGAGAAAACACAGCTAATGCATCTTTAAGCTGGCATGAGTCCAAAAGAAAGATTTGTAGTCTCTTGAGTTAAAACTTAAGTGTAAAAAAAATTACGTTTCAGTATGCTTGTTGTTTTAGAGACTACATCACAAGCAGAAGCATTCTTTAAATTTAGTTGCCAAAGCATGGATTATTGACTGAATTGAAGGCTGATGATACTGTATTCCTGAAAAGCTTTTTTTATTTAGTTGCTTTTGATTGCTTACATTAAAGCCCTTACTTAATGTCACCTTCAGAGAAACAATATCTCAATGTTTTATTTTGCATATACAGCAATTGAAAATGAGATAGCTGCAAAACATGAAAATTGTAGTTACTTTATCTAAATAAACTAGATCTGCAGTTATCTTGATAATAGGCTTACATAAGCATTCAACAACTTTTTAGTTTACAGATTGACAAATATATTTTAAGGCATTTCACAGAAATGTAATCAGACAAGAATTAATAACATGTTTATAAAACAAGATAGCAGATGCGAGGAAGGTAGTGAATTGGAAAGTTTTATGGAGTTACTGGGCCTATAACAAATGACAAAGCCTGGAATAATTTTGTTGTGCATTACTGTGAGGGGGACAGGCGAGGCCATGAATAGATATAAAATTATTTTAACTTTGAAAACCTATTTGAAATGATGTAGGTGTGTAGCTACAAGGATGATATATTAGTGGAATATAGTGCAGATAGACCTAGTGATGGCTGAGATGTGAATATGCTGAGACTGCATATGTTTTAAGTTGCCTAATTATTGAGCAAAGAACTTCTACTTTCAATAATTAATCTGTCTCTATCTCTGGAGACAAACTGTCTACAGACATTTTTTTTATTTCATAAACCTAATGATTCCCACGGCTATCTTGACTACACCCCTTACTACCCTGTCTCCTTAAAAAATGCTATTCCCTTTTCTCCATTCCTTTGTCTCCACTGCATCTGTTCCCAGGATGAGGCTTTTCTCACCAGCAACCCCATGAGCTTCCACATCCAACATACCATTCTCCATGACTTCTGCCACCTTCAACGGGATCCTACTAAACACATTTTTACTGCTGCCCCCACACACATTCACACTATTCGCCTTTTTCCACTAATCTCCCTCCTGGCACATATCCCCGCAAGTAACTGGAATGCTACATCTGCTCGTTCACCTTTCCCATCACCTCCATTCAGGGCCCAAAACTGTCCACCTCTGTGAATCTATTGGATTGTCTATTGTATCCAATGCTCCTGATGTAGCCTCCTCCTCATGGTGAGACCCCTGCGCAAATTGGGGGACTGTTTTGTTGAGCACCTCCGCTCCATCTGCCAAAATCGGAATTTCTTAGTGGCTAACCATTTTAATTCCTATCCTCATTCCCGTTCCAATAGGTTGGCACGTGGCCTCCTCTTCTGCCGTAAGGCCACTCTCATGTTGGAGGAGCAACATCTCCTATTCTGTCTAGGTAGCCTCCAACTTGACGGCATGAACGTTAATTTTTCCTTCTGTTTTTTCTCTTTTCCCTTCTCCTTCCTCTTCTATATTCCTCACTCTGGCCTCTTACCTCTTCTCCTCACCTGCCTATCACCTTTTTCTTCTCTTTCTCCCAAGGTCCACTCTCCTCTCCTATTAGATTCCTCCTTCTTCAGCCCTTTGCCTTTCTCACCCACCTGGCTTCACATATCGTCACACCCCTTACTTTCTAGTCCTGATGAAGGGTCTTGGCCTGAAATGTCAACAGTTTATTCATTTTCATAGATGTTACCTGACCTGCTGAGTTCCACCAGCATTTTTGCATGTTTATATGTTTTCGATAATTAGCTTTTTTTGACATTAGACATCACAAGCTGCCAAATTTCAGAAGTTTTTCTTTAAATTCCCTGCATACTGTTGTCTCTGGTGTTGATGTCACAAGCAGTCTCAACGAAATGATCGATCAGTGTGAGAGAACCAAGCACTTAACTGAACTGAAAGAAATGGTTAAAAGGGTAGTTTCAGAGAAACGAGGGAAATTGGGGAAAAATATGTATGCGGTGAAGTTATCTCCATTTTGGAGACGAAAAATTGAAAACTTCTGGGAAAGCCATTAGTGGGTGCTGTAGATTTCCTAGTAATTTTTAGTAAAACTGAATAAAGAGACTGCTCCTTTGAAAGTGTGCCAATGAAATGAAATTAATTTGAGAACACTCTATATAACTGTAAGATAAAATATCTGTGCTGACACGATTTCTGAAAATAGTTCAGCAAGTTATAATTTTTGTTCTTCAATGCTTTTTACAAATCTTAATGGTCCTTAGGATATTTAATCATGGAGACATGTTATGTTAAAATTGATAATTCTTCCTTTCAGTTGCTTATGGGCCTTGGGACACAAGGAGCAGATAAAAAGAGTGCTGCCTCTATTGCTTGCTTTCTAGCTGCAAATGGAGCTGATCTTGCTATTCGGAATAAAAAAGGACAGTCACCACTTGATCTATGCCCAGATCCAAACCTCTGTAAGGTCCTGGCCAAGTGTCACAAAGAGAAAGTCAGGTTTGTCTGCCCGTATTTATTTATCATTGTTGTAAATGTAAATGAATTGTAAATGTGTCAGTGGTGTGTGCTGATTTCAAATATTTTCAAAAGTTTAAACTCTAATTATTTGGTATTGTCCTTCTTAATTGTAAGCTTATAACTTGATCAGGCGCCCAGCAAATCTTTGAAAATACCAGAAGGAGATTTAATAATAAAGGTCAATAAATAGAACAAATTGGTATCCCTCTACAGCAATAACATTTTACACAAATGATTTTTTTTTGTAGAAGTTTTCAAGTATATATAAAGCATTGAAAAGCATCTCCATAGAGCAAAAATGTATGTTACATTTGGATACAGAAATTCGGATTACTGCAGAAATACAGATTGCTGTGTTTTTCTTTGAAATATTTGAAGTAGTGCAAGGATGGCAAATTGGACCAGGTTGCACTAACCAAACTCTCTCCCTCTTGTTCCTTAAACCCTGAAACATCTCACAACCTTCAGCGTGGTATCAATGCCCATTGGCCCTCTACAACATACTAACCTTGGCCAGATGTGGAGAACTCCTCTTTTACGTTCTGGAGTTTAGCAGCGAATAACTGTGTGTCCCTGAGCGTCAGAAGGCACAGTGTGGAGACCCTGTCCTGACAATGCTGACAAGGCAAAGCTGGTAACAGACCTCTTTGCCTTTTGTCAAAACCAAGTGATTTTAAAGAGTCATAGAGCACGGGGGCAAAGAACCAGGCCCTTTGGCCCATCTAATCCATGCCAAATTATTATTCTGCCTAGTCCTATTGATTCCCCCCCCCCCCCCGCCCCCATTCATATACTTAACTGAACTTCTCTTAAATGTTGAAATTGAACCTGCATTCACCACTTATGCTGGCAGCTCAGCACCCTCTGAGTGAAGAAGTTCCCCCTCATGTTTCCCTTAAATATTTCTCCCTTAACTTATAACCTCTAGTTCTAGTCTCACCTGACCTCAGTGGAAAATGTCTGTTTGCATTTACCTTATCTAAACCTCTCAATAGCTCCATCAAATCTTCCTTCATTTTCCTAGGCTTCAGGGAATAAAGTCCTAACCTGTTGAACCTTTCCCTATAATCAGGTTCTCGTGTCCTGGCAACATCCTTGTAAATTTTCTGATCAACTGAAAAAGATTTTCACATCAAATGAAAACAGATATCCACAAAGTGATCTGAATTAATTACAGATATAAAACAGAAACAATCGTGGGGTTGAGTTTAGGAGCCGAGAGGTAATGTTGCAGATATATAGGACATTGGTCAGACCCACTGTGCTCAGTTCTGGTTGCCTCACTATAGGAAGGATTTGGAAACCATAGAAAGGGTGCAGAGGAGATCTACAAGGATGTTGCCTGGATTGGGGAGCATGCCTTATGAAATTAGGTTGAGTGAACTCGGCCTTTTTTCTTTGGAGTGACAGAAGATGAGAGGTGACCCGATGATGTATATGAGAGGTGTATAAGATGATGAGAGGCATTGATTGTGTGGATAGTCAGAGTCTTTTTCCTAGGTCTGAAATGGCTAACATAAGAGGGCACAGTTTTAAGGTGCTTGGAAGTAGGTACAGAGGAGATGTCGGGGTAAGTTTTTTACGCAGAAAGTGGTGAGTGCATGGAATGGGCTGATAGCAACGGTATTGGAGGCAGATACGATAGGGTCTTTTAAGAGACTCCTGGACAGGTGCATAGAAAATTATGCTCACAAAAATATGAGCTCAGAAAAATAGATGGCTATGGGTAACCCTAATTAGTTTCTCAGGTACAGACATGTTCGGCACAGCTTTGTGGGCCAAAGGGCCTGTATTGTGCTGTAGGTTTTCTATGTTAGAAATATTTGATTGCATAACTATTCACCCTCTTTAATATGGCACACCAAGTAATTATGGTGCAGTCAATTGGTATTAGAAGTGACATAATTAATTCAATGGAGATCACCTGTGTGCAGTCAAGGTGTTTCAATAGCTTGAAGAAAAAATACCTGTATTTGGAAGATCCAACTGCTGATGAGTCAATATCCTGGTTAAAAACTACACCATGAAGACAAAAGAACACTCCAAGCAACTCCGCAAAAGGTTTATTGGAAAGCACAAGTTTGGAGATAAATATGAGAAAATTTTCAAGTCACAGCATAACCCTTGGAGTACAGTTAAGTCAATCATAAAGAAATGGAAAGAATATGGCACTGCTGTAAATCTGCCTAGAGCAGGCAGTCCCCAAAAAGTGAATGACCATGCAAGAAGGGGAATAGTGAGGGAACCCACCAAGAGATCTGTGGCAACTCTGAAAGAGTTGTGTTCGGCATAAGCCAAACTCCACACATCATCAAAAATGCACCATTCCTATCATGAAGCATGGTGGTAGCTGCATCATGCTTTAGGGATACTTTACTGCAGTACCCCTGGAAGGCTTACAGTAGGGGGAAATCCTGGATGAAAACCTGATGCAGTCTAGTCTGCAAGAGAACCGTGACTCGCGATAAGATTTGTTTTCTCCCTGTACCGATCCCCACAGCACAACACCAGTCACAGACCTCTAATATGAGAGGTGACTATCACTACCACTCTTGGTTCATTGGCTCCCATGAAGCCAATGTCAAATCCAATTTACCACCTCATCCTGAATGCAAAGCAACTGAACTTTCTTGACTAGCCTCACATATGTACTTCCAAGATGCCGGCGCGACGCAGCTTGCAGCGGCCACTCCGGAGCTGATTATATGTGAAGCGGGGTGTCGTGCGCAATCATAATCGGATGAAAAATGGACGTGGGAGCACGGAGGAACATCTGGAAATCTCCAGGAAGACCTTCGTTGCTGCTGCTGCTGTGAGGTCCGGGGTCTCTGCTGGGAAGAACAGGCCCCTAGTCCTTGGGGTCGCGTTGCCGTTGGCGGGGGTGTCTTAATACGCTCGGCAGAGGATGGTGCTCGGAGAAGCTGTGCTGGAGGAGATGGTCAGAGGCTCGGAGGTTCGACGGACTCGGGAGTCCGCTGCTGTCTGAGCGCTTTCAGTTTGTGCTGTGTCTGCGAGGCTGAGTCAGGCGGCGCCGTGGAAGTCCATAGCAGGGGTACTCCCTTCTGCCGCCGGCATGGGATGTTGAGTCTTTCGGGACCCTGAGGACTTGTGGAAACTGTGTGGTGGTTTCTTTTGAACTTATAGTCTTTTAACATCTTTGGACTATTTTTACTGTGCCCGTGGTCTAAGTGGTTTTTTTTATCAATTATGCTATTGTTTGCACTTTTGTAACTATATGTTGTAACTATGTGGTTTGTGCAGGTCTTGTAGCTTTAGTTTTTGGTCTTTTTTTGTCTGGTGGGATTGGAGCTCCTTTCCAGGGAACGCGTTAAGATGGTAGCGCAATATTAATACGCAGCAGCCTCTCCGGACTCTGGATTGGGGATTGCCAAACGTTATGTGGATTTTCTGGTGTAGTCTGTTTTGTCATGTGCTTTTGTGATATTATTCTGGAGGAACATTGTCTCATTTTTTAACTGCATTGCCTTTGTGGTTTCTAAATGACAATAATCTGACTCTGAATATGGGACCTTGTTGAAATGCATGTAGACACACACACTGCCTTTTGTTAATCAACTTTCCTGGTAACTTCCTTGAAAATCTCTGAAAAATTCCTTAGATATGGCCTACCACACACAAAGCCAATAATTTGCAGATATCTCTTAATGTTAAGAGATAATTAACTATTAAAATGTAAGGAAATTTAATTACCTTGGATTTTTATTAACAATATTTTGAGATGATTATATTGCTTTATTCGTTTTATTTAACTCCCTGATGCATAAATCTGTGACCACTAAACTCCAAGGAAGTTTTGGATCCTACGTCTTGTCTGGTCTGGTGGAGAGTTCATGTCAACGCGATCTGACCCAATATGGGAATATGCTCCCCTGCTTCACAAGTAACTGAGAGAACAAAATTGCATTTCCAAACCAATGTAGTTTTAACCTATTTCACCAAGAATTGTTGAGACATTGCAAATAATCTCAGGAATATTCTTTAATCCACCAGTCCACCATAGAAGAGTCCATTGTAGCCTTGACAAGGCTTTATACTGGGGATTTCTGTCAAGATTGAGCTCTTCTGTCATAGGATCCAGCAACAGCTGACCTGGTGGATTTGGCTTCCTGAATTGGTCGAGGCTTCTAAATTTCACATGACATATACAAAACCCTCCTGGCCACACTAAGCATGGTTTCAGCCAAACAGAACAGGGTGCAGATAATATTTCAAATACTTGAAATTACTGGTATCGGTAGCAATTTTGAATGACTAAACCACAAAGGATGTACAGTCATAGAGACCAAGGAATGGAAACACTGATTTTTTAAAAATAAATATGTACCTAATACTTCCTAGAGGTCTCTTAATTTTAAACTAAGCTGTCTAGTCTCCACATGTCCCAGATCTGTGCAGATGCAGTTAATCTTGGAAGTACCGGAAGTGCTACTTTTAATTAGAAGCCAGAATTTCCATTGTGCCGTTCTATCTTATTTAGAAAAGTATCTGAAAGTAAATGTAACCTTAGAATCCTGCCTCCCTAGAGGCAACTACCTTGTGGCATTGGAAGAAAGGTTTACAGCTTGCTTAAACACACCCATCCTTTAATTTTGTTTTTGATTTGACTTGAATTGTAGTTGATGCAATTATATGAAAATTAATTATTTTCTTCCTTACTTCAGTGGACAAGTGGGATCACGTAGTCCTTCTATGATTAACAATGATACAGAAACTTTGGAAGAGTGCATGGTTTGTTCGGATATGAAACGTGACACCTTGTTTGGACCTTGTGGACACATTGCTACTTGCTCCCTTTGCTCACCACGTGTTAAAAAATGCCTTATCTGTAAAGACCAAGTTCAGTCTCGAACAAAGGTAAGAGAGTCTCTTTATGAATATGGATTTTTCCTGTGCAAGTCAGTTAATTTGGATCTCGAGTAGAGTGTACTTTCGTTTTCCCCCTCTCCACTCTAAATTGCCTACTTTCACGGGTCCAAAACCTAAAAAGTTTTAGCAGACCTCTTCTGATTTTGGGCTCATTCACAGAAGGGGTCAGGTTGTGAGTAGTTATTGTATGGGTTCAGATTTAAGTTTATTGTCTTAAGTACCATAGTTAGAAATATCATGAAATTTAGCTATTTGCAGCAGCAACACAATATACGACAAATAGGAAATGCCATAAATTTAAATGAACATTTAAGTGAATGGATTGATATTTCTCAACTCTCATGAAATTTTTCATTTTAGTATTTTCCTTCACTTCCTTTCCTTCCTTCAGTTTAGTGTACAGATGATTTTTGTGATTGAAGTGAAATGTGGAAATATGGTGACGTTGAGAATGCTAGATCAGGCTTTGACTTGCTGTAATTTTATATGGCCTAATTGCAGTTTTTGTTTTTCTTTTATTTAAATACTTGATAAAATTATTACATATTGATAAAGAATACATATTCTTACTCTACTGTATTAGAGCTTTTCTTAATATATATGATGCAAACATTAGAACTGCAGGGAAAAAACATTGTATAATGCAAAAGTGTGATGATTTAGATTTTAATTTGCAGACTGACATGAAGCTAATCCATTTGCCCACAGATTGAGGAATGCGTGGTATGTTCTGATAAGAAGGCAGCAGTGTTATTCCAACCTTGTGGTCACATGTGTGCCTGTGAAAGTGAGTATGATTACTCTAATTGGCATTTCTGTAAATGTATTTTTTCTCCATTTACTTATTTTTAGATGTGGAAACCAGTTTTTTGTCTGTCTTTTCTCTTAAGTTTTGATTTTTCTGATACCTATTTTTGATTTGATGACTGCTCTATCTGCCTGACTGTATGTAAATGTTAATGCGGTTAATTCAATGGAAATGACAGAACACAATGGTAACAAGTATTCCATGTGCCCATTAGGAGTTGTCCCTTATGTGGAATTTCAAAGAAAATGTCTTCTTGTAGATAATTTAAAAATAAGTTTATTAAAGAGAGATTTGTTTTTTATCGCATTACATTTGATAAATAATCGCCATTGCATGTAAAGTGAAAAAAATATTATTTTGACATGCTGCTTTTAGAGTCAGTCATAGAAAACTACAGCACAATAACAGTCTCTTCAGCCCATGTAGTGCTTGCCAAGCCTTTTTAGCTGCCTTGTCCCATTGAACTACATCTTGGCCATAGCCCTCTGTACCCCTTTCATCCATGTTTCTATCTAAACTTCTCTCAAACTTTGAAATCAAAATCGCATCCACCACTTGCACTGTCACACTCATCACCCTCTGAGTGAAGAGGTTTCCCCTCATGTTCCCCTTAAATATTTTGCCTTTTACTCTTAACCAATAACCAACCTCTTTTTGTAGTCGCACCCGACCTTAATGGAAAAATGCCTGCTCGTATTTACCTTATTTATAACCTTCCAAGTAACAGTTTGCATGTGACAGTGGCCACACCCTGGTACATTGCTTCAACAGGCAGGTGAGGTTAGCCAGGTACCTCCAACAGGGATCTGCCTATCCCAGCATGTGAAGCCAGTTCCAGCAGACTGGGCGGATGAGATCAACTACAAGATACAATGGCCAAGAAGATGATAGTGCAACGCTTTGTGGAGAGTGAAGAGCATGATAAGACACAGAAGGTGTCATGGCTATCCACTGCAGCCGAGGAAATCTCCAGTTGTGACAACTTTTTGTACTATTGGACCAAGAGTTTTGAGGCCGAGAGAGTGGAGCTGCCCCAGTGCAATGGCTTTTTCACTATAAAACTCCTTTCGCACAGGTTTCAACGTTAATATCGGAAACAACGATCAACTAGCACATACCCCTCATAATTTTGTAAACCTCTATCAAATCTCCCTTCAATCTTCTATGTTCTAGGCAATAATGTTCCAACCTATTCATTGTTTCTGTATAACTAAAATCTTCCAGACCTGGCAACATCCTTGTAAATTTTCTCTGTACTCTTTCGACTTTTGTTTATATCTTTTCTGTATGTAGGTGACTAAAGCTGCCCACAGTACTTCAAAATAGGCCTCACCAACATCTTGTACAACGTCAACATAACATCCTAACTCCTGTACTCAATACTTTGATCATTGAAGGCTGAAGCTACTTTACCACCCTGTCTACCCATGATGCTACTTTCAGTGGATTATGGACATGTATTCTCAGATCCCTTTGTTCTGCCACACTCCTCCATGCCCTACTGCTCACTGTGTAAGATCTACCTGGCAGGTCCTCCCAAAGTGCTACACCTCACACTTGTCTACATTAATTATATCTGCCATTTTTCATCCCATTTTTCCAGTTAGTCCAGATCCTCGCTGCCCACTACACCCCAGTCTTGGTGTCATCTGCAAATTTGCTGATCCAGTTTACCACATTATCAAAACTAGAGGGATATGGGTAACCTTAGGTAATTTCTAAAGTAAGTACATGTTCAGCACAGCATTGTAGGCTGAACGGCTTGTATTGTGCGGTAGGTTTTCTATGTTTCTATCATACAGATCATTGATCTAGATGACAAACAACAGCAGACCTGACATTGATCCCTGCGGTACTCCACTAGTAACAGGCCTCCAGTCAGAGAGGTAACCATGTATTACCACTCCTAGCTTCTTCCACGAACTCAATGTCTAATGCTGTTTACTGCCTCATCCTGAATGCCAAGTGGCTGAACCTTCTTGACCAACATCCACTGCCTTGCCTTCATCAACTTCGGACCCTGGCTCCCAGTCCACTCTGTCTGGTAATCTACCAGCTTTTTCCACACGCGTCTTCCTCCTTCTCTCGCCGACAAAAGACCGCGAAAATCTGTCTTCCAGGCTCATAAGAAAGAACAACATTTCTCCCGTTGGATAACATACATTCCAAAGCCCTGTTGTCTCTAGTCATAACCCAAACATTGCTGCTACAGAGAATCCATCACATTAGCACTGAAGTATTGCAGAGGGGTCATTACATTAGCAGTGAAACCTTACAGCGTGTTACACTGGTAACTTCCTTAAAAAAAAACTCCATAAGATTGGTTAGATATGACTATTCCTAATTAAGCTCTGTCTGTCCAAATACTCGTATATCCAGTTCCTTAGGATACCTTCCAGTAACTTTCTCACTACTGATGTCAAGCTCACTGGCCAATAATTTCCTGGTTTATTCTAAGAGCCTTTCTTAAACAGTAGAACAACATTAGCCTCCTCCAATCCTCTGGTACCTCACCTGTCGCTAAGGATGATTTAAATATCTCTGTAAGGGGCCCTTACAAATTTTGCACTTGCCTCCCACAGCATCCAATGGAACACCTTGTCAGGCCCTGGGGATTTATCCACCCTGATTTTGGCTCCACGTAAAGATTACCATTCTAATCTTCCAGATGACTAATTTTGTCCCTTGCAATCCTTTTGCTCTTCCACATCTATAGAATCCCTTAGAATTTTCCTTCATCTTGTCTGCCAGTTAAACCTGATGCATTCTTTTAGCCCTTCTAATTTCTTACTTAAGTGCTCTAATCCTGACTGTACCACCTAGAATCTGCCTTGATATCTAATTTGCAAACTCTAGTTCTATTGTTTCTCCAGCCCTGCAGTCCTCCAGACCTTGAACTTTCATCAATACCATAAGGCCAGCACAGTAGGAAGTAATCTAAAGTGTGAACAAAATAAAAACTGCAAGACCCAGTGCTATAAAGGAAGTTTCATTCCCCCCAAAATGTGACTCAGTTTTTTTTTACCCTTGTATCTTTGTGGAGTTGTGATACAGAGCACTTAATCGAATGTAACTGTGCATAATGAATTCCAAACCACAGGTGGTCTTGAGTGAAGCAATGAAAATATGTTTATTTTTTTAATGCATGTGTTTTTATTGTAAGTTCTTGTTTCCCCAAGCTCTGATGAAAATTGTCTGCTTGTTCATGTGTCATTTAACCAAACTTGAATAATGTTTGAAGTATCAGTCTGAAAGATTCTCATTGCAGCTGCTTGAACACTCCTGCTGCGGCCATTTGGGAATTGATTACATAAGTGCATGACTATCTAATTTGTTTATTCAGAGATGATGTGCAGTATAGGCCTTTCTGTCCCTTCGAGCTCCACTGCCCAGCACCCCTCAATTTAACTCTAAACTTACTCACGGAACAATTTGCAGTGATCTTTAACCTACTGATTGGTACATCTTTAGATTGTGGGAGGAAACCAGAGAAAATCCACACATTCCACACAGAGAATGTACAAATGCCTTACAGATGATATCTGAACTGAACTCCTACACCCTAACCGGTGATAACGTTGTGCTAGCCACTGCCTACTGTGGCACTCAGTTTTAATTTTCTCCTATTGAATTTGGAGCTTATGAAGATCAGCAATAAGTTGGGGTTTTACACGTGGTGAAAGGCATATCCAAATATGGTGCACACATGAAATTGCTGAAAAACTTTAGCTAGCACCTCTGCTTTAGGCAGCTTTGACTGTTGTACGTTTCATTATCTATCATTTACAAAAATCATTGCCTTCTGTGGCAGCAGGAGGAGAAGGGAGGCAGTAAATAATGTCACCCTTCATTCATGCTATTTCATTGTGTTCCTTGCCACTTCATTTGAAGATACATAGACAATCTATGCAAATTCACTAAGACCTTTTACCTATGTCCTTAGGGTGATGTAGTTATAATGTTGCCATCTTTCAATTACTCATCATTGTGGTCTCCTTTTGTGTAAGTTATGAATCCTACTTCTTCATCACAGGATTACTTCCTGTTATATTCGGAAGTTAGATTTGAATTGAGCCAAAGTTTTTAAGTTGCTGGTAAGGCCTGTAAGTACTCAAACTGAAGCAACTATTTTACAATAAAGATTCTGAACTTGAAAGGTCATGTCAATATTATTAATATTACTAATATCATAGTTTAGAGTACTCTGTCAGTGGGCCAGGGTAGAAATTAGTGTGTTTACCCCATTTAGAGGTATAAAATCTAAGGACAGTGTGATCCACCCTTCAAACACCACTGAAGCTGACCTCACCTGGAGCTCATCTTTTAAGTAGCTTAGTTATATACTGAAACTTGATTGGTGGTGGGATTTGGGACAATAAATTTGACACGAACTAAGTCTCAAATAACTGTGTACAGATAGACAGACGTACTTTATTGATCCCGAGGGAAATTAGGTTTTGTTACAGTTGCACCAATCAAGAATAGTGTAGAAATATAGCAATATAAAACCATAAATAATTAAATAATAATAAGTAAATTATGTCAAGTGGAAATTAGTCCAGGACCAGCCTATTGGCTCAGGGAGTCTGATACTCCGAGGGAGGAGTTGTAAAGTTTGATGGCCACAGGCAGGAATGACTTCCTATGACGCTCAGTGTTGCATCTCGGTGGAATGAGTTTCTGGCTGAACGTACTCCTGTGCCTAACCAGTACATTATGGAGTGGATGGGAGACATTGTCCAAGATGGCATGCAACTTGGACAGCATCCTCTTTTCAGACACCACCTTTGGAGAGTCCAGTAGAATGAATAATGGGCTGATAAGTATATTGATAAGGGTCTAGTATCTAAGAGCCATTTTTAAAATGATCACATGCTGGTGTTGTCTTGTTCACCTGCTGTTAACACATGCATTTTTAAACTAATTGCAATTTTGTAAGTATTTATAAATGGTAATATGCATGAAAATTGTTGAATGGATCATTTTTTTAAAACTTTCTCAGATTGTGCAAGCCTGATGAAAAAATGTGTGCAATGCCGAGCAGTTGTGGAACGAAGAGTGCCTTTTATCATGTGTTGTGGTGGAAAAGGTACGGAAGATTCCAATGATGATCTTAGTGAGTCAATTCTTAACACAATCCATTTTTTATTTTCTTTGGATCTCCTTTGCATTTAAATCTTGATATTTGTATAATATATAAATAAGGCTGAATCTGAAAGGGTCTCAGCCAAAGCATCGACTATTTATTTCTTTTCGTAGATGCTGCCTGAATCTCCTGAGTTCTTCCAGCATCTTGTCTGTGTTACTTTGGATTTCCAGCATCTGCAGAATCTGTTTAAACTTTATTCCATTTTCACCAGTGTGACATCATAGAATTATCTACACCAGTGGACTGTAACCTTAACTGTGTAAATGAAATCAGTTGCAATTTAGATGAGGGATTTGGTATTGACAATAAGCTTGTTTGTGCGTACAATTTAGTTAGTTTCTTTCTTAAATCTTGAGTGACGTCAGGAGAGGGAAAGGGAATTGGCAGCCAGTGCACCCCTTTGGCCATTCCCTTCAATAATAAGTATACCACTTAGGGTACTGTTGAGAGGAGATGACCTGCCAGGTCTCTGGCACCTAGTCAGGTTCTGTGATTCAGAAACGAAGGGGGGAGAAGTGGAGTGCAGTGGTGATTAAGGATATATTAAATAGAGGAGCAAAAATCAGTTTCTGTTGATGTGAACGAGACACCCAGATGGTACATTGCCTCCCAGGTGCCAGGGTCAGGAATGTCTCAGGTCAAGTGCACAATGTTCTGCCTAATCCCATCAACTTGCATCGGGACCATAACCCGCCATACCATTACCATCCATGTACTTATCCAAACTTGTCTTAAACGTTGACATCGTGCTTGCATGCTCCACTTGTTCCACCCTCTCATGACTCTCTGAGTGAAGAAATTTCCCTTCTTGTTCCCCTTAAACTTTTCACCTGTCACCCTTAACCCATGACCTCTGGTTGTAGTCCCATCCAACGTCAGTGGAAAAAGCCTGCTTGAATTTACCCTATCTATAACCCTCATGATTTTGCATGCCTCTATCAAGTCTCCTCTCGACACTCGACGTTGCAAAGAATAAAGCCCTAACCTATTCAATCTTTCCCTATAACTCAGGTCTTCCAGACCCAGTAACATCCTTGAAAATTTTCCCTGTACTCTTTCAATCTTATTGACATCTTTCCTGTAGGTGGTGACCAAAATTGCACACATTACTCCAAATTAGGCTTCACCAATGTCTTGTACAACTTCATTATAACATCCCATCTCCTATACTAAATACTTTGATTTATGAAGGCCAATGTGCCAAAAGCTTTCTTTATGACCCTATCTACCTATGAAGCCCTTTAATAAATTATGGGCCTATATTTCCAGATTCCTGTGTTCTACCATAATCCTCAGTGCACCACTGTTCACTGTGTAAGACCTACCCTTGTTGAGATGTTGTGCAACATCTCAAACTTGTCTGCATTAAATTCCATCTGCCATATTTCAGCCCATTTTTCCAGCTGGTGCAGATCCCACTGCAAGCCATGATAACCTTCCTCGCTGTCCATTACATCCCCATTCTTGGTGTTATCCACAGATTTGCTGATCTGAAGTGCAGAGGGACTTGAGAGTCCTCATGCAGGATTACCTGAAGTTCATTTGCAGGTTGAGTTGGTGGTAAGGAAGGCAAATGCAATGTTAGTAGTCATTTTGAGAGCACTAACATATAAAAGTAAGAATGTAATACTGAACTTTTATATGGCATGGGTAAGGCCTCACTTGGAGTATTGTGAGTAGTTGTGGATGTGGATGAAAACTAAGAAAGGATGTGCTGGCATTGGAGAGAGCCCAGAGGAGTTTCAGGAAAATGATCCCAGGAATGAAAAGGTAAACATATGAGGAGCATTTGACTGTTTTGGGACTGTATTTGCTGGAGTTTAGAAGAATAAGGGGTGATCTCATTGAAACCTATCAGATATTGAAAGTCTAGATAGAGTGAATGTGGAGAGAATGTTTTCGATAGTGGGGGAGCCTAGGGCCAGAGGACACAGCCTTAGAACTGAGGGATGTCCATTTAGAACAGAGATGAGAAAAAATGTCTTTACGCAGTGGGTAGTGAATTAATGGAATTCTTTGCCTTGGATAGCGGTGGAGGCCAGGTCATTTGGTATATTTAAGGTAGAGGTTTATAGGTTCTCAATTAACAAGGACATCGAAGATGCCTGAAGGCAGAAGAATGGGGTTGAGAAGGTTAATAAGTGGAGCAGACTCAAAGGGCCAAATGACCTAAATCTGCTCCTATGTCTTATGGTTTTATTATCTTTATATTACCTTTATATTTAATGAAATTGACACACTGTTCTTAAAAATGCATCTTGAAATTTCAGAGAAGGATTACTATATAACTTGCACTTGTGGTGAAGAGTAGTCAGCAATTGGAATAATTTGTGAGAAATGTTGACTATTGCAACAGCCAGATGTTAGTAATAATTCAGAAATATATTTAGGTATAGTATCTTAAAATGTCTCTGTAATGCTTGTAAAATAACATTATAATGGTTATTTTGATGAGTACATAGGTGGAAGGGTTATGGAGGTCTATCAAGCAACTGGGGGTTGATGAGTCTAGGCAGAATTGGACACAAACTAGATACACCAAAGGACCTGTTGCTATGCACTTAGTACTCTACGGCTATAATGGTGAGTTGAAACAGCAGAAAGCTTTCATTAGACTTTTTTTATTTTGTTTAATGTGGCATGATAGCTGGTGAGTTTATAAGGATTTTGAGCATGTGACAGAGATTCTTTATCACCACAAAGATTGAACTACATAGCATAACAACTTGAAAATGAGTGAAACCGTAAATGCAGTTGACCTAACTCCTTTACAATAATGCAAAAATGATATAATTCAGTAAAATGCTCACTTCTGTGTTTTTATCATTAAAAATGGACTCTTGTATTGCAGGCAGTGGAAATATTACTCCTCTTCAGCGAGACAAGGACAATACCAATGTCAATGCTGATGTACAGAAACTCCAGCAACAGTTGCAGGATATCAAGGAGCAGGTAAAATTGGAATTCATTGTAATTTCTAGTTTCAAAAGCCAGAATCCAAACATTAAATGCTTAATTTTTAAATGCAGTGCAGACTAAATTAATAAGTTCTGCTTTCAGAAATGATTAATACAAACAACTGGTGTCCATTTCAAGTTAATCTTAGATCTTTTTCTTTTTTTTAAATAATAGTTCTTAAAGATTTCTACAGATGACTGTTCTAATTTGGTAACCTTATTGGGAGTTGGGGAGGTGGGTAACACTGAATTTGTGACCTGGATTTATAGAAAAAAACATTTGACTTTACTGGGGTATAGTACTGTTTAAACTAGTTGACCAAGAAATGAGTTACAGAATTTTAAAACTGGAGCACTTGCACTCAAATTATTAATGAATGACTAGCAAATACATCTCTATGTTTAAGTAATGCCTCTAGCTGTATTCCTGTGCATTTTTATCCAATCTAAATGAAATAACTCCACTGATTCCAAAATTTGTGAAAAGGATTGCATTTCTGAAGTAATGTATGTCTCATAATGTGTGTCTTTTTCAGTATTTCTCACTGACTCTTGTATATTATTAAGGGTTTTAAGATGCTGTTATATAAAGTAAGAATAAGATTTTGTTGGTAAAAGCCATTAAATTTATAACATTTGTGCATACATAATCAGATTTGGAGGTCTGGAATTTAACTCACTGAGTGAGTTAAAGGGGAGGGTTTGAATGCAAGTTCCTTTCTGGTCTTTGTCTTTAATAACTTATTATTTTTAAATATTCCTCATTCTTAAAAGCATTAATCATGAAATATATAATTGGTTCTATTTCTTAATTTCTAAATATTTTATAATGTTGGAAGCATTCCAAACTGTTTTAAAGGAAAGCCCCAATAGCTTTTACAGCTGACTCTTACTATAGCTGACAGCGGGGTTTCAGGTAGGGTTTCTCCATTGTGTCACAGAGAAGGCCCTCCCATGGCTCAGGGCCCTATTTTTGCTTGTATGAAAGGTCCTTATAGTCAAATAGTCATTTGTATTCAGATTAAGTAAGTTTGGATTTGGAGTGATTGCAGCAAAATTTTACTTATTGTTCCCCTTAAATTCTGATACAAGGTAAATCCAGGTACATATGGGGAAGTGGGTTCTACCAACATGGTTACAAATTATTTGCAATTAATTTAGCTTGCTGAAAATACCGAGACTCTTTATGTGGTTACATCTTTGTTTCTTCCTGTACAGTACATTTAAATTGCATATAAAATGAAGTTAATTTATTTAGTTCTGTGAAAATATGAAATTGAGGAAGGTACTAAGTTCAAACCTTGGATGATTACCTGATACAGCCTTCGTGATTAGTGTTGTGACAAAATTCCTGTTGGGCACATTCATTTTGGTGGAATGCCAGTACATGTCAATAAAACAGCTATGTGAAAACAAGATATTACCGTGCTTTCCTGCTAAAATGAATTGTATTTGATGTGCAGCAGAACATGTAGTTAACAGTGTTTGATGTGTAATTTGTTTCAGACTATGTGCCCTGTTTGCCTGGATCGTTTGAAGAACATGATTTTCCTCTGTGGACATGGGACATGTCAGCTTTGTGGTGATCGAATGAGTGAATGTCCTATCTGCCGCAAAGCCATAGAACGCAGGATTTTACTGTATTAAACTGAGAAAGTATTGTCTGAGTACAGAACACGGAGCACTACACCTGTATCATAGTCCAGAGTAAATTATTTTTGGTAGCCCTTTTGTTTGTAGTATCATGGATGGATCATAAAGTCTGTAGCCTTTTCTATGTTATAATGTTACACTATGGGAACTTGACAATTTATATGCACATTTCTTTATAAGCAGTCATCAAAGTGACATGTTGAGTTGGTTTGTATGGTTGGTATCAGCTCTCAACCTAGCTCCAATTGTATTCCTGCAGTTGATAATTTTTTTGTCTGATCAAGAACAAGGTATAACTTCTGAGTACTGAAAAGATTGTCTTGATGGTTTTTAAAATTTGTTTTAACAAATTCACAGTATATGCACAAATTCTTAAATGTGTTTAGGTTTGCAAACATTTCTGTTACAGATGTGCTTAATTCAGCAGAGGCTAATTTTCTGGAAATTATCATCTGCAACTCAGTAATCCATCTCAAAAAAGACATGAAATTAAATTGTAAATCTGTTTAAAATTTGCGATCCAGTTAATCTATTTTATCTGGAATACAGGTGTTTAAAACGTGCTATTTTAAGGAGAATAATACCTCAGCAATTAATAGGGTGCTATCCTAAGTAGGATTGGGAATTTAAAATGTACCTTGTTATGCTGTCTAATTTTAATACTGCAGAATTCTCACATTTTTTCTCCATAAAACTGGCATCCATTATAAAAATCCCCTTTAATTTGCAGGATCTATCCACTAGAAGAGCATGATAAGGATGTCTTATTTTAGTAGCACCTTTGGTAAATTATCATTTATCAAATTTTGGGGAAATGTTAAAATAGTAGTGTTTTAAATAAAGGCCAAAACCAATTATGTTTGGTTTGTGCTGCAAAAGGTGATTTTTTGGGGGCGGTGGGGGGGGGGGGGAGAGGGGTGGAATCTGAGGTTTATAGTAATTGATAGGTAAACGGCAGTTGAAACCTTGCCATTCAGTGATATAAGTTTTAAATGGTTTGGGCCTTGTACTGACAGAAATTAACATTATGTTTATAAACTAGTTGAAATTGTTAATTGTTAATATATTGTTAATTTGGGAAGCAAGTGATTCTATATTTTTGCATGTTTGGACATACTGGTATATACACTAGTTCCAATTGTAATCATGATCTTCATTGAATCATTTAAATGTTGGTATTTTTACAAGGTTCAGGCACATAAAGATGTATAAAAAATCATATTTTCTTTGAGCGACAGCCTCTGCACTTGGTAGCAGTTCACATCTCAAAAAAATTTGAAGTGTGCTCTAATGCATACACCGATTATATTTGCTTTGCTGGATTGCTGAAATATAGATTAGCTTTTAATTACAAACCATCTTATATGTTGTTAGTTATGTTATGGGTCTGATGCTTTTAAAGAAAGGGAATTTTTGAAGGAACATGTTGTGCAAAATTAGTTTTAAGGTGGTTTATTGATACCCACAAACTTGTTCTCTTGAATTTTGTATGTTGATGCCATTTAAACATTTTAGCTCCAAATCAACTGAATATGCTGTCTGTCCTTCTACAGTGCATAATTGCACCAGCTATCCATTGTCTTAAATGCAGTTATAATTTGCAAAGAGAAGCTGCTATAATACAGATGGCACCATCTTTCTGTAGAAATGAATATTACATCTTGGAGATTCAATACAATGAGCTAAGTTTTATTATCTGGAACAAAGTAATTCTGAAGTTCCAATTCCAGCATAGATTTGAATTAAATTAGCTTCGATGAAGGAAGTGTGAGGGATCTGGATCAGTAACAGCTTTTGAAACAGCATTGAAATTATTTACAATTACATTGATAGATAAATTAAATACACAATTGCTAAATAATTTCTATTTTGAAATTTCTGGAATATGCAAGTCTCTATCGTGTATTTCTACTAAATCATGGCACTGGCACATTGATAAAATAAATCCAGCAAAGTTTCTGGCTTCCTCCATCCACAGTAGCAATTGTGAACGCCAGTTGAATACCTATCGTCAAATCAAATAGTTTCAGTGTTCCTATGTTTGAAAATGTACAGGGAAGCCTATTTCATTATTTGGTTATTTGTGCCTCCTGTGTCTTGGTAAAACTATTTTCACTGCTCTGTCATTTCTGAGAAATTTGCAGCCTGCATGATGATTAAGTTTTTTTTAAAACAGTTTTTAGGATTATACTTCAATACAACTCATAATTGATTTTCAGAATGGTTGAATGATTTAACTATTTCACTTCATTAAATTGTACAAATATATTGAATTTAAAATGTTTTTTGAAAAAAAAATTGAAATGAGGTTTGCACAATTTATTTGTCTAACTGCAATTCATAATTAAAATGAATGATTCCAAATTTCAGTTCTTGACTCTTAGCTCTGCTTGTTAGCTTAAAGATCAGAAAACCACTGTGTTTAATCTGTAAATATGTCTTGATTACAGTTCTGCCTTTATTGTCATTGAAAGTTATTGATAATAATATAGCATTTCAACAATTATTCACACTACTTGAATATGTTTTTGATTGATTAATATCAGTGTTCATAGTATGCCCAAGTGGAACTGGAGTGATGGAAGTCAAGGGGTTCTATTTCTTACAAAAAGATTGTCAAGTAACTTCACACTTAGGTGAAACATACTTCACAACTGTAAATTGTGTTCATTTTCTACTCTGCAACTTAAGCTGTACTGATTGCAATTGCAGGTTTGCTTTGCCTCATAAGCTACCTATTAGCAGTGAAATACACCAAGGATTAAGAATAACTGCTCTGTGATCATTTAGAATTTTGCCTAAGGATTTGATGCTGTAGTTTTTTTTTGTGTTAGTTGCTTATACTTTGGAATTTCATACATGATTATCTACTTAGCATTAATTTTGTGATAGAGTGAACTTGCGTGTAAAGTTGTTAAGTCATTAACTTACTGCCTATTGATTATGTTATGTATAGTAATAATGTTTTTGTAGCATTCATGCAAATTGCCTGGAAATACGTGTTTTTGCCAAATATTTAAACATTTAAAACTAATTACTAATGGATAAGCCGACATTTTGAATTTATTTCTACCCTTTTGTTAACTGCCTTGTTTGTCTCTGTTTTGAAAAGAAATTTGTCTGCTTTTAAAGCTGTGTTTCCTTCATGAACTAAATTTCCTTTGTCTTATTCCTTGCAACATTAATGTAGTGGGTTAGGAGTGGGAATTAAAGAACTTCCCCTTCTATGAGGTACATTCTGACCAAACTGCCTCACTGCTCATTTTTTTTTTTGCTATGTTGTTTAGTGTCTGAACTGTGCTTCTTAATGAAAATTGCACAACCAGGTCAAAGCTTTAGAAATAAAATTTCATTTATATCTTTTGGTTAACCTGCTTGATTTTTAAAATCCAACGAGGGAGAATATTTGAATCATAACTTGGACACAACACTTATCCATCATTCCCCATATAGAATTAGTAAATGGTCTTGCAGATCACTTAAAACAGAAGAAATGCATACTATTGAAGAGCATTACATTGAGGCAAATTATGTTTAATTTCAAATGGAATACAATTATGAATAGCAACACACACAAAATGCTGCAGAAACTCAGCAGGGCAGGCAGTGTCTATGGAACAGGGCTGAGAGCCTTCATCAGAACTGGAAAAGAAGGGGTAAGAAGTCAGACTAAGAGTAAAAAGTACAAGGTGGCAGGTGATAGGTGAAACCGGGGGAGAGGGTGAAGTAAAGAGCTGGGAAGTTGATTGGTGAAAGAGATAAATGGTTGGAGATGGGGAAATCCAATAAGAGAGGACAGAAGACCATGGAAGAAAAGGAAGGGGAAGAGAACCAGAGGGCAGGTAAACAGATAAAGTGAGAGAGAAACGGTGAAGGAGTTGGGGTGGGGGGGGGGAGCAATTACCAGAAGTTTGAAAACTCTGTTCATATCATCAGGTTGGTGGCTACTCAGATGGAATGTAAGGTGTTGCTCCTCCAACCTGAGAGTGACATCATCACAGCACTAGCAGTAGCCGTGGATATGGGAAGTAAAGTTGAAATAAGTACCCACTGGGAGATCCTGCTTTTTCTGGCTAACGGAATGAAGATGCTCAGCAAAGCAGTTACCCAATCTACATCGGGTCTCACTGATTATACAGGAGGCCACTCCAGAAGCACCGAACACAGTATATGACCCCAACAGACTCACAGATGAAGTGTCGCCTCAACTGGAAGGATATTTTTGGGCTCTGAAGGAGGAGGTGTAGAGACAGGTGTGCCACTTGTTCCACATGCAAGGATAAGTACTAGGAGGGAGATCAGTGGGGAGGGATGAATTGAAGTTGTTTAGGGAGCAATTCCTGTGGAAAGTGGTAGGATGGGGGGGGAAAGATATGCTTGTTTGGGTCCCAGTGGAGATGGCGAAAGTTACAGAGAATTATGTGCAGGATGTGGAGGCTAGTGTCTGGTAGGAGGATGGGGTGAAGGCAGATGTGAGCAAAATGGAAGCGATGCAGGTGAGCGCAGTGTTGATGGTGGAGGATTCCATCCAAATTGTTGACAGAAAGAGCTGTCCCAACATGACACATTAGAACACCACTAATCACCAGCAACCACCCAGGGAAAGGTTCCCTTTATTCCTACTCTTTGGCTCCTGCCAGTTAGCTAATTTTCTATTCATGCGCAAACAAGAAAATCTGTAGATGCTGGAAATCCAAGCAACACACTCAAGATGTTGAAGGAACATTTTGTGTGTGTTTCTATTCATGCATATATATTTCCTGTAATGCCATGGGCTCTTGTTAAGCAGCTTCATGTGGCACCTTGTCAAAAGTACACAAAATCCATTGACCTTTGTCTATGTCAGTGGTTCCCACCCTCTTTGATGCCCCACACCCCTAGGAAATATTTGATTAATGTTTGCACCCCCTACAAAAGTAATATCACATTTGAAATGAAGTCTAATTTCTAATTTTTGAACCACATACAATACTGCGGGTGAACAAATTGAACTTAAAAAAAATAAGCTATTAACTCTGTATAAAATGCAAATATAAATTGAGCAGTTAGGTTCTTATTTATTCAGAAAAAAATTGTAAACAGCAAAATCAATCCCAATTGTGAACATAAAATTCAATGACTTCTTTGCTCCTGCTTCTCATTCATGATTTTGTCAAAACGTGGAACTTCCTTGCTGACTGTGATCCTCAGGTCTGCCTGTGGATTCAGGTGATTCCTAGATTTTGTCTTGATTGACAAAAGAGAACTGAATCCAAATTCACACAAGTATGTTGTTGCAAATGGAATGAGGACACTGAGTGCTTTTCCACCAAGTCTTGGAAACATATCCAGTGTTGCATACCAAAACTCCTCCAAAGTCTTGTTTTCAAATTGCATTTCAAGAGCTCGATTTGTCCGCAAATCAATAAAATCTTCCTTCAGCTCCTCATCATCTGACATTTTCTCCAAATTGTAGGAATATGGATTCATGATCCATTCTTCTGAAATCTTCAGGTCTCCAGCAGCAAAATATCCATCAAACAATTCTGAAAGCATTTCCAAATGAGCCATAATTTCTTCACGCACAGTAGGAGTTACGGATCCAGCATCATCAACCATCTCTTCTAGTGAAGGAAAATTGGAGAGACTGCCTCTTTCCATCCTTCAACGCCAAAGACGTAACTTTTCTTTGAAGGCATTCAACTTTTCACAAGCCTTCAATATGTTTATCTCTTTTCCTTGAAGAGGTCATTCATACGAGTGAAAATGTCAGCTAAGTAAGCCAGCATTTGGCCGAATTCCTGTGATTCCATTGCCCCAACTAGATCACATTCACACTCCTCTAGATAAACTTTGATTTCTTCCAGCAGTTCAAAGAAGCGGATTAAAGCTTGTCCTCGTGGCAACCAACAGACTTCTGTGTAGAAAAACAAAACTGAATGCTCATTTCCCAGATCCTCGCAAAATGATTTGAAGATGCGATGGTTCAAAGCACACCCCCCCCCCCCCCCCACCACCAATCCAGTTGATCTTCACACAAGTATCAAGAACTTTCTTCAAATTTGGAGGCAATGTTTTTGATGCCAAAGCATGCCGATGAAGAAAACAATGGGTAACTTGCAAGTCTGGAATCTCCTTTTTCATCAATGCAGAAAAGCCAGATTTATTTCCAAGCATTGCAGGTGCCCCATCAGTGCACACAGATCCAATGACTTTGATATCTAAATCATGTTTGGCAAAGAAATCTTTCACCAGTTCCATCACATCCTTTGCAGTTTTGTTTGTTTTCAGATCTTTACAAAACAGGAAATCTTCCTTCACAGCACCATCATTGACATACCTCACTAATGTGATGAGTTGACTACAATTGGAGACATCAGTTGACTCATCCAACTGAATAGAGATTTTAAGAGGACTAGCTCTGACATCTGAGATTACTTGGTCCAAGATATCTTCACTCAAATCACTGGTTTGGTTGTGAATGACATTATTTGATGGGGGCACCTGTTCAAATTTTTTCGTGCTTCTTTGCCCAGGATAATTGTTGCCATTTCCACTGCACATGGCTTGATGAGATCTTCCGCAATTGTATGGGGCTTCTTGGATTTGGCCACTTTATATGCCACTTGGTATGAAGCAAGAAGTAGTGGTTTTTCAACAGAAACAAAACCTAATTTTGGAAGAGTTCCTTGTGAATCAAAACAAGCTCTTTTGATTTTCAATGACCCAACATCATGTCCTTCAACATCAGCTCTGCCATGTTTGTTCTTGAAGTGCTCTTGAAGCTTGGATGGCTTCAGATTTGAGTTGGAAAACACAACGCTACAAAGAATGCACTGGGGTTTTTGCAAGCCATCATTTCCTGTTGTGCAAGTGAAACCAAAGCACACATAGTCATCATTCCATTTCCTTCTTTTTGACATGATGAAGGGTTAAGGGTAAAGAGAAAAATATGAGCTAATATGAGTAAAACAATCTGACTAAGTCAGGGACGACTGCTTTACTCAACCAGACACACCTATGGAAAAGTATTGCGAGGAATATGCTTTCGAATATTACGATATTATCTGCGGTTACGCTGTGGTGAACTACATATACCTGTCTGGACACGCCCCTGCTGACTGCTCCTGTGGCTCCTCCCACAGACCCCGGTATAAAGGCGATTGAGGCCTGAGCCCGGCCCTCATTCTCCAGGATGCAGTATGGTGGTCAACTACTGCTTGTTCTTTCTTCCAGTCAATAAAAGCCGATATCTCGACTTCACGTCTCAGAGAGAGTTATTGATGGTGCATCATACGCCAAGATAAATCGTCAGGTGGAAATGCTAAGGGGACGCGACGCAAGTTATTAGGCTACTCTGTACTGAATTTACACACCTATTTCCGATGATTACTGGAGATAGGAACTCCCATCACACGATTCAAAGTCCTCAGTGCTAACCATGATACCTCCTCAACTAACACAATTCAAAATTAACAACGATTCCAGAAAAAAAACCTTTTAAGAGAAAAAAAACTTTGAAATTCAGAAACTTCTTTAATGCATTGAGACAAATACGAATGAATGACCAGCTGTTTTTTTTATCAAAATGCAGCTTTTTAAAATTTTATAATTGAATAATTTACCTACTGTCTGCGGGTTTGGTTTTAATGCGAAGTTGTTACTCGGTGGTTGATTCGGGATGTATAAAGATTTTGGCATTATGAGATGACTTTTAACTCTGAGATGTAATCTTCTAGCTAAGATTGATGAGCCTCCTCAACTCTGAGGTGCAATTCCCAAGGTAACACTGATGAGACTCCTCAATTCTGAGGTGTAACTTTCCAGGTAGCACTGATGAGAATCCTCAAAGCTGACTCGGGCAGCGGGAGACTGGAGTGAGTTTACGTTTCTCTCGACTCGGGCAGCGGGATATTGGGAGTGTGCTTGGGACAAACGTTACTACCACTTCTCAAGGCTCACTGGCAGCTGTCTGAGTGATAACTCGTGACTCATCACTCAAGGACACAAGCCACTCTTTGTCGCACCCCATGAAATTCCATCTCGCACCCCAGGTTGGGAACCCCTGGTCTATGTTGCTTGTTATTTCTAGAGAATTCCAACAGATTTGTCAGACAAGATTTCATCTTAAGGAAACCATGCTGACTTTGGCCTATTTTATCATGTACCTCTAAGTATCCCAAAGCCTTATCCTTAAATTAGACTCCGAATATTTTCCCAATCTCTGAAGCCAGGCTAGCTGGCTTATAATTTCCTTTCTTCTGCCTTCACAAAGAGTGGAGTGACATTTGCAAATTTCGACTCTGTTGAACCATTCCAGAATCTAGTGATTCTTGAGAGATCATTACTAGTGCCTCCACATTCTCTTCTACCTCTTTCAGAACACTGGGGTATAGTCCGTCTGTTCCAGGCAACTTAGCTATATTAAGAACTTTCAGCTTCCCAAGCACAGTCTTGGTGGTAACAGCAACCACACTCACTTCTGCTCCCTGACACTCAAATTTCAGACATATTGCTAGTGTCTTCCACAGTGATGACTGACCCAAAATACATACTGAGTACATCCCCTATTTCTTTGTTCTTCTCCTTGTCACGTACACACAACCCTGTAAACATATCAGCAGCACCTGGAGTCTTGTTTTGCTGTTAACAATCACTATTTTATTAGTAACTATGTAATATAGTAACTTAAACCAGGTAAATCAAAAGTTAGCAATGTTATACGCATATATTTGTGTAAATATAATTCCCAAACTCATTCAAGCTCGGGTGGCAAGAGTTACAGTCTCACGATGGTATGTAAGAAAGTTCAGTTCAATCCTCAGGTTAATGTGAGATATTTGTAATCCAAACAAACAGGTGTTGTCGATCTTCCCGTTGTCCTCCAAATCCTCACACGAAGTATCACCAACAGTAGCTTATCACAAAGGGGACCATCTTCAAGGGAACCACCACCCAGGCAAGGGTCGACACACTGGTAGATTCCACAAGGTTACACAACGTGATAGCCACTTATCCAGTTCCACGACATACAAAATAACTTCAACAGTGATTTACCACGGGGGTGCCTTTCTTCAGTGAACTACCACACCCTGACAAAGCGTAAACACACACGTGGTATTCATAAAGGTTTTCCCCTCACCAGAGAACCCACTCCTGCAGATTAACTCTGTGACAAACACACTTTGGTAGTCGAATGGAAACAAGCTCACCCTCACAGTCTACTTGGAGAGAGAATCCAAACAGTGATCTCTTTGTCACTAGGTTTCTTCTGTTTCAAGTCTTCTCTCCTCTCCTCTCTCTGCAAACTTCTAGCTGCAGCACTTGTGAGAGTCATTGTGGATCGATCTCAACTCATCCCTTTGGGCTACTGTAAGTTTAAACCAGTGACTGACTCACTGGTGTCTTTCATTGACTGAAACCATCTTGACTCTGACTGTGTGTCTATGACTGTCCTTGTAAAAAGTAAAAAAGCTGCAGAGGAACCATAACATTCATTGACCATCAAAGAACTCAATTTCTCTTCACCATGGCAACTCAGAAGCAGGCAACAGTTCTGCAGTCGGTTTTCTTATCCTCTCTCTCTTTTAAAGGCACAGTCCACATCATCACACTCCTGTCCCGCCACCTCCCCCCCACCCCATTACTACTCCAGCTTCATTTCCAGTGGTTTGGTATCCACTCTAACCTCTCTAACTCTTTATATATCTGAAATACTTTTATTATACTCTTTTATATCATTACCTACCCTACCTTCATATTCCGTCTTTTCTCTCTTTGTGTTTGGTTCAGCTGTGTTCCATTGGTTTTTAAAAGCTTCTCAATCCTCTAACTTTCCACTAATTTTTGCCATACTGTTTGACCATTTCTTTTCCTTATATCCCATCTGACTTCCCTAGTCAGCCATGGTTGCCTCATCTACCCTTTGGAATACTATTTCATTTTTGGGTTGTAGCTATTTGAATTGCCTCCAGAAACTCCAGCCATTTCTGTTCTGCCATCATTCCTGATAGTGTCCCCTTCCAACTAACTTTGGCCAGCTCCTCTCTCATTCCTTTGTAATTCATTTTACTGATTCATCTGACTTTATCTTCTCCATTTCAAATTGCAAGGTGAATTCTATCATATCCGCCTCCCAAGGGTTTTTTTTTTTACCTTAAGCTCTCTAATCAAATCTGATTCATTACACAACATCCAGTCCAGAATAGCCTTTCCTCTAATGGCTGCTCTAAAAAAATATCTGACAGGCATTCTACAAATTCCCTCTCTTGTGGTCCAGCACCAACCTGATTTTCCAATCTACTCCATAATGAAATCCTCCATGACTATCGTAACTTTGCCCATTTTACACTACTTTTTAATCTGTTGTAATACTTACCCACATCCTGGCTCCTGTTCAGATGCCTGTACATAACTCCTTTTCACCCTTGCAATTTCTTAACTCTATCCACAAGGTTTCTACGTCTTCTGATCCTTTGTCACCACTACCTAAGCATTTGACTTTGTTTTTTATCAATAAAACCACCTTTGTCTACCTGCCTGTCTTTTTGCTATAATGTGTATCCTTGGATGTTATGCTCCCCAGTATGATCTTTGAGCCATGACTCAGTGATGCCCAAAAGATCATACCTGCCAATTTCTTAACTGCACTGCAAAATCATCTGTCTTATTTCATATACTGCTTGAATTCTAAATGTAACACCTTCAGTCCCGTTTTGTCACCCTTTCAGATTGTGCACCCATGTTACATTTCAACTCTTTCCACTGACTGCAATTTTGCTCAATCAACTGTCTGTCTTTCCTCTCAGTTTCACTACAATCCGCATCTACTTGTATACCAACTGCCCCCTCCTCATCCCTATCACTCCAGTTCTCATGTCCCTGTCAATTATTTTAAGCCGGCCCCAGCAACTCTAGCAAACTTGCAAGGATATTGGACCTTCTTGGGTTTAGGTGTAACCAGTCCTTTCAGAACAGGTCACAAGGTCCCCAGAAATTTGAATCCCTGACGCTTGCACAATTCTTCAGCCAAACGTTAACCTGCTAAATCATCCTATTCTTATCCTCACTGGCAGTAATCCAGAGGTTACTACCCTGGAGGTTCTGCTTTTCAGCTTTTTAATCTAACTCCCTATATTATCCCTTCACAATTTCCTCTCTTTTCCTACCTATGTCATTGATAACCAATATGGACCATGACTTCTGGATTCTGACTGAGATCAAAACTGCACAAAATACATGAATATGATCTCACTAAAGCCTACAAAGTAAAATGTTGTTCATCGTGTCCTCCAAGGCCTTTGCAATAAAAGTCAACATTTCATAAGAAATAGCAGCAGGAGTCAGCCATCTGGCCTGTCGAGCCTGCTCCGCCATTCAATAAGATCATGGCTGATCTGGCCATGGACTCATCGCCACCTACCTGCCTTTTCCCCATAACCCTCAATTCTTCTGGGATGCAAAAATCCATCCAAACTTATCTTAAATATATTTACTGATGTAGCCTCTTCTGCTTCATTGGGCAGAGAGTTCCACAGATTTACCACTCTTTGTGCCTGTATATAAATATGATTTTATTTACATAGGTATCCTAATCTCTTTGGTCAATTAAACTGCAATTAATATTATTATTTTTCTATACTTTATAACAGAGGAAATAACACGTCTCCTTCTCATTATACACACTTTGCCACCTTTCTGCCTCACACTTCGACTGTTTTTGCAACAGATTTTGCATCTGTTTTTGCTCAATTTGTAATCATGATTGTTTGTTGGGAGTTTGGGGAGATTTTGCAGGTCAACAAATACACTCAAAAACTTCTATGGTTGTACCGTGGAGAGTGTTCTGACAGGCTGCATCACTGTCTGGTGTGGAAGGGCTACCGCACAGGACCGAAAGAAGCTGCAGAATGTTGTAAATCCAGTCAGCTCCATCCTGGGTTCTAGCCTACAGGGTGCACGGAGTATCTTCAGGGGAGGTGTCTCAGAAAGGCAGTGTCCACTATTAAAGACCTCCAGCACCAAGGGCATGCCCTTTTCTCACTGTTACCATCAGGTAGGAGGTACAGAAGCCTGAAGGCACACACTCAGCGATTCAGGAACAACTTCTTCCCCTCTGCCATCTGACTCCTAAATGGACATTGAAGCTTTGGACACTACTTCACTTTTTTAATATACTGTACAGTATTTCTGTTTTTGTAAGGTTTTTCAATCTATTCAATATATGTCATTGATTAGCTTGTTATTTATTATTATGTTTTATTTTGATTTTTTTTCTCTCTGCTAGATTACGTATTGTATTGTGGGGTGCTAAGTTAATAAATTTCCCATCATATACCGATGATAATAAACCTGATTCTGATTCTGATTTACTTAAGTAGTGGTTCACTTTATTTAATTATTGGGAACCATAGCTGAGACCTCAGTCTCTACCTATCACTAAAAGGGCCTATGTATTCCGATTTATTCTGTCTAGGTTCTATTAACCAGTTTTCTAGCAGCACCTCTGGCAAAACCCAGCCTGAGTCTTTATGATGTGGATTTCTCCACTGAATGCCTTTTAAGTAATCTAGCTGCATCCACTGCTTTCTCCCTTTCTGTGCTCCCCAATCATGTCCACTTTGCAAGTAACATCATCAAAAACTTTTCTTGTCAAACCCGGAGTTTCCTCTTCAAGCATCATAATTGCAACTTCTTAAAAAGTCAAAGTAAACTTATTATCAAAGTACATTATGTCAGCATATACAACACTGAAATTCATTAGCTGTGAGCATACTCAGGATATCTATTTGATAGTAATTATAGCAGGATCAATGAAAAATTGGCTAGTGTGCAGAAGACAACAAACTATGCAATTGCAAATATAAATAAATGACAAAAACATTAGATGGTGAGCTGGTCATGGAAAGTAAGATAATTGTGGATACATTCCAATGATGGGACAAGTAAAGCTGAGTATAGTTATCCCCCTTTATTCGAGAGCCTGATGGTTGAGGGACAGTAACTTCTTGAACCTGGTGGTGCGAGTCCTGAGGCTGGTGTACCTTTTACCTGATGGCAACAGAGAAAATAGATCATGTCCTGTGTGGTGGGGAATCTCTGATATGGATGCTGCCTTCCTATGACAGTGGTTTATGTAGATGGGCTCAATGCTTGGGAGGACTTTATCCATGATGTACTGGGCCGAGTCTACTAATTTTTTTGTAGGAATTTCTGTCAAAGGCTTTGGTATTTCTACCCCAAGCTGTGATGCAGCCAGTCAATATACTCTGCACTACCCATCTATAGAAGTTTGTCAAAGTTTTAGATGTCATCTTTGAAAACTCCTAAGAAAGTATAGGCATTGCCATGCTTTCTTGGCAATTGCAATTACACACTGCATCCAGGACAGGTCCTCTGAAATAGCAACACACAGGAATTTAAATTTGCTAACCCTCCGATGAGGACTGGCTCATGGACCTCTGGTTTCCCTCTCCTAAAGTCTATAATCATTTCCTTGCTCTTTCTGACATTGAATGAGAGGTTGTTGGTATGATATGACTCAGCTAGATTTTCAATCTTCTTCCTATATGCCGATTCATCACCACCTTTGATTTTGCCAATGACAGTGGAGTCAGCAGCAAACTTGAATATGGCATTGGAGCTGTGCTTAGCCACACAGTCATAAGTGTAAAGCAAGCAGAGCAGGAGGCTAAGCACACAGTTTTGTGGTGCCTAGTTTACGAAGTATTGAATGGCAACACACACCTTTCATTGATTCTATTGTACTTCCTTGTTCTACAGTGACTGCCTGCAGGAAAATGAATCTCAGGTTAGTATATGGTGACATACATGTAATTTGATAATAAATTTATTTTGAACCTGATTGTACACACCTGGTTAACTGTGCTGCTTTTCCCAAATTGAATATCAGTAATAGGCTCATTTCTTTTACTTCGAACTTTTCCAGATCTAAGGAATTCTGTAGGGTTAAGCTCAGGATGAAGGTTATATCCAGGGAATTTATAATCAATCATTTTAGTTCCTATCATCCAGTATTTTTTCATTCCTTTATGCCAGATACTCACATCATACCTTTGATTTATTATTTTTGTATACTATTTGTGTTTTTTTAAACTGGAAGACAATCTTCATTTTCACATTAGCCATTTTAAATTTCTACTGCCTGAGTTGTGAAGGAAGCAAGATTGGTTTGGTAGCTGTCTTCGTTTTTACAAGGATGTAAAAGCCTTCTCATCTGTTTTCATATTTCATGCTGGTTGCCTCAGACCAGAATGAAATACGAAATCAAAAGGATGTTCAACCACATTTTTAAAAGTTTGACCAGCATTTTAATGAATAGAAGCGTTTGCCACTAGTAGGTGGTTTGAAACCATTCAAGGTGACTGACGAAAGATAAGGAGGAATGGGAGGGGAAATCCTCATGAACGTTTCTAATGCTTAATAAGACGAAGTAATTTAGTTCCATCTGCAGACTTGTGTTTGTTAATATTCAGATTATGAATAAATTAGCACGCTGAATAGGTTGCCTGCTATTAGATGGCCTCAATTTCATTTCCATCAGAATTGGGCAGGTTATTATCTATGGGCAGTGATTTATGGGCCAAGTGAAATGATGATCATTTCTCCATTCCCACAACCTTTTCTGCCATACATATAAAGTGCAGGTAAACAATGCATGGACTCACAGCCTAACTAGAGGTATCTTAACCTGATGGCAACTAATTTAGCCCACTGCTCCAGTTAAAATGAATTGAATTGAATTGACTTTATTACTTACATCCTTCAAAATATGAGGAGTAAAAATCTTTACGTTATGTCTCCATTCAAGTGTGCAATGTGCAATTATAGTAAGTTATAATAAATATTATGTACAGCAGGATAGTCAATATAACATAGAAATACAGTTGTGTCAGCATGAATTAAGCAGTCTGATGGCCTGGTGAAAGAAGCTGTCCTGGAGCCTGTTGGTCCTGGCCTTTATACTGCAGTACCGTTTCCCAGATGGTAGCAACTGATGTCTATAGGGGCCAGCCTGTCTCCATTCCTCCTGTAGTCCACAACCAGCTCCTTTGTTTTTGTGACATTTAAGGAGAGGTTGTTCTCTTGACACCACTGTGTCAGGGTGATGACTTGTTGTCTGTTTATAGTGTCGTCAGCAAATTTAATTAGCAGATTGGAGCTGTGGGTGGTGACACAGTCATGGGTGTATAAAGAATAAAGGAGGGGGCTTAGCACACAGCCCTGAGGGGCACCCGTGTTGAGGGTCAGAGGGGCAGAGGTGAGGGAACCCACTCTTACCATCTGCTGGCGATCTGACATGAGGGCCAGGATCCAGCTACACCAGGCAGGGTGAAGGCCGAGGTCTCTGAGCTTCCACCCAAGTGTGTGTGCTGCTGAAAGCTGACAGTCCTGATGTGACAAATCTCTGCAGAAAGCTGTAAGAGATCAATGCTGACTACACTCAGCAGGCCGGTCAGGCAGCATCTGTGGAAAGCAATACTGTTAACATTGTTGGCTGAACAGCCCCTCATTCGATTTTGGGAAGGAGCAATAACGATATTTCCACTTGCACAGGATGAAGGAGGAACGTATATGGAAAAAGAAATGCTTTTGATTGATAATTTAACAGAGAATTCTCCTTGCCATCACCACCACGATCTTCCTGTGTGTGTGTCTACTGAGCCGGCAAGGCTCAGAGTACATGTGAACAGCTTGTCCTCCATCTGGGCGCCTGTAATGTCAACTATTTCAGGTCAATTGCTCTCTTCTCAACTTGTGTCAGCTTTCCCTGCTCCCTCATCCCTTGGCATGATTTATTGCTTTTCTCTATCCATGATTTAGACAAATGAGGTGGCTAAAACTCATATGTTTGCAGATATGGTAAAGCTCCATTAATCTGACACTAATGCCAAACCACTTTTAATTCTTCTCAAGTGTTTCACAATACAATGGTGTAATAAAATTTACAGTGATCCCACTAAGTTTCACAGGAGTTTGGGACACACTGAGGTGCGATTAAGGGAAGCTTAGCAACCAAGGCCTGGTGAGTGGAAAGAGCACAGGAACCAGGGCCTTAGTGATTTGGCAGGAGTGGTGGCAGTTGAGGCCCCGGTGTGTTAAAGGAAGTCTGGGATCCAGTGCCCAAAATGTGAAATGCACATCAGTGACTTTATAGAATGTGCAGGAACAGGAGCCCTGGTATGTTAAAAAGAATATGGGAGCAAAACATAGCACCAATTTAGTTCCTCAGCACCAGCTATCTTGTCGATACTATAAAAATATGAAGTCACAGCTTAAAAAATATAAAATAAACTGCAATTCTCTGCAAAAGTTTTTGGCACATGTATATAGTTAGGGTGCCTAAGACTTTTGCACAGTACTCTATTTGCCAAAGTGGAGCAGAGAGTGAACTTGTAAGCCTGGCGGGGACAAAGAATGTCGGGAATGGTGAGGGTGAATCACTGCCGGAGGGGTGTGGAGCAGGTGGCAGGGAAGGAGTAGCAGGTGCAGACACACCCAGCACTGAGACACCAGGCCATGCCATTTGATCCCAAACAATTGGTTTATTGATCATTACAGAATGTCTCTCTGATGCTTCCCTCTACTCCCCTGCTCCATTTCCCTTTCTCAATGATGATTCCCCTCTCCCTGATCCCTTCCCACTCACCCACATCAGAATCAGGTTTATTATCACTCACATATCTCAAGAAATGTGATTTTTATCGATAGCTGTACAATGCAATACATAAAATTGCTACATACTGTGCAAAGGTCTGAGAAGCCCTAGCTACATATATGTGCCTAAGGCTTTTGCACATACTGTATATACAGAGTGAAATAGGTTTGGCTGTAAGACAAGGACTCGACACAAAAAATTGCTGGACATGTACAATTGATCAGATGGCATTTGGAAAGTGAGGAGGCCGATTTCATACACTCCTCTTTAGCAGAGCTCCAGGATTTTGTTTGTATTGACATTTATTTGTTCACTGGATCTTGGCATGTCTAACACCAACATTCATTGGCTCACAAAGTGAGGTGGTGATTAAGAATCCACCACACTGGTTGGTCTGGAATCACCTGTAGGCCAAACGAGGCAAAGTGGCAGGTCTCCTTCCGTGGAGGACAATAATCTCAACGATTCATGGATATTGTTTCTGAGGTAAGCCAGCCTTAACTTCCCATCTGCCATGGGATTTGAGCTCGTTCCTCTGGATCACTTGTTGCCAACATTGTAACTCGCCCACCAATTCAGCAGGTCAGGCAGCATCTATGGAAAAGAGTAAACAGTCGATGTTTCAGACCCGAGCCTTCTTAAGGGCTCAGACTCTTCGTAAGGGTCTCAGTCTGAAACGACAAATGTTGACTCTTTCCCATAGATTTTGCCTGACCTGCTGAGTTCCTCCAGCATTTTGTGTGTGTTGTTTCAGACTTCTTGCATCTGCAGGTCTCCTTGTGTTGGCGATGTGCTGATTACTCCCCAGTGATTGCGTTTTCCTACCAAAGCTATGAATGTTTGTAATGTATGCTATTCTGAAAGTGAATGGATTCTGGATTAATGGGGTTTGTTAGATCATAATGAACCAGAATTTGATGAGCTCTTGCTAACCATATGTTCTGCGTACTTCAAAAAAAAATCCAAAGTAATCCTCCCAGTGGAAGTTTTGAGTGTGCGAGTCAATGAGGCACCTCTGTACTAGATCCAGATCGTGCTGGGAGAAGCAAACAAGCCCAAGGCAGCAAAACAGAAAAAAATCGACAGCTAGCTAAAGCAAGTTTGTTTTTGAAACAGAACTATTAAAAATTGCATGAATTGGGCATTGAAATAAATGTAAAATGTGTTCAGAACAATGGAAAAATTGTTAAATAAGCTTTTAAAACCAAATGTCTTGTATTATTAAAAATACATAAACTATGACTTCCCAATATCCCTTGTTCTGTTTCACTGAAATAAATGCAGACTTTATTAGGTCACATCCACCCTGCTGTAGCACCTTTAAGTGTGGATCCTCCACAATCTGCTCCCCTGGCGTCTCCAGCATTTGAATGCATTTGGCGAAACTATAGAGAATTTATTCCTCTCCGGGCCTGGTGGCGCATTGGGAGGCAACCTTGACGTTTCTTTAGCTGTTTTCTGCTTTTTTATATGAGGCCAAGCTGCTGTCTCCACGCTCAACTCAGCACAGGTGAGAAGCGTACAAAGAGCCAGCCAGATTTGAACCAGGGACCACTCGCCTCGAAGTCCGGTGTGGAGGCCACTACACTACTGGCTGGCTAAAGTAGTGAATTGCTGCCAGCATAATGTGTGAGAGAGAGAGAAAGAAATCTGAAGTTACAGTTATACCCCAAGACATCAGTGGAATTAGTTCATTTGGCCCATTGAGTCTGCTCTGCCATTCAATTGTGACTGACTTTTATCCCTTTCAACCTCATTCTCCTGCTTTCTCCCCATAACCTTTGATACCCTTACTAATCAAGAAACTCTCAACATCTGCTTGAAATATACCCAATGACTCGGCCCTCACAGCCATCTGTGTCAGTGAATTCTACAGATTCACCACCCTCTGACCGAACAAATTCCTCCTCATCTCGGTTCTAAAGGGATGTCCCTCTAAACTGAGGCTACGCATTAAGCAAGGTTAAGTGCCTTGCTCAAGGACACACACGTAGCCCCAGCCAAGGCTCTAACTCAGGGGTCAGCAACCTTTACCACTGAAAGAGCCACTTGGACCCGTTTCCCACAGAAAAGAAAACACTGGGAGCCGCAAAACCCGTTTGACATTTAAAATGAAATAACACTGCATACAACATTTTGTTTTGCCTTTATGCTATGTATAAACAAACTACAATGTGTTGCATTTATGAAATTGATGAACTCCTGCAGAGAAAACGAAATTACATTTCTGCATGCAACAAAAACATTTTGAACTCCGAAAAAAAGAGGTTGGGTTGAAGGTTACTTTTAAGTAAAATACTCAATGTCTATTTGAGTTCTTCTTGTATTTATGAAAAATGCCAAACTTAAATTTGCCGCCAGCAGCAAACCAAAAATAACGTCAGCCAGCTGTCAACCTGAAAAATAAAAGGACTATTTCACTGAACAATGAAAACATATGAATATACGTAAAATAATAGGCAATTAAAATATTTATCATACTTGTTCAGGTTGACTCACACCTGACAATGCAGTCGTATTCAGTAGGGATGGATCGATGCTTAGGGGAGTGACCGGGAAGGATAATGTGTTTTTTTTTCCTCTCTGAACTCACAGAAGCGTTTCCCAAATGATGTTTGCATTGCGATGATTGCAGAATGTAAATACTCCGAATTTATCATGTCGTGACCTTGTTTGAACTCTCTCAAATTGGGGAAGTGAGACAATGTGCCTTTCTGTAAATCTCTGGCAAGCACTGTCAACTTGCACTCGAATGCCAAAACATCCTCCAACATGTGCAGAGCTGTACGTCCTTACCCCGTTGAAGAGCTGTGTTCAGCGTGTTCAGGTGCGCTGTCATGTCTACCATGAAGTGTAGCTTTTCCAGCCACTCTGGCTGTTCCAGCTCAGGAAAGTTGAGCCCTTTGCTGCCCAGGAAAGTTTTCACTTCTTCCAGACACGTGACAAAGCGTTTCAGCACCTCCCCTCTGGACAGCCAGCGATAAAAACACGTTGTAGCGGTGTGCTACACGCAGTCAGTAAACTGCAGTCAAAGATAGCTTTATTCGAACTAAACAGCCTTGCTTTTAAGCCTCCCTCAACCCGCCCCCCATGGGCGCGGATGCTGCAAAAGACACGTACTCACAAACCCCCGTAGGCTATCTCCCTTAGCCTGAACGCTGGCTAATTGTGAGCCGGTTCGGATGTGTCAGGAAATGGGTCGCCACAACGTCTTATTTAGATTGTACAAGATCACCATAATCTTCAAATTTAGATTTACATTTCAAAAACTAACAAACTAACATAAAATACATTTTAATTAAATACTGACCATGTAGCGGTGTGCTACACGCAGCGCTAAAATTACGACACGGAGTCGGTAACTGCAGTCGAAGGAAAAAACTTTATTCGAAATCTTCAGCCTCACTTTTAAGCCTCCCTCAACCTGCCCCCCCCCCCCATGGCGCAGAGGCTCCAAAGCTCTGTGCTCGCAAACCCCCGTAGGCTATCTAATTGTGAGCCGGTTTGGATGTGCCAGGAAAAGGGTCGCCACAACCAATTATTTCCCAAAGCAACAGGGAGCCGCAGCATAGACGTAAAAGAGCCACATGTGGCTCCGGAGCCGCGGGTTGCCGACCCCCGCTCTAACTAGTGACCTTCTGATTACTAGACCGATGTCTTAACCATTTGGCCATTTACATTACAGTTAATGTTAATGGACAAATTATTCTGCAAAGGCAACATTTATTTAACAATCGTTTGGAGTAATTTTAACTCAAAGATATTGGTATATTTTCACAATCTTTTTCTGGAACATTATTTGTAAGTCATTCTTGGCTTAGCTACGAATAACTTGATAAAATTTGAACTGGATTTCTGCTGGCTTTCAGGAAAAGGTATTGTCTTCAAGACACCAACCAACAACAGGAAGTTTGGAAGCAATTTCTTTTTCCCTGGCTCACAGAGTATCACCTGGTGTAAAGAAAACGCATGAGGAAAAAGTAGCATCTTATTATATCTTTCATAAAAGACTCAACTTCATTTTCAGTGAGCTATTTTTAAACTGGATTGTGTAGGCAATTTGTTCTGACATGCTATTGAAATCAGTAATACTAACATGCCAGTTTGTTGCTATGCAGAAAACTGTCACCTTTCTAGCTTTTGATTAATAATGCAAATTTTTAAAGAAAAACAGGTACTTTTAAGTACTGTGTTTTAGCATGAAAGAGTGGCTACCAAACAGGGAGCTTAGAAACATTTGTAAACTCTGCACTGCTGAAGCACTGAAGTTATGAGATTGAGCAGGGAAGTTCTCATTCCAGAGGCTCTGAACAAATGATCACCAGATAGGTAGAAGGCCACGAGATGAAAGAGCAGAATTAGGCCATTCGGTCTATTGACTGCTCTGCCATTCCATCGTGGCTTATTTATTACCCATCGCAATCCTATTCCCTTGCCTTCCCACCCTACCTATAACCATTGATGCTCTGACTAATCAAGAACCTATCAATCTCCACTTTAGTTATACTCAATGACTTGGCCTCCACAACCATCTGTGGTAATGAATTCCAGAGATTCATTATCTTCTGGCTAAAGAAATTTGGTTACCTTCTATTGTTTTTCAGAAGTTTCCCAATCATCTAATTTCCACAGATTTTTGCTACATTATATGGCCTCTCTTTTTCTTTTATGCTGTCTTTGACTTCCTTTGATAGCCATGGTTGCACTCATCCACCATTTAGAACACTTTGGGCATGTATCTATCCCGCACCTTCTGAATTGCCCCAGGAACTCCAAACATTGCTGTTCTGCCATCATCCCTGCCTGTGTTCCCCTCCAATTAATTTTGGTCAACTCCTCTCTCATGCCTCTGTAATTCTCTTTACTTCATTGGAACACTGATACATCTAACTTCATCTTCTCCACCTCAAATTGAAAGGTAAATTCTTATATTATGATCACTGCCTCTTAAGTGATCCTTTCCTTAAGCTCCCTGATCAAATCTGGTTCATTACCACAACACCCAATCCAGAATTCCTTTTCCCTTGGTAGTCTCAACCACAAGCTGCTCCAAAAAGCCATCTGTTAGGCATTCTACAAATTCCGTCTCTCGGGATCCAGCATCAACCTAATTTTCCCCATCTTGCTGCGTATTGAAATTCCCTGTGACTATTGTAACTTTCCCCTTTTTACTTGTCTTTTCTATCTACTGTTGCAATCTGTATCTTACATCCCGGCCACAATTTAAAGGCCTGTATCTAACTCCCATCAGGGTCTTTTTACTCTTGCAGTTTTTTAACCCTACCCACAAGGTTTCTACACCTTCTGGTCTTATATCACCTCTTTCTAGGAGTTGATTTCATTTTGTTACCAACAGAGCCATCCCACCACTTCTGCCCACCAGCCTGTCCGTATGATAGTGTAGGAAGTCTGTTGCTGTAGATCTTAAAGAAAACTAATTTTGACTGCAGGTTCTGGCCATGTTGGATAGGGGAAGTGGGTCAGGAGTTAACTCCAATTTATGGCTAGGAGAGTGAAGGAGAGACTCATACCATTTGAATAAGATTTGAAGACATTAAGATCACGTAGATGTAGTCAAAAAAAAACTGGAGAAATATTTTTTTATTTTGTATTCTTCTGGAAGAACTATTTGTACTTTTTGAATTAGGTGAATCTGATTCAAATTCCAGAATTGTATTTGTTTACTCTGGTCACATGTAACAGGATACAGTCGAAAACCTTCTGGTTGTGCACCAGTCAGATTATGACATATGACAAGGTAGTTAAAAGAAAGGACGGAGTGACGAATGTGGTGTCACAGTTACAGAGAGCGTAGATACATAATGGGCTGCAATAGTGTCGATTGGGAGATCAAGTTTAATTACATGAATTAATTCATTTGTGTGCAATTCTGTCCTCTTTAGGATAGATTGCTCTACATAGATGACACATCTAGTCACAAGAAATTCATGGTGCACTTAATGCAGCCAATGTGCAAACATGAAAGGCCCATGTCTACAAATAGTAAGATGGATAGGCTGCTTAGAGAGGTGATTGAAAGCAAAGAAACTGAGAATGTGGCCACAGAGGGCCTGGCTTTGTAACACTAACTGCCGATATTGGCATAACAATGGCAGAATGGAAATTCAACCTGGTACAGTCCTTGTCTATAGCGTTCTTTGTTTCCTACTTCATATTCCACTTACACTTGTGCTCTTTGCACTCCTTGAAATGATAAGTTAATTAGGGAATTTATCCAAACCCATTAGGTATTGACTAATTTAGTCAAATGCAAAAGTCATATGTGTTAGTGATTTTGAAAATTTGTGCATTTTATTTGCTTTCTGAGGGAGTCTTGATATAGAAAAGGCCTTCATGGCAGAGGGAGCAAATCCAGGAGAGACGTTCCAAGCCACATTCTCCCAAGCCCCTGTGATGACTGACAAAACTACATACACAAAATGCTGGAGGAACTCAGCAGGTCAGGCAGCATCTATGGAGAGGAATAAAGAGGTGACTTTTTGGGCCAAGACCTTTCTTGGATGAAGGGTCTCTGCCTGAAATGTTGAATATTTATTCTTTACCATAGATTCTGGCTGACCTGCTGAATTCCTCCAGCATTTTGTGCGCATGTATTGCTCTGGATTTCCAGCATCTGCAGAATCTCTTGGGTTTATGACATAAAAAGCTAAATTGTTGGAGGTCTAGAAATGGCTTTCCTGCCTTTTGCAAAATAGGACTTAAATTTGTGTTTGTGGCTATAAAATATCACCTAATTAATTATGCACATTTAATTGTTAAGAAGAACTTATTAAAAAAGTAAAATTTATCTAATTTATTTAGTGTAATAAATGCTGATAATTGTTGCAGCATTTTATTCCCAATTTGGCTGTCCTGACAATATCTCATTGAAGAATTGATTAACAACTTAATAGTCACGAGTAATTGAAAACCAGCTGGCCTCACAGCACTGGATGCCAAGTAGTTGACATATATCTCAGCCACTTGTTCTTCTAATTCAATATGTTGCTGTGGATTCCACATGATGGCAGTAAAGGCTTTTGTTCCATGTGCAGTAGGATAACAATAAAGACCTGTCTATCACTTAGTTTAGCACATAAGCTGCTGGAGGAACTCAGCAGGCAGCCTCTATGGGGGGTGAGGGGGGGGGGTGGTTTGAATAATCAGTTGACGTTTCAGGCTGAGGTCAATGCTGATGAAAGATTTTGGCCTGAAACGTTGACTGTTTATTCCTCTCCATAGATGCTGCCTGACTTGCTGAGTTCCTCCGGCATTTTGTCTCTGGATTGCCGGCATCTGCACAATCACTTGCATTTATGATTTTTTGGCTATGACTTAAGCTTGATTGAAAAAGGGTCTCGTGCTTTCCTGGCACATATGATGAATAAACTCTTCTCTGGCTTCCAGCCAGATACAGATATTGATTTTATGTTTCAATGCCAAACTCTGTCACCTTCATCAGGGACGATGCCTGGGCATGGTTAGTCTGGTGATATTGATACCCCTGTAATCCGTCCCTCCTGATTGGTTAGTCCTCATTCAATCAAGTTTCCGCTGTCCCACCTTGGTTACAATCCAATTCCAGTTCCTTCTTGGAAAGAGATTTAATTTTTGTTAAAACACGAGGAGACCATTTCGCTGCCCACCAGAGAAAACAGGATCTCCCAGTGACCACACATTTTAATTCCATGTCCCATTCCCATTCTGATATGTCTATCCATGGCCTCCTCTATTGTCAAAATGAAGCCACACTCAGGTTGGAGGAACAACACCTTATATTCTTTCTGGGTTGCCTCCAACCTGATGGAATGAACATTGATTTCTCTAACTTCCATTAATGCCCCCTTCCCTTCTTACCCCATCCCTTATGTATTTATTTATTTATTATTCCCCCCCCCCTTTTTTTCTTTCTTTTTTTCTCTCTCTGTTCCTCTCAAATCATTCCTTGCCTGTTCTCCATCTCTCTCTGGTGCTCCCCTCCCCCTTTCTTTCTCCCATGATCCTTTCCCTTCTCCAGCTCTGTATCCCTTTTGCCAATCAACTTTCCAGCTCTTAACTTCATCCCTCCCCCCTGTCTTCTCCTATCATTTTGTATCTCCCCTCCCCCTCCCACTTTCAAATTTCTTACTATCTCTTCTTTCAGTTAGTCCTGACGAAGGGTCTCCGCCGAAATGTCGACAGCGCTTCTCCCTATAGATGCTGCCTGGCCTGCTACGTTCCACCAGCATTTTGTGTGTGTTGCTTCATTTTTGTTAAAATTCTTTCCCTCTAGATTTATTTCAATGGTTTCCTTCACCAGGCAGACCCTAAACCCAGTAGTGGCCCAGTAGTTTTGTATCATTGAAGTCAATCCTGTGGCCATTGTGCATGCAATGTTCTGTTTCTCTGAGTAACCCAAACAGATACACCTCCTGCGCTCCTTGATGTAAGTTTCCACCATGCATCCTGAAGGCTGCTCTGCATTCACAGGACACCAGCTGTCCTTTGACTTTAAGAAGAGAGGAAGGCAAAAGAAAGGAAATTATAGGCCAGTTAGCCTAAACTCAGTGTTTGGGAAAGTGTTGGAGTCTATTGCTAAGGAGGAGATTTTGTGGAGACAAATGATAAAATAAGCCAAAGTCAGCATGATTTCTGTGAAGGGAAATCTGAGTTCTTTGAGGAAGTAACAAGCAGCGTGGACAAAGGAGAGGCAGTGGATGTCATTTACTTGGATTTTCAGAAGCATTTGATAAGGTGCCACACATGAGGCTGCTTAACAAGATAAAATTCTGGCATGGATAGAGGATTTGTTGACAGGCAGGGGGCAGTGAGTGGGAATAAAGGGCGCCTTTTCTGGTAGACTGCTGGTGACTAAGTGGTGTTCCTTGGGGATCAATATTGGGACCGTTGCTTTTCACATTGTTTGTCAGTGATTCAGATAATAGAATTGACGGCTTTGTGGCAAAGTTGCAGATGTTACAAAGATAGATGAAAGGGTAGGTAGTGCTGAGGACTTAGACAAATTGGAAGAATGGGCAAAAAAGTGGCAGATGGAATAGGGTTGGAAAACATATGATAATGCATTTTGCTAGAAAGGACAATAGTGCAGACTGTTATCTAAATAGGAACAAGGTTCAAACTTCAGAGGTGCTTGAAGAATTTAGGAGTCCTCATGTAAGGCTCCCAGAAGTTAATTTACAGGTTGATACTGTGGTAAGGAATGCAATAATGGCATTTATTTCAGGGGGAATAGAATATAAAAGCAAGGAGATAATGCAAAGCCTTTATAAGTCACTAGTCAGGCTGCACTTGGAGTATTATCAACAGTTTTGGGCCGCATACCTGAGAAAGGATGTATTGTCATTGGAGAGAGTTCAGAGGAGGTTCATGAGGATGATTCCAGAAATGAAGGGGTTAACATATGAGGAACGCTTGGCAGCTTTGGGCCTGTCCTCACTGGAAGTTAGAAGAGTGCGTGGGGATCCCACTGAAACCCACCGAATGTTGAAAGGATTAGATAGGGTAGATGTGGAGAAGATGTTTCCTATATTGGGGGTATCCAGAACTAGAGGGCACAGTCTCAAAATTGAGGGGCAACCCTTTAGAACAGGAGTAAGGAGAATTTTTTTTAGCTAGAGAGGAGTGAATCTGTGAAATGCTCTGCCATGGACTGTGGTGGAGGCCAAGTCCATACGTATATTTAAGACGGAAGTTGATATTTTCGTTTTCGGCATTAATGGCTATGGCGAGAAAGGAGGTGTATGGAGCTGAGTGGGATCCTGGATCAGCCATGATGGATTGGCAGAGCAGACTCAAAGGGCTGAATGGCCTAATTCTGCCCCCTAATTTTTATGGTCTTATGGACCCGCATAAGCTGTGATTTGAGCTTCCTTATGGGTTTGTGGATGGTATTAATCCATTATATCTTCAGGATCCTGGCAATCCTTCCAGAAATATGGAAATGTAGGGAAGACAGGCAGGAGCAATAAGTTCTTCCTCATTGTTAGGTTTCCTGGTTTTTCTGTCAGCCCTTTAAAGGGCCTGATTCCTTTCCTACACCTTGTAGCCATTCTGTATGAACATTGTGTGTAATCGGCTTATTTCCTCATGGAGACTCTCTGGGTTTGAAATAGTCTTTTTAACAAAGATGAATGTCTCGCTCTAATTAAGAACTGGAATTCGATTGTAAGAAAGGTGGGACAGCAGAAACCTGATTGGATGAGAACTAACCAGTCAAGAGGGATGGACTATGGGGGTATAAATACCCTGGACCAGACCTGCCCAGGCATCGTCCCTGATGAAGATGGCAGAGTTTGTCATCGAAATGTTGGTTAAAATTGATACCAGTACCAGGCTAGAAGCCCAAGAAGAATTTGTTCATTAAACTTGATTATTTAAAAATATGTTGAGATGAGCTTATTAGATCTAAAGCAGCTTTGGACTTTATTTTATGATCATTGGACCTGATTACAGGACAGATGTCACCTGTATTTCATGTTAAGTCTAAAATCCTGTGTACACCACAAAGTTCCAAATAGCTAATTACTATTAACTGCAACTTACTGGTTCACTGTTGGGGTTGGGGAAAGGGACATAAGTATACTTCTGCTACAAGTATAATTTTCAAACGAGCTCAGATTAGTTGTCTGAACTGTGTCAAAGAGAACTATCCTCTCTAGCTTTCAGACAAAAACGAACTCCAGAAGCATTGAAGGAGAAAAGTGAAAGCAAAATAACAACATTAATTTAAAATCACTGTAAATAACTTTTCCTTTGGATGATAAGCTTGGACAATTCATTCCAGAACATAATGAAAATTATTTTTTGCATATGTTTTATAAGAGCTTAAAAAGTCTGCACAATAGCACTGTGGTTAGCAGAACACTTTACAATTCCAGTGACTGGGGTTCAATTCCCATCACTTGTAAGGAATTTGTACATTCTCCCTGTGAATGTGTGGGTTTCCTCTCATGGTCCAAAAACATACCAGTTGTTAGGTTAATTGATCATTGTAAATTGTGCCATGATGAGGCTGGAATTAAATTGAGGAAGGGCCTATTCCACGCTGTATCTCAATAAAAAAATAAATAAAACATAGGAACTGGCAATTGTATGTAAAAATGCATATGGCTACTCTCAGGTTCATTTATCTGATTAATGTATATCTTTTGTGAAAGTTATTCTTGTTAAAAAACGCTGTCCTTTGAAGGTATTCACTACTGGTTGAGCTGACATTTTAAATTTAGGTGCTAAGTGTTCTAATCAATTCATTGTCTCATCTTTTAATTATACATTAACATGATTCGATGGGGTTTTTTTAAGCAGTAAAAGATTGCAGCTTTGTGTTTCATGAAATGGTTAAATCTCAGTGATGTTTCAAATGGAGACATCAAACATACACAAGGGCCAGCTTTCTTCCAGGTCAGTTGACTGAGGTTATATAGAAACATAGAAAACATAGAAAATCCACAGCACAATACAGGCCCTTTGGCCCACAAAGTTCTGCCGAACATGTCCCTTACCTTAGAAATTACTAGGCTTACCTGTAGCCCTCTATTTTACTAAGCTCCATGTACCTATCTAAAAGACTCTTAAAAGATCCTATCATATCCACCTCTACCACCGTTGCCAGCAGCTCATTTCACGCACTCACCACTCTCCGAGTAAAAAACTTACCCCTGACATCTCCTCTGTACCGACTCCCCAGCACCTTAAACCTGTGTCCTCTTGTGGCAACCAGTTCAGCCCTGGAAAAAAGCCTCTGACTGTCCACACGATCAATGCCTCTCATCATCTTGTACACAGATAAATATGTCCAATTATAATAGCTTTTCCTTTCATTTTCTCCAGAGTGGCTTTGAAGATAAGTTGCTCTCCAATTTTTAAAACCTGGTAATTTTAAAACCTGGCAATTTTCAAAAGCTTAGAAGAAGGCAAGGACTAGTAGGGCCGAGGTGACCTGTTTCTGTGCTGTAATTGTTATATGGTTATAAGAAGACACCTCGATGAAAGCTTGATGCTACCTACAATAGGAGTTGTTAACCCAACTTACCATTATCCAAGGAACTGATATTAGATGTATGGTGGAATGAAGGTTATTTAATGTGCGATGACTTATGAATTTACAGCAGGTGACTCTGACCTTCTGTTAGCTCCAGGAAAGCCTTGCGTAAAACCTACCGTCACAGTGGCAGGACAGACAAAGCATGCAGCGGACAGGTTCAGGACTCTGACTATGCATTATAACATTCAGCTTGCACTGAGGATGATCTGGTGTCAGAACTCCTAAAGTAGGTTAACCCTTTGGCAGACTGCACCTAAATACGGCAATGCAGGGACAAGTGAAATTTGGTTGACATACAGGCTGTACATAAGCCACTATCAGATTGCACCATTTTCAGAATAAGAGCACAGGAAATAGCAGAATGCCTCTGAAAGTCCAACCCCACATCCCCCATCGTGAGAGGTGGAAATGCATAAGGCTGGCCAGCAGGGTTCTGGTGAAGCTTTTGGGCTAGTATAGTGAATACAACGGATTACAGAAACATTGAACTCCAACCATTGACTTTGGACGATGGAGACCAGAGATCATCAATGGTCTGTGCTCCCCTGAGAGCTAAGGGCCTAAGAGGAAGAAATAATAGAATGGTAGTTGCCCCCATCATGCCTCTGGGCTCTTTATTAAGATCATGGTTGATACTTTACCTCATCACAGCAGGGCTGCACGAACCCCATATTCCTTGCTTGTTTTAATACCTGAAGATCTATCAACCTCTGTTTTGAACGTACTTTGAGTAGTCAGCACAGCTCTCTTAGAGATAGAAAAGATTCTGCATAAGATCTTGAGCAGCACACACACGAAATGCTGGAGGAACAGTCGACGTTTTGGGCCTAGACCCCTCAGCAGAACTAGGTTAGCTATGAGGTAGAGAATTCCAAAGATTCCCTAATTGTGCTAGCACCTGCTGTCATACCTGTGGATTAGTAACGAGAAACCGGGAATTTTATATTTAGCAAACAGATTGATCGCTTTACCAGAAAAGCACCGGGACTGTCTCTGTATCTTGCAAATATATGTGATGTTTAAAAATTTCAGACAGAATTCACACAGAGAATTTACACCTTCTTCACACAGAGAGTGGTGTGAGTGTGGAATGAGCTGCCAGATGAAGTGGTGAATGCAGACTCACTTTTAACATTTAAGTGAAATCTTGGACAGGTACATGGATGAAAGGGGTATGGAGGGATATGGTCCAGGCGCAGGTCAGTGGGACGAGGCAGAAAAATGGTTCGGCACAGCCAAGAAGGGCAGAAGGGCCTGCCTCTGTGCTGTAATGTTCTATGGTTCTATGGTTCTAGAAAGTAACTGATTACATCACAACAGAAGTCAATGCATTTGCTGGGAAATTGTAGAATCCTAATTACTTATTGCTCCATGGACTAACTAAAATGCAGAAGAGAAGCTAAGTTATCCACATTCAGAGTCAGTTTGACCTGTCTTTAAACTTAGTCCACTGGGATTATACTTAATCTGAAACTGGTTTAATATCACTGGCATATGTTATAAAATATGTTGTTATGTGACAGCAGGACATCGCAATACATTATACATATATACACACACAAAGAAGTTGAATTAAATATGTAGTACAAAAATGGAGTGAGGTAGTGTCCGTGGGCTCAATGTCAATTCAGGAATCTGTTGGCGGGGGGGAAAAGTTGCTCCTGAATTGTTGAATTGTGCCTTCAGGCTCCTGTACCTCCCTGATGGTAGCATTGAGAAGGGGGCACGTCCTGTGTGATGGGGGTCCTTAATGATGGATGGTGCCCTTTTGAAGAGTCACTCCTTGAAGAGGAGGCTGGAGCCTGGGGAGACAGATAAGTGGGTAACAGTCAGGAGAGGGAAGGGCAGGAGTCAGACACTAGAGAGTACCCCAGTGGCTGTACGCCTTGACAGTAAAAGCTCCTGCTTGAGTACTGTTGGGGGAGACAGCCTCCCTGGGAGAATTAACAATGGTCGTGCCTCTGGCACTGAATCTGACCCTTGGCTCAGAAGGGTAGGGAAAGGAAGAGGATGGCAGCAGTGATAGGGGACTCTACAGTTAGGGGGTCAGACAGGCGATTCTGTGGACGCATGAGAGAATATGGTAGTTTGCCTCCCAGGTGCCAGGATCTGGGATGTTTCTGATCGCGTTCATGATATCCTAAAGTGGGAGGGAGAACAGACAGAGGTCGTGGTACATATTGGTACCAATGACATTGGTAGGAAAAGGGAGGAGGTCCTGAAAGTAGACTACAGTGAGTTAGGAAGGAAGTTGAGAAGCAGGACCACAAAGGTAGTCATCTCAGGGTTACTGCCTGTGCCATGCGACGGTGAGTATAGGAATAGAGTGAGGTGGAGGATAAATGTGTGACTGAGGGATTGGAGCAGAGGGCAGGGATTCAGATTTCTGGATCATTGGGACCTCTTTTGGGGCAGGAGTGACCTGTGCAAAAAGGACGGGTTGCTCTTGAATCCCAGGGTGACCAATATCCTGGTGGGGAGGTTTGCTAAGCCTACTGGGGAGAGTTCAAACTAGAATTGCTGGGGCGTGGGAACCAAACTGAAGACATGGAGGAAGAGGCAGCTGGCTCATAAATAGAGAAAGCTGGGAGACGGTGTGGGGGGAAGATAGGCAGGTGATAGAGAAGGGATGCGCTCATACCGATGGTTTGAGATGTGTCTATTTTAATGCAAGAAGCATCATGAACAAAGTGAATGAACTTAGACCGTGGATCAGTACTTGGAGCTATGATGTTGTGGCCATTACAGAGACTTGGATGACTCAGGGGCAGGAATGGTTACTTCCAGTGCCAGGCTTTAGATGTTTCAGGAAGGACAGGGAGTGAGACAAAAGAAGTGGAGGCATGGCACTGTTGATCAAAGATAGTGTAATGACTGCAGAAAAGGAGGAAGACATGGAGGGATTGTCTACAGAGTCTCTGTGGGTAGAAGTTAGGAACAGGAAGGGATCAATAACTCTATTGGGTGTTTTTTATAGACCACACAATAGTAACAGGGACATCAAGGAGCAGAGAGGGAGACAGACTCTGGAAAGGAGTAGTAATAATAACAAGGTTGTTGTGGTGGGAGATTTTAATTTCCCAAATATCAATTGGCATGTCCCTAGAGTGAGGGTTTTAGATGGGGTGGAGTTTGTTAGGTGTGTTCAAGAAAAAAATCTTGACACAATATGTAGATAAGCCTACAAGAGGAGAGACTATACTTGATCTGTATTGGGAAATGAACCTGATCAGGTGCCAGGTCTCTCAGTGGAAGAGCATTTTGGAGATAGTGATCACAATTCTATCTCCTTTACCATAGTATTAGAGAGGGATAGGAACAGACAAGTTAGGAAAGCGTTTAATTGGAGTAAAGGGAAATATGAGGTTATCAGGCAAGAACTTGAAAGAATAAATTGGGAAAAGATGTTCTCAGAGAAATGTACAGCAGAAATGTGGCAAATGTTTAGGGGATTTTTGTGTGGAGTTCTGCATAGATACATTCCAATGAGACAGGGAAAAGATGGTAGGGTACAGGAACCATGATAAATCTAGTTGTAAATCTTGTCAAGAAGAAAAGAAGAGCTCATGAAAGGGGCAAAAAACTAGGTAATGATGGAGATCTAGATGATTATAAGGCTAACAGGAAGGAGCTTAAGAAAGAAATTAGGAGAGCTAGAAGGGGCCATGAGAAAGAGTAGAACCCCTAATCTTTGTGATTTTTATAAATGACCTGGATGAAGAATTGGAGGGATGGGTTAGTAAGTTTGCTGATAATGCCAAGTTTGGGGGTGTTGTGGATAGTGTGGAGGGCTGTCAGAGGTTACAGTGAGACGTTGATAGGATGCAAAACTAGGCTGAGAAGTGGCAGATGGAGTTCAACCCAGGTAAGTATGAGCTGGTTCATTTTGGTAGGTCAAATATGATGGCAGAATATAGTATTAATGGTAAGACTCCTGGCAGTGTGGAGGATCAGAGGGATCTTGGGGTCCGAGTCCATAGGTCGCTTCACTACAGGAAGGATGTGGAAACCATAGAAAGGGTGCAGAGGAGATTTACAAGGATGTTGCCTGGATTGGGGAGCATGCCTTATGAGAATAGTTGAATGAACTCAGCCTTTTCTCCTTGGAGCGACGGAGGATGAGACGAGACCTGATAGAGGTGTGTAAGATGATGAGAGGCATTGATCGTGTGGATAGTTAGAGGCTTTTTCCCAGGCTGAGGAGATGTCAGAAGTAAGTTTTTTACTCAGAGAGTGGTGAGTGCATCGAATGGGCTGCTGGCGACGGTGGTGGAGGCGGATACGATAGGGTCTTTTAAGAGACTCCTGGACTGGTATATGGAGCTCAGAAAAATAGAGGGCTATGGGTAACCCTAGGTAATTTCTAAGGTAAGGACATGTTCGACACAGCTTTGTGGGCTGAAGGGCCTGTATTGTGCTGTACGTTTTCTGTGTTCTATGTCCAGGATGCTGAGAAGGCCAGTGCCCGTGATGGAGCTGACTGAGTTTATAACTTTCTGTAGCTTACTTCGACATTGCTATCCAAGGTCATGAATACAATTATATTGGTAACTCTTTGGAATAAGGCAAACTAACTTCAAGTCCATAATATTTACAGTTACTCAAAAATCTTTTGTCAGATTTGGTAATCAATTTGTCTGGTTGATGTAGTTGACATCAAGAGTGTCCGGTGTAATTGGCTGCTGTCCAGGAAGTGCACCAGAATTCTATTTAAACTACTGTTGCACACTTTACTGTCAGGTTGAGTCGATGGCAAGGAAAGCAAGTACTATGATAACATTCATTTTGAGAGAACTAGAGTGTAGACCATAGAACCTTAAGATATAGGAGCAGAATTAGACCATTTGGCCCATCAAGTCTGTTCTGCCGTTTCATCATCGCTGATCCATTTTCTCTCTCAGCTCTGGTCTCCAGTCTTCTCTCCACATCTCTTCATGTCCTGACAAATGGAGAATCTATCAACCTCTGTCTTAAATATTTTTTTATTAAACAAAATATACTTTATTCAAAAATAAATTTATATACAATAACCATTCAAAGACTTTCAATTCTTTACAGTTGGTACCATTACTGTCTTTACATTTTCAAAGTTCAAAACTCTTGCCACCCATATGGCACTTTGTTCTTTCATATTTACATTCAGGGGGTATACCCCCAACTCCCCTACCCCTCAACTCCCACGGGAGAAGAAACCTAGACTCTGTCTTAAAGATACGTAAAGACGTGGTCTCCACAACTGCCTTTGGCAACAAATTCCACAGATTCACCACTCTCTGGCTAAAGAAATTCCTCCTCATCTCCATTGTGATAAGCTGCCGCACTATTCTGAGGCTGTGTCTTCTGGTCCCAGCCTCTCCCACCACAGGAAATATCTCTCCACCTCCATTCTATCAAGGCCTTTCAACATTTGATAGATTTCAATTAGGTCACCCCTCATTCTTCTGAATTCCAGTGAGTACAGCCCCAGAGCCATCAAACGCTCTTCATATGAAAAGCCTTTCAATCCTTGAATCATTTTTGTGAACCTCTTTTGAACCTTCTCCAGTGTCGACACATCCTTTCTAAGATAAGGGACCAAAAACTGCTCATAATACTCCAACTGAGGCCTCACTGGTGCTTTATAAAGCCTCAACATTCCTCTACCAGATTAACTCAATGTCTTCTATGCCCACTTTGAAAGGGAGAATATAACTACAGCTGTGAAGATCCCTGCTGCACCTGATGACCCTGTGATCTCTGTCTCAAAGGCCGATGTTAGACTGCCTTAAAAGAGAGTGAACCCTCGCAAGGCAGAAGGTCCCGATGGAGTATTTGGAAAGGCTCTGAAAACCTGTGTAACCAGCTGGCAGGAGTGTTCAAGGACACTTTCAACCTCTCACTGCTACGGGTGGAAGTTCCCACTAGCTTGAAAAAGGCAATAATTATACTAGTGCAGAAGAAGAATACTGTGAGCTGCCTTACTGACTATTGACTGGTAGCACTCACATCTACAGTGATGAAATGCTTTGAGAGGCTGGTCGTGACTAGACTCTAGACTGAACACAGCAAGGACCTGGACCCATTGCAATTTGCCTATCGCCACAATAAGTCAACGGCAGATGCAGTCTCAATGGCTCTCCACACGGCTTTAGACCACCTGGACAACACAAACACCTATATCAGGATGCTGTACGTCGATCATAGCGCAGCATTTAATACCATCATTCCCACAATCCTGATCGATAAGCTACAGAACCGGGTCTCTGTACCTCCCTCTGCAATTGGATCCTCGACTTCCTAACCGGAAGACCACAATCTGTGCAGATTGGTGATGACATCTCCGCCTCACTGATAGTCAACACTGGTGCACCTCAGGGGTGTGTGCTTAGCCCACTGCTCTACTCTTTATATACACATGACTGTGTGGCTAGGCATAGCTCAAGTACTATCTGTAAATTTGCTGACGATAGAACCAGTGTTGGTAGAATCTCAGGTGGTGATGAGAGGGCGTACAGGAGTGAGATATGCCAACTAGTGGAGTGGTGCTGCAGCAACAACCTGGCACTCAACGTATGTAAGACGAAAGAGCTGATTGTGGACTTCAGGAAGGGTAAGACTAAGGAACACATACCAATCCTCATAGATGGATCAGAAGTGGAGAGAGTGAGCAGTTTCAAGTTCCTGGGTGTCAAGATCTCTGAGGATCTAACCTGGTCCCAACATATTGATGCAGTTATAAAGAAGGCAAAATAGTGACTATACTTCATTAGGAGTTTGAAGAGATTTGGTATATTAACAAATACACTCAAAAACTTCTATAGATGTACCGTGGAGACAGGCTGCATCACTGTCTGGTATGGAGGGGCTGCTGCACAGGTACGAAAGAAGCTGCAGGGCATTGTAAATCTAGTCGGCTCCACCTTAGGTACTAACCTACAATGTACCCAGGACATCTTCAAGGATGGTGTCTCAGAAAGGCAGGAAGAATTGTATGTTTTGTTTATTTGGGTCATTGAGATCTCTACAACAGCTCAGACTGAGCAGTTTTTGACTCTTGGAAGCCCATTTTCCACAGAGCATAGGATGAATCTTTCTCTCTATCTCTCTTCAGAGCATATGCATTCACAGAGCCCAGGTTATCTAAGAGCAGATTCAGAATCAGAATCGGGTTTATTATCACCGGCATGTGACATGAAATTTGTTATCTTCGCAGGAGCAGTTCAATGCAATACATAATCTAGCAGCGAAAATAATAATAAATAAAATAAAAATAATAAACAAACAAGTAAGTCAATTATGTATATTGAATAGATAAAAAAAACATGCAAAAACAGAAATACTGTTTATCAAAAAAAGTGAGGTTGTGTCCAAAAATTCAATGTCCATTTAGGAATCGGATGACAGAGGGGAAGAAGCTGTTCTGAACCGCTGAGTGTGTGCCTTCAGGCTTCTGTATCTCCTACCTGATGGTAACCGTGAGAAAAGGGCATGCCCTGGGTGCTGGAGGTCCTTAATAATAGAGGCTGCCTCCAGCACCCAGGGGACCAGTATTGTGGGGAATGGCCACTGGCTGTGCATTTCCCCTCCTTTTCCTGACGGTCACCCACTTACCTGCCTCCAGCATTCTAGGGGTGACTACCTCCCTGTAGCTCCTGTCCATCACCTGCTCATTCTCCTGAAGGTCATCGAGCTGCAGCTCCAGTTCTGTAATACATTCTCTCAGGAGATGCACCTTGGTGCAGGTGTGGGTATCTGGGAGGCTGAAGGTCTGTCAGGCTTCCCTCATCTCACACACAGGACAAAACACTGCCCCTGGAGCCACTTTCACGAATCTACTATGCCCTAACAAACGAAGAATGAACAAATTAGAACAAAAAGAAACTTAACAAATACTTTACCTTGCTCCAGCCTGATCAAGCTGAAGCTGAAGACTCATCTGCAGGAAGCGGTGTCTCAGAAAGGCAGCGTCCATTATTAAGGACCTCCAGCACCCAGGGCATGCCCTTTTCTCACTGTTACCATCAGGTAGGAGGGACAGAAGACTGAAGGCACACACTCAGCGATTCAGGAACAGCTTCTTCCCCTCTGTCATCCGATTCCTAAATGGACATTGAACCCTTGAACACTACCTCACTTTTTTTGATATATAGTATTCCTGTTTTTTGCATGGGTTTTAGTCTATTCAATATACGTATACTGTATAAAGTATAGTGAATAAGATTTACTTATTTATTATTATTATTTTCTTCTGTATTATGTATTGTATTGAACTGCGGCTGCTAAGTTAACAGATTTCACATCACATGCCAGTGATAATAACCCTGATTCTGCTCTCACCTAAGGCTGATGAGCCACTCTAAACACTGGCCCCTCAAAGAATGGCCACCTCACTTGCACCTCACCCTGTCAGACGAATCCCTCTCGTTGACTGGTCACAGTCTAACTCGGAGAAACTGCCCCGAAGCACTGCCTTCTAGACCTTGATTGCGGACCCGATGGAAAAGGTAGCTGTGTTTATGTACTCCCTCTCATTGATTGAATACAAGAGCAAGGATGTGATACTGAGTCTTTATAAGGCATTGACCAGACCACACTTGGAATATTGCCAGCAGTTTTGGGCACCTTATCTATGAAAAGGTGTGCTGGCATTGGAGGGAATTCAGAGGAAATTGATGAGACTGATTCTGGGAATTAAAGGCTGAACATAGGTGGAGCACTTTATGTCTCTGGGCCTGTACTTGCTGGAGTTTAGAAGAATTGGTGGGAAACAATTACATTGAAACCTCTCAAACTGAAAGGCCATGATGGATTGAGGGAGCAGGCTTGATCGGCTGTTTGGCTTAATTCTGGTCCTTTGTCTTATGGACTTATATGAATGAGCACTGAATTCACAAGGGAATCTTCAAAGGCAAATGGCCTGTCTTTGCCTGAATGGAGGAGGTAGAAGACTTGGACGGAAGCATGACCTTTGTATGAGAGTTGTTAAGCCTCTAATGTCAAAGTCATTTATGGCATGTTAATAATGCTATCGTTATTGGCGCCTGAGTAGTAGCATGATGAAAGATCAGCATTTCTTTTGGTTTGAAGCTCCCCTATCTTCTTGTGAGATCGTGAAATTGCTTCTCAACTTGCTCTTCTGTTGAGGGATCTCACTCATTGAGGTAGTTGTTCTGGCCAGCTCCTGCCATGCTCTTCATATGCTACTCCTTGGCCTCTGTCTTTGCCAGGAGGATTTTGATCGCCATCTTTCCTCTCTTCCCCTCTCTCCACCCCACTCCACTCCTCTCTCTCCTCCTTCTCTCTCTCCATTGCAGCTTTAATATATTGCTTGTCCCAGCTATCTGCCTGCCAGGCAAGTGTGCCTTTAACTATTTCCTTACGTGCTTAATTGTATGAGAAGCCATCTCCAGCCCTTGTTAATGCATGTTTCTGGATGCAGGTAGCCATGGCACTGTTACCAACACCGGTTTGGTCAACGTCACGAAGTTTTGTGGGCAATCAGAATGAAAATGAGAATCCGGTTTATTATCACTGGCCGTGATGTTTGTTGTTGATAATAAACCTGATTCTGATTCTAAAATGCTACACGCTGCACAGATACGGCACAAGAAAAATGATGAAGGGTCTCAGCCTGAAACAGTTGACTCTTTTCCATAATGCTACCCGACCTGCTGAGTTCCTCCAGCATTTTTTGTGTGTTGATTTGGATTTCCAACATCGGCAGATTTTCTCGTGTTTACATGGAAAGAAAAGGGTGATATTCTGATATCAATGTCACCAAGTGATGTGGGGACTGAACTTTGACAGAAAAAACATTTGAAGCATAAGCTAATTATGAATAAGTCATTATCTTAACTATTATAAATATGAACCTATACGGGATTAACACCAATGTAGTGCTACATAGTAAATTCATTAAATATGTAACACTGCATCTCAGCTTGGACGCTACATAAAGCCTAGAAATGTCCCGACCACTAACTAACTCTGACAACGTTCAATACAGAAGTAGGTGCAGATTACAATGCCTATCGTCTTTACAAAGAAAGAACTAATCACCTGTAGTGCTTCAGCATATTGATTGATCGATAAATGTTAAGCAACAAAGGGGAGGTTATAACCATCAGGAAAGATTGAAGAGGTTTGGGAGATTATAAATGGGAAGAATGGAGGATGACTTCACATTGATAACATCATAAAAGTGAAGAATTGAAACATTGCAATTTGTATGAGAATTCAGAATAAAGACCCATAGATAAATATATGCGTAGTGATACACTATAATGCAATTAGGACAAATTTCTTTATCAAACAGGGATTTGGCTGGGATGGGTGAGGATGCCCCTGAATTATTGTAGCCATGTATCAGCCCAGTGAGAGGCAAAAGTGCTGGTGTTAAGAAATGTAACAGGATACTACTTAACGTATTATGTGCAAATGTAAGAATGAAAAGGCATTACACAGTTTATTCCCGTAAATGATTTTTTATTATGAAAATTGTTTATTTTGATTAAGAATAGAATTCACTGGATATGGAGTTGTTGCAGCAAATAGTTACAGTTAAAGCGAGGCAGGAGGTAAATCAGGCAGAAAGGGGCTGCAGGATATCCTGATGGTAGGGGATGAGGAGGTGCAGAAGAAGCCTGACAAATGGCAGCCTAGAACTGGTGGTGCCATTCGATTTTTCAGCCATGAGATATATATGGCAAGAATGCCTAAGACTTTTTTATATTTTGGCCATAGGCCGAAAGACATAGAAGCAGAATTAGGCCATTTGGCCCATTGAGCCTGCTCTGCCATTTCATCATGGCTGATCCAATTTTCTTCTCCTCAGCCCCACTCCCCGGCCCACTCCCTGTAACATTTGATACCATGTCCAATCAAGAACCTAATCAAGCTCTGCTGTAAGTATACCCCAATGACCTGGCCACAGCTGCCTGTGGTAATAAATTTCACAAATTCACAACCCACTGGCTAAAGAAATTTCTCCACATCTCTGTTTTAAATGTACGCCCTCTATCCCTCTCATCCTAGACTCCCCCACCATGGGAAATGTCCTTTCCACATCTACTCTGTCTAGGCCTTTAACATTTGAAAGGTTTCAATGAGATTCCACCACCCCCCATCCTTCCAAATTCCGGAGAGTACTGACCCCAAACTATTGAACATTCCTCGTATGGTAGCCCTTTCATTTCATCCATGTGAACCTCTTCTGAACTCTCTCCATTGCCAGCACGTCTTTTCTTGGATGAGGAGCCCAAAACTGCTCACAATACTCAAGGTGAGGCCTCACCAGTGCCTTATAAAGCCTCAGCATCACAGCCGTGCTCTTGTATTCTCAACCTCTTGATCTATTTGCTGTATTTGTCAACATGGAGCAGAGAGGGAGTTTGTGAATCTGATGTAAGTGGTGAGGTTGGAGCTTCATAGGAGGCTTGTGGGGACAGGTAGCAGAGGAAGTGCTGGGGGAGGGATGGCTTGGGTGCAAACATACCCAGCCCAGCCCGAGATCCCAGGCAAGTTCATTTCATTCCAGACAGTTGGTTTATTGAACATTACAGAATGGCTCGCTGGTGCTTCCTGCTCCCAGCCCTCCTGCTTTTCCTTTTCCCAGCCATGATTCCCTTCTCCCTGTCCCCTTTCCACTCTCAGTCCACAACTGAGACCCATATCAAAATCAGGTTTATCATCACTCACATATGTCATGAAACATTTTGCAGCAACGGTACAGTGTCATACATAAAATTACTATAGTACTGTGTTGGCGCGTGGCCTAGTGGGTAAGGCATCAGACTAGTAACCTGAAGGTCACTGGTTCGAGCCTCAGCTGAGACAACACGTTGTGTCCTTGAGCAAGGCACTTAACAACACATTGCTCTGTGACGTCACCGGTGCCAAGCTGCTTGGGTCCTAGTGCCCTTTCCTTGGACAACATTGGTGGCGTGGAGAGGGGAAGGCCTGCAGCATGGCCAACTGCCGGTCTCCCATACAACCCTGCCCAGGCCTGCGCCCTGGAAACTCCAGGCGCAGATCCATGGTCTCTCAAGACCGATGGATGCCACCACCACTGTGCAAAAGTCTTGGGCACTCTAGCTATATATATATGCACCTAAGAATTTTGCACAGTACTGTATTTTAATATTACGTAACTCCTGGCACAATGCAACATGTTAAGACAGCCTTTCTTTAATAGCATTTTCTATAAGATGCTGGACTTAAGAACTGATTTAGAGCATGTCTGATATTTTCACTATAGTGAGTGGATGTCTCTTGTACTGACACACACATCACTCCCCTTGAGTCTTTGATTTATTTAAACTCTAACTGTTTTACCTTGACTGGATTTAAACAGTGATGGTCTGGAAAATTCATCTGTGTCTGTTAGCAGCTTGAAATTTAATGACACTTTCAATTGCATACTTCTAAGTATAAATCATCATGAAATTCTCATCGTAAAACAGAATTGATTTAAGTAAGTGACTTTCTAATTTGTTTTGGTCAGTTTATAAATTGCTCTGCTGTGATGCGAACAGGCAACAGCATCTCTTATTCCAACCGCATAGACGACAGCCAGCCATGTCACATACACTCTCTTCACACCCGTGTTCTGACACTCAATCCTAAAAGTAAAGTAATTAATTGTGCACGATTTCAATACTGGTTATTTAGTAGAAATTTATACCAGATAAGAGTCCTGGAAAACAATGAGTGCTTCCTGAGCCCTCAACACAATCAATTCCTCCGGATCCGTCGGTTGTCTTTCCTGGAAGTTTTTAAGCAAAGCTCACTTGTGAGACCATGGCCCAGGAAGACAACCTGAGGGTTGACAGGGCAAACTGAAGACTGTTCAGAATGGCCACACCTCTTTTCCTGGCTTAGAGTTGGAAGTTCTTTCCTTATTCCTTGGCCTGGTTGCCCTTCATATTGCTTGGGAAACTCTGGGAGCAGGAAATGAAAGCAATTTTTATCTCCGACCCTAGGTGAACCTAATTCCAGGGGTTGTGCTGGTTTCTTCTGTCTCTGATTAGACAGTCTCCAGTCAGGAATTTCTTTTATCAAATGCACGTATCCTTGATTGATCATCTTTTGGATTCTGTCTTCATTGTCCATTGTTATTATTGTCCAGAACAGTTGTTGCTAATTCAACCATGAAGGCTGATACAAAAAAAAACTTGCTTTTGCAGCTGAAATTCAGTTCCACTGCTTCATTCCTCAAAGTTTGGTTTAGTTCCTGGCTAGTTTTGTAAATATTCATTTCGAACATGTGAGTGCTCAAAACACTGGAAAATCTATTTATGAATGAAAGTTATAAAAGTTAAGATTGTTAATAGACAAATTTGAACATAAGAGTTATTAACAAGAATGAAGCAGCTTTCCACTTACCAGCACTTCCAACGTTTCAGAAATTTCAATGTTTTACAGGAGTGTTTCCAAATAAAATGTGACACTGAACAACTTGAGGTGATACTATGAGAAAAAGTCTAATGCCTAGATGTAGACAAATGCTTAAGGAATGTCTCAAGCAATGGTAAACAACTTATTTGCAGGAAAAGTTAAACTGGCAATCAGAATGAATGTGAAGGTCATTTATATTTTGTTCAGGCGAACCCCAAAACTTAGATGGTTAGCACGGTTCCCGCTGAGCTGCGTGGGTGTGTGGCTGCACAGTAATTGAAATGCTCCCACGCGGAAGCCCCTGTTGACGTGCAGCTCGAGTAAAGATAGACCAGAAAAAATTTATGAAACATGAAAGATTTTCTTTGTTTTACTGTATTTCAAAATATCCTTCAATTAATAAGTAAAATCAAAAGTATCTGATTTCTCAATTTTCATGCTAAATATTCATGGTTTGAATATTACAAATAAAAATATTTAAAGTGCCGTGCCGTTTTCAGGCTGTTTACAAATTTTCTGCTCAGAGCAACTGTTGGTCTGCCCAGCTGTAAAAAAATATTAGCAGAAAGGTTGGTGGTTAGTAAACATTTTGAATCCATTTTAAGAGACGTTTTAAATATTAATTCAGAAGCACACAGCTTAATCAGAATAAGTCAGAATCCAAATCAGAATCAGGTTTAATATCACTGGCATATGTCGTGAAATTTGTTAACATGGCAGCAGCAGTACAATGCAATACATGATCATTTTGAAAAAAGATAAATAAGTAAATCATTTACAGTAGAAATATATATGTATATTAAATAGTTAAATTAAAAATAGTGCAAAACAGAAATAATAAAAAATGAGGTGGTGTTCATGGGTTCAATATCTATTTAGAAATTAGATGGCAGACAGGAAGAAGCTGTTCCTGAATCGCTGAGTGTGTGCCTTCAGTCTTCTGTAGAGGGGAGGCTGTGTCTGACTAACATGATTGAATGTTTTTGGGAAGCTACAAAGACATATATAAAAGCAGTGGGTTTAACATTGTCTACATGGACTTTAGTAAGGCTTTTAGTTAGGTTCCACATGGCAATCTGTTCAAAATAGTATTGAAGGAAAGTGCAAATTGGATCCAAATTTGGTTCAATGGTAAGAAGGAGAGTTATGATTGATGGGTGTTTGTAACTAGGAGGCCAATGATCAGTGGGATTCAATGCTTCATTCCTTGCTTTTGTAACACTATATATTAATGATATAGATATTAGAGTATAATGATATGGATCCTAAAGGGCAGATAGATGGTAGCATAGCGGTCAGCGCAGCATTTACAGGACCAGCTGTAAGATTGGGCTTCGATCTTACGGCGGCCTGCGATTAAGGTGTCTGCATGTGAAGGTTTCTCTGCCCCTCTCCCTCGTTACTCTTGAAGGGAGGTCCCTGCGTTCGAATGACCTCTCTCCCTCTCCCTTGATGTTATCAGATGATGTTGCCAGAGCTCTGGGTCTTGAGCAAGGTTTACTCAGTGCGGCTTGTGGGTGGACTGTATGGTTCGCATTATGATGCATTTCTGGCTGCTTTTTTTGTTGCTGTTTTGGGCAGTTTTGATCAGGGCGGCCGGCAGATAACGAGCACTGAGCCGAACTGAATATACCTGGACTTTTTTTCGATTTTGTGTTTGAAATACTGTGTTTTCCACTCTCTTTTTTTTGTTGCCGTGGGGGTGGGTGGCTGGTGCACTTCTTTACAAGTGTTCCACGGTGTTGCTTTGTTTTCTGACTGTCTGTGGGGAAGACGAATCTCAGGGCATATATTGATAATAAATGTTCTTTGAGTCTCCGTGATTCTGGCCACGGTCTGTAAGGAGTTTGCACGTTCTCCATACCATGCTTCCGACACCAGCAGAGCATGCCCATAGCTCAGTAGCACTAACCATACATCTGAGAAATGTGGGGGGAAGCCAGACACCCGGGGGTTAACCCACAGTCCTGGGGAGGACATGTGAACTCTTTACAGATAGAGGCAGGAATCGAAGCCTAAACTTACAGCTGGCTCTGTAAAGTGCTGTGGGAACTGCTGTACTACTGTGCAGCCAACATACTTACATCACCTAGGATCAGAGACACCACATTTACCAAAAAAGCAAAAATCAAACATAAGTTATACAAAATTATCCAAGAAAGAACAGAAAAACTGGGATGATACTGCAACGAGTGCTGTACTAGCATACTACATAGTCATTTTGATCTTGGTGAACATAACCGTCATTTTCTGCACAGTGCAGTCTTGCCAACATTGACAGCACAAGTGTAGCGATACTTGCTGGAAGAATGGATGGCTGCACCTATGTGAACTGGGATGGGTGAATCTAAGGGTGCCTGCACAGTAAGACACAGCTTGTGCTCCACAATTCCAGAAATCGACCAAAATTGTTGTAATACCTTATTCTGCCTGGATCTAACCTGATCCCAACATATCGATGTTGTTATAAAGAAAGCAAGACAGCGGCTATACTTTATTAGGAGTATGAGGAGATTTGGCATGTCAACAAATACACTTAAAAACTTCTATAGTTGTACCGTGGAGAGCATTCTGACAGGCTGCATCACTGTCTGGTATGGAGGGGCTACTGCACAGGACTGAAAGAAGCTGCAGAAGGTTGTAAATCTAATCAGCTCCATCTTGGGCACCAGCCTACAAAGTACCCAGGACATCTTCAGGAAGTGGTGTCTCAGAAAGGCAGCGTCCATTATTAAGGACCTCCAGCACCCAGGGCATGCCCTTTTCTCACGGTTACCATCAGGTAGGAGGTACAGAAGCCTGAAGGCACACACTCAGCAATTCAGAAACAGCTTCTTCCCCTCTGCCATCCGATTCCTAAATGGACATTGAATTTTTGGACACAACCTCACTTTTTTTGATAAACAGTATTTCTGTTTTTGCGTGTTTTTTTTATCTATTCAATATACATAATTGACTTACTTGTTTGTTTATTATTTTTATTTTATTTATTATTATTTTCGCTGCTAGATTATGTATTGCATTGAACTGCTCCTGCGAAGATAACAAATTTCATGTCACATGCCGGTGATAATAAACCCGATTCTGATTCTGAATCTGCTCTTAGATAACCTGGGCTCTGTGAATGCATATGCTCTGAAGAGAGATAGAGAGAAAGATTCATCCTATGCTCTGTGGAAAATGGGCTTCCAAGAGTCAAAAACTGCTCAGTCTGAGCTGTTGTAGAGATCTCAATGACCCAAATAAACAAAACATACAATTCTTCCTGGAGTTAGCTGTCTGATAGTTTTTCTGGTTTATGAAATTATAACAGTAAAGATTTTTCTTCCTGAATACTTTTGGGTGTATCTTCTGGACTTTGGGCTGCTGTTCATGAAGATCACCATGTAATTCCCTATTACACACCATGTTTTGAAATCACCTAAATCTGTTACTACAAACCATAATTCAAGTCAGAATTACTGATGCCAAGATTAAAAAAGCCATTTTTGTTGCTCTACAAATCAAACAGGTCATGAATGACAGGTAATTTGAAGTATTTCTCATGGGACCGGAAATAATTGCATGGAAGGCATTCAGAGATGTTGTTGAAAATTTTCTTGGTCAAACTACATGCAGCTGGTTGACAAAAGCATACAAAATCATGAAGTACAACATGTCACTAATGATTCATTTTTTACATTCCCATTTGGACTTCTTCCCTGCAAATCTTGGCACCGTCAGTGATGAGAATGGTGAATGGTTTCACCAGGACATTGTGGTCATGAAGAAACGGAATCAGGGCAACTGGAATCCATCAATGCTGGCTGATCATTATTGGCCACTTGAGTGAGAAGCATCAGACACTGAGTACAAATGAAAATCATCAACAAAACATTCTTAGCTTAGTTGAACTATTGCAAAGCATCAGTACTGTTATGCAATTAAACGCATTATATTCAATAAAAGTTAATTTCTTGTTTCTCCAAGATACAAGTAGTCTGAAATTGTATTTCTATTCAGCTTCAATAGGAGAATCATAAACAAAAAAAAATTTTGAGGAAGCAACACTTCCAAAAAATCTTTTGCCAGTGTAAGTGGTGAAATTTTCCTCAGCCTGTGAACTCAGAGACAATTGAGGAGACTAATTACATTATCGAGATAAAAGGCAAAAGGCTGCTTGCAACTTGACCCATCAAACACCTGCCCAAATTACACTTGGCTGCTTATTCGTATAATTTGCAATTATTAAAATTGAAAGCCTGTACTAAAACACTGTACCCGAACAAAAAGCATTTGCTGGAAAGTTTCTTGCATCTTCATAGGACTACATTCAATTGTCAATTTGTTAAAACTGGTTATTTGTCTGAAATCTTATTGAAATAACGTATACCAACACTAGCAAATGAAATTGTGTTTGGTCAGCCTAGAATATAATTCAGAATTAGGACTGTATCATTAAAAGTCAAATGGAACAAATGCCACAGGACACAGGAGCGGGAAGGACACTGTTCCTTTACACCAACAGCAGGAAACATTTGATGAACGAGCAAACGAGATGTGAAATTTGGGTAAGGTTTTTCCAGGTGAATGTACTAGATAACCTGCCTGTGAATTCAGTGGATGATCAGTCCGAGCTTTAGCAGTTCTTTGTTTGACCACTAGATGGGGCACTTTGCAATCCTTCTTGGGCAAAGACATAAATAAATTACAGTTCAATGTCTGCTTTTGTATTATGGAACTTGATGGCTAAACACAGAACAAACAGTGATAGTGACTGTGCGAAACACTCCCATTATGAAACTGCTGAGAGATGCTGGGTATTAAGTCTGCAGCCAGTTCAGAAGTGATGAGACTAGAGGTTGAATTCTTCATATTCTTAAATAACGCCTTTCTTACTGTCTATCTGCATTGCACTTTCTTTGTACTGTAACACTTTATTCTGCACTCTCCTATTGTTTTACCTTGTACTACCTCAGTGCACCGCTGTAATGAATTGATCTGTATGGGCAGTGTGCAAGACACATTTTTCCCAATACACGTCACTATAATAAACCAATTTACCAAATGCTTTCTGCTGAAGTTTGGACAGATGCACATACGTGAAGTAGCTAGGGAAATTAATAAAAGTGGCTCAGGTGTTTTTTATAGATTTGATAAATAATGCATTCATTCAAAGTAGATCTCATTAAGAGCCCTCAAAATGATTTTTTGAAACTAAAGCAGAATATTTTATTTTCCATTAATAGTCTATACAAATTGAATAATGTATAATTATTTTCATATATTTGTTGAATAACTTACAGTGATGATCTGCTAATCAATCACTGATATAAGCAAGCCTGGCTGGTATTATTTGACATCGCTGGATATGCAGTACTGTAGATCTGGTAAGTTAGTGAGGTGTTTGGTTTCAGCGGTCGCTCATGGTCCAGCTGATGGTGTAACTAGACCATAAGGCTTAGGAGCAGAATTAGTCCATTTGGCCCATCAAATGGTCCACCATTCCACCATGGCTGATTTATATGTGGGGGTATGATGTTCTTGGTATTGTTTGTGCAATTTATTTTTGTTTATGCATGGGAGGGGTGATGTTTTTCTTTGTTTCGTGGCTGTGTGGAGAAGACAAATCTCAGGGTGATATACTGCATACGTACTTTGATAATAAATATACTTTGAACTTTGATTATCCTTCTCAACCCCAGTTTTTAAGCAAGCAAACAAAATATATATGTCTGGAAACAAAAGGAAAGGAATTCTGCATTGGAAACAGAATATAGTGGAATGATGCAAATATTTGTGAAATCAAGCACGAAAATACAAAGATTAAAAACCAGTTTTTGTATTTTCTGGTGGCGTGTGTTACAGGCTTCTCAAGAACATCATACTCCGGTAACTTTCAGATATGCAGAAAATACAGTAGTAGCATGCCTGCTTCATGAAATATTCATTTTCATTTAGCAGAAATTAACTTTCATTTCTCCACTCTAACTTTTAAAGCACGTTCAGTAAAACCATAAATAAAAATAGAAAACGGTGGGAAAACTCGGCAGGTCGGGCAGGATCTGTAAATAACTGCTCTCTCCACAGATGCTGCCTGAGCATTTCTAGCGTCTTTATTTCGGATTCCCAGCATCTGCAGATTTCTTTTTTTGATTTTTTTTTTTCCCACACCAATCAGCTAAACATATTCACAGGACTGTAAAGCCACCCTTGGCTGCCATTTTTCATACTGTTTCTGCAGCTTAGAGCCAATGCCCTCCAGAAACTTTGAGAGGGCTCATGGATCTATCCAGCATTGCAAATCGTTCATCCTTTGCGTTTTCCTTACGATTGCCAAGACCCTGCCGGATTTGAGAACTGCAGGTCTTCCCCACTAGTGAGTTTCTGGATAAGTGTGGAGCTGTGCAGGGCTTGTTATGTACCGTGCTGATGTCCGCTACAGTCACCCGGGGAAGGAGGCTTCAGAGCTGGTGCAACTGGTTGTTCTGGATGTTTCTCTTGTGATCGCAAGGCCCTGCTGGACATTCCAAGTCCGATTCATTGATTCACCGACGAGACCAACGGCGGGCGAGCTGCTCAGCCTCAGCTGACGTGCGGACCGCGCCCTCACAGGTGTCACCTGTTGCAGCTGCCCCGGAGGGAGCAGGGGCGTAGCGGGTGTGCTGGACTGGCGACTGCCTCCTCTCAATGCTGCTGCCCTTCGGAGTTTGTGCTCGTTTGTGGCTTCGTTAGCACACGATAAGGAACGGCTGCATGCTTGCTCTTCCAGAAAAGTGGCTCCGGGCCAGCACCCCGTACATCATCAATCTTCAGGACATGCCACTCAGGGATTGGGTTATGTTTTGCTGTGACTGTATGCTTTCTGCTATCATAACCATATGTGCTGTGTGTGACTGCTGGCAGTGTGTTTTGTACCTAGGCCTCAGAGGAACACTCTTTCATTTGAATGACAATTGAACTTGCAGTTTTCGTGATGCTTCGTATCAAGAGAGTCAATTTGACATGAATGCTGAAAGACACAGCAAGGAGAGGTAAATAAAATGAAAATTAATTATGTTCACAATGGAAATTAGTAAAATAAACAGGAATGCTAATTTCTGTAAATCTAACAGATTGGAATGAGTGGTGGGAATTGAACCCAGGTTGCTGATGCTGTAAAGAGTTGTGCTAACCACTACTCCACTGTGGCACCCCTTTATATTATCATGTTATAGACCAGAGAATCTACCCAGACATCTAACTTTAGGGAGTTGATTCTCTTATTCAACTCATGGATATAAAATATTCCTTTTCAACTCCAGGTTCAGAGTTCTATTTTAAATTTGCAATCTTTCGCCAAGGTACAAGGGATGTTTGATAAGTTTGTGGCCTAAGGCAGAAGGAGTCAATTTTAGAAAAACCTAGCACATTTATTTTTCAACATAGCCCCCTTCTACATTTACACACTTGGTCCGGCGGTCGTGGAGCATACGGATCTTGGACCTCCAGGAATTTTCCACGGATGGGTGATTGATAAGATTGTGGCCTAAGGTAGAAGGAGATGAGTTATACAGCTCTTGTTACACACACATGCAGTTCAACTCTTTGAGTGAAAATGCAGAAAGTTTGAAGTTAATAACTCATCTCCTTCTACCTTAGGCCACAAACTTATCAATCACCCCTGCTGTGGATACTTTCTGAAGGTCCAAGATCCGTATGCTCCACGACTGCTGGACTAAGTGTGTAAATGTAGGAGGAGACTACATTGAAAAATAAATGTGCTACGTTTTCTAAAATTGACACATTCTACCTTAGGCCATGAACTTATCAATCACCCCTAGTGAGATGTCAAATTTTACAGATTAATGAGTTAATTAACTGAGACCATTCCTCATGCTATAATTTTAGTTCCTATACACTATCAGGTAATATTTGATGCTGAAGGGTGATGGAAGGTTGGTTCATTGCCTTCGGGCATTTGGAAACCGGGGTTAATATAGGTGAAATTTTCATCAAGGTTCACCATGGTTGCTCAGAGTCCAGTTGACAGTTTGCTATTATGCAGTATAAGCTAGCAAGTTGCTGTTATCATTCTTATCTTTATTGGACCTGAATACTAAGACGTTGCATTCTGCTTTCCTGCTGTGAACTTCCAGACTTTCAGTCTTGTCTGCGATCTACACTAACAGGTTCACCTTTGATTCCAGAACCTTAGCATAAAGATTGTGGGGAAATGCTGTCGCTTCGCTTAATTAATTTTTCACTCTGTGCCCATTTCATAAGCCTGTTCAGTAAGATTTCTAAAAAAGAGCTGTTTAAAAAAAAATGAGTGTGTGTTGAGATTGTATTACATATCAGTGCTGCCAAATAAGGGTTGTTACTGGTGAACAGTGCCCTTATTTTGATTTAGGTCTTAGTTTTACAGTGACCAAAGCCAACGTAAGCCTTAGGGAGCATGAGGATCTGTCAGGTCAGCAGAAAATGTCTTTGGCTGCTGTCTACCATCACTGCAGGACTTGTATGTGTCCAGGACAATGCAGTGGACGGGAAAAATCATTACAGACACTAGCCATCCTGCAAATTGCCTTTGGCAAAAGCTTCCCTCTGGAAAGTGCTATAGGGCTATTAAACCTAAAACTTGACGCCATCTTAAAAACTTCTGGTCAGTTCGTCTCATCAACCACTCTAGCTACCACGCCCCCTATCAGTCATTTCAGTCACTGCAGTGCAAACACTTCAAACCACTCTTTATAATGCTGCTTACACTGGTATTTATGTATTTGTGCACATTTAATTTAATATCCATACTTTAATCCCTAGTGTTTTAAATACATTTTATATAATTCTTTATTCTTTATAACTGTTGAATCTTACTGTTTTTGATGCATGTCACACACCAACACACCCCAGCAAATTCCTAATACACGTAGATGCTAATCAAGTTGATCCTTGATCCTTGAATGGGAGAGCAAGGGAGGAGGAGGAGGAAGAATAAAGAGGATCGATTTAGCAGTTCTATTGTATATTCAGAATCACGTTCGGTACCATCGGAATATGTTATGAAACTTGACTTTGCCTCAGCAGTGCACAATAATACATAATAATAGAGAAAAAAACATGAATTACAGAAAGTATCTATATATTAAATAGTTAAATAAGTAGTGCAAAAATAGAAGTTAAAGAAGTAGTTCATAGGTTCAATGTTCATTCAGAAATTGGATTGCTTTTATATCTAATTTCAATTTTCTATTGTGTTTTTTGGGCTTATTGTATTTCTTATGCTGCTTTGGATCCAGGATAACAATAATTTTTATCTTCTTTACACTCGTATACTAACAATGTTGAATCTTAATCAACCACGGGGTGGAAGTGAGAGCAAATATTTGTGGAATTGAATGTATCACATTTTAAAAAGTTCAATTTGGGCTCCATTTTCGATGTGTTTTTCTTGACTTCCATGGGCACTGTAACAGCAATGTGGACCACTTGCCTCATAACTTTCTTGAAGCTGAAGTCAGTATCACATGGCTTTTACCTTAAAGCAATTTGGCAACTGTCATAGGAAACGCTGAAGGGTTTAATCAAGTATTATTGCCACATGTTTAAAATTAACTAATGCCTTATCTCCTGTTGGCAAGGTATAACTTTCAGAGATTGCACAGCATAATGGAAATAGTACGGACATGCATTTTCACATGTAGCTGATCCTTCAGTTAAATATAAGGTTGCTCAAGTTAAGTGAACTTAACAACAGGGGACAGAGAAATCTTTTCCACTGTGGAGGGAACAGCACCGAGTTTGACACCTTCCTGTACCTTTATACTGGATTGACTCTGTCTAACATTCACAAAAATGAACAAACTTGGAAATCAGAAACTTGGTAAATAATCTTTTAAAATGTGAAGGCAGAAAACATAGATCTTATGGCAATAAATCTTCTGTACAATATTTTTATTTTATTGTTGGCTTTGATGCCTAACTATTTTTAAACTTTGAATTTCATAAAGGTGTATATGAACATAATATCATTTTAAAGATATGCATAATATATTATTGAGGGCACAGAGAAAAGCCAATACAAACTACGATATAAAACATTCTTATCAGAGCTACTTTATTTTCTTATTTTTGGAAAAGCAACTTTACTGACCCTTTAAAGTTTAATACCAACACCACTCAGGTATTTGTAGAATGACTATTGATTTGGTATAACCCCATGGCTATAAAATTTGATAAATACATTACTTATTAACTTTTTCTGGAGGTCATTTGTTTGTTTCTCATAGGTTATGTTAAAAGCTCCCACAAATCCTTAAATCAGCATTATTGATTTTTTTTGTTGAAACTCCAATGATGATGTGTCAACTTTAAAGTGGGCACGTCAAGGTTAATAGTTCATTTTTGCATTGCATTTTGGGAATGGAAAGATTTAAGCTCTTTTTTTTTAACCTGGGGAAAATGTGCTTTAGAAGCAAAGTACAACAGTTTAAGTTAATTTCATTTGCTGTCACCATTTCTTTTGAGTAAAATGTTTCCGTGAAAATGTTCTTTTCTCAAGATTTTCACTTGACGCGGGGAAGGATTGTCTATTCTTCTGCCCTTCTCTTGCATGTGGCCTGTTAAGTGTTAACTTATAATGTCAGCGCAATGGCGCCATTCACAAACAAAACTTGATCAACACTGCTACCTGTCACATTATTTGATTACCTTTCAGTCTGATAGCTATCAAAAACTGTCTACCTGCACTATTTTAGAATAGTTACCGACCTAATCTATTATTTGAATAATAAAAGAAAGCAGCAATAAGATGAAGTAAACAATAAACGTACATGGAGCAAATAATGGATTCTTTTTATTAAAGCAATGTTGACATAGGAATCCACTATGAAATGAAATGTAATTTTAATGGACGTGCAAAGTGTAGAGAGGAAAGTTCTGCTGTGCTGAGCACAATCAGTCAGCCCATTGTTTTTGCAGCAGCTCCCTCAGAAAGCAATCTGGTTTTGATGAATTGTCATCAACTTGAAAAGTTGACACTGTTTCTCATCTCCCAGATGATGCCTGACCCAGGGAACATTTTCTGGTTTAATTTTTATATCAGGTTTCCAGTAATTTGTTTTTGAATAGAACTAATTTGACTCTGTGTGTTTCCGCATGCCCTGCAATTTTTTTTTTCTCTCTTGGAGTGTTTTTCCAATTCTGTCAAAATCTACTAACGAACTCTGCTTCCACCACATTAGCAGGCAGTGCTTTGCAAATGCATAGCATCAAGTTTTTTTTTCCCTTGTATACCTTCTAATTCGTTTGCTTTTGTGTGCTATTTGCCTTCATCAACAAATCACCAATTTGATACTTATTCAATCCCAATTGTACAGAACTTTTACTGATTTATGCTTTTGGGGGATCTTTGGGTCCCTTTTAATTTGCTTCCAATCTATCTGTGCCTTTGATTTTCGTCCATTTACTCACTTTTTTTTGCCAGTTTTATATTCTTCCCTATTCTCTAGTGTAGCTCTTGTGTAGCATTGTAATACTGTCCTTGGTCAGAACTGCTGTCTCACTCTAACTTTCATGAAGACCCTTTCTGCAGAAATGATAAACATCCAGGCCAAATTAGAGGCCAAATCTATCAGAATCAGGTTTATTATCACTGGCATGTGACATGAAAGTTGTTATCTTAGCAGCAGCAGTTCAATGCAATACATAATCCAGCAGAGAGTGAAAAAAAAATAAAACATAATGATAAATAAACAAGTAAATCAATTACATATATTGAATAGATTTAAAAATGTGCAAAAACAGAAATATTGTGTATTAAAAAAACAAGGTAGTGTCAAAAGCTTCAATGTCCATTTCGGAATCAGATGGCAGAGGGGAAGAATCTGTTCCTGAATTGCCGAGTGTGCACCTTCAGGCTTCTGTATCTTCTGCCTGATGGTAACAGTGAGAAAAGGACATGCCCTGGGTGCTGGAGGTCCTTAATAATGGACGCTGGCTTTCTGAGAAACCGCTCCCTAAAGATGTCTTTGTAGGCTGGTGGAGTTGACTAGATTTACAACCTTCTGCAGCTTCTTTCAGTCCTGTGCAGCAGCCCCTCCATACCAGACAGTGATGCAGCCTGTCAGAATGCTCTTCACAGTGCAACTAGAAGTTTTTGAGTGTATTTCTTGACATGCCAAATCTCTTCAAACTGCTAATTAAGTCTAGTTGCTGTCTTGCCTTCTTTATGACTGCATCGATATGTTGGGACCAGGTTAGATCCTCAGAGATCTTGACACCCAGGAACTTGAAACTGCTCACTCTCTCCACTTCTGATCCCTCTATGAGGATTGGTATGTGTTCCTTTGTCTTACCCTTCCTGAAGTCCACAGTCAGCTTTTTCATCTTACTGATGTTGAGTGCCAGGTTGTTGCTGCAGCACCACTCCACTAGTTGGCATATCTCACTCCTGTACACCCTCTCGTCACCACCTGAGATTCTACCAACAATGGTTGTATCATCAGCAAATTTATAGATGGTACTTGAGCTATGCCTAGCCATACAGTCATGGGTATTTAGATAGTAGAGCAGTGGGCTAAGCACACATCCCTGAGGTGCGCCAGTGTTGATAGTCAGCGAGGAGGAGATGTTATCACCAATCCGCACAGACTGTGGTCTTCTGGTTAGGAAGTCGAGGATCCAACTGCTGAGGGAGATAGAGAGGCCCAGGTTCTGTAACTTCTCAATCAGGATTGTGGGAATTAAAATTATAACATTAAAATTATTGCATGAGAGAGTGGTGAAGGCAAAGGCTCTCAATGTTTTAGAAAGTTACTGGATGAGCACTTGAATCAAGGACATCAAAAGTTATGGGGAGAAGACCGGAGATTGGGGTTAAGAGGGATAATAAATCAGCCATGATGGAATGGTGGAGCAGACTCAATGACCTAATTCTGCTCCTATGCCTTATGCTCTTTTGATCTAGATTCTATGTTTCTATGAATTCAATCCCTCTAGCAATGAAGGCCAACATTCGGTTTGCCTTCTTAATAACCTTTCACACCTGCAAGCCAACTTTTTGCGATTCATGCTCAAGCACTCCCAACTCCCTTTACACAACAGCATGCTGCAATCTTTCACCATTTAAATAATAATCTGCTCTTCTATTATTTCTTGCTTCTATTATTCACTCACATCGACAGTGCTTTGAGAGTTTAGTCATGACTAGACTAAACTCCTGCCTCAGCAAGGACCTGGATCCTTTGTAGTTTGCCTATTGCCACAATAGGTGAATGGCAGACGCAATCTCAATGGCTCGCCACATGGCTTTAGACCACCTGGACAACACAAACACCTACATCAGGATGCTGTTCATTGACTATAGCTCAGCATTTAATACCATCATTCCCACAATCCTGATTGAGAAATTGCAGAACCTGGGCCTCTGTACCTCCTTCTGCTATTGGATCTTGACTTCCTAACCAGAAGACCACAATCTGTGTGGTTTGGTGATAACATCTCCTCCTCGCAGATGATCAACACTGGTGCACCTCAGGGGTGTGTGCTTAGCCCACTGCTCTACTCTCTATATACCCATGACTGTGTGGCTAGGCATAGCTCAAATACCATCTATAAATTTGCAGATAATACAATAATTGTTGGTAGAATCTCAGATGGTGATGAGAGGGCGTAGAGGAGTGAGATATGCCAACTAGCGGAATGGTGCCGCAGCAACAACCTGGCACTCAACGTCAGTAAGACAAAAGAGCTGATTGTGGACTTCAGGAAGGGTGAGATGAAGGAACACATACCAATCCTCATAGAGGGATCAGAAGTGGAGAGAGAGAGCAGCTTCAAGTTCCGAGGTGTCAAGATCTCTGAGGATCTAACCTGGTCCCAACATATTGATGTAGTTATAAAGAAGGCAAGACAGTGGCTATACTTTATTAGAAGTTTGAAGAGATCTGGCATGTCAACAAATACACTCAAAAACTTCTATAGTTGTACTGTGGAGAGCATTCTGACTGGCTGCATCACTGTCTGGTATGGAGGGGCTACTGCACAGGACTGAAAGAAGCTGCAGGAGGCTGTAAATCTAGTCATCTCCATCTTGGGTACTAGCCTGCAAAGTACCCAGGACATCTTCAGGGAACGGTGTCTCAGAAAGGCAGCGTCCATTATTAAGGACTTCCAGCGCATTATTGACATGCCCTTTTCTCACCGTTACCATTAGGCAGGAGGCACAGAAGCCTGAAGGCACACACTCAGTGATTCAGGAACAGCTTTATCCCCTATGCCATCTGATTCCTAAATGGACACTGAACCTTTGGACACTACCTCACTTTTTTAAAATTATACAGTATTTCTGTTTTTGCATGTTTTTTAATCTATTCAATATACGTAATTGATTTACTTGTTTATTTATTATTATTATTTTATTTATTACTATTATTATTTCACTGTTAGATTATGTATTGCATTGAACTGCTACTGCTGAGTTAACAAATTTCACGTCCCGTGCTGGTGATAATAAACCTGATTCTGATTTTTACCATCAAGTTTGGACAATGGAGACGGGAAGTTATTAACGTTCTATGGTCTACGGGGAGCTAAGGGTCCAAGAAGAAGAAGCCGTGACCTTGGAGGGCTACAGAGCTGGAGGTCGTTGCAGAGGTAAGGAATTCGTATTGGCGCTGGTTTATTAATGCTACATGTACAGTGAAAAGCTGCCCCTACAGATCAGATCATTACACAGTGCATTGAGGGAGAACAAGGTAAAACAATAAAAATGCGGAATAGAGTGTAACAGCTACAGAGAAAGTGTAGTGCAAGAAAACATTGGTGCAAAATTATAACGAGGTTGATTGTGAGGTCAAGAATTTATCTTATTGGACTAGAGAACAAGTTAATAGTTTTACAACAGTGAGATAAAGCTGTCCATGAGCTTGGTAGTGAGGCTTTTATATCCTCTGCCCTATGGGAGGGCAGAGAAGTGATAGTATCTGGGTAGGGTGGGGTTTTCACTATGCTGGCTGCTTTACTGAGGCAGTGAGAACTGTAGATAGTAGAGGGAAGGTTGGTTTCCATGATATGCTGAGATGTTTCCACCACTCTGCAGTTTCTTGAAGTCATATGTAGAGCAGTTGCCATGGCAACCAGTTAGGATGGCTTTCTGAGGTACAATGATGAAAACTGGTAAGGGTTGATGGGTCATGCCAAATTTCTTCGGCCTCAAGAGGTGTAAGTATGCTTTCTTGGCCGTAGTGTCTGTGTAGCTAGATCAGGACAGGCTTCTGGTGATGTTCACTCCTGGGAACTTGAAGCTTTCAACCGTCTTTGGGAGTAAGTAACTCCACTTTGGGAGTAAGAACAGGAAGGCAGATTATTATCTGAACGGTGTAGAGTTAGGTAAGGGAGAAATACAGAGAGATCTAGGAGTTCTTGTTCATCAGTCACTGAAGGTGAATGAGCAAGTGCAACAGGCAGTGAAGAAGGCTAATGGAATGTTGGCCTTTATTACAAAGGGAGTTGAGTACAAGAGCAAGGAAATCCTCTTGCATTTGTACAGAGCCCTGGTGAGACCACACCTGGAGTATTGTGTACGGTTTTGGTCTCCAGGGTTAAGGAAGGACATCCTGGCTATAGAGGAAGTGCAGCGTAGATTCACGAGGTTAATTCCTGGGATGTCTGGACTGTCTTACGCAGAGAAGTTAGAGAGACTGGGCTTGTACACGCTGGAATTAAGGAGATTGAGAGGGGATCTGATTGCAACATATAAGATTATTAAGGGATTGGACAAGATAGAGACAGGAAATATGTTCCAGATGCTGGGAGAGTCCAGTACCAGAGGGCATGGTTTGAGAATAAGGGGTAGGTCATTTAGGACAGAGTTAAGGAAAAACTTCTTCTCCCAGAGAGTTGTGGGGGTCTGGAATGCACTGCCTCGGAAGGCAGTGGAGGCCAGTTCTCTGGATGCTTTCAAGAAGGAGCTAGATAGGTATCTTATGGATAGGGGAGTCAAGGGATATGGGGACAAGGCAGGAACCGGGTATTGATAGTAGATGATCAGCCATGATCTCAGAATGGCGGTGCAGGCTCAAAGGGCCAGATGGTCTACTTCTGCACCTATTGTCTATTGTCTCAATCTAAACAGCGTTGGTATAGACAGGAACTTGTACACCACCCCCTTCCAAGACAATCCTCTTACCCTTGGAGGAGCTGCGGACAAAGATGAAGATATCAAAACCTACCTGTCGCCAGACTGGGATCTAGTGAAGGTGAGCAAAGATGGGAGTGTAATCGTAAGTGGGATTTTGTGACTTGCGAAAAGAGCCACAAAGTTTTGGAGGAAGTCCGGTAGGTGAAGGACAGAAGATCGAGACCCAGCAGGAGAACAAAATACTTCAAATCCAGAGGCAATACAAGCATGAACAAGTAGCGTGTGAGCTAAGGCAGAGGCAATGTCAGTCTTGGTGTTCGAGTATATACATCACCAAATCTTATCCAGGGATCAAAAGTAACATCAAGGATGCAAATGGTTTCTGTTTAACTTTGTACAGTTGCCGAATGAAGACTGGAGATGGTGGAAATTTAAGCGAGTTTGTGTTGGGAGATGAAATACAGTTGTTTTTTAATTCCCTGTCCAGTTTTTACCTGGAGGAAATTTCTGTTCACGTTGGATATTTAGTGTGATAAATCCGAGAAATGGAAGGTGCTAAGGTAGTGCTGAGTCTTGTCAGCTTACAGGTGGAATCCAGCGTACTTTCTGCCTGCAACGTGGAAGGAGATTGATGAGAAAAATGAGAGCCACCAGGTTCTAGTGTAATGCACCCAGGGTATAAAGAGAGGAAATCGAGACAAATGGAGCCAGCAAGCTCAGCAGAAGAATGAACACTCGTGCTGTGGTCAACTGTGTCAAAGAATATAGGCAGATGAAGAAAGAAGGGATAGTTTATGATCACAGTCATAAAGTAACTTTCCTGAGGTCCACTTCAACAGAACGGCAAAGACAAAAACATGGTGGGAGAGATGCAGAGAGAAAGCTCTGAAAAAATATGCTCTGAGCTCAAGGTCAACAGTACATTTGCTTTGGCAGGAAGAGAGAGAATGAAGATAAGGCATGGCATACAGGAGGTTTCTTTTAAGGAGGAGGATTTGAAATGGAGGGAGAACAGTAATGAAGGTGAGAGGACTGAATGAGAATAGTACGGCCGCATAGGTTGTCATCAGTTTGCAGGAACTGAGCTAAGAGAGAGCAGGAGATGAGTCTCTTGGACAAGATGACTCCGGAATGAATATGATGAGTGAAAGCAGATGGAGCTAAGACCTTACTTGTTACAGCCTGCCATAGAATTGCAATTTTGACCACCACAGTAGTGTAGTCGGTAGTGTGACACTATTAAAGCTTGGGGCATCAGTGATTGGAGTGCAATTCTGGTGCTGTGTGTAAGGAGTTTGTCTGTTCTCGCCATGAGACTGGGTTTTCCAGTTTCTTCCCATAGTCCAAAGACATACCAGTCAGTACATTAATTGCTCATTGTAAATTGTCCTGTGACTAGGCTAGAACCAGTTAAATCAAAGGTTTCAAAGGTACACTTAATGTCAGAGAAATGTATAGAATATAGAACTTGAAATGCTTTTTCTTTGTAACATCCCCAAAAGACAGAGGAGTAGCCCCAAAGAATGAAAGACAGCTAAATGTTAGAACCCCAAGGTACCCCCCCCAGCAACCCCGCCTCCTGCATGAGAGTGGCAGTGAGCAACAAACCCCCTCCCCCCACCAGCAAAAAAGCATCGGCGCCCACCACCGAGTATTCAACTGTGAGCAAAGCAACAGCAAAGACACAGAGTTGCAGTTACCCCAAAGACTACTTGTCCACCCGCCGTTCGACGTACTCCAGGCTCTCCCTCTCCCTAATAAGGGAGAAAGAAGAGTCTCCGTTTCACAGCAAAATAGGTGGATTAGATGTTGAGAGCCAGAAGAACTCACACATCCAACTTTCCATTCCGACATCTATAGCAAGTTACCAATATTGTCAAAGACTATCAGAGAACATTCTAACTCTAAACCTTACCTCCCAACCAATGACCAACCCATATTGAAAAGTTGCTTCTAATTATGAACATTCTCATATATTGTTGAAATTTTATTTGCATTCCATAAATTAATAACCTCAGTAGCAGCCACTGTTTTTGCATGGTATAAAATTTTGGAAATTTGACAGCCCCAATCAGGGTGATGTGAAGCCATGGGCGCAGTTGGTGGATGGTTGTATAAGCAGCTGCTGCATATCACGTCCTGGATATGTGACCACTGACGCCAGGTGGATAATCTTTGAAGTGTATTGATAATGGTTGGGGTCACCCATCTTGTAAAGACACTGTCCAGTAGAAGGCAATGGCAAACACTTCTGTCAAAAAATTGGCCAAGAACAATCCTGGTTATGGAGATCATGATCACCCACGTCATATGTCATGGCACAAAACAAATGAATTATTTTGTTATTCCTATTTTCTCCTCATAGGTGGCACTCTGGTTTACTGCAATTCTACTCTCCCTTCCATTTGCATAAGGTGTTTCACTCAACTATTGCCTCAGTTGTTGGCACGGTTCCTTAACCATACGATGTACTCAAAAAGCTCATGAAAAAGTAATGGTAAACTCATGAAATAGTGACAGTATTGAAGGAAGCCATTGGGCTCATTCAGTGCTTGTCAGCTCCCATCACTTCCATTTCACTCCAAATTAGGCTGTCACAAGCATCCTTCCATTTCTCTTTTGAAGATAATGCGCCTACGACCTTAACAGGCCATGGATTACAGAATTTCATTGTTCTGAGTAAAGGAGTTTTCGTAATATGCTCCTTGTATGTGTGCCCCAGATTTAGAGTCTGTGTCTCCTATCCATTGTGCTATGGCTAATGGGAGCAGTCTCCCTCCAGTTACTTATCTAAACCAGTCATGACCTATCAGTTCCTTTTCAGCATTTCATGCTCAAAGAATTCCACCTTCTTTGTCCTAACTTCAAAGTTGAAATGTTCTGTAGTCATGGAGTGACAGAAAATTACAGCACAGAGAGGAAGGCTCTTTGGCCAATCTGTACCATGCTGAACCACTCAAACTGCCTCATCCCATCAATCTGCACCTAGATCATAATCCTCCATACCTCTTCCATTCATGAACCTAACCAACTTCTCTTAAACATTGACATCGAGCTTGCATGTGCTGGCAGCTTACTTCACACTCTCAAGACCCTCTAAGTGAAGAGGGTTTCCCTCATCAGCCCCTTAAACCTTTCAACTTTCACCTTTAACCCATGACCTCCGGTTGTAGTCCCACCCAACCCCAGTCCTGCTGAAGGGTTTTGGCCTGAAATGTCAACTGTACTTTTTCCCATTGGTGCTGCCTGTCCTATTGAGTTCCTCCAGCATTTAGTGTGTGTTGTCAGTGGAAAAAGCCTGCCTGCATTTAACCTATCTGTACCCCTCATTACTTTCTATAACTCTATCAAATTTCCCCTCAATCTTCAACGCTCCAAGGAATAAAGTCCAAAACTATTCAATCTGCAACTTGACCAGGGAGACTTTCTCCTTCAGGAGTCTGGCACTCCACATGGGTTATAGGCAAAACTTAAGTTTCTAGAATTCTCCGGGCACTGGAACACAGAAGGCTGCATTGACTCCTGGACGCCATTTTGACGACTGCAAAGGAAGGCTGGGGCCTGGGGTTGGTAGGAGAAAGAAAGGTGCAGAGAACCGCACTTAGCTTTACTGGCCAAGGAAGAGATTCTATTTTTCAACCGGATTCTGGATTATTGCTTCTGGAATTTGACTATCACCACCTGTCCCCATGCATGGCTGGTGTGGGAATGGGAATTTATTTCTTAGGTTTGAAAACTAGGAATCTTTTCTTGCCCCTGGCTCTTCCAGAGACACATGAGGAAAGGAAGGCCTGGGGGAGACTGATCACTCAGTGACTCAGTGGTAACCCTAAAGCAGTTGCAAGACCTGTAGTAGACGTGTTCAGGTTTCATGGGATTCAGGTAGCCCAAGCGGAAATCCACATTAAAAATGACTCCCATTCCTGACCCAATTCCATTCAGCCAATCAAATGAAAATAGATCTCGGCATCTCAAATGATCTGGGCCTCAAGCTGAATCTTTTAAGATTTTATGGCCAGTCAAACTTTGTTTTAAAGAAAAGTGATAGTGATTAGCACTACCTCAACATAAACTTCAACCTTTCCTACATTGAATTCCTCTAAATCATAGACTTTAGATTAGCTCCATGAAGTCTTATGCTTCTGAGACAACTGTTGTGTATCGTAGTCACGTCTCCTACTCCATGCAGTAAAATCCTAAAGTATGCATGTAACGTTAGAAAAATGAAACCAATAGAAATAAAGTAAAGACTTAACTTCTACTTTTATGTCATTCTTACTAAATGACATACACTTAGGACTGAAAACTACAGAATAATTCAATGGAAAAATCATAGTTCATAGTCAAATTGCAACATGAATAGTTCAAATATTATTTCATTACAAATACAATTTAAAAAAAATTGAAATGAATGTGAATTGCTCATTATAATTTACGTTTCCTAACAAGCATTTAATTCTGTTTCTGCTGGTAATTAATTATAGGCAATGACTGGCTGCATCACTATCTGGTATAGTTGGGAGGGTGGGGACTGCTGCACAAGATCGAAATAAGTTACAGAAACTTATAAAACTAGTCAGCTCCATCATGCTTACCAGCCTCCGCAGTATCCAAGATATCTTCAAGGGACAGTGCCTTAGGAAGGTGGCATCCATCATTAAGGTTCCCCTCCACCCAGGATATGCCCTCTTCACACTATTACCATCAGGTAGGAGGTACAGAAGCCTGAAGACACACATTTACTGATTCAGGAACAGCTTCCTCCCCTCTGCAATACAATTCCTAAATGGACATTGAACCCACGAACACTACCTCTCTACTTTTTTTATTTCTGTTATTTTTGCACTACATATTCTAATTTAACTATTTTATATATATATACTTAATGTACTCAGTTCTCTTCTCTATACTTATGATGTATGTCATTGTTAACAAATTTCACAATATACGCTGGAGATATTAAAGCTGATTCTGATTCTGAAATTCCTTAGACCTGGTAGCACTTTGCTGACCTAAATCAGTGATGGTGTTTTTTTTTGGACTTTTTGCATACTTGGACGAGTTTCCATTGTGGTCGTGACAAAGCAGTAAAAGCAATTGCAAGCAACCCTGAGGCATTCCACAATCCATTTTTTGATACATGCCTGGCCCTAACAAATCCCATTAATGTGGTCCAGCTGTGTATAATTACTTATTATTTAGAGATGCAGCATGGTGAGTCCAATGACTCTGTGCCTTCCAGTTACCAATTACTCTACTAATCTGCAACGTGGGAGGAAACCAGGACACCCAGAGGAAACCCATGTGATCGAGGGGAAAACGTACAAGCCAGTTCGCTGGCGCTGGAACAGCGTTAAACTACATGCTCCGCTACCATACTGCCCTTCGCGTAGTCTGTGCTCCTGAAGCAGACTGTCGTTAGAGACAGCAGCATCATTAAGCATTACCAAGAGAGTCACATTTGATGATCCCATTGAGCATGGGTTAGCTTGGGGTGAGCATGCACTCTGGTTGGTCTTGCCTGAGCAGTTTATGTTTTGTCTGCCTGTCTGATTGGCACTTCGTTATTGGTTAATGATCATGCTCGACTGTCACCGCAATTGCTTTGGCAGTGATGAATTTGTCTGAAGAGGGAAGAATGCAATCACCATATCTAAAACAAAGTTTATTTAAGGCTTTTACACCCAAGTTCCTAATTGTTTTCCAAATTTAAACACTGGTGTTGCCAACTAATAAAACATTCCCAGATACCACTTGTGGTTGAGGGAGAATTATTGGGAATGAGTAATTCCAGATGTTCTGCTGCAGACGTTCTCCCTCGCAAACAAAACAGTTTAGGCATTGTTAGTCCATCAGTCCTGGGTATCAGTTATGGCACAAATATCCTTGCAGACTCTTTTCTGAGTAACAATAATCAAAATCAGAATCTGGTTTAGTATCACTGCAATAAGTCATGAAATTAGTTATCTTTGTGGCAGCAGCACCATAAGATGCATAATAATAGAAACAAACATGAATTACAGTAAGTGTATGTATATATATATACACATACAATTAAATAGTTCAACTAAATAAGTAGAGCAAAAATAGAAAGAAAAAAGTAGTGAGGTAGTGTTCATGGGTTCAATGTTCATTCAGAAATCAGATGGCAGAGGGGAAGAGGCTATTCCTGAATTGTTAAGTGTGTCCTGTACCTCCTTCCTGATGGAAACAAGGCATGACCTGGGTGATGGGAGTCCTTAATGAAGGGTGCTGCCTTTTTGAAGCTTTTTTCCTTTTTTCCGGCAGAGACCGATACAGTTTGGCACCAGCATAATTGCAGACGTTGCAGGTCAGTGTTCAGCTCATCATAGGCCTGTCTTAGGGACCAGCTCCAGATTTTTCATTCAGGGTTCACTCCTGAATCTTTCCCTGTGAGTGGGTATAGCCCAATGCAACTGGTTTTAAGATGCCAGTAACCTGTGTTTGCCTCTTCACCTCCTACCTGATGATAGCAGTGAGGAGAGGGCATGTGCTGGGTGGTGAGGGTGTTAGTAATGGGTCCTGCCTTTCTGAGGGATTGCCTTTAGAATATGCCTTTGAAGGTGGGGAGGCTGGTGTCCATGATGGAGCAGTTTGAGTTTACAACCCTCTGCAGTATTTTACAATCTTGTGCATCGGGTTCCTCCCTGCATTTTTCCTCTCCCCTAACCTCACTCCTGCACTCCCCACCCCCACGTGCCAACTCTTCACTCTCCGTGAACTGCCCTGTGCAAGGACACATAGTAACCTGTATGAAGTAACCAGGAACAACATCACAGGGGAAATTGGTTACCTTGTGCTGTTCCTGTCCAGTTCTCAGGGGCTGTCTACAGACCCCTATTGTAGATGATTTTTTCACTAGATTTTTAGAAGGGAAAGCCAGCATTGAATAACAATAGAATGTCATTAGTTCATAAGTTATTATAACAATGGCTGCTTGCCATTGAATTCTTGAATTTCTAAATAATTTCCAATTAAAATAAGTAAATAATCAAACAAATTCTGAACTCTGTGCCAACAACTCGAATTATGAGGTCATCAAATAAAAGCAATTTTTCAAACATTATGCCACGATAAATCAAAACTACAATTTTTAAAAAAATCTCTATTTTGTAAAACACACGTTAGTCAGCAGAACCAGAAAAAAATTGGAAGTGAAACATGAACAAGAGAAAGAAAGTTGTGCTAAATCATTAAGTGGGTTGAATTCCACTAGATATAGAAAAATATCCTTTCTACAGCTCTTTGTTCTACACAGATTAATGTAAACAGTATCGATTGGGGTAAGTTATACTGATGGTGATTGGAATGTTATCCTCGATCCACATGATTTGGATTTTATTTCCCTGAGCCTTACGATTGGCCTCCCTGTCATTCTGTATGTAGAATAAGCTGCTGTTGGAAGTGGTAGAGGCAGGTAAAATGACAACATTCCTGTCAGTTACCTCTTTAGAAGAACCTAGAGATCCAACACTGGCCTTAATGGCCACTTCACAACCCACAAAACCAGAATGGAAGCAGGTCATCCCTGACCCCAAGGGACTGCCTACGGACTGAAAGAAATTATAACGTCACTACCTGACCCAACCAGTGAAATAATGTCTTTCCTTTTCCTCGTCTCCTCAGAAGAAAAAATTTTCTGGGAATCCCTCATCTATAACTGAAAAAATCAACCGAAATGCCATTAGTTTGTTTATTAAATCAGTTGTCTTTATTGTTATTGTTGCATGCACTGACTTTCATTGAGAAATATTTTAAATGGCATTCAAACAGATAATTTCATCACATCAATACAATGGGGTAATACAAAGATACAAAGTACATTTACTATCAAAGTATGTACGTAGTATACAACCCTGAGATTCGTCTTCCCACCGGCAGCCACGGAACAAAGAAGCATCATGGAACCAGTTCAAAGAAAACATCAAACACCCAACGCACAAAAAAAAGAACAGTTAGTCCAAACAGCAAAAAAAACAAATGAAAAATACATAATATAAAACATCAAACAACAAGTTCATTGAAATGGTCAGTTGAGCTTAGTTCAGTTCAATTTAGTACGGTGTCGTTTGTGACTGCAGGGCACAGAGCCAATCCACCCTGATCCTTTTGGGCAGAGAGTCACAGGGCCACGTTCATGTTATGTTTAAAACAGGAGATGATTACTCCTGAATTAGGGCACTGGTTAGTTCAACAACCTTAAAACAAGCTAGCAATCTCCTTATCAGAATATTCTGCAGCTTTACCTGATTTTGTCTTGTACTCTAAAGTGGTCAAAAAGAAATCAAAGAAAGAACTTTGTTCCCATTCTACAGCTGAACAATTTGCCTTATTTATCTCTGGACCTGCCCTCTGCCAGTTTCAATGACTCCAATTATATTCGAGTTGTTTGGATAAACAAAAGCCCTATTGAGACCCAGAGCCCTCTCATACATGCACTTGTGATAGACTCATTTGCTGGGACAACATTTGGTACCAGGTTAACACAGAAAACTGTAACCAGCAGACAATGTCTTTAGGTGTTTTAACAGTAGTTTTTGTATTCCACCATGTTTGCTCACACTGGTCGTGAATAATCGACCCATGTATCTGAAGGCAACCTTTGTAGTTTGGCAATTGTTTGGTGCATGGTGTGTGTGTGTGTGTGTGTGTGTGTGTGTGTGTGTAAACTGTCCTTGACAAACACCTTCACTGTTCAAGAAGCAGGTCACTCCTGTACGTTGGCTACAATGTGGTGGTCCCCATTGCTTCTGACAGATGAGCTTTCACAATGCACGTATGCTCCTCAGGATGACCCATGGCTGACCTCAGCCTCACACCAGCCACTCTCACTGTTAACTTTCTTTATCTTTGGGTGAGATCTAAAGCCCCTGCTTCCCTGGGCTTGCAGTCATAGGTTTTGAGGTTAGCTCTGTCTCCAGATGGAAGCTGAGCGGGTATTGACAACAGGTACAGATCCTGAACAATGCTGGCTCGGAAAATCAGTCCAAGCCTCTGCAACCTCAGAAAAAATGACATAAGAGCTAAAGTGCAGCATTAGCTTACAGCAAACAACATGTCAAATATCAACAACATGTCAAATATCAAACCCACTAACTCCACCACGACTTTATTATTTTCTGTTTGTCAACAGACAGACAGACATACTTTATTGATCCCGAGGGAAATCGGGTTACGTACCCAACCTTATGTACATGTTGGTGTCACTTTATGGGCATACAATTAATCTATGTATATAAGCTATCTTATGTGCTTTTTATATCTTCTGGTTTTTTTTATGCTGCATCAGATCCAGAGTAACAATTATTTCATTCTGTGATGATATTAAACAATCTGGAATTGAGTTAACATTTTTTGGACTGTTAAGCTGTAGTGTCAAAGTTCTGGCACTGTTTGGAGATGGCAGAATGTAATTACTATTGGAAACACAAATGCTCCATTAACTATCATCCATCACAGGCAAAGCACTCCCCATCATTGAGCATGCTCATGTGCAGCACTGTCATTAGAAAGCAGCATCCATCAAGTACTCCAACTATCCAGGCCACGTTTGCTTCATGCTACGACCATCAGTAAGGAGGTGCCGGCATCTGAGGCCCCAGACCACCAGGTTCAGAAACAGTTCAACCATCAGGCTCCTGAACCAGCACAAATAACTTCACTCACCTCAACTCTGACCCAATTCCATAGAATTCTCATAGAAACGCACATACTCTGTGTTATTTATATAGAATTTATTTGCACAATTTGTTTTCATTTGCACATTTGTTGTTTGTCAGTCTTTATTTGTGCATGGTGTTTCATTGTACTTCCTCATTTTCCTGTGAATGCCTGCAAGAGAATTCATCTCATGGTGACATTTATGTACTTTAAAAACTAGAACACAGACATTACTGTATGGTACAGGCCCTTCACCCCAAGATGTTGTGCCAATCTTTAAACCTACTCTTAAGATCAATTTAGACCTTCTCTCTCATATAGCCCTCAATTTTTCTAACATCCATGTGTCTATCTAAGAGTTTCTTAAATGTCCCTAATGCCTCTACCACCACCCCTGGCAGGGCTTCCCATGCACCCATCACTCTCTGTGTAAAGAACTTACCTCTGATATCCCACCCCCCATTCTTCCCTCCAGTCACCCTAACATTACAGGCCCTTCAATCAGTCATCTCCAGCCTGGAACAAAGTCTCTGGCTATCCATTCAATCTATGCCTCTTATTATCTGAAACTCCTCTATCAAGTCATCTTTCACTCTTGTTCTCTTGTTGCTCCCTTTCTCACATACCAGTCTTCAGAAGACATGCCTTCTCGTTCAGGCAGCATCTTGGTAAGTCTCTTCTGCGCCTTCTCTAAAGCTTCCACATCTTTCCTATATTGAGGTGACCAGAACTGGTCACCAGTACTCCAAGCGTGGCCTAACTGGGATTTGAAAGACCTGCAATGTTGCCTTGTGGCTCTTGAACTCAATCCCATGACTAATGAAGGCCAACACACCATACACATTCCTTAAACCCTATCAACTCATGCAGCAACATTGAGGGATCTATGTACATGGACCCCAAGATGCCTGTTCCTCCACATTACCAAGAATCTTGCCATTAATCCTGTATTCTGCCTCCCAAACTCCAGGCTTGTTATATGAAGAGCATTTTATGACTCTGTGCACTGTACTCACTGGAATTCAGAAGAATGATGGGTAACCTCTTTGAAACCTATCAAAAGTTGAAGGGCCTCCATAGGGTGGATGTGGAGATGGCTGGGGGAGTCTAGGACTAGAGGACACAGCCTCATAATAGAGGGTGTTCTTTTAGAATGGAGATGAGGAGGAACTTCTTTAGCCAGAGAGTAGTGAATCTGTGGAATTTGTTCCCACAGGTGGCTGTGGAGGCCAAGTCATTTTTTGGGTTGAACTCCATCTGCCACTTCTCAGCCCATCTCTACATCCTGTCCCAAGAAATTTTCTTTGACCTTGACTATTCCTTTCCCCACTTTGACACCTCAGTCAGAAATCTTTCACTGAGATCTCTCTGGATCCATGAGCAGTTAAGGCTGTAACTGAGCTCTTCTTGATCACAACCTGCAAACAGGCTTCTCGGTTCCCTGCCTAGCAGTGCAAATCCTCGGTGATACCTGCAGCGCACTGCTGAACACATCAGGTCAACACCAGCCTTTGTATGTTTTTAAGCTCCCGGATGGGGAGAACTGGCAGCTCAGTCCATGTCAGGCTAACCTAGATCCAGTGCAGCAAGTCCATCAAAATGAGAGAGAGAAATTGTACATTGAGTAGTTGAACCACTTACCTGTTTCAATTAAACGAACATAAACATCCATAATTTCTGTGTGTGTGAGAGTGCTTGTATATTTTTTGAGGATATTTGACTAATCTTATCTTAGGATGGTGGTGAATATTGCAGCTCGGGTTGAGGCATTTGATGTTGCTGTGTTTGCTGAGCTTGGCAATTAGCTTGTAGACATTCCATCACCAATGGAGGTGACGTCCTCAGTGCACTGCTGTTGGTGTTTCACTCTGAGCACTCCCAACAGCTGGACAATGAGGACGTCACCTTGACTGGTGATGAGAAGTCTGCCAGCTAATCTTATCTTTTATTACATTAATTTTATTTTTAGCTGGTTCCAAATGATTTTGAAAGTTTGTGAACATCAGTGGCTGAGCAGAATTCAGTAACAGTGGAAGTTTTGACAACTTAAAGCCCAGGGTCAGGGCCTCACCAGCTGTCAAAGTTATTCTGCCACTGAAGCCGTAACTAACTTTAGGAGCAACTTCTCACTGATGTTCACTGCACTTGGACATGCCAATGAACTGGGAATGTCCAGAAGATAAAGAGACATCCAAAAGCAGGCCGTAGTTTGAAAAGTGACTATCAGGGTACTTCTGATTTCGATATCCTGTTTGGGAGCTATGCTTTGGGGAATGTTGTTCACTTGCTCTTGTTTTTTGACTTTCCTGTTATGCAGGAGAAACTAGTTGCTGAATAGTCAAGCCATTTAATTGCTTTAATTAAACTTACCTAAGTGTTAAGACTTTTTAGTCTGAAAGTCTGGGCGGGACCACTTGGACCACAGTGTTTGGAGCTCTCCTGTCTGAGTTAGTCAGAACTCTATAAGGAGTCCTGTTGGTTTCCTCCTAGAGTATCAATGAGTAGGCTAATTGGCCACTGTAAATTGTTGCATGAATAGGCTACGGTTGTATATGTAAATAAAAAAATGTCTCAGCGATGACACTGATTCTCCAATCGAGGTATCCATTTTAGCAAGCCGATACTATCATGTTTTAAACAACTTGCCATTCGGATGAAGTTCAGTCAGGGTTACACATGCCAACAGGAACACAATGAGGGATATTAAAGGGGAGCAAATGATATGAGGTCAGTGCATGAAAATGGCACTGATCAGCCATGATCTATTGAATGGGTGAAGAGGAATGAGGGGCTGAATGGCCTACTTGTGATTCTATTATATTAGTGTTAGAAAAGGCAAAATTCTCTGGTTTGACTAGTTTTATCTTTATGGAGTGAAGCCTTGTACTGGTAAATCTGCAGTGATAAGGTGAAGTTTGATGAATTTAAAAACGGATTTGAAATTTACAAACTATCAGTGGAACCTTGAGAATGAACTTAGAGACTGAGATAAGCATGAAATTGAAAATACCATTCCTGTACACTACATTTGAAGTTCACAATGTGCTATCCTCTATATCAGGGAAACCAAATGCAGATTGGGTGATCGCTTTGCTGAAGACATGTTCAGATCACAGGGTCTGGACTTACCCTGCCCATGGCTCCTGTACTCCTCATGAGGCCCAAAGCAAGACTGAGAAATAAGCACCACATTTTCCAGCCGGGCGTATCGCAGCCGTCTGGACTCAACATTGACTTAGACAACTTTGGATATCTTGATTTCCCTCTCTGTATCAGTCATCCATCCATACTATTACCTCAACTTGTTTTAGTGTCTAGAATCAGTTTAATAACACCAGCATATGTCATGAAATTTGTTAACTTTGTGGCAGCAGTACAATGTAATACATAGCGATAGAGAAAAAGTCTGTAAATTGCAGTAAGTTTATCATGAAAAAATGGAAATAAAAAAGCAGTGAGGTTGTGTTCATACGTTGGATGTCCATTCAGAAATTGGACAGCAGAAGGGTAGAAGCCGTTCCTGAATTTGTGCCTTCAAGCTTCTGTACCTCTTTCCTGATGGTAACAAAGAGAAGAGGACGTGGGTGATGGGGTTCTTTAATGATGGGCACGGCCTTTTGGAGGCACCACTCCTCGAAGGTGTCCTGGATACCTAGGGCATAGAATATTATAGCACGGCAACACACACAAAATGCCGGAGGAACTCAGCAGGCCAGGCAGCATCTATGGGAAAAAGTACAGTCGACATTGCGGGCTGAAACCCTTCAGCAGGACTGGAGAAGAAAAGCTGAGTTAAGAATTAAAAGGTGGTGGGGAGAGTAGAAAGAACCACCAGGTGATAGGAGAAACCTGAAGGGGGAGGGATGAAGTAAAGAGCTGGGAAGTTGATTGGTGAGATGAGGTGAGAAAGGGAAAAGGGGATGGGAAATGGAGAGGTGAGAGGGGTGATCGTGCTATCATATTGGAGGCTACCCAAGTGGAATATAAAGTGGTGTTCCTCCACCCTAAGTGTGGCCTCATCACGACAGTTCAGGAGGCCATGGATAGACATGGCATCACAGTTTTTCTCTTGTTTCTGGCTTGATATTATTGCACAGTACAGGCCATTCAGCTCATCATGTTGTGCTGACCTTCTATCCAATGCAAGATCAATCTAACCCTTCCCTCCTACAGAGCCCTCCATTTTTCTATCATCCATGAGCCTATCTAAAGATTTCTTAAATGCTCCTAATGTATTTGCCTCTGCCACCATCCTGCAGGGCGTTCCATGTCAGCACCATTCTCTGTGTAAAAAAACTTACCTCTGACATCTTTCTTATACTTTCCTCCAATCACCTTACAATTTTTCCCCCTCATATTAGTCCCTTCTGCCCTGCAAAAAAAGTCTCTGGCTATCCACTCGATCTATGCCTCTTGTCATTTTGAATACCTCTATCAAGTCACCTCTCATCCTTCTCTTCTCCAAAGAGAAAAGCCCTTGTTCACTCAATGTTTTCCCTCTTACCTTTTTATCCAGCTCCAGGAATAGAAGGTTGTTCATCATTAATATAAATGATTCAGATGTGAATGTATGAGGCGTAGGTAGTAAGTTTGCAGATGATATGTGGTATATAAATAGGGAATAAGATTATCAAAAATTACTGGGAAATCTTGATCAGCCAGTTAAGTGGGTTGAGGCATAGCAAATGGCCTTCAATCCATATAGATGTGAGATATTGCATTTTGAGAAGTCAAAGCAGGGTAGGACTTTCACAAACAATAGGGCCATGGCAAATGTTATAGAATTGAGGGACCCAGAAGAAGAGATACATTGTTCCCTGAAAGTCACATCAGAGGTAGACAAGGAAGTGAAGAAGGCATTTGGCACATTGGTCTAGACGCGTTGACTCATCAGGCCACGAGTTTAAGGAACATTATGTTTCAAGGATATAATGCTAAGGCTTTATAAGCATTGGCCAGGTTACACTTAGAGTATTGTGAACAGTTTTGGGTCCTTGTGTGCTGGCATTGGAGAGGTTCACAAAAATGATCCCAGGAATAAAACAGGTAACATATGAGGAGTGTTTGATGGTACTCGCTGGTGTTTAGAGGAATGAAGAATGGAATCTCATTAAAACCTATCGAGTATTTTGAAAGTCCTAGATAGAGTGGACATGGAGAAGATTATTCTTATTTGGGGGTGGGGGGTGGTCTAGGACCTGAAAGCATGTCCTCAGGAAAGAAGGTCATCCTTTTAGAAAGAGATGAGGAGGAATTTCTTTCACTAGAGGGTGGTGAATCTGTGGGACTTATCGCCACAGGTAGCTTTGGAGATCAAGTTGAGTATATCTAAGGTTGATAGGTTCTTGATTAGTAAGGGCATCAAAAGTTATGGGGAAAAGGCAGGAGAATGAGGTTGAGAGGAACAATAAATCAGCCATGATTGAGTGGCGGAGCCGAACGGCCTAATTGTGCTCTATTGTCTTATGGTCATATGGTCTTTCAGTTTTACCAGGCATTGGTGAGACAATACCTATTGTACAATCTTTACTACCCTGTTATAAGAAAGACGTAAGTAAGTTGGTAAGAGCGCAATGAAGATTTGTGATGAAGTAGTGAGAGCTTGAGAACCCGAGTTATGAAGAGAGAGTGGGTAGGCTAGGATGTTATTTAATGGAGCGCAGGAAACTTCAGGTTGCTTTATAGAAGTGCATGGATATGGATAAGATGTATCCACCGGGAAAGGGGAACAAAAAACACAAGGGCACAGGTTTGAGGTGAGAGGGCGGTCAGTATATGAAACAAGTTGCCAGAGGATGTGGTTGAGACAGATACAATAAAAGCATTTACAAGATACTTGGACTGGTATGTGTTTAGGAAAGGGTTTGTGGTCCAAATGCAGGTAAACGGGTTTATTCGACAATGTTCAGACTCTTCGGTTGATTATTCAACATCAGACAGAAGAAGAGCATAATCATCTGTGTGAACTGAGTAAATCTACTTCTTAAATGGTTACACGAAGTTGACTTGCTGAGCTTTTTGTTGTGTTTATTTGAAATAATTTCAATTCCAATTTCTCACTTCAGTTAAGGAAATATCCTGGTTGTTACTTAGCCCCTAATCAACATTCCTGGAAAGAGACTTTTTGTGCATTCTCACATTATTTGTGGAGTCTGGCCTTCTGCAAATTAGCTGCAACATTTCCGACATTAAACCAGTGACTGCATTTCAAAAGTGTCTCCTAGACTGTAAAGTACTTTGGAATAGTCTGAAAGATACATAGGCGTGCTAGATACCTCAGATTTCTGTTTCTTTTTAATTTTGTGCTGGAGTCAAGTATAGCACCCCAGCAATTATCCTTCATGTGTAAGTCTTTATATTTTGCCAAATTGCAAACACTTAGAACTGCACAGGTGAGCAAGTCTTTATCACTTTGTAGGTTCACCGGCTTGAATAACTCTGAAATCCGTCCACATTTTCCTCATGCCGTCATTACTTTGGTTGAGGAATCACAGGGAATTCCTTCCCACTTTGTCACAAACCAATTCGTTTTGCACATTCCCTTTTGAAGTTTATTTCAAAACAAAACTTTATTCATAAAAAAATGTGCAGTGAATTCACGAGATTGTCACCTTGTGGCGGTGGAGAGGCTTCTGGGTGCCTGGGACCCTGAGAGTGATGCAATTTTGAGTTTAGCTATCTTGCACTTACCTCTTGGTGTGTTAAACCCGTGGCGGCAAGGTCGAGGGTGTGGTTCCGAACCAAGGGCTCAGCGGCGGAGTTGGCGGGAGATGACCTTACAACACAATGGCGGTGAAGGTAGAGGAAGGCTGCTGCAGAGAAGGGCCCCCAGTTGTCTTAAACTCCATGTCACTGGTCCCTGACTCTGATCTGTCAACCACATCGAACGTGGTCGCTATCCGTGCGTAAGCCTCATCACATTCAACGAAGTCATGCACAGGTGTTCTCCATTACGGGAATCCACCCTAACATCCCGGTTATATGGCTCCCAGATCAACCTTTAAAGCCACCCGAGGGCTTACTAATATACAACTCTTTTGGAGAATGTCAATCGACTCAAATAATCACACAGTTACTACTTAACAATGAATACAAAACAATGCATGGCTTTCTTTATATTCATAATCTCAGGTCAATATATTCATGTTATTAAGTCAATATATATTCCACTTACAAGGCACCGGTGTCTCTGATGTAGCCTCTTTGAACAATATACCCATCAAATACAGTGTATGAAGGGCTGTGACCCTTCAAATCCTCTGTTGTTCAGCTGCTTTGGACAAACCTCCACACGGACTTTAGTGTCCAGGATTTCCTTTGCAAGTGCACAGTTCACAAGGACATGGATGATTGTCTTGTCCTCACCAGTGTGCGGTGTCTATGTAGGAAGGTTCAGACGGGAAGAGAGCCTCTCAAGACAGGTCATGTCAAATTTACTGTCACTTAGATATATACATGTATACCGTCAAATGAGACAATGCTTCTCTGAACCAGGGTGCAAAGCTCAGTACACATGACACATAATAACTTATGAAGGTAAAGATAAATCCTATCGATGGATTACACAGAAATAAACAAACTAATATGCATAAATTAAATATTGTGAGGGACAGAACAGGTTAGCCAGTGACACTTTGAATGCGATGCGGCAGGGAGCTCAGAAGCCTAATGGCCTGGGGGAAGAAACTGTTTCCCATCCTGAACGCTCCAGTTTTTATGCGCTGGAGTCTGCTGCTTAATGAGAGAAAGGCAAAGAGGATGTTGGATGGGATCCTTGATAATACTAAGAGCCCTTCGTATGCAGTGCTCCTGATAAATGTCCCCGATTGAAGGTAGGGAGACCCCTGTGATCCTCTCAGCTGTTCTCACAGTCCTTTGTAGGGACTTCCTGTCCAATGCTCAGCTGCACCCATACCAGACTAAGTTAAAAGATAGTCACCTCTAACCTGGATTTCTTCTGGTTGAGATATCTCCTCGCACCACCCCCTCTCCACCCCCAAGAATGCGTGGTAGAATCTGAGGGAGTTGATAGAATGTGGGAATAAAGTGGGATCAAAGTAGGATTAGTATTAACGAGTACTTGAGTATTAGTGCGGACTCGGTGGGTCAAAGAGCCTTTTCAGTGCTGTGGAACTATCCAACGTTCTCTAAACCTCCACCAGTTCTAGTCATAGGTCATAGACCTGAAGTGTTGACTCAGATTACAAAAGTTCTAGGGAACTATGCCACCGATGGATATCTTTGGGAAGCAGTTACCTTTTTCTTACATGGCTCCAGAGAGGTTGAGATCTCAGTCAGAGAGGTCAGAGTAGCCCAAAATGCAGACAGTTAGGAGGAGGTAGAGACACAAGAGATAACAGCTTCTGGAGGAACGAACAAAAGGCTATAAGACCACAGGACAATGGCACAGAACTCAACGATACAGCCCATCGAATCTCCTCTGCCATTTAATCATGGCTGATTTATATTTCCTCTCAATCCCATTCTCCTTCCTTCTCCCTCTAACCTTTGACACCCTTATTAGGACCTATCTATCTTTGCTTTAAATATGATGACTAGGCCTTCACTGCCATCTCTGGCAAAGGATTCAGCCGACTGGGTAAAGAGATTCCTCCACATCCCTCTTCTGAAAGAATGTCCTTTTATTCTGAGGCTTTACTGCCTGGTCTTAGACTCACCCACTAAAGGAAACATTCCCTCCGTCCAGTTCTGTTTACAATCAGTACAGTTCAGTGAGAATCCACCCCCCATCCTTATTCTTCTAAATTAGTGAATACAGGATCCAGAATCATCAAATGCTCTTCACAAGGATCATTTTTTGTAAACCTCCTCTGGATCTTTTCCAACAGCAGCACTTTTTCCCTCAGATATAGGGCCCAAAACTGCTCACTATATTCCAAATGTCATCTGACCAACGTCTTATAAAGCCTCAGCATTTGATCCTTGCTTTTATATTCTAGTCCTCTCGAAATGAATTGCATTCACCTTCCTTACTACTGACTCAAATCCCTTAAACCTATGCTAATTACCAGTGACTCTAACATCCCCAGGATTGAAAGGAGCCCTAATGAGGAAATACAGTTTGATGGGTATCCAGGTGCCAAATTAATTCAGGAGAAGCTAGAGCCTCTGTGAAAAACTGAAAAAGGGTTATGCTCTCCCTTGGTATAAATTATAAATGATAGATCACAAAGACCCTAAGCAGCCACTAAACAGCTTCAGGGTCTATTAAAAATTCCTTAATGCCAATATTTGGGTCCTAGAAATAAACTTCAGCTAGGCACTGTCACAGCCAGAATAGCTAACTTTGGGGCAGCTAAACGATTATATTAAAACTAACCAGGAATTCCAGCTAGGCACTTTAGAGTAAGCCCAGACTATATCCACTGGACGGAGAACATGGCCTTAACCATGGTCAAAATATGGACGCAGACTTTAAATTAGAATAGAGACAAAGCTGAGAGAGGTAAAATCCACGACTGCAAAACTCCACTAAAAACAGGTCCAGAAGGATACGCCTAAATTCTTCAAAGGAAAAGAGCAGCGACGAAATAAATTCAAATATCACAAACCTACTCGACATATGGTCTAAACCATTATCTAGGCCTAAAAAGTAATAAACTAAGCCTAATAACTGGGCCTAAAAATAAATCTACTTTCCAAATGGTCTAAACTGAGCCTAATAACTAGGCCTGAAAAATAAACCTGCTCCCCAAATGGTCTCAACTAGACTTAATAATTTGGTCTAATAAAACAAATCTATTCTACAAATGGTCTAAACCAGGGTTTCCCAACCTTTTTTATGCCACGGATCCCTACCATTACCCAAAGTGTCCGTGGACCCCCAGGTTGGGAGGCCCTGGAAACAAAGCCTAATTACTAGATGTAAAAATACCGATCAGATCTATGAAATTAGAGCATTGAGAATAGGGCAACATGCCTTTTCATACTTACATTCGTAGACAATGTGCTGGTGTTAAATTACATTGTTTAATACCAATACAACATTGCCACTCACATAGACCTCTGGGGTGGTATGCGACTACAGTAATTGAGGGGCTTCCTTACCCAAACCCAATGCCTCCTTGTCCTGGAGTGGAAGAGCCCTATACTGTTGTTCCTCCCCAATTAGCTCATGTGGTGGAGTCACCAAGCTTCAGTGCATCCCTCAGCAAGTCCTCCTGCGGCCTGGACTGTGCCCATCAGCATCAGGGTTTTCTATGGTTATCTCACGGCGCTGGGAGACCAACAAGTTTCGGGCAGACTGAAGGCCACCTTTCACCGCATTGAGTATCTACCAGCAGTACCCTACGGCCGGCTCTCTGTGTATCTTCGGGAGCAGCCCGCAGATCAGAGTCCTCTGTCTCGCAGCAGTTCAGGGCGAACTGTGACGCAGGCCCTTGCACCTACCTCCACACTCTCTTTGCAAACCTTCAGCCCGCAAATGGCTTTCATAGCTGTCCTCTGCAAGCAAATATTTTGTGGCATTAAGTACATCATGGCTCCATCTGAGCCACTCATTCTGACTGAAACCTTTTAACGTAACAGACTCCAGAGTCTGCTTTTACTTTTCATTCCTCAGTTCCTGCTTCACCAAAGTGGAGTGTTTGTGCAGCTGTCACTAGAAAACACAAGATGAGTGCCCATGTAAATCCGTGCAAATCTCATCTCCTCATGCTGAGCTGTGGGAGCAGGGGTATCTGCTCTTCTGTGATGCTTGTCCATTCCCCTGCTGAGCTTCACAGGAGAGGGTAGCAGAGGGGCCAAGTCCAGTGTAAGGGCCTCTTAAACATTTGAGGAGTATATACTCGGTGGCCACTTCATTAAGTACTTCCTGCATCTAATGAAGTGGTCACTGAGTGGATATCTGCTGCTGTAGCCTAGCCGTTTCAAGGTTCGACGTGTGTGTTCAGAGATGCTCTTCCACACACCACACTGTAATGTGTTATTAGAGTTGCTGTCGCCTTCCTGTCAGCTGCTACACAGGCATCAGAATGTTCAAGTTCAACACCAAGTTTATTGTCATTTCAATTGTATACACATGTATATTGCCAAACAAAAAAAATGTTGCTCTGGACTGAGATGCATAACACAGTACATACAACTCATGCACAACAGATGAAGTAATATTACCACAAATAAATTAACAAATAGTAAGGTGCATTTACGTCTCAAGTTGAAAAGCAAACAGTATAACACTATTGGCAGTGGTGAGAGCTGAGTGGGGGTAGAGAGTTCAGTAATCTCACGGGCGGGGGGAGGAAGCTGATTCCTATCCTAACGGTCCTTGTCCAAATGCTAGGTAGGGCGCTTCCTGCCTGATGGTGGGGGGGGGGGGGGGGGGGGTTAAAGAGATTGTTAAATGGATGGGAGGGATCACTGACAACGCTAAGGGCCCTGTGTAAGGGCCCTGATGGTTGGAAGAGAGACCCTGATAATTCTCTCAGCGGTCCTCACAACCCTTTGTTGGGTCGTGCTGTCAGATGCCTTGCAGTCCCTGTGCCAGACGGTGATGCCGCTGGTCAGTACATTCGCAATGGTGCTCCTGTAAAAACCGGTTAGAACGAAAAGGGGAGCGCCTCACTTGCCTCAATGTCCTCGGAAAGTGGCAACACTGCTGTGCAGTCTTGACCAAAGATACGGCGCTGATGGACCAGGTGAGATCATCCGTTACGTGCGCCCCCAGGAACTTAGTGTCCCTAACTCTCTCGGCGGAGGAGCCGTTTATGTGCAGTGAGGAGTGGTCAGCCTGCACTTTCCTCAAGTCCACAATCAACTCTCCCGTTTTGTCCACATTCCACCAGCCGTTCTACCTCCACCCTGTACGCTGCCAGTTGATGAGACTGTTGTATCGTCAGCGCACCTAACGATTCGTTTGGAACTGTCGTGCATCATCAGCGTGAACAGGTGTGGGGAGCACACAGCCCTCGGGGGCACCACTGCTCAGAGTGATGGAGCTACAGATGCCACTGCCAACTCCAGCTGGTTGTGGCCTTTCTGTCAAGAAGTCCAATTACAGAGAGAGGAGTTGAGACCCCACCGGCCTCTGAGGGATGGTCATATTAAATGCTGAGCTAGGATAAATAAGCAGCATCCTGGTGTATGAGGCACCATTTTCCAGGTGGGACAGGGATGGAGTGAGGTGCAGAGGCTATGAGACTATTTAGAGCGATAAGCGAGACGAAAAGGGTCTATACCATGCTCTATCTCAATAAATAAGTAAATAAATAAAGTCACTGTGATGGCAATATTGACTTATTAATGAAAGTCTTGGCGGATGAGCAATCTTACGTTTGCCACAGATTGAGAACTGATTTGGGAGCTTCAGACTGTTGTTTATAGAAGACAAAGTCTGGAGCTATTTTTGGCTAAGTAAATTTCTTAAAATTGTTATTACAACAAAACACTGATAATTCAGAACCCTTGGACATTGGAGGTACTGATGCAGCAGATTTTTCAGACTATATGTGGTTATCTTAACGATTTTATGTTACACTATATTGATGTTAAATGGTAGTGTAACACCTTTTCAAATGAACCCAGAGAGTTTAAAGGGAACAGAACATTTACAACTACAAGGCCAGACCCCAACCCTAGCTGTAAATCTGCCCAAGGTCCCAACCCACTTCTTCTGAATGCCAACTCCAACTCCGGTCGTACAGTCAGCTCATGGTCTCGACCCTCGGCTTACATTTTGGGATCACGATTGAGCCAGATGCTGGATAATCAGGATTTCTGAACAATTATTTGCTGGAGTTATCAAGGTTTTACTGTCGTTCCAAGATGGTTGTGGTGAGAGGTGTCAGGAATTGATTACATTAGGGCAGCCGGGTAACATAGTGGTCAGCAAAATTCTATTACGGTGCCAGCGTCCTGGGTTGAATTCTGCTTCTCCCTTCTACCTTCTCCCAGTGACCGTGTGGCTTTCCTCTGGGTGCTCTGGTTTCCTCCCACATTCCACGGTTAGGGTTTGTGAGTTTTGGGCATGCTATATTGGTGCTGAAAGTGTGGTAACACTTCCCCAGCGCAAACCTCGCTGATTTGACCTGACACAAAGGAAGCATTTCACTGTATGTTTCGATGTATATGTGACAAATAATTGGGCCACGTGGGTGTAATTGGGCAGCTGAGGCTCACTGGGCTGGAAGGCCTATAACTGAGCAGTATCTCTGAATGAATTGCCCTGACCGAAGGTTGCTGCTAAGAAAACTGCAGGTGTTTTCTTCAACCACCTGGAAAGTGTGTGAGTGATTTGAAAACAAGTGAACAGGAAAATGCAAATGATTGGGATTAAAGAACAGGAGAACAGATTATAAGAACAGCAAAACAGATTACAAGAATAGGAAAACAGATTATTATCTGAATGGTGGCCGATTAGGAAAAGGGGAGATGCAATGAGACCTGGGTGTCATTGTACATCAGTCATTGAAAGTGGGCATGCAGGTACAGCAGGCGGTGAAAAAGGCGAATGGTATGTTGGTATTCATAGCAAAAGGATTCCAGTACAGGAGCAGGGAGGTTCTACTGCAGTTGTACAAGGCCTTGGTGAGACCACACCTGGAGTACTGTGTGCAGTTTTGGTCCCCTAATCTGTGGAAAGACATTCTTGCCATAGAGGGAGTACAAAGAAGGTTCACCAGATTGATTCCTGGGACGGCAGGACTTTCATATGAAGAAAGACTGGATCAACTAGGCTTATACTCACTGGAATTTAGAAGATTGAGGGGGGATCTTATTGAAACGTGTAAAATTCTAAAGGGATTGGACAGGCTAGATGCAGGAAGATTGCTTCCGATGTTGGGGAAGTCCAGAATGAAGGGTCACAGTTTAAGGATAAAGGGGAAGCCTTTTAGGACCGAGATGAGGAAAAACTTCTTCACACAGAGAGTGGTGAATCTGTGGAATTCACTGCCATAGGAAACAGTTGAGGCCGGTTCATTGGCTATATTTAAGAGGGAGTTAGATATGGCCCTTGTGGCTAAAGTGATCGGGGGGTATGGAGAGAAAGCAGGTACAGGGTTCTGAGTTGGATGATCAGCCATGATCATACTGAATGGCGGTGCAGGCTTGAAGGGCTGAAGGGCCTACTCCTGCACCTATTTTCTATGTTTCTATGTAATAATAGATAGATAGATACATTATTGATCCCAAAGGAAATTAAGGTGTCATGGTAGCATTACAAGTGCACAGATATAAATATTAGAAGAGAAATAGAAAGAATAAAAAATAAGTTACCTTTTATAGTCTAACAGGAGAGGGTCATCACTTCCCCTGCGATAGGTTGCTCATTATAGAGTCTAATGGCAGAGGGTAGGAATGACCTCATACAGCGTCATTTGGAGCAGCACAATTATCTTAGTCTATTGCTAAAAGTGCTCCTCTGTTCAGCCAAGGTGGCATGCAGAGGGTGAGAAACATTGTCCAGAATTGCCAGGATTTGCCGTGGGGTCCTTTGTTCTGCCACAGCCTCCGGTGTGTTCAGTTCGACTCCTATAACAGAGCCAGTCTTTCTAATCAGTTTATTGAGTCTGTTGGCATCACCTGTGTTGATGTCTTTGCCCCAGCACACCACCACATGGAAGATTGTAGTGGCAATAACAGACTGGTAGGACATACAGGAATACAGGTATACAGGAAGGGAGCCAGTGCAGTCCCCTGTGTTGTTTATAACCACTTCTGACACACAGCTCTGAAGCCGCACAAACAGTGTAATGAGAATGGTTCCAGGATCAAACACTGGTATATCCAGAAGGTTGTTCTTTTGGGAAGCCTGACTTGGTTCTCTTGTTATTGAGAATGAGTGGCTCCTTGATCTCATCCTACAGAAAACGAATGACAGATCCAATCCCGCTTAACTACCTTTCAGTCTCCTCTTGATCATCAGGAAATTAGCTATCAAAACTGCTCTATCGAGCAACGTTTTCTGACACTGATGCCCAATTTAACTTTCATCAGGAGTACTCTGTTCTGAAACTCATTAAAAAATTGGCCCATGCATGAACAGAGGGGAATTTTTGGGCATGAGCTGAGAGAGACTACTCTTAACACCAAGCAAGTGTGGTATCGAGGCATCTTCACAGCTGAAGTCAGAGGCATCAGAGGGAAAATAGAGCAAAGGCTGGAGTCAGACATGGTGCAGTGGAAAATAGTTGAGGTTGTAAATTGATCATGCCTGCCCCAGACATCAGTGGAGGGTCTTGGGCACAACCCTCCTCAGCTGCTTCATCGGTACGGTCACAGGGAAAACATGCAGGCCCCTTACAGGCAGTGGCGGGAATCGAACCCAGACTGGTGATCACTGACACAGCAAAGCGATTGCACTAAACACTATGCTACCCTGATGCTTGGTGACGACTGTGCAATGCACATGTACGGAGCAAGACTCCAACAGCTGACAGACATAGGCTGAAAAGCGGCAAGAGACATCAACGACCCAGGGGTAGTGTCACCTACCCCTGACACCGTCTTCACCAACCAACCCTCTTCAGTACGTTGGGGATATATGAGAAGAGCAGAGCTTGGGCGTGCTGTAATGAGTGACTCTGCATCTCTATGGCCTAAGTCAGGAGTGTGATGGAATACTCTCCAGCAATTAACATAGAACATAGAACGATACAGCACAGTACAGGCCCTTTGGCCCACAATGTTGTGCTGACCCTTAAACCCTGCCTGCCATATAACTCCCCACCTTAATTTCCTCCATATACCTGTCTAGTAGTCTCTTAAATTTCACTAGTGTATCTGCCTCCACCACAGACTCAGGCAGTGCATTCCACGCACCAACCACTCTCTGAGTGAAAAACCTTCCTCTGATATCCCCCTTGAACTTCCCTCCCCTTACCTTAATGCCATGTCCTCTTGTATTGAGCAGTGGTGCCCTGGGAAAGAGGCGCTGGCTGTCCACTCTGTCTATTCCTCTTAATATCTTGTACACCTCTATCATGTCTCCTCTCATCCTCCTTCTCTCCAGAGAGTAAAGCCCTAGCTCCCTTAATCTCTGATCATAATGCACACTCTCTAAACCAGGCAGCATCCTGGTAAATCTCTTCTGTACCCTTTCCAATGCTTCCACATCCTTCCTATAGTGAGGCGACCAGAACTGGACACAGTACTCCAAGTGTGGCCTAACCAGAGTTTTATAGAGCTGCATCATTACCCTGCGACCCTTAAACTCTATCCCTTGACTTATGGAAGCGAACACTCCATAAACTTTCTTAACTACCCTATCTACCTATGAGGCAACTTTCAGGGATCTGTGGACATGTACCCCCAGATCTCTCTGCTCCTCCACACTACCAAGTATCCTGCCATTTACTTTGTACTCTGCCTTGGAGTTTGTCCTTCCAAAGTGTACCACCTCACACTTAATTCAGGACAAAACAAAGACTCAAGTACATTTATTATCAAAGTATGCATACAGCATACAAACTTGAGATTTGCCTTCTTGCAGACAGCCACAAAATGAAGAAACACCATAGAACCTGTTTAAAAAAAACTCCACATGACGAGACCATCAAATGTGCAAGGAAAAGAAAAAATCGCACAAGCAAAACAAAGCAAACAAGTAACACGCGGAACATTAAACATCAGACTGCAGAATCCCCAAAAGTGAGTCCACAGCCGTGACCCCGCGAGGTGAGTGAACCCAGTCCCAAAGCCAATGGCCGTGGCCACAGCCGTGACCCCGCGAGGTGAGTGAACCCAGTCCCAAAGCCAATGGCCGTGGCCACAGCCGTGACCCCGCGAGGTGAGTGAACCCAGTCCCAAAGCCAATGGCCGTGGCCACAGCCGTGACCCCGCGAGGTGAGTGAACCCAGTCCCAAAGCCAATGGCCGTGGCCACAGCCGTGACCCCGCGAGGTGAGTGAACCCAGTCCCAAAGCCAATGGCCGTGGCCACAGCCGTGACCCCGCGAGGTGAGTGAACCCAGGCCCAAAGCCAATGGCCGTGGCCACAGCCGTGACCCCGTGAGGTGAGTGAACCCAGTCCCAAAGCCAATGGCCGTGGCCACAGCCGTGACCCCGCGAGGTGAGTGAACCCAGTCCCAAAGCCAATGGCCGTGGCCACAGCCGTGACCCCGCGAGGTGAGTGAACCCAGGCCCAAAGCCAATGGCCGTGGCCACAGCCGTGACCCCGCGAGGTGAGTGAACCCAGTCCCAAAGCCAATGGCCGTGGCCACAGCCGTGACCCCGCGAGGTGAGTGAACCCAGGCCCAAAGCCAATGGCCGTGGCCACAGCCGTGACCCCGCGAGGTGAGTGAACCCAGGCCCAAAGCCAATGGCCGTGGCCACAGCTGTGACCCCGCGAGGTGAGTGAACCCAGTCCCAAAGCCAATGGCCGTGGCCACAGCCGTGACCCCGCGAGGTGAGTGAACCCAGTCCCAAAGCCAATGGCCGTGGCCACAGCCGTGACCCCGCGAGGTGAGTGAACCCAGGCCCAAAGCCAATGGCCGTGGCCACAGCCGTGACCCCGCGAGGTGAGTGAACCCAGTCCCAAAGCCAATGGCCGTGGCCACAGCCGTGACCCCGCGAGGTGAGTGAACCCAGTCCCAAAGCCAATGGCCGTGGCCACAGCCGTGACCCCGTGAGGTGAGTGAACCCAGTCCCAAAGCCAATGGCCGTGGCCACAGCCGTGACCCCGCGAGGTGAGTGAACCCAGTCCCAAAGCCAATGGCCGTGGCCACAGCCATGACCCCGCGAGGTGAGTGAACCCAGTCCCAAAGCCAATGGCCGTGGCCACAGCCGTGACCCCGTGAGGTGAGTGAACCCAGTCCCAAAGCCAATGGCCGTGGCCACAGCCGTGACCCCGCGAGGTGAGTGAACCCAGTCCCAAAGCCAATGGCCGTGGCCACAGCCGTGACCCCGCGAGGTGAGTGAACCCAGGCCCAAAGCCAATGGCCGTGGCCACAGCCGTGACCCCGCGAGGTGAGTGAACCCAGTCCCAAAGCCAATGGCCGTGGCCACAGCCGTGACCCCGCGAGGTGAGTGAACCCAGGCCCAAAGCCAATGGCCGTGGCCACAGCTGTGACCCCGCGAGGTGAGTGAACCCAGTCCCAAAGCCAATGGCCGTGGCCACAGCCGTGACCCCGCGAGGTGAGTGAACCCAGTCCCAAAGCCAATGGCCGTGGCCACAGCCGTGACCCCGCGAGGTGAGTGAACCCAGTCCCAAAGCCAATGGCCGTGGCCACAGCCGTGACCCCGCGAGGTGAGTGAACCCAGTCCCAAAGCCAATGGCCGTGGCCACAGCCGTGACCCCGCGAGGTGAGTGAACCCAGTCCCAAAGCCAATGGCCGTGGCCACAGCCGTGACCCCGCGAGGTGAGTGAACCCAGGCCCAAAGCCAATGGCCGTGGCCACAGCCGTGACCCCGCGAGGTGAGTGAACCCAGTCCCAAAGCCAATGGCCGTGGCCACAGCCGTGACCCCGCGAGGTGAGTGAACCCAGTCCCAAAGCCAATGGCCGTGGCCACAGCCGTGAACCCGCGAGGTGAGTGAACCCAGTCCCAAAGCCAATGGCCGTGGCCACAGCCGTGACCCCGCGAGGTGAGTGAACCCAGTCCCAAAGCCAATGGCCGTGGCCACAGCCGCCGAGTCCGTCATTTTGCCGCTGTGTTGATGGCTGCAGGCCGCAGCCGCAGATCCAGTTCCACACCGAAGAGCCTGGATCAAATGGCAAAGTGTGTTCACTGCTGAGGACAATAACCATCAATCTGAGCTCCCTGCCACGAGCCGCCAAGGCCATTGAACCTTTCAGTGTGGGGCCCAAGATGCCTGCATCTTCCACCAGCAGCGGCGAGGGCTGCTCAGACGGCACTGAACACGTGTTTGTTTTCCGCTCTCATCCTTGGCGATTTTGAACTTGGCGGATGTTTTAATCGGCGCAGAGTAATGCAGCTAACCACAGGTTCGTGCTCCGCCATTAGGAATCACCTCAGTGTACACTCCCAGCAACGGCTGTAGCTGCAGTCCATACCGAGTCCCCCAGGAGATCACAGTTGGCCAAAAATACATTCTTGAAAGGAAAATTACAGGCTGCAATTGATCGCACTACTGTAGGAGATGAAGTATGTCTCAAGGAAGGAGCTGTCTGCGGGGTGTTGCTGTTGGTCAGTGGTGCCATTTGCCGGTTTGTAGCCTTCTTGGTTGCTATGCTGTGAACCATTGTCAACAATAATTTCCTCCATGTAGACCTCATCAGAGATCACTAGAGGCCTTTTGGCCAATCTAGTTTGTGCTGAACTGTTTTTTGACCTAGTCTCATCTGCCTGCACTCGGATCACAGCCCGCCATACCTATCTGATGCACGTACCTACCCAAACTTCTGTTAGATATTGCAATAGATCGCACATTAACCACTTCGACTGGCAGCTCGTCCCACACTTGCACCACCCTTTGCCATCCACAAATACAGCGTAGTTATCAGCCCGATCCACTTCAACAGCACATCCCCAAAACTGTAACCTCTAATGCCAAGAATAAGAAAAGCACCAGGTGCTTGAGAACACCTGACCATTGCTTCACTTCTAAGTTACACACTGTCTTGACTGAGAAGAAAGAAAATCACTCAATATTACTTCAAAACATGTGGTGAAATCATAACTTTGCATCGAATCAAATCAGCGAAGACTGGTTAAGTATCGTATTGCAACTCTTCTGGCACCATATAGCAGACAGACAGATAGACAGACATACTTTATTGATCCTGAGGGAAATTGGGTTTCATTACAGTCGCACCAACCAAGAATAGTGAAGAAATATAGCAATATAAAACCATAAATAATTAAATAATAATAAGTAAGTTATTCCAAATGGAAATAAGTCCAGGACCAGCCTATTGGCTCAGGGGGGTCTGATGCTCCGAGGGAGGAGTTGTAAAGTTTGATGGCCACAGGTAGGAATGACTTCCTATGACGCTCAGTGTTGCATCTCGGTGGAATGAGTCTCTGGCTGAATGTACTCCTGTGCCTAACCAGTACATTATGGAGTGGATGGGAGTCATTGTCCAAGATGGCCACCAAGACACCACCGTCAGAGAGTCCAGTTCCACCCCAACAACATCACTGGCCTTACGAATGAGTTTGTTGATTCTGTTGGTGTCTGCTACCCTCAGCCTGCTGCCCCAGCACACAACAGCAAAAATGATAGCACTGGCCACCACAGACTCGTAGAACATCCTCAGCGTCATCTGGCAGATGTTAAAGGACCTCAGTCTCCTCAGGAAATAGAGACGGCTCTGACCCGCAACTCACTATCAACTCAGTAACAATAACCCTGATTCTTGTTCTGATTCAAAGTTAAGTTTATTGTCATATGGACAAGTATTGACAGATGCAATGAAAAAACTTACTCGCAGCTGCATCATAATTGCACAACAAGTGTATAAGTATGCATTTGTGGTTTTGTTAGGTCGGAGATCTCAGTGATGAAGATGTGGTAGAAGTGTAGCATACAGAAACATTGCTGCTCTGAGAAGCATAGATGCGAGACTGGCTCTCTGTTAACCCTGAGTGGGCAGCGACTGAGCGAGCTTGAGAAATTCTGCAGGTGCTGGAAATCCAAAGCAACACATATAAAATACTGGAGGAACTCAGCAGGTCAGGCAGCATCTATGGAGTGGAATAACTGTCGATGTTTCGGGCCAAGGCCCTTCATTGGGCTCGAAAGAAGACAGAAAAGGTAGTTATGGGGTGGGGAAAGAGTACAAGTTGGCAGGTGAAAGGTTTCAAAGTACATTTAATATCAGAGAGTATGTATCCAAAACACAGCCAGAAATTTGTCCTCTTCACAGACATCCACAAAACAAAGAAACTCCATAGAATGATAGAAACATCAAAGCCCTGAAGTCCCCCTCCCTTCGCACAAGCAGCAGCAAATGCGTTGACACCCCTCCCCCCCCACCTCCTGCACCATGCCAATGATCCCGAGTGCGTCGACCACAGTCCACAAACCAGCACTTCGGTACCTCAGACAGGCACTCTGTCTCTCTCCAACAAAGATCGGCAACTCGTCGCTCCGACGTTACAAGCCCTCGCTTCTCCAAGTCCACCACCTCGAGGACGGACAGGCTGTCATTCTCCATCGAAAGAGAAAGAGAGAGAGAGGGATCGCTCGGGGTCTTCCTCCAACAGTAGCCAGTGATGAGCAAACATACCACCTGCTCTCTTGGTGTTCCAGTCTCCCATGATGCTTCAGTCAGCGAAATTGGCGAGGATCCGTGTCACCCATGGGGCTGCTCCTGGATTTCTGACCTGCCAGCCTCAAGAGCACACGCCTTCCGGACCGCTCCTGGCGATAGTGAAGTGCTAGGCCGCATAGTCAGTCAGAAAACCCGTTGTTTGCGAAGAACTGTAGGTTTCAATCACCATGAAAAGAAAAGAGAAACATAAGAGAAGTAAAATGAACTGTTTCATGGATGATCTGGAAGAAGTTGCCTGGGTCTATAAAATGCACTGGCACCTTCTGAAGCCAGGTATGGGGATAGGTAGTTGAAGTAAGAAGCTGGAAATGGTGGAAATGGTAAAGATCTGAAGAAGAGGGAATTTTATGGAAGTGAAGAGTGGACCATGAGGGAAAGGGAAGGGGGCAACAAAGGGAGGTGAGTAGCAGGTGAGGAGGGGTGAGATTGGAGCCAGAATCAGCCTTTATCAGCAATGTGTGGGAACATGTACTGACAAATTATGGGCTGTAGTGTTTGAAAATTTGACTGATGACAAACTTTGGGTGCGGACAACTATGGATGCCACTTGAACATAAAACATAGAACATTACAACACAGTATAGACCCTTTGGCCCATAAAGCTGTTCCAAACATGTCCTTACCTGAGAAATTACATAGGGTTACCCATAGCCTTCTATTTTTCTGAGCTCCATATACCAGTCCAGTAGTCCCTTATAAAAGACTCTGTCGTATCCACCTCCACCACCGTCACTGGCCACCTATTCCGCGCACTCACCACTCTCTGCGTAAAAAACTTACCCCTGACATCTCCTCTGTACCTTCTTCCAAGCACCTTAAAGCTATGCCCTCTCGTGCCAGCCATTTCAGCCCTGGGAAAAAGCCTCTTACTATCCATGCGATCAATGCCTCTCATCATCTTATACACTGTATCATGTCACCTCTCATCCTCCATTGCTCCAAGCAAAAAAAGCCAAGTTCCCTTAACCTATTCTCATAAGGCACGCTCCCCAATCTAGGCAACATCCTTGTAAATCTCCTCTGCACCCTTTCTATAGTTTCCACATCTTTCCTGTAGTGAGGCAACTGGAACTGAGCACAGTACTCCAAGTGGGGTCTGACCAGGGTCCAATATAGTTGCAACATTACCTCTTGGCTCCTAAACTCAATCCCACAATTGATGAAGGTTAATGCACCGTATGCTTGCTTAACCACAGCGTCAACCTGTGCAGCAGCTTTGAGTGTTCTGTGAACTCGGACCACAAGATCCCTCTGATCTTCCACACTGCCAAGAGTTTTACCATTAATACTATATTCTGTCATCATATTTGATATACCAAAATGAATTGTTACGTATCCCGTAACTGGATCACTTACCAGCAAAGATAGAGAGGTCCGTTGAAGTCCGATGTCACTATTTTCAAACATTTTTATTTATAAAGGGGCACAAAAGTAAGGTTAATACAAACATTCAGATAATGCACGTCGTCAATACTCAATCTAAAGCACGGGTATAGTAATAATCATCATTAAGAGATTAGCTCTACTGTTGTCTAAGGGATAATATATTGTCCGTTGGAAATATAAAAGTCACTCAGAAGTCTGCAGGCTTCAGCCTTTTGGGAATCGCTGGATTTCACGTGTTGCGACAGAGAGAGAAAGAGATTGGTGAGAAAAGGAAAAACTTGCCGGGTCTTTATGAAGCATTCGTTGAATCAGGGGAGCGGGCTCCCCCCGCCCCGATGTTAGTTAAAAGCGGTTTTCCGTGATTCCAGCCACAGATTCCAATCCCGGAATCTAACGCACATGGCTTCCTTCAAAATGGCTTCCCACTACGGCGGGATCACTCTCGTGTCTTCTTGGTGCGTCTGAAGGGGCTTCCCCCCCCCCCCAGACCCTCCTTTATACTTCCTCACGGGGTCGCAGGTATCAATCAGGTTGGGATGATGCAATCTCTCTCTCAACCAGCCCACCTTGCCCGAGGGCTTTACACGTGGTCTCCATGAGACAATAGTCAATGTCGCCTTATTTTGCATCCCGCTGGAACGAAGTACTCTGCATGTCTCTTTCTCTCCCACTTCCTGTGTCTATTCAGCTCGTCTTTCTCTCTCCCACTTCCTGGGTCTACTGACCCCCCCCCCCCTCAACTAGTGCTCTTGCGATTCTCACAAAGGAGGGGGCTGGGATCATAACAGAATGACCTCAGACTGATCTGGGTTGAACTCCATTTGCCACTTCTCAGCCCATTTTTGCATCCTATCAGTGTCCCACTGTAACTTCTGACAGCCCTCCACACTATCCACAACACCTCCAACATTTGTTTCATCAGCAAACTTACTAACCCATCCCTCCACTTCCTCATCCAGGTCATTTATAAAAATCACGAAGAGCAGGGGTCCCAGAACAGATCCCTGAGGCACTCCACTGGTCACCGACCTCCATGTAGAATATGACCCATCTACAACCACTCTTTGCCTTCTGCATGCAAGCCGGTTCTGGATCCACAAAGCAATGTCCCCTTGGATTCCATGCCTCCTTACTTTCTCAATAAGCCATGCATATAGTACCTTGTCAAATGCCTTGCTGAAATCCATATACACTACATCTACTGCTCTTCCTTCATCAATGTGTTTAGTCACATCCTTTCCTCCTATATAGCCCTCCATTTCTCTATCATCTATGAGCCTATCTAAGAGATTCTTAGATGTATCTGTCTCTGCCACCACCTTGGCTGCACATTTCATGCACCCGTCATTCTCTGGGTAAAATATACTTACCCTTACCTCCGACACTGCCTCTATACTTTTCCACCAAACACCTTAAAATTAGGACCCCTTGCACTATCCATTTAGAATTATAGAGTCTCAGAACACGACAGCACAAAACCGGCCTTCACTCCATCTAGTCCGTGCTAAACTATTATGCTGCCTAGTCCCATCGACTTGCACCCAGACCATAGTCTCCATACTCCTCCCACTCATATACAGCCTTGTCAATTTTCTCTGCATTCTTTCCATCTTTTTGATATCTTTCCTGTAGGTAGGTGACCAGATCTGCATGCAATGCTCCAAATTAAGCCTCACTGATATCTTATGCAACTTCAACATAACATCCCAACCCCTGTACTCAGTACTTTCACTTATGAAAGACAATGTGCCAAAGGTTCTCTTTACAACTCTATCTATCTGTGATGCCACTTTCAAGAAATTATGGATCTGTTCTCCAAGATCTTGCAGTTTCACTGCAGTCCTCAGTGCCTTACCACTCATTGTGTAAATCCTATCCTGGCTGGTCCTCCCAACGTGCAACACCTCACAATCGTCTTCATTGAATTCCATCTGCCATTCTTCTGTCTAGTCCAGATCTTGCTGCAAGTTTTCATAGCCTTCCTCTCTGCCCACTACACCCTGAGAAGAAATCCCTGGCTGCGTACTCTATTTATGCCTCTCATCATCTTGAACACTTTTATCAAATTTCCTTCATTCCAAAAGAGAAAAGCCTTAGCTCACTCAACCTATCCTCATAAGACCTGCTCTCCAAACCAGGCAGCATCCTGGTAAATCTCCTCTGCATCCTCTCTAAAGCTTCCACATTCTTTCTGCAAAGAGGCAACATTGAAGGTGAGGGGTGGTAGATTCAAGGGAGACATAAGGGGTAAGTTTCTTACTCAGAGAGTGGTGGATGCCTGGTATGATGGTAGAGGCAAATACATTAGAGGCTTTTAAGAGACGTTTGGATGGGCACATGATGTCAGGAAGATGGAGGGATAGGGACATTGTGTAGGTAGTAGGGATTCATGTTTGGCTGTTTCTGATCCGCTTTTTAGCAGTATTGACCCAACATTGTGAGCTGAGTGGCCTGTTCCTAAACTGTACTGCTCTGTGTTCTAAGTTCGAACCAGAACTGAACACATTGGGGGAGTTTCATACTGTAAAAGTGCCCGTAAACATCTTGCCGGAAAATTAGGAGCTGATTTTATCAGCGGGTGCTTAAAAACACCTATAAACATGTCCAGAATTGCTCTGCTCCATATTAATGCCATTTTCAATAGCACACCATGATTTTTCAGCTGCATGAAGGAATTTGTAACCCGGAGGAATTGTTGGACTGAGTCACTGGAATGAAGTTTAATTTTCAGTATTTAAAATGTTTTAGGAAAAGTAATTTCTCTGCAAATAGTTGGAGGTAAATTGTGTTCAGTCTGCTGGGTCCATCTATGCAATGGTTTCCCGCCTGCGGTAGTTATATTGCAGATATTCATCCGAGTTTGGTGCTGCGTCACTGCATGGCACAGAACTGCACTGTGGGAGACAGGAAGGCCCTGCAATGGGTAGTTAAAACTGCCCAGTGCATCACCGGCACCAGCCTACCCACCAGCAAGGAAATAACGGTTTATGCAGAGAGGTGCTGGAAAAAAAAAGGCCAGCAATATCATGAAGGATCCCACCCAGCCTTCTCATGGACTGTTTGCCCCACTCCCATTAGGGAGGAGGCTATGCAGCATCCACGCCAGGAGAGCTAGGCTTAAAACCTATTACCTCGCCCAAGCCATCGGGCTGGCCAACACTTCCACCCATTAACCCAAGCCTCCACCATCCACATTAACCCATCCTCTCCACGGCCACTCAGCCTCCTTCAGCCCCTCATACCCTGCTTACACTCCACACCTCACAGTCCTATTGTGTTTCAATAGGCCCTCCTGCTACCTAGAAGTGTTCCATTTGCCGAGGATCCCTGTGTCGCTTTATCATTTCCTATCAGTCACCTTATGCACAGATGCTCCTGCACCTAGCGTCAAAGTTCAAGTACGTTTATTATCAAAGTATATATACATCATCTCCTAACAGGCGGTCACAAAACGAAGAAACCCAAAAGAACCCATTAAGAAAAGAATACCATGAAACACCGAATGTGCAGAGAGAAAAAAAAAACAAATTGTGCAAACAATAAATGCCAGCAAATAGCATTCTGAACTGAAGTCCACAAAGAGAGTCTGTCCATGGACCCTTAGCTCAGTGCAGAGCAGGGAAGCGAGGTGAACCGGCCCACTCCTTGCCTCAGGCCCCAACACCCTGACCTGGTCCGGCACCTAATCCATCGTCCAAACACCGGGTTCAGTTGCTTTCATACACTTTGTGGCCTGGACCCCGCCACCTCAATTTGGCCTCTAGCCGACCTCTCCAATTTGGCCCGATGCTTAAATTGACTGAGCTTCGTGTCTTCCTCGCGCTATTGAACAGGCCTGTGGCCTCGCTTTGCCTCAGTTCTGCCAGATCAATTGCCTCCAAGTCCAAATGGAAGTGACAGACCATCGCTTGTGATGATCATTTGCCAGAAAAAGAGTAATTAACAAAGTATTTAGTTGTTTTCTTTGTTTCATCGGCTACTAGCCAGACATCACTGAGATTTACCAGCGCTATCACCTCCCTCCTCCTTCACTTTCTGTGCATGCAATCAGTCTATGTATATACAGTCATGCTCAATAGCTACCTATACATTGTGTTTTATAGGTTTGCTTTATATTTATATTTATGGTGTATCTATGGTTTCCTTTACAGTCATGTACTGAAGAATGACAATAAACAAACGTAAATCTTGAATCTTGAACCTTAATGTGCAATGATCTTGACTTGCAACATCTGCCAACTTTATGTCACTTTTTTCCCAGAGGAAGTGCACTTGCATTAATTCCCCAAACTTTGCATAGTTCTGTCCATAATCACAAGTTATTATCAGAGAGCTCTTGCCTGGTGTTAAAATAAAATGGGAATTAACGGTTAAAAGTTCTCAACTGTTGGAAAGGACCATCTGGGAGCTGTTTAGATCACTTTGCATTGCCTGGGGCTTAACTGGTGCTAAATCAGTGTGAGACCAACCCCTGGAGCTCATGCCTATATTTAATTGAGCTGACTCCACAGCCTGGTTACTGAGACGGTGCAAAGTTGAAAATGCTTCTCTCATTGACACAGACTTGGTAATCTTTAGTCTGATTCCTCTGACAATCCCCTTTTCTCGAGAGAGGGAGAGGTTGTGGATTTGAGTTGCAGACCAGGGCAAGAACTGAAACCTTGTTTATATTGAGCAAATTATTCTGGAGCTCAATGGGGGGGCTGGGCGTTCTGCTTGCCTATTATATGCCCATATCTGAGATTTTGCTGGGTTTAAATCAGTAATTTATAAAATTATCGATATAGGCGAGTCTACAGATGCTGGAAATCTTAAACAAGCACAGGTTGTGTTGGTTCTTCACACAAGTTACACATTTCACTGAATGTTTCAATATGCATGCGATAAATAAACAAATATGAACATTGGGACCCTTAGATAATTCATTTTGAAGAATGGGCTTTACACAGCTTTCGCTTTGATGAAAAAGCAAGTGTTTGACTTGTTTACCCTTTTACATTTTTTTACCGGTTACGAATTTAGCCAGCTCCATCATGGGCATGAGCTACCCTACGTCTTCAAAAGGCAATGCCTCAAGAAAGTGGCAAACATCATTAAGGACCCTCACCATTCGGAATATGCTCTCTTCTCATTGCTACCATTAAGGAGGAGGTACGGGAGCCTGAAGACACGCACTCAACGTTTTAGGAATAGCTTCTTCCCCTCCTGGCCTGCATGTGTGGTGGAACCCTTTCTTCTGACAGGACATTGGGCAAAGGCGGGTTACTGTCATTTTAAAACCTGTCTCTTCAGGCAGAAGGGGCTTGTCAGCTGTGGTTGGCAGCTCATCTAGGAGAGGGAAAACTCTGATCTTAAACCTCCACTGCCTTGCGGCTGTACCCACTCATGGGGAAGGCTTTGGGAGTAAACCCTGAGGGAAAAATCCGGAGCTGGAGTCCCTAAAGGGGTGCTATGCTGAGTTCAACGCTGACTGGCAGCTACTGCAACGCTGCTGGTGCCAAACTGTATCAGTCTCTGCCGTTCCATTGGGTTCATCAGATGCGTGGAGAGGGCGAGCTTGCCTAACAGCTTGCTCGCAATATTGTACTGCCCTGGCTTGTGTATCTAGACAGCTAGGATGCAACATCTATTGTCAACTCTGACCAACGGTGGCCACATGTATTTCTCTTTGTAACTTATAGTATTTTTCATGTATTGCTGCTGCAAAATAGCATTTTTCACATCATATATCAGTGATAATAAACCTGATTCTGTATTATTCAAGTCTGGGGCTCTCCTGATTGAAGATAGTTGGACTTTTGTGCAAGCATCCTAGAGAAAAAAAAATGACCAGAACAGCAATAATATTCCGGAATATTCTTTGGCTTGAGTCAGAATTTAAGCTCAGCTTCCTGCTCCAGAACCATGAGGCAGCACTGCATCCCTACATGGACGGGAAAAGGAACAGTCTCCTTGCGTCATTTTCTTTTTTTTGAAGTCAACAATCTCTTGAAATGAATTGGTACCTCAGGGATATATTTCTGCCAAATATGTAACAGTATCTCACAGCAGTTGTAACACACTGGAAATACTCTTCATGCAGTCCAAAGTTTTGCATATTATTCCTTCTGGTTCCTTTTAAGAAACAAAACAATTTAAAGCACCCTGCTGTTCGTTGTGATTAACTACAATAGACTATGAGACGAGTAGCAGCCAAGTCCTTTCTTAGTGTGATTGTACAAGCTTGTTTGTTGTTCTTTGTCACTGCATCTTAAATTGTTTATGCTAGTCCCGTGAACTGTCTCCTTTGCGGTGGCATTCACGCGATTCAACACAGAAACATTACACAGTAAAGGAATTCTTTATCTATCAAATCTATAAAAACCTGCAACAGAAAAACCACCTTTAAAAAAACCTTTGCATCATCTATCACAAGCAGGACCTCCCAGCGGCCAATCATTTTAATTCTGATTTCCATTCCTGCTTTGATATGTCGATCCACGGGTGCCAAGGTGAGGCCACCCTCAGGGTGGAGGGGTAGCACCATATGTTTTGCCTGGGTAGACTCAGGCACGATTATTGATTTCTCCTTCCACTAAACAAATTTTCCCCCACCCCCTCCTCTATTGCCCACTCTGACTTTTTACCTCTTCTCACCTACCTAGTGCTTCACCCTGTGTCCCCTCCTCCTTTCCTTTCTCCAATGGTTCGCTCTCCTCTCCTATCCGATTCTTTCTTCTCCAGCCCTTGGCCTTTCCCACTCACATGGTTTCATCTTTTACCTTCCAGCCAGCCTCTTTCCCTCTCCCTACCTTTTAACTCAGACATCTCCCTCCTTGCCCCTCAGTCCCGATGAAGGGTCTTGACCCAACATGTCAACTGTTTACTCTTCTCCATAGATGCTGACTGACCTGCTGAGTTCCTCCAGCATTTTGTGTGTGTTGCTGTGGATTTCCAGCATCTGCAGATCTGTTTCTTTTAATTAATAATTTCAATGCATTCCAACATTTCTAGCTTTTGTCATGTTCTTTATCACTGCCAACGACTAAACGCTGTTGTTTCATATCAAGGTGTACAGTTTGTGAATAAATTTTAAATCCTTTTTTGATTGAAGGCTTCTCTCATCTCTGGACTATTGCAAAAAAAAAAATAACCTTCCTATTTTGGATGTTTTGGAAGGGTTACTTAAGATAAATCAATGACTCTTGGTAATTGTTATGCCAACAAGCTCTGTGATTGAACAGGAAGTAAATATAAAAACATTAGAAAATACCAAATAAGGAAAAATAGCCACTAAATTACTTCTTTAGCTCACCCATAATCTGTGGTAGCTACATCAATATAACATAATGGGTTGCATGGACAGCTCAGACAATCCAGGAGCTGACACTAATGTTGCAGAGATTCAAGCCCCAAGTGGGAACTTGGGAAATAAAATCAAGTAAATTCTGGCGTTAAATGGGTTATATTGTGGAAAAAATGGTCATAAAACAATGAGAATTACTGAGAATGCATTTGATTCAGCTTCAGGGGTGCATGTGTGCTGATGTTTCGAGTCAGTTTAAAGATGCCGATGCAGAGTCAGGACCTGATATGTTGACCGTCCCTTTCCCTCCACAGTGACTGAGTTCCTCCAGCAGTTTGTTTTCACGCTCCACATTCCAGCCAGTGTGTCTGCAAGTTAAAGGCAATAAGGAACAAACAATCAGCGTTGACCATTATTGGAATAAATAACTTTGGTCCACAGATCATAACTTACTTCTTAGATCAGCAACGTTTTCTGTCTGTAGAAACCACATATCCATCAAAGCACTAACGCAATAAACTTCTTCTAAAATGTATAAACTTCCATATTCCCTTGACCATTTTGACCTATCAAGTCTATGCCAGCTAAGAGATTAGTTCCATTCCGTCACTAGTTTTCCCTCTAGTCTATTTTGCCCACATTCCCCTCAATACCCCTAGATTCCACCGCACTCTTGGGGGAATTTAGAGTGGTCAATTAATGAAATTAATTACACATATTTGAGCTATAGGAGGAGTGTGGAGCAGCTGGAGGACCATAGTACCGTAAACATAGCATAGGGTCAGAATTAGATCATTCAATCCATTGAGTCTGCTCTGCCATTTGATCGTGGCTGATTCATCATTTCTCTCACCCCTATTCTCCTGCCTTCTGTCTGTAACTTTTAACAGCCTTGCTAATCAAAATGGGTGGTGGGGTGGAGATACATCTATACCAGAGGCGGTGTAAGGTGCTCCCTCTCCCCGCTCGCTTGCAGGTCACCCTTGGGCAAGGTGTAGCACCTGCTTACATCCCTAGTCGGGTCACTTGAACCCACGGGAGCAGGTGGCAGATGGTTGTGTGAGCAGCTAGTGCATGTCACAAGTCCTGCTCATGGGACCACAGACAATCTCCGAAGAGCATCGATAATGGCCGGAGTCACCCGTCTTGTAAAGACACTGCCCAGAATAAGACAATAGCAAACCACTTCTGTAGAAAAACATGCCAAGAACAGTCATGGTCATGGAAAGACCACGATAGTCATACAACACAGTACTAAACCAAACTAATCAAAAACCAGTGGGCCTCCCATTTAAATATACCCCATCAGTTTGCCTCCACAGATGGCTGTGCCAATGAATTCCACTGATTCACCACTGTCTGGTAAAAGAAATTCGACCCTCCACATATGCAAACTCCTCAAAGATAGGCCCGGAGGTCTGAGTTAAACAGTGTCATTAGACTGGGCACTTCCAGATCTACTACTGCACTATACTGACAACGTTTCTTTGAAGCTAGTGTAATTCCCTGGATAAGATTACTGCTGTTATGCTCTAGACACTTCACTTTAGCAACTTCTCCAAATCAGTGTGCTCTGCTGGTAGAGTGCTTGGTTTCAGCTAAAGATAGGGGCATATTGTTTATGGAGGGAGGCCTTCCCACCACAGAGTCTTGTGGCTGTTAGCAGAGCTGGCTAATGAGCCAAGTTTGCATACGAGTTTGTTGAGGGGGTTACACTAGTCATTGGAAAACACTGCTGCTCTTGTCTGGCACAAAGAGGAGAAGTGAGTTAGTTTAAGTTCTACACCACCTATGCTTCCAAAGGTGAGTAATTGGCATTGTTTTTTTGACGTATGACCATGGAATCCATGCCAATGTCTACACCGCTCTCATGCCCCCTCCTGCCTGCCTTTTCTTATCTAAATTTATCATTAACCTTTTGTTCTTTGGTCCTAAGGCCTCCATTGGTTGGGTTTGACCCTAGAGGTTGTGTCCTGGTGCATCCCAGGATACGCAAGCCAGGGCAGTACAATATGGAGAGCGAGCTGTTGCCCCTGTAGTAAGCTCCCCCTCTCCGAGTATCTAATGAACCCAAAGGAACAACAGAAACCAACACAGTTTGTTGCCAGCAGCATTGCAGGAGCTTCCAGTCAGCACTGAACTCAACATGGGACTGCCAGATTTTTCCTTTGAGTTTTACTCCCGGAGCGTTGAACTCGACATAAGTCTGCAAGATTTTTCCTTTGGGTTTTACTCCTGAAGCCTTTCCCATGAGTGAGGGAGGCAGCAGAAATTTGAGTTCAGAAATTATCTTCTCCTAAATGAACTGCTAAGTATGGCTGACAAGCCCCATCTGCCCAAAGCAACTGGTTTTAAGGGGTCAGTTACCCACTTTTGCCACTTCTTCTGTCAGTAGAAACTGTTTCACCAAGTTTAGTAGCTAAGCCACACGTGAAGGCCAGGAGCTGAGCGTAGCTGACAGAGGCTACTTGCGGCACACGTAATTGGGAGCATTTAATAGGTAGTGGGAGCTTGTCCCCATTACCACCCACCCAGCTATAACAACCTCAAGTTGCTTTCCCATACTGACTAAGCAATTCACTTCAACCACTCTCTGGAATAACAAGTTTTGCATTTGTTAGTACCTTTTGCATTCATTGTTCGGTTTCTTATGTCTGATCATGACCCAATACAATCCTATATTTCCCTGTAAACCTTCTCCAACTCTGTGACTCTGTCATTTAAAGACATATCCCTGTGCAGAAAGTAACCCCCCCCCCACCCCAACCACCAAAGCATTTCACATTTTCTAATCAGAATTAGACTCTGAGCCAATGATCTTCAAGGGTGACGAGAATATTGGTCAAAGAGGAGATTCAGGAGTTTTAAAAGAGTAATGTTAAACCACAAGGGCGAAGTGTTGAAGGCAAGGATGCCAAAGTTAGAACAAGAGAATTGGAGTGTGGGGGCTGATAGAGATGGATCATTGGGTAGAGCCCTGGAGAAGGATTTAAACCTTTTCCCATAACTGGTATGTCTCCAAAGTTTGCCTCAATTTTCTGTAGATTTACTGTGGAGGGCATTCTGACTGATTACATCATGGTCTGGTCTAAAGTCTGCAGTGCGCAGGATCACAAGGGACTGCATAGGGTGTCGACTCAGCCAGCCCCATCACAGGCACAACCCTCCCACCACTGAGGATGTCATCGAGACAGTGCCTCAAGAAAGTGGTATCCATCACCACTGGGACATGGCCTCTTCTTGTTAAAACTTCAAGGAGAAGGTACAGTAGAGTGAAGACCAACACTGAACAATCCAGAAGCAGTTTCTTCCCCTCTGCCATCAGATTTTTTAATGGTTTATGAACCCATAAATACAATCTCGATATTCCTTTTCTGCACAATTTATGACTTTTTGTAATTTTTAGTAATTTTTGTGTAATTTATCGTCATTTTTGTGTTATTTATAGTAATTTTTCACTGTACTACTGCCACAAAAACAAACTGTTTTACATCTAAATCAGTAATAATAAATCTGATTCTGATTATTTTATATTTATTTTGATAGCTTATTTACCTAATGTCACTTTGGAAACTCAATTGTGACGTGGGGAGGAAATCTCATTGCTGATTGGTTGTGTGGTGAACTTCATGTGTGGTGGTCAAAAATTCTGTCCACTTAACAACATTGTCATTCCTTCACGCTGTAGAGATACGTTCTGAAAATAGGCAAAGTAGGTGGAAAATGAGTGATGCTGGATCTTGTAGGATCATTTAAATGTATAGTGCAAAAATGTGACTATTTAGCCATTATACCCGTGATGGTTAAAAACTTAGCCTTAAGTTAATCTCACTTCAAAGACCTTGGATGATAGATCTGTGGGTTCCAATTTCCTCTCTTCGTAAATGCGGGGAAGTTTTCCTTCTCCAATTCCAGGCGGCACTAATTACATAATTATTTCTATTCTCACTACCTTCTTTTCCTTCTATCAATTAACTTAAAAATTAAGTTCAGAGTAATTAGAATCATAGAATCAGATCCTTCAGCCAATCTAGTGCACACCAAACTGTTATTTTGCCTTGCGCTGTTGACCCGCACCTAGCCCTCCATACCCCTCCCATCCATGTACTTATCCAAATGTCTCTCACATGTTGAAACTGAACACGAATCCACCACTTCTGCTGGCAGCTCGTTCCACACTCTCACCACCCTCTGAGGGAAGAGGATACAGTAATTCATCCTCAACTCTTAAATGATGACCTGTAGCTCTAATCTCACCCAATCTCAATGGAAAAAGCCTGCATGCATTTCCCCTGTCTATACTCTTCGTAGTTTTGTCCTTCAATCTCTGCTGTGGGAACTAGCATCCTATCCAGGCCTCTCAGAGCATCATATATTTCAGCCACATCTCCACAGTCTTCTTTTGTTCCAAGGAAATCAAGCCCAACTGTGTACTCTGAAACACCAGCAGCCTCTCCTGCAGCATAGTGAGCAGGATTAGACACAGTTTCCTCCCCTTCTGTCACTATTCCCTTTCAATTCTTTCAGCTTCTCTTCCCTCATACTCATCCCTCTCTCTCAATAGCCTCACCTTCACACACCATTTCCTCTCAATTCATTCCCCTTCACTAGTTCACCCCTCCTAGTTCCTTCTTCTTGCTTCAGTTCTCCCCCAGCATCTTCCCTTTGACAGCCCCCAGCCACTCAGTTCTCTCCCCATTCATCCTCCCCTGCCCATCAGCTCCTACCCCTAGTCACAATCCTCCCTTCACTTTCTCAGCAAAATCCATGCCACTCAGCTCCCTGCCCACACTAAATACCCCTCTCAGCAACCCCTCTATTCTGAGATTGGTGGGCAATCACTCCAAGACTGGGCACTGCAGAGCGTAATGGTTCACATGATGCGATTACAGTTCAAAGTTCAAGGTTCAAAGTAAAATTTTTTATCGAAGTACACATCTGTCACCATATATGACCCTGAGACCTATTTTCTTGCGGGCATTCACACTAAAAACAAGAAACACTATAGAATTAATGAAGGACCACACCAGCAGGATGACCAAACAACCGATGTGTAAAAGACAAGAAATGTGTGCAAATACAAAAAGAAAGAAAAAGAGAAATAATAGTAATAATTTAAAAAAAGCAATAAATATCGACAACATGAGATGAAGAGTCCTTGAAAGAGAGTCCAAAGGTTGTGGGAACATTTTAGGGATGGAGTTCAACTCCAGCGCCAACTGTGACGAGTTTGTATATTCTCCCTGTGAACTGCATGGGTTTTCCCCAGTTTCCTCCCACAGTCCATAGATGTACTGGTTAGTAAGTAAATTGTCCTGTGATTAGACTCGTGTTAAATAGATGGGTTGCTGGTCGGTACAGCTCAGTGGGCCGGAGGAGCCTGTTCTGCACTGTATCTCTACATGAATAAATAAATAAAGATCCCTTATTGCTCTGCACCTCTTAGTATCCAACAATTTATCATGTGATCCTTTGTCTTGTTTTCCTTCGCCCAATATATTACCTCACACTTTTCTGATCTGAATTCCAGTTGCTTCTACTATGCCAGCCTACCCAGTCTGCTTGTTGCTAAAGACCTTCCACACACACAAAATGCTGGAGGAACTCAGCAGGCCAGGCAGCACCTATGGAAAAGAGTACAATCAACATTTCGGGCTTTTCCAGCATTTTGTGTGCGTTGCTTGGATTTCGAGCGACTGCATTTTTTCTCTTGTTTGTGATTTGATTACACACACTGCCAGTTGGGACCCAATCACGTAAGATCAAATCATTTATATGTATCATTAAAAGAAGGATAGAACTAAACCAGATAAGATATTAGAAATGATTATTAATTTTTCTCTCCACATCTTTTCAAACTTAGAGGAACAATAACAACTTTGCCTCTGTTTTCTTCATGAACACATAAGAGGTTGCAAACATTGGTCAATGAGCAGACGGATGTTATTTTAAGAGGTGCATTTTTTTAGCCATTTTATCTTCTAATTTTTCACTAATGAATTGTTACAGGCCTGTGGGATTGGGAAGGTCAATTCAGCATTTTGTAGGATACCACCCTGTCACCTTATTTGAGGTTAATTTTACATAAACATATGCAAGAATTTTAAGAAGCAGACTCCTGCTATCTGTTAGATGTGGCAGCATGTTAAAACACATTTTACTACCACTTGGAATGACTTGGGTAAAGTTCAAGCCAGGTATCACACAGATAATTAACAGATCTTGCCCTGTTTACACTGCAGGCTCACCAGGGTACACTGGCTTGTTGATAACATTGTGGTGATGGACAGACACCAGCAGGATGACATCAAGCACAGCTGACTCTACCTTATTAGTAATCTATATCGCTGATTAAAGGCGATGTCTTTTGGGACAGAGTCTAGAAATTACTGACATTTCCGTACCTGAAGCCTGCTGGGCCGCGTGGTAGTGTAGTGCTTAGCACAATTGCTTTGCAACGCCAGCGGCTACCCGATCGGGGTTTGATTCCTGTCATTGTCTGTATTGGAGTTCTGCCTGTGACCACCTCGGCTTCCTACGATTCCCCAGTTTCCTTCCGCATTCCAAAGACGTGCAGTTAGGGCTGGTGAGTTGTGGGCATGCCGTGTTTTGTCTGGAAGCATGGTCACACTTGCGGGCTGCCCCAGCCACAATCCTCGCTGACTGGACTTGAAGCAAACTATGCGTTTCATTGTATGTTTCGATGTACACGTGACAAACAAAGCTAATCATTAATTCTTAATCAATTGATTACTCTGTGAGAAGGGCACAAGTCTAATGTCTGGTGTCGGTTTCACGCAGGCTCAGTGCACCTCACACCAGACTGACAACATTCTAAAGCATGTCTCAGGATATTTTGCAATGATTTCACTTTATATCATGTAAAGGAAAGCTAAAATATGTAACTATTTTAGGAAGAATCACTGGAATATACAGTACATAGCTTATTTTCTGCTATTTGAGATATGCTAAAGATCTGTAGTGTACTGATCAAGTACTGTGAGACATAGCACATGCCCAGTATTTAGTCCAAATGAACAGCAAATTGCTTAGTGTAGTCTTTCAGCTAACAGGGGAGTTGTCTAAGAGAACTGGGAACTCTTCACCCTCTATAACATGTTAGGCACTATCGACTAGAAATGAATTTCAAGGCATATGTCCGTTCAGGGCAGTCACTGACTAACTCCTCCACTCAGTGAAGAGGACCCTATGAGATGTCTGTGCTTGAGTAAGGACGGCCTCACCCATTCCTGCCACTTAGAGCAGCCACAGCCAGCCTCAATGCAGAGCAAGGTCCATGACTGCCAAATTGCTAGTTACTGTCGAAAGGTACAGGGTCATAAACATAAAGGAATTCTGCAACGCCCACGAAGTGCTGGAGGAACTCAGCAGGTCAGGCAGCATCTATGACAGGAATCCAAGGTCATGGACGCCATGATGGGGGTGGGAACCATTTGCAACATCTTACAACATGCAGTTCACTCGGTCATCGAAGAACTCTTTTCAAGGAGAGAGAGGGCGAACTTCTTACTGACAGCAGCTGGAATCGAACCTGATCTTATAGCCGACACCATAGAGAGTTGCGCTAATCACTACGTTACTTCCTATTCCATATGTTACCATGCTGCCCTGTAACAATGGCAAGTAAGGTTTTACAAACACATAATGCAGAGAGAATTTAACTATGTTCATAAAGCCCCCGCCTGCGTGAATCCCATTCTATTCCCACACTCATCTGTACAAGGGATAATTTGCGATGACCAATTAAACTACAAACCAGTGCACTTTTGTCCAGGAGCCTGGGAGAAATCCACATGGCCACAGGGGGAGCAGGCAAACTCCACATAGACAGCTCCAAAAGCCAGGATTGAATTCTGGTTGTTGGACCTGAGAGTCCAGTGCTCTATTAGCTGTGCCAGTCTGGTCCCTCACAAAATGCAAGATTCCTTTTGTAAAACGGATTACTTTTTCCCCATGCAAAAAAAGATGAAAGGGTCCATACTTTTTGATTGAAAAGGGTAAGGAAGCATTTCCAATTGGTATAATAATATGAGCCACTGATCGTGTGCATTGCAAGTTCATCTTGACCGATAAAGGGCAACACACACAAAATGCTGGAGGATCACAGCATAATGGTGGGAGATTGCAGAACTCTGAGATGCAGAGGGATCTGGGTGTTCCAGTGCTCGGCTTCTAACAGGTCAATATGCAGCTGCAACACAAAATTAGGAAAGCGGTCCCCAGCACGTCCTTAGGCCGTGTTGATTGTTAACGCAAATGACGCATCTCACTGTATGTTTTAATGTGCATGTGATACATCAGTCAAAACTCAAAGTTCAAAGTACATTCATTATCAATGTATGTATACCTTGAGATTTGCTTGAGAGCCACAAAGCAAACAAACCCCGTGGAACCCATTAAAACAAAAGCCCATCGAGCACCCAATGCACAGAGAAAAAAAAATGTTCAAAAGCTCATCTCCAAATCTGAATCTTCACTGAGAGTCAAGACCGGCGGAGGGTTTTCAAGGACAGAGGGGCAGAGTTCTTTACTTCATCAAACATCGCACCACGTGACACAATCTCTGTGTGACCCCTGTGCCGCCAAAGCTGAGTAGGTTGCATTATAAGTTGGAGATTTTGAACAGATTGAAAAACTCCGATGAGTCCCACTTCACAGTGGCAATGAAGCTGCTCAGGCGTCTAGCTTCATTGGAGTGTACTGGCATTCTGAGTTTTTAATTATAAAAGTTAAAATAAAGTTCTCCCTTCATTTGGAAACTTTAATTGGGTCTTCTAATAAAAGAGCTGACATTCCACTGTACCTTTTGTTTGCAATTTGACGGCGATATCAGAACTTTGCACGGCAGCGAGCTGCAAGCTGTAGGCATCACAAGGTCACACACGTGCATGCTCGGTGACGCTTTGCCAGGCTTCTTATCTTCAATGTAACAAGTACCAAGGTCACTCTGTTTTGTTAGCAGCCGATCCAGTTGAGAAGCAAAACCTCATGGAGATTGCAGTCTCTGCCAAAGACATAACAGTAATTTCAAAATGAGACAAAGTAAGATGAACTGTAAATAAAGAAAAAAATAAGAACATTTCTATTATGTTAAAGATCAGATGTTATACTGGTGCAAGCTCAATTTAATTTTGAGATAACATCATAGTTCTAAACTATTTGCTCTAATGAATTGGAGTGCAAAACAAGGCGATGACTAAGTTGAACGCCGATGTTATATTTAATGATTAACAATTCACCAGAAATGGTCCGTAAACTGGAAGCAGATTGACACATGGCCTCAATTATTCGTTGTATAATTCTATTTCATACTGTAATTAACACCAAAACCAAAGATAACAAACCCTCTGTGTGAAACTTGGGAAACAAACTATGGATAAATAGGGTGAGCTCCTGAGAGAATTAAAGGTAGAACCGAATAAAACAGCCAAAGAAATGTATAAGAAGAGGATATCCCTCTGAGCAGGAGGCCAAGCAAGAATATGACAGCAGAATAAAGAGAGTGAAAACAATTAGGGATAAAGCAGATAATGCAAGTTAAAAAAAAACTTCAGATGTAGATATGAATAAGATTGAAAGAGTACAGTGAAAATTTACAAGGATATTGCTGGGACTGGATGACCTGAGTTATAAGGAAAGGTTGAATAGGTTTGGACTTTATTCTCTGAAGTGTTGGAGAATTTGATAGATGTATACAAAATTTTGAGGGATGTATACAGGACAGATGTGAGCAGGCTATTTCCATTGAGGTGAGGCCAGACTAGAATTAGAAGTCATAGGTTAAGGGTGAAAGGTGAAATCTGTGGGATAACTTCTTCACTCAATGGATGGTGAGAGTATGGAATGAGCTACCAGCAGAAGAGTGAATGCAGGTTTGATTTAAATATTTAACAGAAATTTGGATAAGTATATGAATGGAAGGGGTGTGAAAGGCATTGTTCCACGCGCCGGTCAATGGGACTAGGGAGGATAACAGTTCGGCATGGACTGGCTGGGCCAAAGTGCCTGTCTCTGTGCTCTATGACCCTCGGTTGGAAATCTGAAATAGTATTCAAACACTCAACAGGTCCGGCAGCATCAGTGGAAAGAGAAACTGAGCTAATGTTTCAGGTCCAATAGCCATAGTCAGATTTTGAGGAGAGACAGTCATGTATATACCATTTAAGACTAATAAAATAATAATGAGTACAATGTAACAGTAAGGCCCCTTGTGCAAGGTATTCAAAATAATTCCACTCTGTTCATGGATTCAGGACACCTGGTACTTCAAAGGGTATTTTGGGTAGAAGTATTAGAAAGGATTGAAATGACAGAGGTAGTAAATTAATTCTATTTATTAGTCTTCTGTTTATGCGAGTCTATTTAATAAAAAAAACAAAAAATGTCTCTTTTCAGCCTGTTGGTGCAACCTTTGTTACTTTCGTAAGCTGACCAACTGTTAACCTCTGGCACAGTGAGGAGACCTCAGTAACTGTTTTGCTGGTTAACCCTTCCACTGATGGTCTGAAATAAGTCTATCGGCAATAGCTTTGGAGAGAATTTCTGGTGAGATGCTCTTCTGACAGAAGGTTACCCACCACATCTATGCCTGCTCATTGATCTGGTGCCATTCTGCTTCTGGGATCTCCACCAAGATACAAGGCTATGGGCCAAATACAGCTCAATAGGGCCAGACTACATATGTACAGTGGTCATCATAAACTAGTGGGATGAAGGGCCTTTTCCCATATGATATAACTTTGTGTACTTGGCCCAGTCATGGTGTTGTAGTAAGCATAGGAAGGTAAGTTAAGTTTACATTTATCTGAATGAGATTGCCTATTTTGATTGAAAAGGTAAGTGCAAATAATTAAAATAAAATGATCTTTAAAATTTTTTAAATGTCCTTTTATTTAACATTCATTTGTGAAATAACTTATCTATAAACGAAGTAAAACGAAGTCATGGCCAGCTGGTGGTGTAGTACAATCAGCACTAGACTTCAAGCTGAGTGGTTCGAATCCAGCCGTCTTCTTGCACGCTTTCCATCCGTGTTGGGTCGAGCGTCGAGCTAGCGACTCGGCCTCAGAAAAAAACAAAAGTGCTCAAGAAATGGCAAGGTTGCCGCCTGATGCATCACAAGGCGGGGAGAGGAATGACTTTTTGAGAATGTGACTAAACACATTGATGAAGGAAGATCAGTAGATGTAGTGTATATGGATTTCAGCAAGGCATTTGACAAGATACCTCATGCAAGGCTTATTGAGAAAGTAAGGAGGAATGGGATCCAAGGAGACATTGCTCTGTGGATCCAGAACTGGCTTGCCCACAGAAGGCAAAGAGTGGTTGTAGACGGGTCATATTCTGAATGGATGTTGGTCACCAGTGGAGTGCCTCAGGGATCTGTTCTGGGACCCTTACTCTTCGTTATTTTTATAAATGACCTGGATGAGGAAGTGGAGGGATGGGTTAGTAAGTTTGCTGATGACAGAAAGGTTGGGGGTGTTGTGAATAGTCTGGAGGGCTGTCAGAGGTTACAGTGGGACATTGATAGGAAGCAAAACTGGACTGAGAAGTGGCAGATGGAGTTCAACCCAGGTAAGTGTGAAGTGGTTCATTTTGGTAGGTCAAATATGATGGCAGAATATAGTATTAATGGTAAGACTCTTGGCAGTGTGGAGGATCAGAGGGATCTTGGGGTCCGAGTCCATAGGACGCTCAAAGCAGCTGCACGGGTTGACTCTGTGGTTAAGAAGGCGTACGGTGTATTGGCCTTCATCAATCATGGAATTGAATTTAGGAGCTGAGAGGTAATATTGCAGCTATATAGGACCCTGGTCAGACCCCACTTGGAGTACTGTGTTCAGTTCTGGTCACCTCACTACAGGAAGGATATGGAAGCCATAGAAAGGGTACAGAGGAGATTTACAAGGATGTTGCCTGGATTGGGGAGCATGCCTTATGAGAATAGGTTGAGTGAACTCGGCCTTTTCTCCTTGGAGCGACAGAGGACGAGAAGTGACCTGACAAAATGAGAGGCATTGACTGTATGGTTAGACAGAGGCTTTTTCCCATAGTTGAAATGGTTGCCACAAGAGGACACAGGTCTATGGTGCTGCGGAGTAGGTACAGAGGAGATGTCAGGGGTAAGTTTTTTACTGAGAGAGTGGTGAGTGTGTGTAATGGGCTGCCAGCAACGGTGGTGGAGGCGGATATGATAGGGTCTTTTAAGAGACTTTTAGATAGGTACATGGAGCTTAGTAAAATAGAGGGCTGTAGGTAAGCCTAGTAATTTCTAAGGTAAGGACATGTTCGGCACAACTTTGTGGCCCAAAGGGCCTGTATTGAGCTGTAGGTTTTCTATGTTTCTAAAACCAGGTCCTGATGAGGGGACTTGACTTGATTCAACTTTCCACAGTTGCTTGCCTGATCTAGGTGGAGGCCATGCTCTGTTATTATTGCTGCTATCAGGAAGGAGATACAGGAGCCTTAGGTCCCACACCACCGGTTTCAAGAACAGTTATTACCCTTCAACCATCAAGGTCTTGTACAAGTGTGGAAAACTTCACTCACCTCAGCACTGAACTGATCACTGAATACAACCTATGGACTCACTTTCAAGGCCTCTACAACTCATGATCTGAAAGCTATTTATTTAGTTATTATTACACTTATTTTTGCTTTCACATAATTTGTTAGTTTTTATTTGTGTGTAGCTTTTCATTGATTCTATTGTACTTACTTGTTCTACTGTGAATGAAAATTAATCTCAGGGTAGCATTTAGCAAAATATACGCACTTTAATAATAAATTTACTTTGAATCTTGACCTGCTGAGTTCCTCCAGCATTTTGTGAGTTTTGTTTCTCATTCCCTTTGTTTTACTTAATGCTTATAGCTAACTCGTATTAGAAAAGTATAAAAATTAACTGTACTTAACAAAAAGATAATTTTCTTTTAATTATTCAATAATTGATTTATTCATTTCAATATATTGAACTGTTTTTACATTCCTTTGGCTATCACAGATGTTTTGAAGTGGTTCATTATTTTTTGACCATAGCAGTGAGGCCTCTGAGATAATTGGATCCTCAAGGCCACAATATATAAGAGAGATTGCAGTTAGTTCATGGAGGATGGGTGTGTGTGGGGGGGTGGGGGTGAGCTGAGTGGGAGTGCGGGGTGGAGATAGTTGCAAGGACAGGAAGATGGCTAGGCTATACTGGATCCAGCCCTATATTTTTTTTTGTTCAGCTAGCTTCACATCAAGGTTAGATCTGCTCCTATCACACCATTTGGAATACTTCTGAGCCTCAGTTGCTGAGCAACCTGGTCAATAGAGTCACAAAATCAGGCCCTTTGGCCCGTCTAGTATGTGCCATCCTGGTCTTCTGCCTAGTCCCATCTACGCACACCCAGATCATAAAGAAATTCCCCTCAGAATTCTCGTAAGTAATTCAGCTTTCATCCTAAACCTCTCGTACTCATCTCATCCAATGTGAGGGGGAAAAGCCTGCATTCACTTACGCTACTCCCACAATATCCATGTCATTTTTTTCTGAATTCCTTCAAGTTAATTGATATCTTTCCTGTTGGTAGAATACTAAAACTGCATGTAATATTCCAAATTCGGCCTTACCAACCTCAGTATAATGTACTCAGCGCCCTGATTTACGAAGACCATTGTGCCCAAAATTTTCTTCACAACCTTGTTTACCTGTAATGTCACTTTCAAGGAGTTAGGAAGACTAAGCCTACGCTGCTCCCTGTTACTATTGGCGGTGAGGACGTGGATGTGGTGAGTGCCCGGGTGGGCACCTCGATGGCAGACTTCAGTGGAACACCAACACAGAGGCTGTGTACAAGAAGGGCCAGAGTCGCCTCTACTTCCTAAGGAGACTGAGGTCCTTTGGAGTATGGAGGCCTCTCCTTCACATGCTCTGTTGTTGCCATTACAATCTTCCATGCCGTGGTGTGCTGGGGCAATGGCATCAACAGGGATGATGCCAAAGGGTTCAATAAATAGATTAGGAAGGCTGGATTCAAACTGGACACACTGGAGGCTGTGGTAGATCAAAGGACCCTCCGGAAAATCCTGGCAGTTCTGGACAATGTTTCTCACCTTCTGCAAGCCACTTTGGCAGAACAGGGGAGCACTTTTAGTAATAGACTAAGACAACTGTGCTGCTCCAATGAGTGCTATATGAGCAACACACACAAAATGCTGGTGGAATACAGCAGGCCAGGCAGCATCTATAGGGAGAGGTACAGTGGACGTTTCGGGCCGAGACCCTTTGTCAGGACTTCTATATGTCATTCTTACCCTTGGCCTTTAGACTCTACAATGAGTCAACCTATAGCTGGGGATATGATGACCCCTGCTCCTGTTGGATTGTTTGAGGTAACTTATTTTTTATTCTTTCTCTTTCTCTTCTACTATTTGTATAGTTGTATATCTGTGTACTTGTAATGTTACTGTGAGACTGTAATTTACTTTGGGATCAATAAAGTATCAATCTATCTATCTATCTATCTATCTATCTATCTTTCTGTATACAAGGTCTCTTTGTTCTACTGCGTCTCTTCAGAGCCCTATCATTCATTGTGTAACTGCAACCTTGGTTTGTCCTTCCAAAGTGCAACACCTCACACTTGTCAGAATTGAATTCCATCTGCTATTTTTTAGCCCCTTTCCCCATCTAGTCGAGATCACACTGCAAACTTTAACAGCCTTCCTGACTGTCCACTATTCCACCAATGAAATGTTATTTTTTATGCCAGTCCCATTTCTGAAGCAGAAGCCATCAGATGCCTTAATTGGTAAAGACAGATTGTGAGAAACCACCCTGATCAGGACCTAATTTCTACACGTCATAAAAGATTGACAGTTGACCTCAGTAACCTTGTTGCTAATGCCACTATCCAGGGAACCCTGCTGCAGCGTATATATTGTGCACTGGTTAAACACCAAGCAGTTTCTCAGCAAACAACTCATAAGCAGAAATCGGAAGTGGGACGAATAGCTAATACGCTGTAAGATTTTATTTCATTTAAATGTTAATACATTAGCATATTTGGAAAGTGAACTGTTTCTTTCCATCACCTACTAAGATTCCTTGCAATCTAAGCAAAATGACATAGAATAGAGCAAACACAAACACATTACCAATGTTGTTCTGCCATTTAAAAAGGCTCTAAGAATAAACCAGGAAATTATAGGCCAGTGAGCCTGACATCAGCAGTTGGAAAGTTATTGGAAGATATTTTAAGGGACCAGATATATGAGCATTTGGATAGACAGGGACTGATTAGGAATAGTCAGATTGGCTTTGTTTGTTGTAGCTCATGTCTAACCAAACATATAGAGTTTTTCAATGTAGTTACAAGGAAAGTTGATGAAGGCAAGACAGTGGATGTTGTCTACATGAACCTTAGTGAAGGCCCGGCATGGGAGGTCGGTCAAGAACGTCCAGTTGCTTGGTATTTAAGATGAGATAGTAAAACAGGTTAGACATTGGCTTTGCAGGAGAAGCCAGAGAGTGATAGTAGATGGTCAAATCTGACTGGAGGCCTGTGACTTGTGTTGTACAGCAGGGAATGGTGCTGTGTCCATTGTTGTTTCTCATCTGTATCAAAGATCTGGATGATAATGTGGTTAGCCGGATCAGCAGATTTGTTGATGACACCAAGATTGGGGATGTAGTGAATGGTGAGGAAGACTATCAGAGCTTGCAGTGGTATCTGGATCATCCGGAAAAATGGGCTGCAAAATTGCAGATGGAATTTAATACAGACAAGTGTGAGATGTTGCACTTTGGGAGAATTGGCCAGTGTAGGACTTACACAGTGAGTGGTAGAACAATCACATGCATAGTTAATTAAAATGGTGTCGCAGGTAAGTAGGGTCATAAAAAAAACCTTTCAGCATATTGGCCTTCATAAACCAAAGTACTGAGTGCAGGAGTTGGGATGTTATTTTGGAGTTGCGTAAGACGTTGATGAGACCTAATTTGGAGTACTGTGTGCAGTTTTGGTCACCTACCTACAGAAAGATGTAAATAAGATTGAAAAAGTACAGAGAAGATTTACTAAGATGTTGCTGGGACTGGAGGACCTGAGTTAGAAGAAAATGTTGAATAGGTTAGAACTATATTCCCTAGAACATAGAAGGTTGAGAGGAGACTTGATATGGAGGTATAAAAATTATGAGAGATATACATAGGGAAAATGCAAGCTGAGGCTGGCTGAGACATGAGGGGAAATAGACAATAGACAATAGGTGCAGAAGTAGACCATTCGGTCCCTCGAACCTGCACCGCCATTCTGAGATCATGGCTGATCATCTACTATCAATACCCAGTTCCTGCCTTGTCCCCATATCCCTTGATTTTCCTATCCATAAAATACCTATCTAGCTCCTTCTTGAAAGCATCCAGAGAACTGGCCTCCACTGCTTTCCGAGGCAGTGCATTCCAGACCCCCACAACTCTCTGGGAGAAGAAGTTTTTCCTTAACTCTGTCCTAAATGACCTACCCCTTATTCTCAAACCATGCCCTCTGGTACTGGACTCTCCCAGCATCTGGAACATATTTCTTGCCTCTATCTTGTCCAATCCCTTAATAATCTTATATGTTGCAATCAGATCCCCTCTGATTGCGAATCTCACCCCTCAGAGGGTAGTGGGAGTGTGGAATGAGACACCAGTGTAAGGGGTGGATGCAATTTTCATTTCACTTTTTAAGAAAAGTTTAGGTAGGTACATGGACAGGAGGCATATGGAGAGGCATGATCTGGGTGTAGGTCAATACGACTAGGCAGTTTAAATGGTTTGGCACAGACTAGATGGGCTGAAGGGCCTGTTTCTGGGTTGTAGTTTTCTATGATTCTGTGACTGTATATTAAATAAAATACTTTCATGCTATCAGGAATTTGTAAGGTTCTGCAAGAAGAGATTTAGTGGGATGAGGAGATATTGATAGTCTAGGCCTCGGAAGCAAATAGTAAGGAAGGGAACACTGCCCGCTTTGTGCTTGTCTGAGCTCTTTGTCTTCGAATACAATTTTTCTCATTCAGCCAACGGCCAGGCTGGTGTACTGAAGGTGGTGATGAATTTCAGCACTGATGTTTGCCATTGTCAAGAGATTTGGAAAATGGCCTATATTTAGGAGGAAACTCTCACAATATAATTACTGGGGACTGTTGCTGGAAGACTTGTACCCTATGAACGTTGAATGTAAGGTCCATTTTTCCATATGCTTCTGTGAATGAGTCAACGATGGATTGGAGCAGGTATCATCTATGTACGACAGCTTGGTGCAGGATCAGGTGATGTTGGTTCTGGAATGAAGTCTCTGTTGATTGAACAGTTTCTTATTAATTCTGAAGAATAGATTGGGGACAGCAGAGAAGCATAGTGGTTAGGATAATATTATACAGTGCCAGTGCTCAGTGATCAGGAATCAATTTCCACCGCTGTCCACAAGGATGTTCTCCCTGTGACCACATGGTTTCCACTAGGTGCTCCCATTTCCTCTCAGTTTCCAAAGTATGGGGTTAGGTTTACTCAGTGGTGTGCATGCTATATGAGTTAAAATTGGGGGCTGCCCCAAGCACATATTTGAACAGAGTTGGTTGTTGTCGCAAATAACATGTGTGACTATGTGTTTCAATGTATTGATGTGACAATTAAGGCTAATCTTTTAAAAAAAGGTCTTTAATCTTCAGATTCAGACCTGAAGAGGTAAGGTGCAACAATGCTGTGAGGAAGATTGAGGAAAGTACTGGGGCAAACATGCAGCCTTAATTGACAACTGTCTTTACTGGGTTTGGATCTGTTGTTTACCTGTTGATTTGTGTCATAGCCACTGTGGAGAAAGCATAATCAGCTGTATCTGAGGAGGCTTCAGTGAGGTGGACTAAAGTCCTGTATGATAGCTCCAAATTCACGTTAAATTGGATTCTCCCGATTAACTGGAAGGATTAGGGAATCACCTTTCCCAGTGTTGAGGCTTGAGCTAAAAGGAGATGGCAACATTGGACAGGTCACCTCAAGAACAGATACTTCCCCCAAAGGTAAGGCTGGTCAACATCTCCACCCTCTAATTCACCCCTCCACATCCCCACCACCACTACTTTATAATTTCCTGTCAGAGTCACCTTATGTACAGACACTCCTCTGCCTTGCTTTTCATGGACGTATAGTCAGTCTATGTATATAAAGTATCGTATTGGAAGGGTTTTTTTGTCATCGTTTTCTTTATCTTATTGCGTTTTTTTGTGTTGCATCAAATCCGGAGTAACAATTATTTTGTTCTCCTTTACACTTGTGTACTGGAAATTACATTAAATGATCTTGAGTCTTAAATCTTTCATGTCTGACCCCAGACTCTCAAAACAGATCATCTGTTCTGACTTAAATTACCAGGCAAGTAAAGGATGCAATTGAAAGGTATGCTTAGTCAGAAATTTCCTGAAGAAACACCACATCCCCGCTGATGCCAGGGAATCTCCAGCCCATGGCTGCTCAAAATGGAAATGGTGGATTTGGGAGGGTATTGCGAACCTCAGAGCTGTGCACTGGGAGCACACAGCAACCTGTGCAAGTAGATTCAGATTGATTTATCACATGTACGTGAAGGTGAAATGAGTTGTTTCACCCAAGCTTGTGCTGGAGGTGGGCTGCATTCCGGCGCCAACAAATCATCCTCACAGTATTCCATAGCAGCAAATGGTGTGCATCATCTTATAAACCACCCACTCATTTGCCCTCTCAGGTGCCTCTTGCCCTGCCTGTGGTTGAGTCCGGGATTCTTGCATTGGCCTTAATAACGACCTGCGAATCCCAAAAACAGAGTGAAAGCAGATGATCCTTGAATCTGATGAACTGATTAAGAAGAAAGCATGGTGCAGGATGAGGTGACGTTGAGACCTGATCAATCAATTCAATCTCAATTTATAATTCAGGAGGGAAATAAATTTTCAAATGCTAAGGTTTCGTTCAAAAGCCAGTTGACGTAGCCAGCTTAAACTTGTTTAGTAATCCACAGACCAAATAAATTTCAGAACAATAAACTTCTCCATGGCTCTTGAAGTGTTAAGGATTCCTCTTTGTTATGTTGGGTTAATCCTAGAGAGGAAATTGGATAAACATTTGTGAGGGAATAATTTACAGATCTCTGGGGAAAGAGTGGGGGGGGGGGGGGGGATGGGAGGGATGGCATTGCTCCGACACTCACTGACTGGGCTGCTGCCGTACACTTGTATTGTTGCGATTCAATAATTGTAATGTTTCATCAGTAGAAGTATAAACACAAGAGACTCAGTGGATGCTGAAAATACAGAGTAACACAGTGCTAAAGGAACTCAGACTGTCAGGCAGAACCTAAACAGATGCTATGTCAGGCCGAGACCTTCATCAGGACTGGAAGGGAAGGAGTACCAGCAGGCAGCTGATAGGTGAAACCAAGTGAGGGGCAAGTGGGGTGGATGAAGTAAGAAACTGAGAGGAGATAAGTGGAAGAGGTAAAGGGCTGAAGAAGAAGGAATCTGATAGGAGAAGAGAGTGGACTAGAGAGAAAGGGCAGCACTGGAGGAAGTTGATAGGCAGATGAAGAGAAGGGGTAAGAGGGGAGCCAAAATAGGAATGGAAAAAAAGAGAGAAGGGGGAAGGGGGAGAAATGGCTGGAAATTCAGGAAATCGATGTTCATGCCAACAGGCTACATAGGACGAATATGAGGCTTTGCGTCTCCCCACTGAGAATGGCCTCATCGTGACTGTCGAGGAGACTGTGGACTGACATGTCTGAATGGCAATGGAAAGTAGAATTAAAATGGATGGCCACCAGGAAAACCTGTTCTTTTGTGGCAGACGGATTGAAGGTGCCCAATGAAGTGATCCCCCATTCTACATTGAGTCTCACTGAAGTAGAGGAGGCCATAACGGGAGCACTGCATACAGTAGGCCACCCTGTCAGATTCACAGTTGAAGTGTTGCATCACCTGGAAGGACTGTTTTGGGTTCAATAGAAGTATTTTCTGTTTCAATAGAAATGTTCATGGTTAGCACTGCTACTGTCCATTTGGGGTTTTCACAGTGTGAACCGTCAACGTACCAAGGAGTTTTTGATTGAGCTTAATAATGTGAATGAAAAATAATTAACACGTCCACATATTTAGTGCACATTGTGCAAGTTAGATCCAGCTATCAGCCCTGCTTTAGAATTCAGTATCTAGCTCAAAACAAAAATCCTGAAGAAGGTTCCCTGTCTGATACATTGATTGTTCATTTTCATTGATGCTGCGTGGTCTGCTGAATTCCTCCAGCCTTTTGTGTGTGTTGCATCAGAGCCTTCTTTGTTACAAGAGCATTGAAAATGTTGGATAACGAAAGACCAAAGTCCATCTTGTTTGCTTGCTACTGTTCTGGTAAACACGCAACACAATGATAGTGGAGTTGTTGATTAATTTAAGCAATTAGTTTTATAACAGTTAGTCAACGATATCCCCAGGAATGACACAAACAAAATCCTTTGGAAGACTGTTTGGAACCATGGTCTGATTCATCCATACCTTTTGTAGATCTACCATAAGTTTCAAATTACTCCCCTACTATACAGTATACTAATATATTATTTTCTGAAAGTCATGTATCTAACCTACACTTTAATGAATCAGAATTATCTGTCTCTGCTGTTTCCTGGTTGATGTTTGTACTATACGTCAATACTGGGTCACTGAAGTAGAAAATGTTTGGATCAGATGGGACATCATGATGTAAAACTACTCAGCCGGAGCACAAACCACCCAACCTGCCTGCATCTGCCTTTAACTGTGTTTGCGCTGTTGGTAAGAGAATAATTTGATCTGTGGTTGTACAATTGAATATCTGAATGAGTATTTCTGTCCCACTACTTCTTGCCTGGGAGAAGCAGGAATGCTCTCTGCACATCAAGCCCGGACCCACAAAACGACCTGTAAGAACACGTAATTTGTTCAGCTCACCACTCACCCCATTCCACTGAAATCTCTTTGCAACCTGACTCACTCCTTACACTTTCCTGAGCCCAAACATTCCATCTTGTTCCTTTGACCCCCAACCACCCAATATACTGCTCAACTGCTGGCTCTACTATGGCCCCTGTGAACATTTCCATCACCCTTTGTGTGAGATTCCTCATTTCTCCCCAGTAATGGGTCTTTTAAAGGTAACCCACCATTGCTCCCTTCCTTCTGACTTCCAATTTCCCCTCTCTTACTCTTCATTTCTTCACTGTTGGCCTCTATGACCAAAAGTGAAACAATCTCTTAGTTCATTGGTGTGTAGGAGGGAAAGTGACTCCAACAACAGCAATTGGCTGCTATTCTTAAATTATCCACAGCCTTAGGAAATTCTGCCTTTCTGGCATCCCTCTCTGAAGCTTCCCATTAAGCTAGACATGCTATGCAGGTTTTGAACAGAAGGAAGATGGAATGTCATCACTCTTCCTGACAATCTCCAAAGCATCTGAACCCTCTGTCTCCTTTGCAGATGTCAGAGGTCATGAGGTCATGGTATGAACTTGTGGTAAGCATCTGGCCCTGATGGTGTCCCTAACCATATCCTCATATCCTGATCAGATCAGCTGATGGAGGTATTTTCAGACATGTTTAACCTCATCAGTTTCTCTCCAGCGTTAAGAAAACCACTATCATCCTGATACCTAATAAATATAAGGGTATTTACTGTCCCACCTGGTGTCTCTGACATCCTTCATCATGATGAGTTTTGAGACGTTGGTGATGGCACACAACCTCCCAGACAACTTTGACTGACTCCAATTGGCCTCTCACCAAAGCAGATCCAAGACGGCAGCAAGTCCCATGCTCCACACTCATATCTGAAGCATCTGGACAGTAAAGGGACCAATGTAAGATTATTATTTTTGATTCCAGCTCCATATCAAATACTATAATTCCAAGCAGACTTATTTCCAGACTCCTAAATCAGGGACTCAAGGTTTCCCTTTGAATCCAGAACCTTGACTTCCTGACAATATGCGGTCAGCAACACCTGCCATGGTTATTCTCAACTCCACTGCTCCTCTGCCCCCTGCTCCACTCCTTTCACAGCCATGACTACATGGACAGGTTCTGCTCCAACTCTGTCAACAAGGATACCACAGCAATGGGCCAAATCTCAAATAATGGTGACTTAGTGTACAGAAAGGAGATGGAGAGCCTAGAGGCACACTGTCATCATAACGATAACCTTTCCCTTAGTGTCAGCACTTCGAGTGAACTTCAGGAAGGGCAATAGAGCACCCGCTCCTGTTTACATTTGAGGTTGAGAGGGTGGAAAGTTTGATGTCCCTAGGTCTGAACATCACCAATAGCCTGTCTTGGTCCAGCCAAGGAAGCACACCAGTACTTCCTCAGGAGGCTAAAGAAATTTAGTATATCCGCTTTAACCCTCACCAATTTTTATTAATGTGTCATTTAAAAGTGTCCAATCAGGATGCATCATGGCACAAGACAGCGAGAAACTGCAGAGAGTTGTGGACACAGCTCAGCACGTCATGGAAAACAGCCTCCCATCCATGGACTTTGCCTACACCCGCCATTGCTCCCCTTCCCACCCCTCCTCCTGACTTCCAATTTCCCCTCTCTTATTCTTCATTTCTTCGCTGTAGGCCTCTCTGCCTAAAAGTGAACCAATCTCTTAGTTCATCTGTGTGTAGCAGGGAAAGTGACTCCAACAACAGCAAACAGCTGTTATTCTTAGATTATCCACAGCCTTAGGAAATTCTGCCTTTTTGGCATCCCTCTCTGAAGCTTCCCATTAAGCTAGACATGCTATGCAGGTTTTGAACAGAAGGAAGATGGAATGTCATCACTTGGTGCCTTGCCCACTGTTATAATACTATTGAGCCATCCTCTAGTACACTTCATAATGACATAAAGGCAATGGACAATAGACAATAGGTGCAGGAGTAGGCCATTTGCCCCTTCGAGCCAGCACTGCCATTCAATGTGATCATGGCTGATCATCCACAATCAGTACCCCGTTCCTGCCTTCTCCCCATGTCCCTTGACTCCGCTATCTTTAAGAGCTCTATCTAGCTCTTTCTTGAAAGCATCCAGAGAATTGGCCTCCACTGCCTTCTGAGGCAGAGCATTCCATAGATCCACCACTCTCTGGGTGAAAAAGTTTTCCTCAACTCCGTTCTAAATGGCCTACCCCTTATTCTTAAACTGTGGCAGCGCCTTCCAGACCCACGACCATTACCATCTAGAAGAACAAGAACACCAGGGAACACCACCACTTGTAAACCCCTCTCCAAGTCACTCACTACCCTGACTTGGAAACATATTGCTGTTCCTTCATTTTTTCATTGTCGCTGGGTCAAAATCACAGTATTCCCTCCCTAGCAGCACTCTGGGTGTACCTACACCTCAGGGACTGCAGTGGTTCAAGAAGGCAGCTCATCACCACCTTCTCAAGGGCAACTAAATGCTGGCTGAACTGGTGAGGTCCACATCCCGTAAATGAATAATTAATAAAGAATGCAGGTTATGCCCTCTGGCTCAGCTTTTCTGCACTTGGGTATTCATTATCTCTCCTCTTTTGAGAAGCAAACTTTCCATCTTCTCTTTCATGTACAACTTACATAATGGCTCATAATCCAGATTCAGACCAGTAACCAGCAAGAAACTCAAGCAGAGGATTAGAAAGAAAAAAAAGGAGCTACAAAATGTCCTAAACAGGTAGGATTACAGAGAACTCCAAGGCATTTTATACTTACATTAAAAACAAGAGGATAACTAGGGTGAGGTTAGGACCACTTAAGGATAAAGGGGGCAATTTATGCTTGGAGTCAGAGGAGGTGGGCCAAGTACTGAATGAGTACTTTGAATCAATATTCACCAAGGAGAAAGACATGGAGAATAGTGAGAGTTAGGTGTGTCAAGCTGATGCGCCAGAACATCCTGAGATCAGTAAGGAGATGGTGCAGGTTCTATTGAAGAGAATCAAAGTAGATAAATCCCCGATAACGTATATCCAAAGTCATTAAAAGAGTCAAGCAAAAGATCATTGGGCCTTGATCATGATTATTCTAACCTCACTCACAGCAGGCACAATTCTGGAGGACTATAGAAATGCCAATGTGATGGGGAAGCTATCGGGGAGGATTTCTTAAGAGAACCATTTACACGTATTTGGAAAAACATGTCCAAATTAGGGACAGTCAGAATGGCTTTGTGCTGGGCAGGCATGTCTTATAAACTTGATTGACTGTGTTGAGGAGGAGGCAAAGGTGATCGATGAAGGTAGTTCCATGGACATTATTATCATTATTTCCTTATTTTTCTATTTGTATTTACACAATTTGTCATTTTTTGCACATTGGTTGTTTGTCTGTCTTGTTGGGTGAAGTCTTTCATTGATTCTATAGTGTTTCTTGTAGTTACTGTGAATGCCTGCAGGAAAATGAACCTCAAGGTTGTATATAGTGACATATATGTACTTTGATAATGAATTTACTTTGAATGTTGAACTTTAAACGTTGGCAACTGAGGAACATGTATATTGAATGTGCATCGTGAAGGATGTAAGAGGATCAAACTTGCTGCATTGACAGATTTGGTGGAAAACGATGATCATTGATCTTTTTGGTATTGAGACCGACGAAATTCCTGGGAAATCGGCTTGCCAGTCTTTATCACAGCCTTTGAGGAGCTGTTGCTAGGGAGCAAGTACTTTGGGAACATCAGTGAAAAGAACTGAAGAGTGAAGAACAGAATAAACTAGACACTCCCCTGATTTATAGATCAATATATATTGAAGAGATTCATGTGACATATTTATGTGAGTATTTAGATTTGCCACTGCCTACAAATACGAAATATTGCACAAGACAACCAAATTTAAGTCTGATGATTACACAGCTGGCGTGGACAAGTTGAACAGAAGGGACTGTTTTTGTGCTGTATGACCCTGTAACAACTGGAAATTTCCAGATTAGTTCTTACGAAAAGCTTTAACATATTATAACATCATTTCAAGACACTAGAACATGAAAGATTTACAGAAGCAACTGGAAATTATTCCATTCCTTATATGGTAATTTATATATTTGTATATATAGCTATATATATATATTGGAGATCAATAATTATTGACCTTACTCCATTTTGCGGTTCTGTCATGACAAATAACATTTCTATTTTCAAGTTATTTGATATTGTGAAAGGTACAACTGTGCAGTTCACAAGGACCCTCCTCCCACTTATTTCATTAGGAAACAAAATGTTCCAAGGTTTCGCATTAACACTGGCTCGCTAGTACATTTGGCAGCAAATCAGCATGAGTAGGAATGTGATCATTTGATGGGCCAAAATATTCCTCCAGTGACCATAGCATTCTTTTGTACACAGCAACTTGTTTTCACAGCTCATTTCCAAAATATTCTTCTCTCTGTATTAATTTTGGTGGACAGACTGTCTGTTGACTAGATGGTTTTAACAAAGCTAACAGTTTCCACTAACTTTTGTCAGCCTTTTACCCTTAAGGAATGTTGTCAATTCCTCACTATCAACAAACCTCCCATGAGTTGCCTTGGGAGGCCTGACAGCTGCTTTGACAGATTGTCTTCTGTGTTATGTGATTCTCTCTTTTGATCCTACAATCTAATTTAGAGCGCCATGTTCAAGATTACCCTGGTGAGAGTCTAACTGATTTTTGTCCATCCTCTTTCAATTCTCTGCTGTCCTTAGTACATTGAACCATTCAACTTTGGTCCTCCAGTGCTGGCAGGATTCTATTAACGTGTGTGAGGGGGTCTTCTTTGGTTCCTTCCTGTCCCACATTGATGTGAAGGCCCTAACCAGTACTTACTCAACCATGAAATCAGGTTTCCAAGTGTGGAACAAAGTCAACTTCTTTATTGATGGCAAGGATATTGTCACAGTTTACCTTTTTAATGTCAGTCCAGAAAAGATCAAGCTTAAGTCTAAACACCGACAAACCAAAACTAGCATTTCCACCTAAACATAAGAGTCGAAGAGCTGCACAGCACGAGAAAAGGCCCTTCAACCCAGGCGGTCTGTATCAATCAAATTGCCCCATCCAATCAAATTACATTTGGCGGTGTTTGGTCTATAACATAGAACGTAGATACACGGCATGGTAGGGTAGTGATTAGCACAACGCTTTACAGTACAGGCAACCTGGGTTCAATTCCTAACGCTGCTTAGAAGGAGTTCTCCACATGACCAAGCGGGTTTTCTTCCGCTGCTCCGGTTTAACCCAGTTGGTGGTTAATCAGTCATTGTAAATTGTTCAGCGATTAGGCTGGCGGTAAATTCGTGGGTTGCTCTGTGGCGCAGCTCGAAGGGCTGGAAGGGCCTACCCCACACTGTATAAACAAGCAAACAGTAAATAACAGCTCCGTGCAGGCACTTCAGCCCACATTGTTGTGCCAACCTTTTAACCCACTCAAGACCAATGCAACCCTTCTCTCCTACTTAATTTCTGTCATCAATGTTTCTCAGAAGCCTCTTCCAGTACCCCTGGCAGAGAGTTTCGTACACCCAGCACTCTGTGTAAAGATCTTGCCTCTGACATCCCCCATACACGCTCCCCCAATCACCATAAAATTATGCTCCCTTGTATTATCCACTTCTAGTCTGGGAAAGAAAAGTTTCAACCCATCCACCCTACCTAAACCTTTGGTCATCTTGTAGACCCCTATCAAGTATCTCTCATCCTTCTTCAGTCTAAAGAGGAAAACTCTATGTCACTCATGATCTCATCAATCGGTTAGACTACCAGGACAGCGGGGTGGAGATACGTCTCTACCAAAGGAGGTGTAATGTGTTCCTTCCTCCCCATTAGGAAGCAGGTGTGACACTGCTAAGCCCCTCAATCAGGGTCGCGTGAAGCCATGGGGTGCTGGATAGTCAAATGAGCACTGGTCATGTGGTCACTGTGGTGAACTATGTGCCTGTCTGGACACGCCCACTGCTGACTGCTCCTGTGGCTCCTCCCACAGGCCCCGGTATAAAGGCGATCTGAGGCCTGACGCTCGGCCTCAGTCTCCAGGACATAGTATGATGGACACTCACTCCTGGTTCCTTCTTCCAGTCAATAAAAGCCGATATCTCGCCTTACGTCTCAGTGTGAGTTATTGATGGTGCATCAGTCACGTCCTGGTTATACAGCTAGTGATGCCAAGCAAACAATCCCTGAAAAGTATTGATAATGGTTGGGGTCACCTGACTTGTAAAGACACTGCCCAGAAGAAGGCAATGGCAAGCCACTTCTGTAGAAAAATTTTGCTAAGAACAATCATGGTCCTGGAAAGACCACGATCGCCCACGTCGTACGACACAGCACATAATGAATGAATGGTAGTCTACCACCTGAAGCTAATTATGAGGATGCATAACAATGCTGTCATTGTCCATTTGCAAAGACCACCACGTTCCATGCCAGAACACTATTAAGTTTTACCTCAAAACCTCTCCCACCTGTGCCGAGAACCTAAAGCTTGCCTTAGTTACACTCAGAAGCCCATTCCAAAATTGGCCTCAATTCCTTCAAATATCTTTGACAGACATAACCCCGAAGCTGTCACAAGAACTGAGACCAGCTCATTTGTCTCTCTGAACACTTCTGAAATTTAAAATAAGAATGATGGCATTCTCTTCAAGCAAACCTCTATATTATATAGAGCTATTTCTGTAATTGAGCTGACTTCAAGTATCTATAAATCAGCTTTTATAGCAAACACTTTAAATACAATTTACACACAGAAGGCTGTAAAACATAAGATACAATGATAACTGAAGATAAATTTGTTTCTTAGCTGCTCATGTCATTTTACAGGTAGGGAGACCATGAAGCTAAAGTGTAACCCTGATTATCTGTGATACTTTAATGATAAATACGCTATTAATAGAGATTAGGATGAAGTGGAATAATATTTATATAATATTGCTTATCATTTTGTCATTTTATATCTGCCTGTAGTGCCTTGAGTTGTTTCTACAGTAAATAGCAAAAGACCTGTAATTGTGTATAGTTGGGTCTTTGGATATCGCTTGTCTGACAAAGTCAGTATTATTCAGTAGAAAGTAACTGCAGAATATCCTGCTTTCCTTCTGTTTGTTCTACTATGTAATTTTACAGTAATTGAAAGAAGGTTTAAGGTGGAATGCACTGCCTCGGAAGACGGTGGAGGCCAATTCTCTGGATGCTTTCAAGAAGGAGCTGGATAGATATCTGATGGATAGGGGAATCAAGGGATAAGGGGACAAGGCAGGGACTGGGTATTGATAGTGAATGATCAGCCATGATCTCAGAATGGCGGTGCAGACTCGAGGGGCCGAATGGTCTACTTCTGCACCTATTGTCTATTGTCTATTATTCATTTTCAAGAGACACTTAGGGGGTAAATTTACTTTCTATTCCTTGTCGTCCTACCGAATTGTATTGTTGCAATTCTTATGGCGATGGTGGTTAATGCCAACAGCTGTTTACAGTTCATAATGGCTTTCTGATCACCCCAATGGATATTAAAATTCAGTCATTTGGATGGGTGGGCCAGACTGCTTGGCAACCTCAATTAGATTAAGTTTCTTGGGGCATTTTGGAACATCTTTATGTGTTAAGGCTACAGAAGTGCAAGCTTGTCTTGTTCATTTTACTGAAGATTGCAATAAATCTTCAAAATTTTATAATAAAATCCAACTTTGATTTCATTGTTTTCCTGTGTAGATCCCCAGATTCCCCATTTTGAAAACTCGGAGGGATTTGAATTCTAGATCTCTAAGCTGCTTACACCATAGCCAAAGCAACTGTGTTTTAAATTTTGTCTCCCAACTTCTTCCTCGTGCAATAAGATGATCTAAGTCACTTCACATTCCTTTCTTCATAACAATAAATAATAAAATACAAAAATACCATTCATAATATTTGATGTATTTGTTTTTCAAAATAATATGTAAAATAACTTGCTGTAAAGCAATAGTGTAATAATAAAAAAAACACGAGGAGAATCATTAAGATCTTCTCTCACATTTGTTTGTTTTGAGTCTATGCTTAACTCTGCAAGAAAAAAAATCTATATTTCATTAGGAGTTTGAGGAGATTTGGTTTGTCACTTAAAACACGCAAATTTCTTCAGATGTACTGTGGCAGTATTCTGACTGGCTGAATCACCATGTGGTATGTTGGGGGGGTGGGGAACAGGATCGAAGTAAGCTGCAGAGGGGTGTAAAATTAGTTAGCTCCATCATGGATACCAGCCTCCGCGGTATCCAAGACATTTTCAAGGAGCAGTGCCTCAGAAAGACAATATCCATTATTAAGTACCCACTTCACCCAGGGCATGCCCTCTTCTCATTGATACCATTGGGAAGGAGGTACAGAAGCCTGAAGGCACACACTCAGCGATTCAGGAACAGCTTATTCCCCTCTGCCATCCGATTCCTAAATGGACATTGAACCCGCGAATATTACCTCGCTACTTTTTTTATTGTATTTCTTTTTTTTCTGCACTACTTATTTAATTTAACTAGTTTATATATATACACCTACTGTAATTCAGTTTTTCCCCTATACTATCATGTATAACGTTGTACTGCTGCCGAAGAGTTAACGAATTTCATGGCATCTGCCGGTGATGTTAACTCTGATTCTGATTCCGACATCTTTGCGATTTTTCATGCCTACTATTAGAGATTGCAGTTTGATTTATGTGCTGCTTTCCCTGCCAGCCTTGTATTTGTGCCCTGGAATTTCTTATTTTTTCAAAATGAAGAATTCCAATGCAAGGTTTGTGTGGTTCTCTGCCAAGGCTGAAGTGAGTAGAGAATAGAAGATAAATCAGGAATTAGTAGCTTGTTGACGCCAGCCTTGAGATTATGGGAGGCAGGGGAATGAAAGGAGGATAGAATGAGAGATTTCTACGAAAGTTGATAAAGAGCTGGACATCTGAGTTATCATTATATTGGAGAAGTGGGAGTGGTATCAAGAAATATTAATGAATGATTGTTCAAGGCATATTGTGAAAATGGATATAAGGTCTTCTGATGGAATCATTTCTGAACTCCATCCACTCCTTCTTTTTCCCCCTTCTTACCATGGAAACCTATCAAATGGTGAAAAGCCTTGATGGAGTTGATGTGGAGAGGATGGGGGAGTTTAGGACCCAGAGGGCATTGCCTCAGAATAGTGTAAAAAGGCTGTTGTAAATCTAGTCATGGTGTACAAACGCTGCCGTAAATCTAGTCAAGAAGAAAAGAAGAGATTACAAAAGGTTCAAAAAGCTAGATAATAGAGATCTATAAGATTATAAGGCTAGCAGGAAGGAGCTTAAGAAAGAAATTGAAGAGGCCATGAGAAGGCCTTAGCAGACAGGATTAAGGAAAACCCCAAACCATTCTACAAGTATGTGAAGAACAAGAGGATAAGATGTGAGAAAATAGGACCAATTAAGTGTGACAGTGGAAAAGTGTATATGGAACCAGAGGAGATAGCGGAAGTACTTAATAAGTACTTTGCTTCAGTTTTCACTATGGGAAAGGATCTTGGCAATTTTAGGGATGACTTACAGCAGACTGAAAAGTTTCAGCATGTAGAAATTAAGAAAGAGGATGTGCAGCTTTAGGAAAGCATCAAGTTGGATAAGTCACCAGGGCCAGACGAGATGTACCCAGGCTACTGTGGGAGGCGAGGGAGGAGATTGTTGAGCCTCTGTTGATGATCTTTGCATCATCAATGGGGATGGGAGAGCTTCCAGAGGATTAAAGGGTTGCGGATGTTGTTCCATATTTCAAGAAAGGGAGTAGAGATAGCCTAGGAAATTATGATCAGTGAGTCTTACTTCAGTGGTCAGTAAGTTGATGGAGAAGATACTAAGAAGCAGGATTTATGAACATTTGGAGAGGTTTAATATGATTAGGAATAGTCAGCATGGCTTTGTGAAAGGCAGGTTGTGCCTTACGAGTCTGATTGAATTTTTTGAGGTTGTGTCTAAACACATTGATGAAGGTAGAGCAGTAGACGTAGTGTATATGGATTTCAGTAAGGCATTTGACATGGTACCCCATGCAATGCTTATTGAGAAAGTAAGAAGGCATGGGATTCCAAGGGGACATTGCTTTGTGGATCCAGAACAGGCTTGCCCACAGAAGGCAAAGAGTGCTTGTAGATGGGTCATATTCTGCATGGAGGTTGGTGACCAGTGGAGTGCCTCAGAGATCTGTTCTGGGACACCTACACTTTGTGATTTTTATAAATGACCTGGATGAGGAATTGAAGGGATGGGTTAGTAAATTTGCTGATGACACAAAGGTTGGAGGTGTTGTGGATAGTGTGGAGGGCTGTCAGAGGTTACAGCAGGACATTGATAGGATGCAAAACTGGGCTGAGAATGGTAGATGGAGTTCAACCCAGATAAGTCGAGGTGGTTTGTTTTGGTAGGTCAAATAGGATGGCAGAATATAGTACTATTGGTAAGGCTCTTGGCAGTGTGCAGGATCAGAGGGATCTTGGGGTCCAAGTCTATAGGACACTCCTGGACAGGTATATGGAGTTCAGAAAAATAGGGGGCTAGAAACATAGAAACATAAAAAACCAACAGCTCAATACAGGTCCTTCAGCTCACCAAGTTGTGCCGAACATGTCCCTACCTTAGAAATTACTAGGTTTACCCATAGCCCTCTATTTTTTTAAGCTCCATGTACCTATCCAAGTCTCTTAAAAGGCTCTATCATATCCGCTTCCATCACTGTTGCCAGCAGCCCATTCCACACACTCACCACTCTGCATAAAAACTTACCCCTGACATCTTCCCTGTACCTACTCCCCAGCACCTTAAACCTGTGCCCTCTTGTGGCAACTATTTCAGCCCTGGGAAAAAGCTTCTGACTATCCACATGATCAATGCCTCTCATTATCTTATACACCTCTGTCAGGTCACCTCCCGTCCTCCATCGCTCCAGCGAGAAAAGGCCGAGTTCACTCAACTTGTTTTCATAAGGCATGCTCCCCAATCCAGGCAACATCCTTGTAAATCTCCTCTGCACCCTTTCTATGGTTTCCACATCCTTCCTGTAGAGAGGCAATGAGAACTGAGCACAGTTCTATGGGTACTATGGTACAGAGGGCTATGGGTAACCCTGGATAATTTCTCAGGTGAGGACATGTTCAGCACAGCTTTGTGGGCCAAAGGGCCTGTATTGTGCTGTAGGTTTTCTATGTTCTATGTTCCGTTCTAATACATCTATATAGAATGGAGATGAAGAGGGATTTCTTTAGCTAGATATTAGTGAATCTGTGGAATTTGTTGCCACAGATGGCTGTCGAGGCTCAGTCAATGGGTATATTTACAGCAGAGATTGATGAATTCTTGATTAGTCAGGGCATGAAGGGATATGGGGAAAAGGCAGAAGATGGGAGTTGAGAGGGAAATGGATCAGCCGTGATGACTTGATGAGCCAAATGGCCCACTTCTGCTCCTATGTCTTATGACATATGGTATGTTCTCTTTATAGATTTTTTTTAAAAAGGGGGAAAACATAATAAATTTAGTTATGAAAGACTATAAGGAGTTCTTTGCCTCAGATGTAGAGGAATTATATGATTTTAAGCAATTTGTTCAACGGTTGCTCCACTACTTTGGAGTTGATTGACAGCACACTTAGAGCAGCCCACACAATGAGTTCCCAAACTCTTGCCACTGAATGAGTCATTTTCACTGAAGTATGAAGGGACAATAAGGCAATATTAATCAAAGTCAGCTCCAGCATGCTGCAAGCAGATTGCAAATCATAAATACAAGAGACTATAAATCATTTTCCTGTCTTGGGCTTTGGACAATGAATGCAAAATGCAGGGACAGCAACAGGGTGAGGACATACTTGGAAATCAAGATGGGAACTTAACATAATTGCATCATTTCTAGCTGTACTAGCAACTCTCCTGTGGCACTGATTGTCACGGCATGAAGGAATTCAGGGGGAAGGCAGGAGATTGGGGCTGAGAGGGAAATGGATCACCCATGGTGAAACGGTGGAGCAGACTTGATGAGCTAAATGGCCCAGTTCTGCTTCTATATCTTATGGTCTTAAGGTCAGCAACAGTATCTTACAATTATATTATACCACGAATGGTATTAAAACATCCCAATACATTTAATTAGAGAAAAGAGCAAAAGAAAATGTTAAAGCTCAAAGTTCAAAGTACTTTTATTATCAAAGTATGTATACATTATACAACCTTGAGATTTGTTTCCTTACAGGCAGCTACAAAACAAAGAAATCCAAAAGAACCCATTAAAAAAAAGACCGACAAACACCCAATGTAGAGAGAGGGAAAAAACAGATAGAGCAAACAATAAAAGCAAGCAAATTATGTTCAGAACTGAAGTCCATGAAAGAGTGTCCGTCCACAGGCACAAAGCCGCAGACCCTCAGTTCAGCACAGATCTGGATAGAAGTTGAGGAGCAGCGTGCTGATCCCTGCCTCGGGCTTTTCAACCCTGACCTTTTCAATTCGGCCTGGCACTTAGATTGCTGTCCAAACACTGGGTTCAGTTGCTTCGATATGCTCTGGAGCCTGGACCCCACCTCCTCGATTCAGCCTGTACCCAGCCTTTCCAATTTGGCCCAGTTCATAAATCATCATGCAAACATCAGGTCTCAATGTTCAGCGCATAGGTTGTTAAACATTTAGTTAAAGAGATAGGTTTTCAGGAGTACATTATTTGGGTGGAGGGGACAACGAGCTTGAGGGAATATCATTCAGTTGTGGGAGGCAGTGATAGTAGAGCAAATGAGGGTGAGGAAACTAAAGAGACCGAAGCAAGGGGAATTACAATCCTGGGCTAGAAAGGAATTATGGAGATAGTGTACAACAAGGCTAAGAAGAGACTTGTGATTCCATAGTGATTCCAGTTTCGGAATCACAGGCTTGCCTTCCTGTGCTGAATAGTAAAAGGGTTGGAAAGATGGGGGGGGGGGGGGGGGGGCGGGACCCTTCTTCAGGGTCTCGGCCCAAAACGTCGACAGCACTTCTTCCTATAGATGCTGCCTGGCCTGCTGTGTTCTACCAGCATTTTGTCTGTGTTGCTTGAATTTCCAGCATCTGCAGATTTCCTCGTGTTTGTCCAAACTCCAGTTTGCTGATGACACCACTGTTGACAGCCTATAGGAGGGAGATTGAAAATTTATCTGAGTGGTGTCATAACAACAACCTCTCACTCAATGTCAGCAAGACCGAGGAACTGAATGTAGACTTCAGGAGAGGGAAACCAGTGGTCCATGAGCCAGTCCTCATCAGGGCATCAGAGGTGGACAGGGTTACCAACCTTAAATTCCTCAGTGTCCTGGACTCTCCACCCTAGTGTAATTGTGAAGAAGGCGCAACAGCACCTCTACTTCCTTAGGAGCTATGGAACTTCGGCATGACATATAAAATAATGACAAACCTCTGTAGATGTGTTGTGGAGAGTGCATTGACTGCTGCATCATGGCCTGGTATGGAAACACCAATGTCCTTGAATGGAAAATCCTACAGAAGGTAGCTGAGTCCGTACATCACGGGTAAAGCCCTCCCAACCATGGAGCACATCTGCATGAAACACTGTTGTACGAAGGGAGCATCTATTATTAGAGAACCTCACCACCCAGCCCATGCTCTTTTCTCGCTGATGCCGTCAAGTAGAAGGTACAAGAGCCTCAGGACTCACACCACCAGGTTCAAGAACAGTTACTGCCCCTCAACCATCAGGCCTTTGAACAAATGGATTAACTACACTCACTTGCTCACCCATTGATATGTTCCCACAACCAATGATTGCGCTTCAAGGACTCTTTGTCTTCTTCTTGTTAGTTACTGCTATTTATTTATATTTGCATCCGCACAGTTTGTTGACTTCTGCACTCTGGTTGATCTTTCATTGATCCTGTTATAATTATTATCCTATAGGTATGGAGAGTATGCCCGCAAGTAATGAATGTCAGGGTTGTATTTGTTGACAGATATAGATTTTGATAATAAAATTTGCTTTGAAGTTTAAACTACCTTTGCTCCACCAACTTTTCAGCTGATCTGCATGCCTGTATGCCTGCTGTGTCCTTAAACAATCTTCATTACCTATGACCTCACAAACATTACAAGTAGAGAGGGAAGAGTTTTAGCCTATTAACTGCATTTTAGTTAAGAAACCTGACGTGAAATGTTTGTGAGCTGGTCTCCTCCAAATGATGAAAAGAATTGGATTGATTATGATCAAGCAAGGAATGAGGAATCACACAGAGATTCTGTAGATGTTGGAAATCCAGACTAACAATCACAAAATGAAGGAAGTCAGCAGGTCAGGCAGAGTCTATGGAGAGCAATGAAGAACCAACGTTTTGGTCTGAGACGTCTCTTTGGGACTGAAATGGAAGGGCAAAAGAATAAGAAGGTGTGGGAGGGGAAGGACTACAAGCAGGACCGTTATTTTAGGCTCTTGCAGGTCCTACTGATAACAAACTCTTGAACGGACCACTTGTACAATAACACGGACTTTTGAGCTCACAGGCTACCTTGTTATCATCTTGCACTTTGTCATTAATTTGCACCGCACTTTTTCTTTAGCCTCTACACTTCATTCTGCATTGTTATTGGTTTACCTTATTCTAGCTCAATGCATTGTGTAATGATCTGATCTGTATGCAAGACAAGTTTTTCACTGTATCTTGGTACACGTGACAATAATAAACCAACCAATAAGGAGCACCATCAACCAGACCACCTCACGTCATTCAGAACAGAAACAAGCTCTTTGGCCCATCATGTCTGGACTGACTATCAAGCATCCATTTACTCTAATCCTACATTTATGTTACTTCCAAGAGGACCACAACCCTGTCATCGTTCAGAGGCTTGCGTGCCTCAATGACCCAGAGGGCTATGTTGGCTGGGGTCAGGGCTCTATGCATTGGCTTTCGGTAGGGTGACCCATCCCAAACAGGTCGAAGGGTAGAGGCCAGACTAAGGGTGGTCCATCGATCCTCTAGATTTGGGGGTTCAGCTCAGGGCTAACAACCCAACAGGTAAAACAAAATAATTTTGGAAGCAGCAATGAAGGATCCTTCTGCATCTGAGCGTGACAGTATTCCTGAGTCTCCACCTGGGACTTGTGTGACGGACAGTAGTGAAAACCGAGAGGAAACAACTGACACGAAGAGGGAAGTCCTGAACACTGCCAGAGGTGGAAGAGCTGGCCTAAATGCCAGTGACGTTACAGACAGTAAGTAAGGATGGAAAATTTATGCTAACGCTACACTAATCACACTTTATTTTCCCTCTATTACCATCAAACCTTGCTAGATTCTGATACCTATTTAAAAACTGGGGGCATATCACAGTGAACAATTAACCTGCCCACCCATACTTCCTGGGGGTGTGGAAGGAAACACACACACGGTCACAGAGACCTCCACGCAGACGGCATCTGAGGTAGGACTGTACCAGAGTCGCTGGGAGAACTGTATCCCCTAGATATCTCTAAAGACAGATTATTTCAATTGAAATTACCACCTAGTACAGTTACAATTTACATGCCTGTGGCAGTTTTAATGAAAAATATACCTGCCTTCATACAGTCAGGCCAGTGAAAAGTGACAAGTGAGGTTTATTGTCATTTAACTACATGCATGGGTATAATGTATATGGAAACGAGACAACATTTCTTCAAACCAGTGTGTAAAGCCCGTAACACATGATAATTTATGAAGGCAAGGATAAAGCCTACAGACGTATCACACATAAATGCCAAACTAACATGCATAAGTTAAATAATGCAAGGTACGGAACTGATTAACCAACGACACTCTGAAGGCGGTGTGGCAGGAGTTCAGCAGCCTAATGGAAGAAACTGTTTCTCATCCCGACCGTTCTTGTCTTTATGCATCACAGTCTCCTGCCTGATGGCAGGGTCCTTAGTATTACTAAGGGCCTCGTGTGAGCAGTGCTCCTGATAAATGTCCCCGAAAGGGAGACACTTAGGATCCTCTCAGCTGTTCTCACGGTCCTCTGTAGGGACTTCTGGTCCGGTGTTCAACTGCTCCCATACCAGATGGAGATGCAGCTTGTCAGGATACTCTCAATGCTGCTCCTGTAAAATTCAGTTAAGATGGGGAGGTGGGGGGTGGGGTTGGAGCCTTGCTTGCCTCAATCTTCTTAGGAAGTGGAGGCACTGCTGAGCCTTCTTGTTCAGGGACAGTTGATCTTCAGGGGCCGGGTGAGGTCATCCGTGAAGTGTACTCCCAGGAACCTGGTGCACTTCGCTCTCTCTACGGAGGGGCCAAATATTCACAGAGGGTTTTTTTTTTTCGCACCCGCCTGAAGACCACAATAACTTCCTTTGCCTTTTCCACATTCAAGCTCGGGCTGTTCTTCTCACACCGATCCACCAGTCACTCCACTTCCTCGCTATACTCCGTCTCATCATCGTTCTTGATGAGGCCAACCACTGCTGTGACATCCGCAAACTTGGTGACACGGTTTGAGCTGGATCCCGCGTCACAGTCGTGCGACAGCAGTGTGAACAGCAGCGGGCTGAGCGCACAGCCCTGGGGAGCGCCAGTGCTCAGCGTAATGGGACTAGAGATGTTGCTGCCCACACGGACGGACTGTGGCCTTACTGTTAAGAATCCATTACCCAAGTGCAGAGGTGGGTGCTGAGACCCAGCGAGGACAGTTTCACCACCAGTTTCTGGAGTATGATGGTATTGAACACCACACCATAAGTGTGTCTATAAGTAGCAGCCTGGCATATGAGACCCCATTTTCCAGATGGGACAGGATAGAGTGGAGGGCAGAGACTATTGCATCATCAGTGGACGATAAGCCAACTGGAAAGGGTCCAGTGTAGCCGGGAGAAAAGCTTTAACAACAACAACTTACATTGCTATAGCCCTTTTAGTGAAGGAAAATGTGGCCAGATGTTTTCCATGAACATTATCAAATAAAATTTACACTGAGACACAAAAGAGGGTTATTGACATAAATCATCAAAATTTTGAAGAATGGAGCATCTGTGAGCTACAGGAAGCTTGAAGGAGGGTATCCAAGAGCTGAGGGCATCGCAGACAGTGGGACAGCATTTGCAAGAAGTCAGAATTAGAGGAAAGAGGGTTCTCAGGCATTCCTATTGGGTTATTCAAGTGGTCACTTACTTAATTATTGTCGACCATCAATCAACACAGAGGAAATATAACACTCACAATGAGCAAAACATAAACAGCTGCAAAGCCTACTTTGTCCACAAACATTTTGGCAAGAAATGGAGAAAAAAAAGACTGCATACCCTGTGTGAACAGGAGAAGTGAAACCACACAATCTTTGTAACTGATTTTATGATTTACTAATCAGTATTCCAACCTCCGATGTGGTTGAATCCTATGACCAGTGTGGTACCACAGGAATTTCTGCTGGGACCCCTGTTGCTTATATATACACTAATAATTGGGAGGTATGATTAGAAAGCTTCCCGATGACACAAAATCTGCTGGTTTATTGACTGAATGATATTGACCAGCTGGTAAGCTGAGCAAAGGCAATGGAAAATGAAATTTAATTTTGATACCTTTTATCTGGTGATGGTGGAGGAGGGGATGTGCTCGAATACCAATAGGACACATACAAAGAATACTAACACTGGGGAAATTTGAGGAACTAAAGGACTTTGTGGTACAAGTTCGAGGATCCTGGAAAGTAGAAGCATAGATAGGATGTTGAAGAAGGCACACGGAATGCTTGCCTTCATTAGCAGGGCATAGAATATAAATACAAGAAGGTCTTGCATAATTCCATAAAACATTGGTTAAGCCACAGTGGGAATATTACATACAGTTCTGGTCACTACGGGAAGGATGTGATTGCAGTGGAGAGGATGCAGAGGAGATTCAGCAGGTTGTTCCTGTGGTGAAATGTTTAAATTATGAGGAGAGACGGGAAAGGCTGGACCCACAGACACCAGGCCTCCACCTTGCAGACTCATGGACCCAGGGCTTTGGCCACAGTGCTTACCGGTCCAACATCCATGCACGGATGCACTTCATCCATGTCGCTGCCGGCCTGCAAATGAGGATCAGAGGTCTCGACTCCACGATGCACTTGATGGTAAGAAACCATTCGATTCCCCTTGACTGAGTTGTCTAAGGCCAGAGATAAGGAACGAGAGGTTTAGAGCATGGGATTGAGCACTTGTATCAACAAGGGAAATACAGTAGGCTGCAGTGCAAATGCTTGTAATGGGGTTGGTGTAAACAGGTACTTGATAAACAGTGCGGACATGATGAACTGAAGGGCCTGTTCTACTGTAGGATTCAATATCTGCAAGCTCCACACCACTACACAAAATTCAGGCAAGGTGTTTCCCTGGTTGCGGACGAAGGGGAGGAGTTTCAGGACACAGGTTAGACCAGGGGTCAGCAACCTTTACCACTGAAAGAGCCACTTGGACCCGTTTCCCACAGAAAAGAAAACACTGGGAGCCGCAAAACCCGTTTGACATTTAAAATGAAATAACACTGCATACAACGTTTTGTTTTGCCTTTATGCTATGTATAAATAAACTATAATGTGTTGCATTTATGAAATTGATGAACTCCTGCAGAGAAAACGAAATTACATTTCTGCATGCAACAAAAACATTTTGAACTCCGAAAAAAAGACGTTGGGTTGAAGGTTACTTTTAAGTAAAATACTCAACGTCTATTTGAGTCCTTCTTGTATTTATGAAAAACGCCAAACTTAAATTTGCCGCCAGCAGCAAACCAAAAATAACGTCAGCCAGCTGTCAACCTGAAAAATAAAAGGACTATTTCACTGAACAATGAAAACATATGAATATACGTAAAATAATACGCAATTAAAATATTTATCATACTTCTTCAGGTTGACTCACACCTGACAATGCAGTCGTATTCAGTAGGGATGGATCGATGCTTAGGGGAGTGACCGGGAAGGATAATGTGTTTTTTTCCTCTCTGAACTCACAGAAGCGTTTCCCAAACGATGTTTGCATTGCGATGATTGCAGAATGTAAATACTCCGAATTTATCATGTCGTGACATTGTTTGAACTCTCTCAAATTGGGCAAGTGAGACAATGTGCCTTTCTGTAAATCTCTGGCAAGCAACGTCAACTTGCGCTCGAATGCAAAACATCCTCCAACATGTGCAGGGCTGTACGTCCTTTCCCCTGAAGAGCTGTGTTCAGCGTGTTCAGGTGCGCTGTCATGTCTACCATGAAGTGTAGCTTTTCCAGCCACTCTGGCTGTTCCAGCTCAGGAAAGTTGAGCCCTTTGCTGCCCAGGAAAGTTTTCACTTCTTCCAGACGCGCGACAAAGCGTTTCAGCACCTCCCCTCTGGACAGCCAGCGATAAAAACACGTTGTAGCGGTTGCTACACGCAGTCAGTAAACTGCAGTCAAAGATAGCTTTATTCGAACTAAACAGCCTTGCTTTTAAGCCTCCCTCAACCCGCCCCCCCATGGGCGCGGATGCTGCAAAAGACACGTACTCACAAACCCCCGTAGGCTATCTCCCTTAGCCTGAACGCTGGCTAATTGTGAGCCGGTTCGGATGTGTCAGGAAATGCGTCGCCACAACGTCTTATTTAGATTGTACAAGATCACCATAATCTTCAAATTTAGATTTACATTTCAAAAACTAACAAACTAACATAAAATACATATTAATTAAATACTGACCATGTAGCGGTGTGCTACACGCAGCGCTAAAATTACGACACGGAGTCGGTAACTGCAGTCGAAGGAAAAAAACTTTATTCGAAATCTTCAGCCTCACTTTTAAGCCTCCCTCAACCTGCCCCCCCCCCCCATGGCGCAGAGGCTCCAAAGCTCTGTGCTCGCAAACCCCCGTAGGCTATCTTATTGTGAGTCGGTTCGGATGTGCCAGGAAAAGGGTCGCCACAACCAATTATTTCCCAAAGCAACAGGGAGCCGCAGCACAGACGTAAAAGAGCCACATGTGGCTCCGGAGCCGCGGGTTGCCGACCCCCGGGTTAGACCATTCAAGGTGAAATGAAAAGAAATTTTCTCACAGGGTTTAGTGATTCACTGCCACAGAATACAACAAAGCCCAGTTATTGCACTTATTCAAAAGCCAGATCGCTTTATCTCTGACATTAAGGGAACTGGAGATTGTGAGACTGACGGGCATCAGGATGAAGCGGCCATGATTATAACAAATGGCAGAGCAGGCTTTAAGGTCCAGATGGGGAGAAGATTTAGGACGGAGATGAGGAGAAACAGTTTTTCCCAGAGAGTGGTGAATCTGTGGAATTCTCTGCCCAGGGAAGCAGTTGAGGCTTCTTCACTAAATATATTTAAGATACAGTTAGATAGGTTTTTACATAGTAAGGGAATTAACGGTTATGGAGAAAAGGCAGGTAGATGGAGCTGAGTTTACAGACAGATCAGCCATGATCTTATTGAATGGCGGGTCAGGCTCGATGGGCCTACTCCTGCCCCTGTTTCCATGTTCTCATGTTCATATGGCCTTCTCCTGTTTGTTCTTGTGTTCCTATGCTCTTAGCCAGTGGCCTTGTGAAAAATGGCAATATCCCATGAACAAATTAAACTGCCAAACAAACAAAACAGTCATGGATGACTATTGAATCAAGGAAACTACAGTGGACTGGGTACTGGGGGTTTGACTTTCTATCTCATACATAAGAGGTAGCTGAAGTCAATGCCATTCTGTGGCACCGCGTCAGAAGGAAGAACAATGCTCGAAGTAACCTTCTGTAAAGATATGCACAACGACAAATGATCTCACGTGGCCTGTACATACCAGCTGTGTGGTTAAAAAAGGCCCTTTCACCACAGACGGTTGAAGAAGTTTAGTGTGGGCCCCCAAATCCTAAGCACTTTCTACAGGGGCACAATTGAGAGCATCCTGACTGGCTGCATCACTGCCCGGTATGGGAATTGTACCTCCCTTAAACGCAGGACTCTGCAGAGAGTGGTGCCGACAGCCCAGCGCATCTGCAGATGTGAACTTCCCACTATTCAGGACATTTATAAAGACAGGTGTGTAAACAGGGCCTGAAGGATCACTGGGGACCCGAGTCACCCCAACCACAAACTGTTCCAGCTGCTACCATCCAAGAACTGATACCGCAGTAGAAAAGCCAGGACCAGCAGGCTCCGGGACAGCTTCTTCCACCAGGCCATCAGACTGATTAATTCACGCTGACTCACCTGTATTTCTATGCTATATTGACTGTCCTGTTGTACATACTATTTATTACAATAAATTGCACATTGCACATTTAGACAGAGACATAACTTAAAGATTTTTACTCCTGATGTATATGAAGGATGTAAGTAATAAAGCCAATTCAATGTGTAAGTCCTCAGCAGAGGCCATAGTGCCATGGTGGTATAGCGGTTAGCATGATGCCATAAGAGCTCAGTTGTCAGAGTTCAGAGTTCAATTACTGCACCGTCTGTGACTGCATGGGTTCCTCAGCGTGCTCCCATTTTCTCCCACTGTCCAAAGGTGTACTAGTATTAGTACCACTGCTGAGCAGGAGGTTAGTTGTTCATTGTAAATTGTCCCGTGTTTAGGCTAGTGTTAAATAGCTCGGTTGCTGGGCTGTGTGGCTCATTGGGCCGAAGGGGCCTGTTCTGTACTGTACCTCTAAATAAAAATTTAAAGGGTTAAAAGAATTAGCAAAATGTTACTGATATTGCTAAGTATTGGCTTCTTGTCAGTGGGATCAGCTCGGTGAAATTGAAAGCACCACCAGCAGTTCCCACATAACTCTAATACTTGCACCTTTCCAGCATTCCTTCCTGACAACCATCGCCTTTAATGTGATCCAGACATTTACCAGAAAATGCACGCTGACCTCCAGAGTGCTCAAAGGAAGAATGCCCAGCTCACAGAAGTGAAATGGGTTGAAGTACTGCTCAGTTCTTTGTGACAGAATTAGCAACACATTTGACTCCGTTAAATGACATTTTTAATTAAATCAAACTCTACTGAAGAACATAATGATTAACGACTCTTGTGAACAATAATTACTATTTATTGTTTGCACCTTCAGAAAATCACATTTATCGCTGCACTTTCCTGGTTCTAGTGATACAATACTAAGTGATCAAATGTCAAAAATCACAGAATGATAGAGACAGAGAATATGGAACCAGCCCACAGAATCCATCCTGAGCATTACACTATTGCTATATTAATCTAATTTTCATCCCCCTGAATTCTAATTCAAATCTCCCCACATTCTCCCACTCACTTCTACACTAGGGGTAATTTATTGAGGCCTATTAACCAACCACCATGAAGGGAAGGAAGATGGAACACCTGGAGGAATAGGAGAGTGAACGAACACCACCCGAGGTTGGGGTTAAACCGGGGTCTTTGGCACTGTGAGGCTATGGCTCTGACTAGTTGTACCACTCACTGGAGAAGAAGGAATCTGATAGGAGAGGAGAGTGGATCATAGGAGAAAGGTTCTATAGATGTACAGTTGAGATTGTCCTGACTGATTGCATCACAGTATGGTGTAGAATGGAAACGCCTACAAAAAGTGATGGGTGCAGCCCAGTTCATCACAAGAAAAACCCTCCCCACCTTTGAGCACATCTACAAAGAGCGCTGCATCAAGAAAGCAGTGTTCATCATCAAGGACCCTACCATCCAGGCTGTGCTCTTTTCTCGGCACCAGCACCAGGAAGGATGTACAGGAGCCTCAGGTCCCATGCCATCAGTTTCAGGAACAATTATTACCCCACCACCATCGGGCTCCTGAACCAGAGTAGGCAACTTCACTCATCTCAACACTGAACTAATTCCACAGCCAATGGACTAATTTTCTCTACAACTCATGTTCTCAGTATTATTATATTTAGTGTGTTAGTTTTTCCCCAAGCGTCAGGAATAAACAGAGGCCTGACAGCCTCACCCTAAGTGTCCTTGGTGGTTCCAATTTCAACTTGTTTGCAAAGTTTCCAAATGAAATTTTATTTTGAATGCCATTTCTATGGTATTTAGACTAAAAAAAAATGACGCAACAGTATACAAAGCAAAAGTCGTCCCTGTCTTATCAAATTGTGACCGGATACAATGAAGACACAAAACTTTGCAAATGAAAATGCCTAATAAGGCATTCGACAAAGTCCCTCATGGTAGGCTGGTCCAGAATAGTAAGGCACATGACATCCAAAGCAAGCTGGCTTGTTGAAACCAAAATTGGCTTGGTGACAGGGAGACAGAGAGCGGTGGTGAAGGGTGTTCTTGTGATTAGAACACTGTGACTCGTGTTCAACAACAGCAATTGGCACTGGGAGCTTTGTTGCTTGTGATGTATTTTCATGACCAGGAGGTGAACGTAGGAAGGATGATTAATAAGTCTGCAAACAGCGTGAAAGTTGGAGATGTTGTGGACAGCGGTGTAGGTTGTCTAAGTCTACAGCAAGATATTGTTCAGTTGTAAAGTTAAGCAGAGCATTGGCAAATGAAATTGAATTCCCACAAGTGTGAGGGGTTGCATTTTGGGAAGTTAAATGGGGAGGACATTCAGAGTAAGTAAAAGGGCATGAAAGAACGGTGATAAAGAGAGGAACTTTGTGGTCCAAACCCATATTTCTCAGAAAGCAGCATCACAGGAAGAGGGAGGAGAAGAAGAGCTATGGCAAGCTTGCCTTCGTAAGTCATGGCATAGGAGTGGAAACATGACGTTGTTACTTTACAGAACACTGCTTCAGCCAGGTTTGAAGTGTTGTGTGCAATCCTGGTTGCCTCACCATAAGAAAGAATGTGATTGCGTTAAACAATACAGGGGTGATACACAAGGAAGCGGCCCAGACTGAGGGACCTCACTTCTGGTGAAGGATTGGATAGGCTGGGCTTGTTTCCCTGGAATGATAGAGGCTAAGGAGTGACCTGATCAAAGTATGAGAGGAAGATTATAGGGTAGATAGTCAAAATAATTTCCCTTGAACATAAGGGAGCATGGCTTTAGGATGAAAGGTAAGAGAAGGCCTGAAGAGATTAGATGTGGCAAAGTTATTTCCCATGGTAGGAGATTCTAGGACAAGAGGGCACGACTTCAGGATTGAAGGATGCCCTTTTAGAACTGAGAAGCGGAGGAATTACTTCAGTCAGAGGGTGGTAAATATGTGCAATTTGTTGCCATGAGCAGCTGTGGAGGCCAAGTCATTCGGTGTATTTAAGGCAGAGATAGATAGGTTATAGATTAGCCGGGCATCAAAGGGTGTGGGGAGAAGGCAGGGGAGTGGGGATGAATGGATGAAGTGAATCAGCCCATGAATTGAATGGTGGAGCAGAATTGATGGGCCAACTGGCCTATTTCTGCTCCTATATCTTATAGTCTTATGGGATTTTGGGGGGTAAGGCTATTTCTCTTGGTAAACACACATCTGTAAACTATTGGAATTTTCTGCATGCTATTTACAATATATAGTAATTATCCTCTTCTTAGAGTCATAGAGCTATACAGCACAGATACAGGACGTTTGGCCCATCTAGTCCATACCAATCACGTGCCCTCCCCAGCTAGTCCCAATTTCCTGTATTCAGTCATTATCTCTCCAACCTCTACCCCTCCATGTACCTGTCCAAGTGATTCTCAGATGATACTATTGTACCTGCCTTAACCCTTCTTGCAGCTGATTCCATATATTCAACTCCCTCTCTGTGTAAAAGTTACCCCTTGGGTTCATTTTCATCCCATATCTATGCTCCTCAGCTTTGGACTCCCTAGATACACATCTTATCTATGTGTCTCATAATTTTAAATATTTCTATGATGTCACCCTTCATTCTCCCACTTTCTAAGAAATAAAATTCTAGCCTGGTCAAGCTCTCCCTATAACTCAGGCCCTTTAGTCCTGGCAATATTCTCATAAATCTTCTCTGCACTCTTTCCAGCTTCGCCAATCTTTCCTGTGACAGGGTGACCAAAACTGTACCCAGTATTCCAAGTGTGGCCTCTCCAGTGTCCAATCTCCTACACTCAATGCTCTGACTCTTGAAGGCCAGTGTGCTATTGCCCTTTTCACCACCCTGCCTACCTGCGATGCCACTTTCAATAGCTGTGCACTTGAACTGCTAAATCCCATTGTTTCATTACGCTCCTTACTGCACTACTATTTATAGGACAAGTCTTAACGCTGGTTTGACTTTCCAAAGTACATCACCTCACACTTATCTCTATTGAACTCCATTTGCCTCTCCTTGGTCCACTGACTAACTGATCAAGATCTCCTTGTAGCCTATGGTAGTCTTCTTCATTATCAATCACAACTCCTAATTTCAAACTTTACTGATCAAGCCGTGTACGTTCACATGTGAATCATTTACATAAGTAGCGAAGATCCCAAATGAGAAATGGAATTATTGAACAAATCTGGAATAAAAAGCTAACTGCTAGCAAAACTCACAAAATGCAGGCCATTATATGAGGGCAGCCGCCTGTAATATCTTGATGCTTGAGGGGCTTCCGCACTTGATTCAACCCCTCCATATCCTGTGGTGGAAGGAGGCTAGCCTGCGGTGCTTTCCCATAGAGCCTTTGTGCTGGGCTCCACCAAACTTTGGTGCATCCCTCAGCACGTACACCTGCAGTCTGGAAAGTTCCATTCAGCAGAATCCCCTTACAGACTTCTCACAGTGCTGCAAGTCCAGAAAGCTTCAGGCTGATCTAAGGGTGTCTTTCACGGTGATAATGATCCTTGAGAGGCTCTTGATGTCTGTCTTAGTGCTTCCCCTAGGCTGGAGAGCCCGCTGTTATATGGCTTCTGGGGACGAACTGAGACAAGGACCCTTGCATCCTTCTTCAAACCCCCTTAGCAAATCACCTGCAAAGAGGTGCTCAGGCCATGATAGTTCATTAATGTGTTGTCGTGGCAGCACAAGTTTGCTCAGTCTTATTGGCTGCAGACTCGCTCTGCAGCTATGATGCCTTTCAAATCTGCCTTGAGTTTGAATCTGAAACAGAATATAAAAAATAGGTATCTAGTGCACAATGAGAGCAAAAGGGTGAGGTAGTGTTTGTAAGTTCAGAAATTTGATTCCGAGGGGAAAAGGCTGTTGCTAAAACGGTGAATGTGTGTCTTCAGGCTCCTGTACTTCATCCCTGAGCATAGCAAAGAGGGAATGTCCTGGGTGGTGGGGGTCCTTAATGATACTGTCTCCTTTTTGAGGCATCTCCTTTGAATATGTCCTCAGTGGTGGGGGAGCTAATGCCCATGATGGAGCTTTGGAGGGAAAGATAATCAATGTTGCTTTGGAAGCTGAAGTGGCCAAATAACATGGTAAAAATGTATCTCGTTGCAGTGTCCTCTGGGCTGCAAGTCTGCAGATTTAAAGACTCCTCATTAGGAATGTTACTGCCCATAATCCAGTAAAGCAGGAAAAATGCCAGACTTGAATATAAATGATTTGTAAGATAGTAATATAATTGTATTTGTAACAGAATTTAGAGATAAGTAGATTAGTTAGTTAGTTTAACGTTGATATAACTTAAGGTAGGAATGTTGGGTAATTAATTGCCATCTTTATTGTTCTTTGGTGATCACATGTGGTTTGTCATTAGTCTCTGCTATTCTCACTGTTGAGGTAAACAGATCTACACTATTAACCTATGAGTGTCCTTTAACTTCAGTCTACAAGTGCAACTTAAACATAACACTGCTAACAATTTTCAACTGATTTTATTCAATAAAAGCTATTACTAAAAAGATCAATATATATGTAACTAACAGATGTTCAAATATTTTTCAAAATTGCTAATATATTGCTGAATTATATATTACTTTGGGCTTAAAGTTATGTAAAACAGTACCTATACTAAACAAAGAGCTATTTATAAAATTGTTTTATCTATAGAGATTACTAAACACAAGAGACTCTGCAGATGCTAGAAATCCAGGAATTCTGTCTTCTTCCTCCTTCCTTTGCAGTTCTGCAAGAGTCTCGGCCCAAGATGTTGACTGTTTACTCACTTCCATAGTTGCTGCCTGGCCTGCTGAGCTCCCACAGCATTTTGTGTGTGTTACTTTACTAATTGCCTTTACAGCTTAATTATCCACCAACAGAAGTTAAGAACCTGGTGTAAAGAAAACATGCATAAGCCAGAAAGCAAACTGCTGAAACCTGGTTGGGAGGATGTTAATTCAGCATTTCATAAAATTCAATTCCAGAAAATGTACAACATCCTTAGCTAGCTGTTGGGGTTTGTATCTGTAGTTCAGCTTCAGCCCTGACCAAGTCATTTGCAGTTAATGGTTCGAAATCATTGCTATCCAACTGGACGAATCTGAGTTTTCTCTTTTGCATGCAAATTGTCAGTGGTGTGAAATTTGGTGACTGTTCAGCAGGTGTTTTACAATGTAAGTGCATCAATCCAATTGGTTATGTGTAACGCACAATGAGACCACATGGAACGTCTAACGACTAATGGAGAAAGGCTTTCTACAGGAGTCTGATAACCCTTAGTGGATACAGTTTCTATAATGTGCAAGAAATGTAAGCCATCAAAGGGGACTTCAAAATTATTATCCGAAAGATCTTTGCTTCAGTGTCTCTGGATGTCAATCTGTCTCACTTCTCAGATAGTTCACAAAGTTTTTAAAGCTATTATCATCACCTCTTCCTTGTGTAACCGAGACTCAACCCTTCCATACTTGCTCATCCCCTTTTGCCCAACGTACAGCCTTGCACGTTCCTGTCTTTGTATTTATCGCTGTACTTAATCACTGCGCTCATCTGTTTCACTATTTCAAAGTTCAACGTTCAAAGCTCAAAGTAGGTTTATCAGCAGAGCTTCTGTCTCTATATACTTGAGATTCTTTTTCTTATAGTCATTCACTAAAAAAACAGAAACACAATAGAATCAATGAAAAATTACACACAAAGACAGAGAGACAATCAATGTGCAAAAAAAGACAATCGGCATAAACATAAAAATAAATAAATAAGTAAACGGTGCTGAGTTGTAGAGTCGTGAAAGTAAGTCCATAGGTTGTGGAACCTGGTTAGATTTGAGGTGAGTGAAATAACCCAATCTGCTTCAGGAGCCTGATAGCTGAAGGGTAACAACCGTTTCTGAAACTGGTGGTGTGGAACCTGAGGCACATCCTGCCCAATGCTAGCCGTGAGAAGGAAGCATGGCCTCCTCAAAATCACCTTTGATGATGGATACTGCTTTCTTCGGGCTACGCTCCTCGTAGTCGTGCTCAATGATGGGGATGAATTTTCCTATGATTCAGCATCTGCAGTTCAGCTTCAGGCCTGCTCCAATACCAGATATAGTTTTGACAAAGTCACTTGCAGTAAAGTTTAAGCCGTAACTAGAGCAACATGTATTTTAAAAGAAGGGTCTGATATTCACAAATAAATCATTTTCTTCATTGACTGCAGTCTTGTATCTTACTTTTTTGATCATTACAACATTATAGTTAAAACTAGTTCTGTAATTTCAACAGTTTCTTAAGAATGTCATTGTGGAGGTGGTAATGGAGATACCTATTAAATGCTCCCAATGGTGTGTGCCTCAAATAGCCTCTGACAACCAAGTCCAGCTCCTGGCCTTCATTTGCGGCTCAGCTACTAAGCCCGGTGGATCCATTTCTACAGGCAAGCGGGGGGCAAAGGTGGGTTACTGGTTCCTTGCAACCAGTCGCATCAGGCAGATGGGGCTCATCAGCCATGGTTGGCAGCTCATCTAGAAAAGGGAAAATGCTAATCTCAAACCTCCGAGACTTTGCGGCTATACCCATTTATGGGGAAGGCTTCAGGAGTAAACCCCATGGAAAAATCTGGAGCTGGAGCCCCTCAGGCAGACCTATGTTGAGTTCAATGCTGACTGGCGACTCCTGCGATCCTTCTGGAGCCAAACAGCATCCCTCTCTGCCGTTCCTTTGGGTTCATCAGATGTGTGGAGAGGGGGAGCTTGCTACATGGCCAGCAGCTTGCTCTCTATATCGTACAGCCCAGGCTTGCATATCTAGACAGCTAGGATGCAACATCCATGGTCAACCCTGACCAACAGGAGCCTCAAATTTCAACAAACAGTCGACCTTTCAGGCCAGGACCCTTCTTCTGGACCGGTCCTGAAGAAATGTCTCAGACTGAAACGTCAGCTGTTCACTTCCATGGTTGCTACCTGACCTGCTGAGTTACTCCAGCATGTTGTGTGTGTTGCTCTGGATTTCCAGCATCTGCAGAATCACTTGTGTTTCTGTCATTTCAAAGCTCTGAAGAAATTGTTGCTGTAATCACCTATTTTTCTCTCTTTTTTCTCATTATAAGCACTTATATATTCTGTGACTAATCATGACTTAGAAAATGAGCTCTGCGACTAGTTACAGAATACATCAGATCGCTACATTCACTTTACCATGTACTGGTTACCATTCTCTGACCTTTCCTTTCAAAGCTAAGTGAATTCACCAAAATTCAGTACATTCAAAACACATGCTGACAGAAATCCCTTTACTTATAAATACTGTTGCTACATTTGCAAAATAAAATTTATCATCTTTCAAAATCCAATAACTTGTTTTAAATGGATGAAAGTATTTACTGAAATAAGAGAAGAATGTAAAATTGTGCAGATGAGTAGATTCTATTCAAACGTCAGTGGTTGTTCATCTTCAAAAAATATACAAGAGTAATCACAGAAAATTTGTTTTGTAGATTACAAGTTGGCTTTAAAAATATTCCACGTTTTCACTTGGTAGAAGTTTGCCTTTCTTTAACTGAAGTCCAAAGTAAATTTATTATCAAAGTACATTTATGTCTCCACATACAGCCCTGAGATTCATTTTCTTGCAGGCATACTCAATACATCTGTAGAAGAATAACCATAACAAAATGAATGATCCTCTAAGGGACTGCAGTCTTGTTGTGGTTTGGAGGCTTATGTGACTTGCAGAGCTCTGCTGGCTGGAGGCAGGGCCTTATGCTTTGGCTCTTGGTAGGGTCAGACCCATGCCAAACAGGTCAAAGGTTAGAGGCCAGACTAAGAGTGGCCCACCAGTCCTCCTGGTTTGGGGTTTAGCTCAAGACTAAGAAGCCTGACTGGTCAAACAAAAGTGAACAGAAACAGCAGTAACGAATACTACAACCGGATGACCAAGGGCCAAGGACAAGGACAGACAATAATGGAAGACCTTCATTGTTGCCCTAAAAGCCAGTGGAGTAGCGGGCAGTAAGTAAGTAAGAGTCAATGTAAGACTGCCCAACTTGGGCATTCAACCAGAATGCAGAAGTCAACAAACTGCACAAGTCAAGTCAAGTCAAGTCAAGCCAAGTCAAGTCGTCTCTTTTTATTGTCGTTTTGACCATAACTGCTGGTAAAGTACACAGTAAAAATGAGACAATGTTTTTCAGGACCATGGTGCTACATGAACAATACAAAAACTACACTGAACTACGTAAACCAGCACAAAAACTACACAAGACAACAGACCTACCCAGGACTCCATAAAGTACACAGTCCTGGGTATATGAAAAATGAACTGTTACAACTATTGAACTATTTTCAGCATTGGCATAGCTGAAATTGCCTGCATGACATCATACGGGTGATTCTGAACTGGTATGTGTGAGAGAAGGAGAGACTGACTGCACGTCAATGACATTGCTGGATAATGAAAATAGAGAAGCATTGTCAGAATAAACTCAGGCTCAGACTGCATGTACAGTCATGGAAAATACAGTCCGTGCGCAGAAAATGAACAATTGCATACTTTTGATTTTATTTATTAATACAGTACAGCAAAGAAAATCTTCCACATTTCGTAAACTCTTTCTAGCTGCATCGACTTCCAGCTGCATGGCAACAAAGGGTATGTGCGTGGGAGCATTTCAGTCACTGTGCAGCTTGTGCGCTGTTGTAACGTGTGGTTATTTGAGTTACTGCTACCTTCCTGTCTGCTTGAACCAGCCTGGCCATTCTCCTCTGACCCCTCATTAACAAGGCCCACAGAACTGCCGTTCACTGGATGTTTTTTTTTTGTGTTTTACACCATTCTCTGTGAACTCTTGTGTGTGAAAATCCCAGGAGTTCAGCAGTTTCTGAGATACTCAGACCATTCTGCTTCCTTCAGTTTACATCTTACTGATGTTTTAATTAGTATATTAACAGGAGTGCATTAGGTATCATTGTGCTCTCACCCAGGAGACAAAGCCGTGGGCACAAGGGCAGTGTGAAACAATTCCCCAACAAATCAACAACTTTACACCAAAACGGATGAACCATGGAAAACTGCCAAATCATGTGAAAATATGTGCCCACCTCATTTTTACATTTCCAGCATAAATTATTATCAACAATCCCCATTTTGTAGAGTCTAGTTGGTGTCCAATATATCTGTGTACTATCTTATACTGAATAAATTTCCCTCTCACTTCCCTAATATGTCTACACACATTTGATAAAATATTTGACCACTCATTATCATCAATATCGCTTCCAAGATCCTTCTGCCATACTGCTTTGAGGTTGTTACACGGTTCATCCAAGAGTTCTTGAACATTTTATAAAACACTGATGCTTTATGAACTTCCTGTGGTAATGTAAAGTATTCAGTTAAAGGGTTACTTTGTGGGCCACCATTCTTGAATATGCTACTAACGCAATGTCTTATTTGTAAATACTTCCAGAAATTCCCTTTACCTACAAAGTTATATTTCCTCTGCAAATCCACATATGACATAAAAATTCCATTGTCATAGAGCTCACCTACTGTATTTTGGGTCTCATCACAGCTGCGGGAATTATTTGCAAAACTGGAAAAAAACCCACTTGTCCCACTGTGAGGGAATGGACTGAGGAAATGGTTAAGATTTCATCATATGAACGCATGTTGGGAAGAATTAACAGTGAGGGAAAAGTGCAAGACGTGTGGGATCAATTTTGGTTGTATGTTAATTTAAACTTAAATTAGAAGTTTTTTTCTGTTTCTCAGTTTTATGTTTTCCTGTCATGGGATGGCTGTGTAAATATGCTGTACTGTATCTGCTCCATGATATGCTGTGCTGCTTTGTAAAATAAGAATAAATAATAATAAAAAGTTGAAATACAAAAAAAGAGTACATTAACATAGGTGAATGTGTACAGGAGCCTTTACTTCTCAAGCAAAAATGATCAATAATCACAGAATCTGTTAACACGAGAAAATCTGCAGATGCTGGAAATTCAAGCAACACACACAAAATGCTGGTGGAACACAGCAGGCCAAGCAGCATCTATAAGGAGAAGCACTGTCGACGTTTCGGGCTGAGACCCTTCGTCAGAATCTGTTAGTTTGCTTTATTTCTGCAATGATTTCAGAGGGATTTAGTTTAAGAAAAGTAGGGCATTATGGGCTCCACAACCCCTTGACAAATCCTCTCCAGTGCTGAATCATTGGAGTGAGAGAATCATAGAAGCATACAACACAGAAACAGGACCTTACAGTCCACATTGTCCATGCCAACCAGGATGCCTGTTGCCAGTATTTACATATGTCTTCATTGGACCCTCTTCCTATCCAAGTATCAGTCGACATGCCTTATGAACATCGTAATACTATCTACCTGCATTACATCCCCTGGATGCTTGTTCAAAATTGCAGCAGTCTCTGTGTGAAAAGTCAACCTCTTAGATCTCCATAGTATAATTGTAATCAATATCATTATAACCAGTGTAAATATAATCAATGTGAAACAAATTTTTAAAAATCAATTGGTCAACTTCTTGGTACTGTTAAACACTCTTCTGCCCTGTGAGTGCTTATAAATACCTTGTTATGAATACAATTCAGGAACAGCTTCTTCCCTTCTGCCATGAGATTTCCAGCATTTGCAGATTTTCTCTTGTTTGTGATATATAATTCACAGTTTGTTTTATTTTTATGTATTGCAATGCACCTCTGTTGCAAAAGCGACAAACTTCACAACATACGACAGTGATATCAATCCTCATTATGAGGTTGAGTACCTCTTACCCGAAATTCAAAAAATCCAAGAAGCTCCAAAATCCAAAGTTTTTGAGAGCTGACATGGCACCACAAATGGAAAATTCCACAGGGCGCTGGGAAGGTTCCCGGGCAATGTGCAGTTCTGAGAAGTGACCTCATGTTTGTAATGAATAGAAGTGAATGAAAAATAGAAAAATACTGCATAAAGCAGAAAAAGGAAGATCTTGACTGTATATTGAAAGAGTGGATTCAAAGTTCAAAGTAGAATATAAAAGTAATTATCAGAGTACATACATGTCACCACATACAACCCTGAGATTCTTTTATCTGCGGGCATACTTAGCAAAACTATAGAACAGTAACTGTAAACAGGATCAATTAACATCAAACTATCCAAATGAAAATATAAATAAGTAGCAATAAATAACGAGTATGAAGTAGCATGAAATGGAAGAGCATCAGATTAGAAGATAGAGAGTCCTTAAAGTGAAACCATTGGTTGTGGGAACATAAGAAATGGTTGCCCCTTTTGTTTAAGAGCCTGATATGTGAGGGGTAGTAATTGTTCTTGAACCTGGTGGTGCGTGTCCTGAGGCTCCTGTATCTTCTACCTGATGGCTGTAGCGAGAAAGGAGCATGGCTTAGGTGATGAGGATCTTTGATGATGGATGCTGTTTTTCTACAGCAACATTTCATGTAGACGTGCTCAATGGTTGGGAGGGCTTTACCTGTGATGCACTGGGCTGAATCCGCTAACTTTTGTAGGATCATCAGTATTGGAGTGAACATATGGCACTTGATGGTATACTGATCATGAAACAAGCAATGATCCATCACAACAAACTGAACATTGAAGATAATTGTGACTATTCAGCAGCCTGCTTGCAGAAATTCAAAAAAAGGCATGGTATTAAATGTTTAAATATTTGTAGTGATAAAGAGTCTGCTGATCATGAAGCAGCAGAGAAACTCATTGACGAGTTTACCAAGATTGTCACTGATGAAAATCTACACACTGGACATCTGCATCAGCACCTACGTGAGATGAACAAATGTAAGACAAAGATTGCTTGCTGGTAGTACATAAACTCAAGAGTTGGAAATGATGGCGATCCAAAGCTATCTCATTACATATTCCAAAATCCAATAAAATCTAAAACCTGAAACACTTCCAGCCTCAAGCATTTCAGAAAAGGGGTACCAAACCTGTACAAATGTTTCAGAGTTGACCAGCTGGTGGTGTTTTGTCAGCAGTGTTACTCAGTGCTTCTGAGAACTCATATGGGTCTTGAGCAGTTAACTTTATGGGCTGAATGGCCTAATTCTGCTACTATGTGTCAATGTCTTATTAAATCACTCTTCCTCATTAAGAGACCTCTGTCTTCTTGCATTCTTGAATAAATGAAATAATATGATTTTATTTTATACTGCTGCATACTTAACACAGGGCAATTCTAGACACGTACTTTCTACAGTCTTGACACAAAAGCGACAGACTAGTGAATACCTTCACCGACAAATTGACTTTCAAGTCACAAACCATCCCAATGTCGCAATTTATCACTGTTGCCAGGTCACAATTATTTTATTTTTTATTATTTAGAGACAGGGCAGAACAGGCAAAGAGCCACACCGCACAGCAACTAACCAATTTAACAGAACAAAGTCACAGGACAATTTACAGTGGCCAATTAACCTATTAATCTATAACGCCTTTGGACAGGGGAAGGAAACCAGAGCACCTAAAGCAATCCCTTATGTTCATGGGGAGAATGATCAGACTCCTTACAGAGGGTGCCAGATTTGAACTCTGGATTCCAGAAAGTCCTGCACTGTAATAATGTTATGCTAACTGCCACACTACTGTTGTACCTGGAATGCAAGGACCCGTACCTTAAAGTGGGAGTGCTTTTACCTAGAGACTGCAATGAAGTGGCCTGAGGAGTGTCAGAATCAATACAGGGCACAGCATGGTAGTGTAGCAGGGCAGCAGGCTGGCATTGCCATTTGCATAATGCTTTACAGCGCCAGCAATCAGCGATGAGGGTTCAATTCCTGCCACTGTTTTTAAGGGGTGCTTTCTCCACATGACCACGTGGGAGTCTTCTGGGCGGTCCAGTTTCCTCCCATGTTCCAGACATGCATGGATTTGGGTTAGTAAGTTGTGTATGTGCTACGTTGGTGCCAGAAGCATGCCAAGACTTAAAGGCAGGCCCCCCCCCCAGGTCAACCACGGACTGTGTTGGTCATTGGCGCAGAATGATGTACATGCCACAAAGAAAGCCAACCTTTTAAAAGAACATTTAAGTGGGAGTACTTTTACCGCAAAGACTGCAGCAAACTTGCAAATAGCCAGACAAAAAAGTGAGCAATTCATTGGTGTTCCTTTCCGCGCCTTGTGGCACAAGGGGAGGCAACCTCGGCGTTTCTTCAGCATCTGTCTGTATTTTTTTCGAGGCCGAGTTGCTAGCTTGACGCTCGACCCAGCATGGACGGGGTCAGCTGTATTTGAACCCAGGACCACTCGTCTGGTGTGGATGCCACTACACCGCTGGCCAGCTAACATTGCAATATAACCACATTCAATTCAGAACTTGAGAGGTGTGTTTCTGTTTGTAAATTCCAAATATTCCGAGATTATATATAAAGCATAAGAGAATATTCCCCAATAAATCCTGTGTGGTAGCAGATCTGGAAGTTTAAGCTCCATGGAATCCAGGGCGAGCTAGTTAGGTAGATTCAAAATCTACTCAGAGGTAGGAAACCATGTGTGGTGATTGAAGGTTGCTTTTCAGAAAACCATTGGTGTGCTACAGGGTTGCAGTTAGGACCATTATTATTCATTATTTATACCAATGATCTGGATGCAAATGCACAAGGTTTGATCAGTAAGTCAATACAGTTCAAAGTTCAAAAGTTCAAAGTAAATTTATTATCGAAGTACATCCATGTCACCACGTACAACCCTGAGATTCATTTTCTTGTGGGCATACTCTATAAATCCATAATAGAGTAATAACCATAATAGAATCAATGTAAGACCGCAGCAACTTGGGCAATCAGTGTGCAAAAGATAACACACTACAGATACAAAAAGAAATAATAATGATAAATAAAAAGCATTAAAAATCAAGAACATGAGATGAAGAGTCCATAGGTTGCAGGGACATTTCAATAATGGAGCAAGTGAAATTGAGTGAGGTTACCCCCTTTGGTTCAAAAGCCTGAGGGGTAATAACTGTTCCCGAACCTGGTGACATGTGCCCTGAGGCTCCTGTACCCTCTTCTTGATGGCAGCAGTGAGAAGAGAGCATGACCTGGGTGCTGGGAGTCCCTGATGACAGATGCTGCCTTCATCAGGGGAAAGTGTGATGTAATACATTTACTACTGTGAATGATAGGGCACTAAGGAGTATAATGGATCTGAGGGATGTAGCAGTACAAGCTCATCATTTATTGAAAGCCATGTCATAGATAGCCAGAGCGGTGAAGAAGATATTTAGCATGAGGATCTTCATCAGTCAGGCACTGAGTATAAGAAATGGAATATTACTTTGCAGTCATATAAGTCACTGCCAAGGCCACATTTGGCATACTGAGTACAGTATTCCAAGTATACATTATTATAGAAAAGGCATGTTTAAAGGGCAAAGGATGTGGGGAAGGTTTATGAAGATGTTGCCAGGACTGAAGGGTCAGAGTGTGAATGAGAGGCTGGCCAATCTAGATCTTTATTTCGTGGTTGTAGGAGAATGAGGGGGGAGACCTAATAGAAACGTTTAAAATTATATGAGACACAGAGATAAGGTGGATGGCAACAGTCCTTTCCCCAGGGTAGAGGGGTTGAAAACAAGGCGACATGGGTTTAGGGTGAGAGAGGAATGATTTAAAAGGGATCTGAGAGGAAATTCTTTCACTTAGGGGTTAGTGAGTATGTGGAATGAGCTGCCAGAGGAAATGGCAAAGGCAGGGAGAAGTGGTTCTGGACTGGCTAGCATAGCAGTTAGTGCAACACTTTACGGTTCATCAGCCGTAAAACTGGGGTTCGATTCCCATCGTCTCATGCCAAAACCCTTCCTGAAATTTCTTGACTGTTTCTACCCCTCTGTAGATGCTGCCTGATTTGCCAATTGCTCCATCAGTTTGTGTGTATTTCTCAAGCTTTCCAGCGCTCACAGAATCTTCTGAGTTTATGATGTCCTTGAAAAGATGCAACATTCCCACTGAGTGGTAGGAATCAAAGTGAAGGCGGGGAAATTGGGACAATATTGGCAGCTTTGAGTTCATTTGTCAAAAGCCCAAAGTCAATGGTAGAAGCACCTGCACTACCCATCAGCCATGTCCTGCCCTGCCCTGCCTGTGGCAACGAAGCTGGTTCCAATATTGGTATCGCGTGTCACCTCAAAACATGTACAACAGAATGGCATGGTAGATTAGCAGTTAGCGTGATGCTATTAATGCGCCAGCGACCCGGCTTCAATTCCTGCCACTGTCGGTAAGGAGTTTGCACGTGCTCCCCATGACCGCGTAGATTTCCTTTGGGTGCTCCCATTTCTTTCCATGTTCCTATTGGTCAGTAGGTCAATTGGTCACATGGGTGTAATTGGGCAGCACAGGCTTGCTGGACCAGAAGGGGCAGTTACTGCGGATGTATCTCTAATAAAAATAACTGGGGCAGAAGTGTGTCAATCTTGATTCAGAAGGACTGTCTATGAAAAAGAAAATAAAAATACTTTTACCCAGAAGTAAAATGTGCTACCTACTGAAAATTTATAAAGGCCTTCTAATTATTTTGAAAAATTAGAATAAAGGCTTATTATGGTTACAATCTGACAATTTGATATGCTTACTATTTGTTTTTCCTGTACATTAAAAGATTGATCAAGTTTAAATCAAAAGCATTTTAAGATTGATGTGTATAAGATAGAGACCCTTTTTAGTTTAAAAAGGGTTCTAAGAGTAAACCTAGCAATTATAGGCCTGTAAGTTTGACGTCAGTGGTGGGTAAATTAATGGAAAGTATCCTTAGAAATGGTATATATAATTATCTGGATAGACAGGGTCAGATTAGGAACAGTCAACATGGATTTGTGCGTGGAAGGTCATGTTTGACAAATTTTATTGAATTTTTTGAAGAGGTTACTAGGAAAATTGATGAGGGTAAAGCAGTGGATGTTGTCTGTATGGACTTCAGTAAGGCCTTTGACAAGATTCCACACAGAAGGTTAGTTAAGAAGGTTCAATCGTTAGGTATTAATATTGAAGTAGTCAAATGAATTCAATAGTGGCTGGATGGGAGATGCCAGAGAGTAGTGATGGATAACTGTTTGTCAGGTTGGAGGCCGGTGACTAGTGGTGTGCCTCAGGGATCTGTACTGGGTCCAATGTTGTTTGTCATATACATTAATGATCTGGATGATGGGGTGGTAAATTGGATTAGTAAGTATGCAGATGATACTGAGATAGGTGGTGTTGTGGATAATGAAGTAGGTTTTCAAAGCTTGCAGAGAGATTTAGGTCAGTTAGAAGAGTGGGCTGAAAGATGGCAGATGGAATTTAATGCTGATAAGTGTGAGGTGCTACATTTTGATAGGACTAATCAAAATAGGACATACATGGGGCATTCTTCAATAGGGCATTGAAGAATGCAGTAGAACAGTGTGATCTAAGAATAATGGTGCATAGTTCCCTGAAGGTGGAATCTCATGTGGATAGGGTGGTGAAGAAAGCTTTTGGTATGCTGTCCTTTATAAATCAGAGCATTGAGCATAGGAGTTGGGATGTAATGTTAAAATTGAACAAGGCATTGGTAAGGCCGAATTTGGAGTATTGTGTACAGTTCTGGTCCACAAATTATAGGAAAGATGTCAACAAAATAGAGAGAGTACAGAGAAGATTTACTAGAATGTTACCTGGGTTTCAGCACCTAAGTTACAGAAAAAGGTTGAACAAGTTAGGGCTTTATTCTTTGGAGCATAGAAGGTTGAGGGAAGACTTGATAGAGGTATTTAAAATTATGATGGGGATAGATAGTTGAGAATTAGGGGGCAAAAGTTTAGGGGTAACACGGGGGGAACTTCTTTACTCAGAGAGTGGTAGCCGTGTGGAACGAGCTTCCAGTAGAAGTGGTAGAGGCAGGTTTGATGTTGTCATTTAAAGTAAAATTGGATAGGTATATGGACAGGAAAGGAATGGAGGGTTATGGGCTGAGTGCAGGTCGGTGGGACTAGGTGAGAGTAGGCATTCGGCACGGACTAGAAGAGCCGAGATGGTCTGTTTCCATGCTGTAATTGTTATATTGTTATATGTATAGCCCCCACCTTTTTCCCTGGGCAAAAATGGCTAATATGAGGGGGCATAACTTGAAAGTGATTATAGGGAAGTACCGATGGATGTCTGAAGTATATTTTTTACACAGAGAGCGAAACAGCATGGGTGCTGGTGGAGGCAGATACACTTGGGGGAGTTAAGAGACAGGAAGACTATGTCAGAGGTAAGGGTTAGATTGATTTTAGAGTAGGTTAAAAGGCCAGCACAACATTGTGGGCTGAAGGGCCTTTACTGTTCTGTGTTCTAATGGTTGTTCTCAGGACACTGTTGTTTTACTGGCCATGTATTCAGTGGGATTAAAATGAGAGCAACATAGACCTTGACGTAGTATCTTATGAAAGCAAAATAGCCACTGTTACAAGATTCAGTTACTGTGTTGCTTCTGGTGTTGCAGACTTGGAGTGTTTTGTATCAAATTATTCCTCAATTCCTTGCATACTTGAAAATAAATTCTGCACTTTTGTTTCAATATCTCAAGGTTGAGAATGGCCATGCGAACATAACGAGCCCATTATTGAGCGAGTAACATTCTTTGAGAAAATTGTAAATGTTTAAAGATAGGATAGTTCACAAGATAAAGTACAAATTTTTTTTTTGCAGATGCAAGTGAAAAGCAGGTACCAGTAAAATATTACTCAGTGGTCCCTGGAAATAAAATCCATCAGCAATTTAATTTAAACATTCAATCTATTTATACATTTTAAATATGCTAAATGCTTATATTAATTAATGAGCCTTAAATACAATGTTACTGTGCATAATTTAAATAAAGAAATTAGTAAATTGCTTGTTTATGTTATCTATCAGCAGCACCTATTTTAAGAAATGCATGAACTATGATCTAACTCAGAGCACAGATTATTGCTGACTATATGCATTACATAATTAGATAGTTACAAAATTAATTCTAATTAAACTCTCTGCCTGGGCATAAAGTTCCCACTATCCACTCCAGTCTCCCAGGTTTTCAGGAGCTCTCCTTATCTAACCCAATATTCTGAAGAAAGGCCCTTCACTGACACCCAGGACCTTAAGTTAGCTACATACAGTGGCCATTTTATTAGGTACACCTGTACACCTGCAAATATCTAATCAGCCAATCATGTGGCAGCATCTCAACGCAAAAAAATAAAGCCTGCAGGCATGGTCAAGAGGTTCAGCTGTTGTTCAGACTGAACATCAGAATGGGGAAGAAATGCGATTCAAGTGACTTTGGCTATGGAATGATCGATAGTTTGAGTATCTGGAAACTGCGGATCTCCCTGGATTTTCCCACAGAGCAGTCTCTAAGATTTACGGAGAACGGTGAGTAAAACAATAAAATAACCCAATGTACGACAGTGCCTTGTTAATGAGAGGTCAGAGGAGACTGGTTCAAACTGACAGGAAAGTGACGGTAACTGGAATAACCATGCATCTCAACTGTGCGTACAGAAGAGCACCTCTGAATGGACAACATGTTATACATTGAAGTGGATGGACTACAGCCGCAGAGGTCTACAAATATACACTCAGTGGCCATTTTATTAGGTACAGGCCACTGAGTGTATATCTATGAGCATTCGGGGATTGGAAGGGAGGGTTGAACTTGCATGCTGGAATCCTGGACGTGCATTTGTCTGTCGTAACGTTTTAACTAAAGGCATTGCATTCTCCTATCTTTACTGGAGACTTTAATGAATTAGTGGAAGCAAGGGTCAATTCCAGCAGTGGTTATTTGATGGGCATTGGGATTGGAAGCATCTTAGAAAGCATTGACAAAAACAAGGCACCGAGGGCAGTGAATGTCCATTTCTCCCCAGCATGATGTAACTAGGAAGATGTGATTGGATCTAAGGTCAGCAGCTCAAGAATTGTACCAGGTGGGGATACTCCTGTCCATGGATGGGGTGGTAACCAGTCCTGAGGGCATCAATCACAGCAAGAAAACATACAGTCATAGAAAAAGTACAGCACACAGACCGGCCCTTCATCCCATCTAGTCAGTGCCAAACCACTCATGGACTGCAATGCATGAATGGCATTGCATATAAAAAACCTGAGACTGGTTGCCTTGGTTATTCAGAACATCAATGATCTGAAGCAATGTTCATTGCTGCAGGAGGGATATGCCTGGGAGTATGTTGAAAGGGGTGGGAATCTTCTAGAAAGACCTCCCATTCCTCTCCCTCAGCATGTTGACTCCTGTTCCTGTAGGTGGGAGGGACTAAGATGGAAGCTGCAATGGAGGGGCAGACTGAGACAGGCAGTTAAGGGAAGGATTGCGGAGAGAGGGAGACTGAGGAGAGGAGAATGGTTGTGGAAGCAATCGGGGTTTTTAGGATCCGAGGGAGAGTGTCTACAAGATCATTCGTCTTTCTCTATGTGACTGTGTGTGTGCACGCATGTGAGTTCATGTACTGTGGGAACTTGTGTGCTTATTTTGTGTGTCTATTGTCCTTACGTATGTATGCTTGTGTATGTGTTCATGGGGATCTGTTTGTGTGTGGTGTGTGGGGTAAAAGTTCACAATGCATCTGTGTGCTCATTTAAGAATGTGCTTGTTCTGTTCAGTACAGCCTAGCCTGCGGCCAACTTGGCACCTGGGCAACATCACTCCAAAACCTTACTCTGTCAAGACCATAAGTCATAGGAGCAGAATTAGGTTATTTGGCCTGTTGAATCTACTCTGCCATTCCATCTTCTCAACCCTATTCTCCTGCCTTCTCCCCATAACCTTTAACTCATTTACTATCAAGAGTTTATTAGCCTCCGCTTTAACTATATCAATTGACTTGGAAATGAATTCCACAGATTCACCACCCTCTGACTAAAGAAATTTCTTGTCATCTCTGTTCTAATGGGATGTCCTTCTATTTTGAGGCTGTACCTTCTGGTGTCAGACTCCCTCACTATAGGAAACATCCTCTCCATGTCCATGTTGTGTAGGCCTTTCAATATTTAATAGGTTTCAATATGATCCCTACTCTTTTTTCTAAACTCCAGCAAGTGCAGACCCAGAGTCATCAAAAGCTAAAGCTGTGTCATCGTTGTAAAATGGTCACCTCCAATTGAAATAGTTCACACACATGCACTGCCCAACACAAGAGTGATGACAAGCCATCCTGAACCATTGCCTAAATGTGCCTGAGTAAATTTGCCTAAGAAGGGAGACGATCAATAATCTCTTGCATTTTGCATTGTAGCATAGGCAATGTGGAAACCAGATGTCTTTGCTCTTCAACTACTCAAGAAGTCTGTAATCCTTTCCTAATTCTCGGTTGCTACTTGGATTGTCGGAAGGTGGCAAATGAATGTGTTGTTATTTCTGAAAGTCACAATTACAATGCATAAGATTAATGATCAGAACTTGGATTGTTGCTTGAGCCAAGTGACCAACCATTCATTTTCCACAAGTAAACACAATCTATTTTGCCCTACCTTTTGTAACAGGAACCTTTGCCTCTTGATTATTATAAAAAAGACATTTATCAGGAAGTAAGCACACTAATGTAACTGGATCGGTTCTCCAAGATGTCTGCAATGCCATAATGTTTCGTTGACAGAATGAGTGGTGAATATCCCAGGAAATTATAGAGAAACATGACTAATGTCACTTACTTATGTCATAATTACCTGGGATGAGTTTATTGCAAATCAGGTCATGAAATATAACTGTGGTGTACAACAATGCAAATCTCCAGTTAATCCTAGACTGTTTAGAATGAAAAAAATGTGTATTGCTAATACGTAGGGGAAATTAATGAATGATTGAATTCCCTAAAATCTTTAAGTAGTCATTATATTTACCCTATTTCTGAAAAAGAATAATGAGATTACAGCAGACCTGTTAGTAAGGTTCCTGATTAGGTTACAACCTGTGACTCACAATATTGGCCTTTGTTCTTAGTCTTCTCACACCTTTTGTCTGCCTTTACTTTGCTGATTAATCTTGTTCCAGATCCTTGCAGCACAAAACAATGACAATGAAGTAATGCCTAAACCAGGCAACAATTTTAAAGAAGAGTTTTTGTATTCCTGATAGGATGTCATTGATACCTAGATTTATCAGGTGGGAATGTTCTTAGTCAAAGGACTCAGAGAGATATAATAAATACTACGGGATTTTTGTCTTAAGCAATCTTGCATTGTCTTATGAATCAAGGGATATGTGATTGCAAGTGCTTTAATATTTAATATCTTGCATTAAAATATAGAAATTGTTTCTTGTTTTTAAATTTCCCACATTATAATAGGGACTAAATTTGAAAAATACTTCATTGAATATCAAATACTTTTGGACATTCTGAGACTATAGAAATTTGGTTTAAATGTAAGCCTTCAGTCAATTTCTACTGAACAACCAAAACAGATTAATTACCAGACTGCAGGAGAACTGAGTTATGGAGATTGGGCAGGGAAATGGTCGCTGAAGCCAAAGATCAAATCAGCTATAATCTGATTAAATAGTGGAGCATGATTGAGGAAATGTATTGACCTTTTCCTGCCCTTATTTTGTAGAGACACAGAGTTATAGAACACTACAGCACAGAAACAGCCCTTTGACCCATCTAGTCTGGGCAAAACAATTTAGAATTGTGTGTTTTTACTAAATTATCAAAGAAACATCACATAAAAATAGGTTACACATATCTAAGATAGTATGATGCCATGTTTCAATACATCTAGTCTTTAAATTATGCTATCATGTGACATATTTGTTATCTTCTCTGACGTAAGTTCAGTCCTTTCCTGCAGTCATTCACAGATTTCTAATACAAGTTAAAATATCAGAGGTATGTTTTGCTCAGCTGGAGTGTGAGGTGCAAGCATTGTGGTAGAAAATCAGTTCTATCCTGGGAAGAATAATGTTGGATTGTAGAAAAAGAATTATGTAACACTTGTGGAATGGTGGAGGAAATCACAGTCTGAATGGAGAACACAGAAGATTTACTTTGGTAGATTTTCAACCTCACGTCAGTGTTCATATTTTGCAATTGGGCATTTTCCTCTGAGAGGGCCCTGCCTTCTCCGCTTAAAGAAGCTGCAGAGGGCTGTAAACTTAGTCGGCTCCATCTTGGGTACTAGCCTACAAAGTACCCAGGACATCTTCAAGGAGCGATGTCTCAGAAAGACAGCGTTCATTATTAAGGACCTCCAGCACCCAGAGCATGCCCTTTTCTCACTGTTACCATTAGGAAGGCGGTACAGAAGCCTAAAGGCACACATTCAGCGATTCAGGAACAGCTTCTCCCCCCCCCCCCCCGCTATCCATTTCCTAAATGGACGTTGAACCCATGAACACTACCTCACTTTTTAAATATACAAAGTTTGTACAATTATTTCTGTTCAATATACATGTACCGTAAATTAATTTACTTATTTATTATTATTATTATTACTATTATTTTCTTCTCCTTCTATATTATGTACTGCATTGAACTGCTGCTACTAAATTAACAAATTTCACAACGCATGCCGGTGATGATAAACCTCATTCTGATTCTGACTATCATTGAGTAGAAGAAAAATGGGGGAATTCTGTAATATCCTAGCATCTTTCTCGCTGAGATCAGGCTATTTATTTTGCTCTTGCATGCATTGTAAACAAAGGGATGACACTCATGGCATACACGAGTTACTGTCAGTGCTCTCCGTCAAACTTGGTCAATATGCTATGATTTGGTTGGCAAAATAACTGACATACCAGGCTCCCCTAAGTTCACTGAACAATGTCAACAAGCTGCACAGCTGCCAAGAAGAATGAAGAGGGGTGGGGGAAACATCAATATTGAGAAAGTGAGATGAAGAGTCCTTGAAAATGGAGAATGGTGCTGAAAGGGATAATAAATCAGCCATGATCGAATGGCGGGCAGAGTTGATGGGCTAAGTGGCTTAATTTTATTCCCATGGCTTATGGTCTAAATAGCTATAAAGGCGTAGCTGGGCAAATCCTGCCAGATGAGCTTTTCACAGAGGACTCGCTGGTGGTGGATGTTATACGTTAGTTCTCTGTCTCTCTTTAAGATCCTGAAATAGTTGCCTTAACCCTGGGAAATACTGTGATGTAGCTGTGAGCTAAAGCTGTAGCTGATAAATCAGACTAGGAATGGCATGAAAATCAATAATCTGCAGATGCTGGAAATATGAAGTAAAAATAGGAAACACAAGAAACACTCTAACTCCCTCTGAGTTAGCTACCTTTGTTAGAACAGAAGTCAATCTCTTTCCCGAGCATTGAATAAATGGACAGCTACCTTTCATGAGGTGCTATGGGTTGCCCACAAGACACAACTGTAAATATGACTGAGGAGATGTAGCATAGAATGAAGTTAGTTTCTTCTTTCAGTGTTGATGATTAGACACTCTACTGCCTGGAAATTCATCTCCTGTTAGTAGCGTTAAAGGTGTCACCTAGCAGTGCTGGTATGCATATTTACTCATCTTCATCATCGTATGATGTGGGCGATCATGGTCAACGTGACTGTGATAATTCTTGGCAAATTTTCTACAGAAGCCATTTGCTATTGCCATCTTCTGGGCAATACGGGTGACCCCAGCCATTATCAGTACTCTTCAAAGATTGTCTGCCTGGCATCAGTGGTTGCATGACCAGGACTTGTGATGTGCACCAACTGCTCATACGAACATCCACCACCTGCTCCTGTGGCTTCACATGACCCTATCGGGGGCTAAGCAAGTGCTAAACTTTGCTCAAGATTGACATGTAGGCTAGTGGAAGAGAGGAGTGCCTAACACTTCGTTTAGTAGAGATGTATCCTCACCCCACCACCCAAATATACACAATAGGGACATAAGAGGTCACAGATGTTGGATTCTAGATCAGGAACAAATTCCTGGAGGAACTCAGTGGGTCAAGTAGCATCTATGGCGGCAAAGAGATGGTTGGCATTTGGGGTTGAAACATGCATCAGGACTGAGAACGTGGGGGGGGGGGCGGGTAGCTAGTATTAAGGGAAGGCAGGAGGAGGAGTGAAGGGTCAGTCCTGATGAAGTAACAGCCTGAAAGGTCATCTGTTTATTCCTCTCCACAAAGGCTGTGTGACCTGCTGGGTTCCTCCAGCAATTTGTGTGTGCAGGCAGACAGTGCAGGTCTATGTGCCTAACACATGTACTGAGCACCTCCTGCCTCATTTGTGGCAGAGTCTGCGGGCCTCTGTAGCCACCTCAAAACGAACCAAGCGGGACTGGAACCAAATGATCCTTGACCCAAAGGAGTCAATCGTGGTTGATAGCCGATGCCAGATACACAGATGCAGCTAGAATTTTCACCTCTATTTTACAGAATACTTTAAGATCATCCAGCCACAGGAAGAATGTCATTAAGCTGGAAAGGGTGCAGAAAAAAATCACAAAGATGTTATTCCGACTGAAGGGCTTAGGTTATGAGGAGAGTCTGGGTAGACTGACACTTTTTCCCAGAGGCTGAGTGGTGAATTTTCCCCAGTATGAAGGAGCCTTACACTCGGGGTTAAAGTGAGAGGGTTGAGCTTTAACAGGGACCTGAGGGGATCTCTTTTTTAATCATGGTGGATATATGGAATTAGTTGCCAGAGGAAGCTGTAGAAGATGGTACAATTAAAATCTCCAAAATATACTTGTACAGGTTGAATCACCAACAAGAGATTTCTCAGACTTCTGGTAATTGCCCATCCCCTTCTCCTTCACCAATTCCCATTCCCATTTCCCTCTCTCACCTTATCTCCTTACCTCCCTCTGGTGCTCCTCCCCCTTCCCTTTCTTCCATGGTCTTCAGTCCTCTCCTATCAGCTTCCCCCTTCCCCGCACCTTTATCTCTCACCAATCAACTTCCCAGCTCTTTACGTCACCCCTCCCCTTCTCCCAGCTTCACCTATCACCTACTATCTTGACAGCACTTCTCCCTATAGGTGCTGAACCTGGCCTGCTGTGTTCCACCAGCATTTTGTGTGTGTTGTTGTTTGAATTTCCAGCATCTGCAGATTTCCTCATGTTTGACCGACTATCGTGTACTTCTTCCTTTCCTCTCCCACCTTCTTACTTTGACGTCTGATCACTTTTTCTCCAGTCCTGATGAAGGGTCTTGGCCTGAAACATTGACTACTTACTCTTTTCTGCAGACACTATCTGACCTGCTGTGTTTCTCCAGCATTTGTGTGTATGCTTATACAGGTACATGGAGAAGAAAGGTTTAGAGGGATATGGGCCAAATCCATCCACCGAGACCAGAATGGATAGACATCTTGGTCCAAAGGGCCTGCTTCCATGCTGTGCTGTTCTATAACTCTAATATTCGAAGATGGTTCATAGCCTAATCAAGAACATGTAGTCTACTTATTGTTTAACAAAAAACTCCATTATGCTATTGCGCTTAACTTGATTGTAGTAGATCTACAATTAACTCGAGTACTTACTAAGATTATTGTGTTAAAAACATTTAAACCTCAGTACTTAAATAATTCAAGCAAATGCACATGATGCCATAAATTATGACTCTTCGCCTATGAAGGAAACTTTAAATGAAGACCCATGTTAATGGTTTGGCTACCTACTGAAAGGTGAAAACCCAAAGCAGACACTGGGCTGACGAACAGGCCTTCAGATGCTCTGTTAAAGATTATCCAGCATCGACTGCTGCTGCCCATTTTCTCCTAAACTTTGGCAGCAAATTTCTAATAACTCAATTTAATTCAAGCTAACTTGACTTCATTGAAATCTCTACATAACCATCTCTAAGTTTCTTAGTTTCTTAGCAACAAAAGAATGAATTGAGACAAAATTAAACTTTGCACTTTAACAACCATGTCCACTTTGAAATATTTCATTCTTCACATCAACATCATGTGGAAATTAATCATATGGTTAAAATCCAACCTGCATACCTCTTCCCTTCCCCAATTCCTGTTTAATTCCATTTCATCATCATGTGCTGTTACTTCGAACTCTGAGATCATCAGTTCATCTATAGCCTTCAGTGTCAATATCTTCATGCAGTTTGTATAAAAAAGGGCAAGGACGAAACTCTTACAAGTATGTACTCTGTTTATATTTAGTGCTCAAAATCTTTTAAGCAATTCACTCTTGGAAAATGTGTAGCTTGGGTAGTGGAGTTGTTCTCAAATCTTGGCAATTTACTTGTAAGAAGACATCATCAGTGCTCTGTTGATTGTGGTGTGTGCTCCAAATGCTTGGCCTTTATGTCCCTACGATGTAGAGATTTTCTCCCTACATCACAATTGAGTTTCTGTAATGGTGAACAATTGATAAGTACATAGAGGCCAAGCCTTCAGAAGACACTTTACGATTAACATCACAATGTCTCTTTGCGTGGTGACTGTGGTGAACTATGTGCCTGTCGGGACACGCCCCCTGCTGACTGCTCCTGTGGCTCCTCCCACAGGCCCCTGTATAAAGGAGATCTGAGGCCTGACGCTTGGCCTCAGTCTCCAGGACATTGTATGATAGACACTCACTCCTGGTTCCTTCTTCCAGTCAATAAAAGCCGATATCTCGCCTTACGTCTCAGTGTGAGTTATTGATGGTGCATCAGTGACCAAACATTTGGAAGTAGATTGCCAAGATCGGAGCACAACTCAACCCAACCAATTCACTCATCTTTAGAATTAGCTTTATGTAAAACATTATTCAATTATGGATGATATGGACCCTCATCATCCCAGACATGCCCTTTTCTCATTGCTACCATCAGAGAGGAGGTACAGAGTTTGAAGCTACACACTCAATGTTTTAGGAACTGCTTCTTCGCCTCCACCATCAGATTACTGAACGGTCCATGAACATTTCCTCACTATCTTACTTTCTTTTTGTACTGTTTATCGTAACTTCTAGATTTTTTTAATGTTTTGCACTGTACTGCAGCCTCCAAACAAAATATTTCACAACATATGTCAGTGATAATAAATCTGATTCTGACTTGTTAACAATTAATTACTGATAAATTTTTGTATATAATTCTCTAACTAAAAAAAATTGAAACGGAGTCAGTCCATGGCCTGGCTTCCTCTAGTACCAAGATGAGGCCACCCTCAGGGTAGAGGAGCAACACTTTATATTCCATCTAGGTAGCCTCCAAACTGATGGCTTGAATATTGATTTCTCCTTCCGATAAAAAATGTATTCCCTCCCACTCCCCTGTTCTTCTATTCCCACCTTGGCCTTTTACCTCTCCTCGCCTGCCTATCACTTCCCCCAGGTCCCCTTCTCCTTTTCTTTCTCCCATGGTCCACTCTCCTCTCCTATCAGATTTCTTCTTCTCCAGCCCTTTCCCTTTCCTACCCACTGGGCTTCACCTATCACTGGGTGGCTAGCCTCCTTCCCCTCCCCCCACCGTATTATTCCGGTGTCTTCCCCTTCCATTTCAGTCCTGATGAAAGGTCTCGGCCTGAAATGTCTACAGTTTATTCATTTCCATAGGTGCTGCCTGACCTGCTGAGTTCCTCCAGCAGTTTGTGTGCGTTGCTGTGGTCCATCTGGCCCCACGTACCTGATCTATCATTCAATAAAATCATAGCTGATCTCTCCTGCACTAATTTCATATTCCTTGATTACCTTAGTATCTAAATATTATTCTCTTGAATATACTTCATAAATCTTTTGTGTAGAGAATTTGAAAGATTGAAGTGAAGGAATTCTGTTCGTCTCTGACCGGAATACTCAACCCTTTATTTTCATTCTAAACACTGCAGCCTGGGGATATATCGAGCCCCATGAATCTTGTCAAGCCCTGTAAGAATTGTGTAGTTTTCAATGAGATCCCTTCTATATCCCTTGATTTGTAGATTTTTCCTTAGCTAGGGTGACCTAGACCAGGACACTATATTCCAAATGTACTGCCATAAGAACTTTAGGTTATTGTAATCTAGCTAACTCTACCTTTGTATTGAAATCCTCTTGCAATACAAGCCAACACACAGTACCATTTACCTTCCCAGCCTCCTTCTTCCATGCTATTGATAGCCATTGTTTGTTTACAATTGGCCCAGTTTTGAAGTGAGGTGTCCTCCATCTGTGCTTGTTTACATAAGACACAGGGGCAGAATTAGGCCATTTGGCCCATCAAATTTGCTGTGCCATTTCCTCATGGCTGATGCATTTCCCCTGTCAGCCCCACCTCCTACCTTCTCCCTGTATCCCTTCATGTCCTGACTAACCTAGAACCTATCAACCTCTGCCTTAAATATACCCAATGACTTGGCCTCCACAGCCACCTATAGCAATGAATTCCACAGGTTTGCCACTCTCTGGCTAAAGAAATTCTTCCTCCTATCCGTTCTAAATTGACATCCCTCTATTCTGAGGCTGTGTCCTTTGGTATTAGGAAACATCCTCTCCACATCTACTCTATCAAGGCCTTTCAACATTCGATAGATTTCAATGAGATCCCCGCCTCATTCTTTTGTATTCCAGTGAGCCATCAAATACTCCTCATATGATAAGCCTTTCAATCGCAGAATAATTTTCGTGAACCTGCTTTAAGCCCTCTCCAGTATCAACATCTTCTTTCTTAGATAAGTACCCAAAACTGTTCACAGTAATCCCAGATGACTCACAATTCTTGTAAGTATAAAAATTCTATAAAGGGATAAAATTCTATAAAGGGATAAAAACGTATAAAATTCTAAAGGGATTGGACAGGCTAGATGCAGGAAGATTGTTTCTGATGTTGGGGAAGTCCAGAACGAGGGGTCACAGTTTAAGGATAAAGGGGAAGCCTTTTAGGACCGAGGTGAGGAAAAACTTCTTCACACAGAGAGTGGTGAATCTGTGGAATTCTCTGCCACAGGAAACAGTTGAGGTCAGTTCATTGGTTATATTTAAGAGGAAGTTAGATATGGCCCTTGAGGCTAAAGGGATCAGGGGGTATGGAGAGAAAGCAGGTACAGGGTTCTGAGTTGGATGATCAGCCATGATCATACTGAATGGCGGTGCAGGCTCGAAGGGCCGAATGGTCTACTCCTGCACCTATTTTCCATGTTTCTATGTTTAAGTATATCCAGAAAGACATACTTACTGGATAGAATAGAGAACAGAATGAAGATGGAGTGAAGCACAAGCTGTCAGAGACCTCAGCAAGTTGAGCCTCTTCAAATGGACTCTTTTTAAGGCTAGGTTCTTTCAGTGCACATGTAGGGTCTCAACACAAACGTCCATTTCACTCTACGGATGCAACCTGAACCACTGATTTCATCCAGCAATTTGTATTTTGCTTCATAGGAGCTTTCTGGACTGGATCATCAAGGCCCCATTGGTGTCAGAGTTTCATGTAGCTGTTTCAGGTCAGAATTAGCCCCATCTATAAAAAGCTGAGAATGTATTTGACAACTAGGTAAAGTTATAAATCTTTTTCTTGACATTCAGCACAACTCAAAAGGCAACTAAAATTTAAATTAAAAGTGAGAAATAAAATCGAAATTTAAAATAGTTCTTTACATATTTTAAATAAATTAAACAAAAACTACGGCAACAAATGAATTAAAGAGAAACATAACTTCCTTCCTTGCAGCCATGAAAAGAATGGACTCACTGATCTTACAGCAGGCCAGGCAAAAACCTATAAGCAGGTCCTCCACCTTAAACGTAAGGAGAACGTCACAAGCTTTTCTCCCCACAGGGTCGAATCCTTCCGTAAATGTGATAACAGATTTGATGTCTGCAATTGATCAGTAAGTTCAGGATGTCCATGTTCAATCACTATCATACACAAATTTTCTGGTGCTTAAAGTGAATGCCAACTATTTGCTAGAAAACTACTGGTAAAAGGTAACAAAGTTGAATGGTAGTAATATACTTTGCCGTTAGTTTATGAGCTTAAAATAAGGCTGTATCTTTTGGGTCTGCATGTGCTACCTCCTTAAGTGTTCTGTGAAAAGGGAAAAGGGTGAGAAATAATTGACAATAGCAGACAAGTGTTTAATCATGTTAATTATTTTAATTGCACCATGTTTAAAACTTATGGGTGAATGTTCATTAAGTTTAAATTTCCCCGTAGCTGTAATACTTCACAAGAGGAGAAAGTTGAATTCCTTATTAGTATACTGCTACGTTCATGTTGGATTTTGAAAAAGATATGCTGACAACATTTTCTTCCCAGTTTTTTTAGGAATTATAGGGGAAGGACAGAGATACACAGAGACATAGAGTTGGGGTGGCACAGTGGCGTAGTAGTTAGGACAAGTTTGCAGTAAAACTGCTGCCTGTAAGGAGTTTGTACGTTCTCCCTGTGACCGTGTGGATTTCCTCTGAGCGCACAGGTTTCCTCCCACAGTCCAAAGACATGCCAGTTGGTAGGTTAATTGGTCAATGTAAATTGTCATGTGATTAGGTGAGGGTTAAATCGGGGGATTGCTTGGCAGCGTGGCTTGAAGGGTCGGGGGGCCCATTCTGAGCTGTGTGTCAATAAGTGGAGTTTTTAAAACTTGCATGCCTCCTTTGTCGTTGTTCACAGTAGTTTGCTTTAAAATGTTTTACAACAGTTTAGAATTCCACCCAATATCTAGTCTGAAGCCTTAGCACAAGTCATCGTTAGCATGATGCTATTGCAGCTTGAGGTATTCCAGAGTTTGGAATTCAATTCTGGTGCCGTTCTGTAAGGATGTCCTGCCATGGAATCCATGGCTTTTTTTTCAGGTCCTACGGTTTCCTCACATAATCCAAAGACAGACCTGGTAGGTTGATTGGTCGTTGTAAATTGTACCAGGATTAGCTTTGGGTTAATTGGGTTTGTTGGGGGTTGCTGGGGTGGCATGGCTGTACAAATAAATAAATAACTCTCAAGTGATTTGTTTCTTAAAAATTTGGAATCTTCAATTCCCAACAATGAAACTGCCAGGGAGTGTCTGAGGCCCCCTTAATTTAGTTTTCAGAACAGTGAATAGAATGCTTGATATTTATGCACACTAAGTATTCCTGTTATTGATAAAGTGACAGGAAACTGCAGCCATTAAACATGAAAATAAATTCTGAGAATTGTTTGAAACTGCCACAATATAAAATCTTAAAATGCAGAGCACTGAGAATATGGAATGATTCTTAGCTACATTTGTAACATAGCAAATTCTTAACAATATGTTTGAGAATGGGGAACTTGCTTGATTATGTGCAGGATTCTCCTTTCTTTAAACTTTGTAATATTTGCAAAATGCTTGATAGAGCTCTGTGAACAAACAATTCAATTTTGGAGAAAATGTCATATTCTCCCTCATAAATCCATAAATCTTACCATTTCCCCACATAAATGTCAACTTTAAGTAATTCCATACAAAAACAGAAATCCATAATCTGTTGTTAACTTTTGGAAGTTTTTTCCTTCAAATGTATCTTGATGCCATATTCTTTGTAGAATCCAGTGACAGAGTGATCCACCACCACTTAAGTTGATGAGTCTGTGCCAGCATCCACTACCAGGTAGATCTGGCGAAGGGATATTTACAGATAGACATAGAAAAAGCCAACAATGTGGGCCAACACTTTAACTTACTCTAAAATCAATCTAACCCTTCCCTTTTACAAAACCTTCCATTTTTCTATCATCTATGTACCTATCTAAGAGCTTCTTAAGTGCTCCTAATGTAAAGGTTCCCAGACTGGAATCCACAGACTCCTCAGTTAATGGCAAGGCTCCATGGCATAAAAGAAGTTGGGAACCTCTGGTCTAAAGTATCTGCCTCCACTACCTACAATACTTAACTCTGACATCCCTGTTACACTTTCCTCAAATTACCTGAGATTATGCCCAGTTGTATTAGCTATTTCTGCCCTTGGAAAAGAAAATTATCAGGCTATCCACTCTATCCATGCTATGGAGGGGAATGGCTGTAAAGGCCAAGTAGACTGAGTTTTTGGATGAGCTGACAAGGGTGATTAATGAGCTGTGGATATTGCCTACATGGATTTCAGAAAAGCGTTTAAATGGGTCCCTCATGGGAGGCTCATCCAAAAGAAAGATTAAGATGCAAAGAATCAATGATGAATTAGCCATGTGGATTCAGAACTCCGTAGAAGAGAAAGGCAATGGTTAATCGGAGGTCTGTGATTAATGGTGTTCTCCAGTGATCTGTACTGGGACCTCTGCTGTTTGTGATGGATAGAAATGAACATGTAAATTGGTGGTGTTGTGGATAGCAAAGAATACGGCCGGATATAGATCAGTTGCAGGCATGGGTGTAGAAATGACAGATGGACAAATGTGAAGTGTTGCACCTTGGTAGGTCAAATGTAAAGAGATTGACCTGAAACAGTGTTGATGAGCAGAGGGATCTTGCAATATAAAGTCATAGCTCCCTGAAACTGGCTGCACAGGTCGATAGGGTGGTTAGTAAAACATATGACATGCTTGTCTTTATTAGTCGATGCATTGAGTTCAAAAGTCAGCAAGTTATGTTGCAGTTTTATCAAACTACATGGGCTGCCCCTGGAGTATTGCTTACAATTCTGGTCATCCCACTGTAGGAAGGATGTTAAGGCTTTGGAGATGGTACAGAGGAGGTAATGAGAGGGTGGATAAACTTGGGTTGTTTTCTCTGGAGTGGGGTTGCTGAGGGGAGATCTGATAGAGGCTTATAAGATTATGAGAGGCATAGATAGAGTAGAAAGTATCCTTTTCCCTATGGTTGAAATGTCTAATAAGAAAGGGCATGCTTTTAAGATGAGAAGGGGCAATTTTAAAGGAGATGTTAGAGGCAAGTTTATTACATAGAGTGGTGGGTGCCTGAAATGCTCTGCCTGGAGTGATGGTAGAGGCAGATACAGTACATTAGGGACTTTTAAAAAAATGTTTAGAAAGGCACTTCACTGTATGTAATACCAAAGCATGTGAGTATTGTTCATTTGCTCTTGCTAGTGAACAGCAAGTGGAGGGAGCATGGATTTTGTGAAGATTGTAGACTCCTCAACGGTGGAAGGCAATGCTAAATTAGTTTTTCACACACAATGTTTAAACTTGGCGTCACATCACTACCATCCAGGATTCCATTCCACCAATGTCCAGCTGATTCATAATACGCTGTATCAATCAATATTCAGTGTCCTGATAGCAGTGATGATGTCATCATTCTGTATCAGGTGACCATGACGTTTATGTTGCAGCCACCATGACAAACCAGTCAGTGGTCATTGGGCAAAAACAGCCATCCAGTTATGGTTCATCTGTTGACTTTTAGCATAGAACATGGAACAGGACAACATAGTCGAGAATTTTGAACTCACCTTGTTGTGCTGGCCTTTTAGCCTACTCCAAGACTAAACTTTTAAAGATCGAAGATTATTTGTCACATGTGCATCAAAACATCAAAATATGCAGTGAAAAGTAATGTTTGCATCAATGTCAACATTCGAGGGGACAGCCAGCTAGTGTCGGCATGCTTTCAACACCAAGGTAGCATATAATATATAATAACCATATAAAAACCTATCCAATTTTACCTTAAATGACACAAATGAACTGGCCTCTACTATTTCTACAGGAAGTAGCATGTCCACAACTTACTAACAGTAACCGAGACGTCTTTGGAATGTGGGAGAAAACCAATGCACCAGGAGGAGACCCACACAGTCATGGAGAGAATGTAAAACTCCTTACAGACAATGGCTGGAATGAACCTGTGTTAGCATTATGCTAACCCAAAGCTTCTTTCCCCTGTAACCTTCCATTTTTCTTCCATCCGTTAACACCGCATATCCAAACACAACATAGACATTCTGGGTGTACCTACACCTCAGGGCCTGCAGCAGTTCAGGAAGGCAGCGCATCTCAAGGGCAACTAGGGATGGCTTAGCTGGTGATGGCCACATCCCGTAAATGAATAAATTTTAAAAGAGAGTGAGTTCAGTAAATGCATGCCATGCTATCATGCAAAGTACAAAACAGCATGCAATCGATGTGCTCAGGCAATGATTTTGTTACTTGGACTCTTTCAGAGGTGCCCTGAGGTATTTACTAGAACACCATGTGAACTCCTGCGAAGCCAACATGTTAATCACAAAAGCGGTTGATGCTGCTATGACAGTGATATCATTATAATGAGCAGATGCACAAATTTGGTGGGCTGCCTGCGCTGAGTTAATTGTATATTCTAATTCTCAAAACTGTTCCTGGGAAGTTTCAAATTTGATCCCCATAAAGTTTGAAGTAGGTGTTTGAAAAACGTGACTGGAAGGTGGAAAATCTCAGCTGAAGGTTAAGGCAAATGACCTAAATTTGTGGCCAAGCCACCATTATTAATTTTTGACATTTTGGTATTGGACTGTTAAAGAAAGCTCACAAATTACACTAAGCAACAGTCAACATTTTGGACGAAGACTCTTCAGCAGGGCTCACTGTACATTTTTCCATAAATGCTGAGTTCCTGCAGCATTTTGTGCATGTTACTTGAATTTCCAGCATCTGCAGATTTTCTCTTATTTGTGATTTAAATTACACAAAGGTTTGTTTTTTACTCAGGTACAAATGAAGATCTTCATTTTTTAGGACCAGCCAGTATTTGATTAATTCAATTATAGGTGGCAATCCTTGTCACAGTTCAATAACTTTTGTTTTAAATTCTTAGTGCCATTTTGAACATTATTTCACTTTGGTTTCATAAGAGTCTCTCAGATAAGCACATGGGTGGTAGAAAAAAATAGGGGGTTATGTGGGAGTGAAGGGTTAGATTTATCTAAGAATGTGAAAAATATGGTACAAACAGGATCGTGGGGCAAAGGGTCTCCACTGTGCTGTAATGTTCTATGTTTTATGTAGAACAATTCCGTAATTCCACACGTCACGGGAACTCCATTTTATTTGAAGCAGAACAAAGCAGAGAGCAATTCAGAGCAGTGCACTCTCAATGCAATGCAGAATTCACCAACACCTCTACTTTCTGAGGAGGTTGAGGAGAGCTGGAAATTACTCGTGCCATTCTGTAGAAGCACTGTCGGGAGCATCCTAACATAGTGTGTCACTGCATGGTACTGTGGTGAACTACATATACCTGTCTGGACACGCCCTCCCCCCTGCTGACTGCTCCTGTGGCTCCTCCCACAGACCCCGGTATAAAGGCGATTGAGGCCTGAGCCCGGCCTCTCAGTCTCCAGGATGTAATATGGTGTTCAACCACTGCTTGTTCCTTCTTCCAGTCAATAAAAGCTGATATCTCGCCTTTACATCTCAGAGAGAGTTATTGATGGTGCATCAGGTACGGAAACTGCACTGGAGCGGTTAAAAAGACTCTACAATGGGTAGTCAAGACACATCACTGGCGCCAGCCTACCCATCATCATGACATATATACAGAAAGATGCTGGAAAAAGGCCAACAATATCATGAAGGATCTTGCCCAGCCTATTCATGGTCTGTTTGTCCCACTCCCATCAGGGAGGAGGCTATGTAGCATCCATGGCAGGACCACCAGACTCAAAAACAGGTACTTTCCCCAAGCAGTAAGACTGATCAAAACCTTCACCACAACTTCAGCATTTCCTGTTAGAGTCACCTTACATATAGATGCTCCTGTACCTAGTGTCACGTTATGTGCATACAGCCAGTCTATGTATATTAGCTACTCTTTGGTCTTCATATTTATTGTGTTCTTAGGAATTGATGGTTTTGTGGCCAAGTTTGCGGACAGTCCAAAGATAGGTGGAGGGGTAGGTAGTGTTGAGGAAGCAGTGAGCCTTCAGAAAGGTTTAGACAGATTAGGATAATGGGCAAAGAAGTGGCAGATGAAATATAGTGTCAGGAAATGTATGGTCGTGCACTTTAATAGATGGAACAAAAGGGTAGACTATTTTCTAAGCGGAGAGAAAATTCAAAAATTCAAGGTGCAAGATTCCCTGAAGGTTGACTTGTAGGCTGAGTCGGTGGTGAGGAAGGCAAATGCAATGATAATATTTATTTCAAGAGAACTAGAATATAAAAGCAAGGATGGGATGCCGAGGCTTTATAAGACATTGGTGAGGCCTCACCTGGAGCATTGTGAGCACTTTTGGGCCCCTTATCGATGAAAGGGTGGTCTGACGTTGGAGAGGGTTCAAAGGTGGTTCACAGAAATGATTTGGGGATTGAACAGCTTACCTGTGGGGAGTGCATGATGGCTCTGGGCCTGTAATCACTGGAATTTAGAAGCATGAGGATATCATTAAAACCCTTAGAATGTTGGAAGTCCTAGATAGAGTGGATGTGGAGAGGATATTTTCTTTAATGGCGGAGCCTAGGACCAAGGAGCACAACTGCAGAATAGAGGGGCGTCTTTTTAGAATGGAGATAAGGAGGAATTTCTTTAACTAGAGGGGGTGAATCTGTGGAATTCATTGCCAAAGGGAGCTGTAGCTATGGGAGCCAGGTCATTGAGTGTATTTAAGGAGGAAGTTGATAGATTCTTGATAAGTCAGGGTGTGAAAGTTACAGGGAGAAGTCAGGAGAATGGGATTGAGAGGGAAATGGATCAGCCATGATCAAATGGCAGAGTAGACTCGATGGGTCAACTGGCCTAATTCTGCTCCAACGTCTTGTTGTCTTTATCATATTGTGCATTTTTTTTGCTGCATTGGATCTGGGGTAACAATCATTTCATTCTCATTTACACTTGTGCATTGAAGACAGACAATAAACAATCTTGAAGGTTAGAATACAGAATGTGTATCTCAGAAAGTTTTGCAGCAGCCAGGCCTCGCTCAAACCTTCTGTCTGAGTTCTTAACCACAAGGTATCCCAGACAATGTGTACAAACAACTGCCAATGGATTCAGTTTGATGTTTTGTCTTGTAATTAAACAAAGGCGAGAGACGATCAGTTGCCACCAGCAAATTAGAACTCACGATTTGTTCGAACATTGGTTTCAAGCCATTGTCTCACACTATGTAATAATTCTCAAATTATTGTTGATACCAATTCTGCCTGCGGCACGTGTACCACGGTCTATTGTTTTAATGAAGACATGAACCCGCTTAAAGTGAGCGGTAAATTGGATTATGTGCGAATGCAGTGGTCAGCTGACAGTGCTGCCTGCAGCAGTTCGTAGGTCATTGTGATCTCCTCAGGTGTGACAGGAGATGGTCTGAAATGACACTGTGTGAAGTTACAGCATCGGAAAGCCATGGGAAGAATGTACAAACTCTTCACAGACATGTGCAACCTGAAAAATAATGGAAATACTGCACCACAGCAGCAGGCACAATCATCATAGAGCATAGTTTTGTTTCAGCGGTGAAAACTGGAGGACATTGTAATTACATGTTACAAAATTTATGAATGATTGATTATTTGACTTGGCCTGGTCTTCTCTTCAGGAATCATCTGAGGCAGGGTTACCAAAGGTTCTCCCTGATACAGAATGGGCACATTCGAAGGGAAACACAGCTGTTCCTTATGGTGTTGTGGGGATGGGGCAGGGAACGAGGGCAGCCAAATACAGTCAGAAGTGCAGTGAAGGCTGGGGGTGCCATTCACAGGTAGGACGTGACTCCCCCGATCCCTGACCAGTCAGGATCTCACACAATACAGGCTCCAGTGCCGGAGTCCCAACAGTTCTAAGTCTGTTCACAGAAAACTGGATCTAAAACTTTATCTGTCACATGCACTCTGAAACATCACAGTGAAATGCATCAAATCAACAATGAGCAATTACCAAAGGATCCCTCTGGTTTAGAACTTGCATATTTGAAGGAAAACACAGCTGTTCCATATGGTATTGTGGGGGTGGGATTGGGAATGAGGACAGCCAAAGCTAGTCAGAAGTGCAGTGAAGCAACCAAGCAGCCTGTAATTGTTGCCATGCTTCCACCGCCAACAAAGCATGCCCCCAGGTCACTAACCCACCTAATCGTATGTCTTTGGAATGTGGGAGCAATCTGGAGCTCCTGGGGGAAACCAAGGCCTCTTCTGCTCTGACTTGTGGAAGGTAAACAGACTGATCAGTATCTCTGACCAGCTTGAACTGGGTTCGGGGGCCAGAGTCAATCACAGCAAGACCGGGGCCAGGCTCTTTGGCAAATGGCCCAACTAGTGCTCTGTTCCCTTCACCATCCAATCCGAGTACATAAAGGTGCTGGGTGTCCGGTTTGGGGGCGGAGCCAGAGCGCAAAGCCAAGGTGAACAACACTTTGGGAATGTGGGCGCAGTGAGCAGGGCATGTGGGAGACATGAACCCGACCACCGGGTGTGAGGGCTTTTGGTGTTGCTGGACATGACGCAAGTGTGGCCCACACCTTGTTCCTGCAGGTGCTCCAGTCACCCAAGTCCTCATCTGTTGCGTTTCGAGATCGAGTTTGTTGGGTTGTGACGCACAAGTCTCCAGAGAAGATAGGAAGTTGGTGCCTACTATAGCCCCCAACTTCACTGCCACCTTTGTGAGATTGCTTCAATTAGTGTGCAGAACCAGAGTACGTAAACACCAAACGTCACCACCTGTTCAGGCTCCACTTATGCTTGTCAGTGGCCACCACTCCTGAAAATTAATTAAATTAGATGGGAGCTGGATGGGTTTGGTTTTACTTAAATCATGTTGGGAAGCACTGAATTTTAATTCTTTTATTTGCTGGATTACATAATGTTAAATTGTGTCTATCCATAACTATTGGTCTACAAGTTCACAAGCTGAATGCGAAATAAAGCAAGTTACTAGTGTCTAACCCCAATCTTCATAATTCAGCTTTGGGAAAAATGGTAACATCATGCAACCTGGCTTCTTATCACAGGAGATTTTATTGCTAATGGCCTGACTTCCGGGGCACCTAGGCGCCCCTCGAGCGGCAGCAGTACACTCAATGGATACGATTAAATATTCCCGTTTCAGCTTGTTACAGCAAAAGAGTACAACTGCTTAGGTCAGCACAGTCAACAAAGATGTCTTAATGCATTTAAATGAACTACCGCTGCTTAAAACCGGCAGAAAAAGCACCGATTGTGGTCAGGAGTGCCCACGGAGGAAGCACGGGTGTAGATCGGGGTTACAAGTGTGTTTAGGGAAACGGGGTTTTAAACTCCCTATACCGACTATCTTGCTGGTGAACGTGCAGTCTCTGATGAATAAAACTGATGATCTCAGAGCCAGGGTGCTGTATCAGAGGGACATTAGGACCACATGTGTCTTTTGTATCACGGAATCCTGGTTAACCACTTCCACACTGGATACAGCAATCCAGATCGATGGGTTTATGAGTGAATCTGCAGATGCTGGAAATAAATAAAAAGACAAAATGCTGGCAGAACTCAGCAGGCCAGACAGCATCTATGGGAGGGGGTAGTGACAACGTTTCGGGCCGAAACCCTTCACCATCGGGATAGATCTGTAGAGTCTCGCAAAAGCAGAGGTGGAGGAGTATGCCTCATGATCAACTCTTCTTGGTGCACAAATATATCAGTGTTGTCCCAATTCTGCTCACCAGACCTGGAATACCTAGCAGTCAAATGCCGTCCTTTTTACCTACCACGGGAGTTCTCTGGGGTCATTTTGGTAGCGTTTACATTCCACCTCAGGCCAAAGTCAAGCAGGCTTTAGATGATCTGACTGATGGGATCAACATGCACGAAACAGCGCATCCTAACACCTTCATCATTCGCCACAGTAGGTCAACGGCAGACGCAATCTCAATGGCTCTCCACATGGCTTTAGACCACCTGGACAACACATACACCTACATCAGGATGCTGTTCATCAACTATTGCTTAGCATTTAATACCATCTTACCCACAATCCTGATAGAGAAGTTGCAGAACCTGGGCCTCTCTACCTCCCTCTGCAATTGGATCCTCAACTTCCTAACCAGAAGACCACAATCTCTGCAGATTGGTGATAACATCTCCTCCTCGCTGACGATCAACACTGGTGAACCTCAGGGGTGCATGCTTAGCCAAAACTGCTCTACTCTCTCTATACCCATGATTGTGTGGCTAGGCATAGCTCAAAAATCATCTTTAAATTTGCTGATGATACAACCATTGTTGGTAGAATCGCAGGTGGTGATGAGAGAGCGTGGAGGAGTGAGATATGCCAACTGAATAAGGGTACAGAAGGGATAAGTGGAGCAGCCATTGTCGGGAGTAGGCCAGTGGTGAGAGTAGAATCGACAGGCTTCGGCGAAATCAGGCATTGCCGAGGTAAGTGGGCTTTGGCGAGGTAAGTGGGTAGGTAGACTTGATTTTTGGTTTTTCTTTGGATTTCTTTGAGGAATAGAGAGTGTGTTGGTAGGGTTAGTATTTTGCTCTGGGTGTTGGATGTGGGAATTCTGGGAATTTTCCAGTCTCCCAGGTGCAGCTCCTGAGAGACCGTGTTAGGGATCTGGAGCTGCGGCTCGATGACCTACAGCTTATTAGGGAGAGTGAACAGGAGATAGAGAGGAGCTACAGGGAGTGAGTCACTCTGAGGCTGCAGGAGTTAGGTAAGTGGGTGATGGCCAGGGAAGAGATGGGAAGAGCTCTGACAGTAGAGAGCACCCCTGTGGCCACCCCCCTCAGTAACCGTTATGTCATTTTGGATGCTGTTGAGGGGGATGACTTGACAGAGGACAAACATGGTGATCAAGTCTCTGGCACTGTTCTAAAAAGCCATCCAGGGGATCAGCTGTGCTGGATTGGGTTTTGTACAATGACCTGGAGGCAATAAGAGAGTTTAAGGTTAAGAAACCCTTAGGGAAACAATGATCATAATATGATCGAGTTCACATTGAAATTTGAGAGGGAAAAAAGATCCACTTTGTCGGTATTTCAATGGAATAAAAGAAATTACAATGTCATGACAGGGGAACTGGCTGAAGTTAACTGGAAAGTGACATTTGCAGGGAGGACAGCAGAGCAGCAATGGCTGGAGTTTCTGCAAAAAATGAGGGAAATGCAGGACAGTTATATTCCAAATAGGAAGACATTTTCAAAGGGAAGAAGGACACCCCTGTGGCTGACAAATGAAGTCAGAGCCAAAGAAAAAGCAAAAGAGAGGGCAATCAAGGAAGCCAGAGCTGGTGGGAAGATAGAGAATTGGGAAGCTTTTAAAAACTTGAAGAAGGAAACTAATAAGGTCATTTGGAAGGAAAAGAGGAATTATGAAAGGAAGCTGGCGACTAATATCAAAGAAGATACTAAAAGCTTTTTTAAGTATATAAAGGGTAAAAGAGAATCAAGGGGAGATATAGGACCAACACAAAATGATGCTGGAGATATTGTAATGAGAGATGCAGAGGTGGCAGAGGAACTGAATGTGTATTTTGCATCAGTCTTCATAGTGGAAGACATCTGTAGTATACCATACATTCAAGACTATCAGGGAAGTAAAGTTTGTGCAGTGAAAATTAGGACTGATAAGGTGCTCAGGAAGCTTAATGGTCTGATGGTAGATAAATCTTCTGGATCACATGGAATATACCCTTGGGTTCTGAAGGAATAGCTGGACAGATTGCAGAGGCATTAATGATGATCTTTCAAGAATTGATAGATTCTGGCATTGTAGTGGATGACTGGAAAATTGCAAATGTTACTCCGCCATTTAAGAAGGATGAGAGGTGGCAGTAAAGAAACTATAGACCTGTTAGCCTGATATCAGTGGTTGGGAAGTTGTTGGAATTGATTGTTAGGGATGAGATTATGGAGTACCTGGAGGCACATGACAAGATAGGCCAAATCCAAAATGGTTTCCTGCAATTCTTTGAGGAAATTACAAGCAGGGTAGACAAAGGAGATGCAGTAGACGTGGTGTACTTGGATTTTCAGAAGGCCTTTGACAATGTGCCGTACATGAAGCTGCTCAGCAAGTTAAGAGCCCATGGAATTACAGGGAAGTTACTAGCATGGGTGGAGCATTGGCTGGTTGGCAGAAAACAGAGAGTGGGAACAAAGGGATACTATTCTGTTCTGGCTGCCAGTTACCAGTGGAGTTCCACAAGGGTCAGTGTTGGGACCACTGCTTTCTACGATGTATGTCAATGACTTGGACTATGGTATTAATGGATTTATGACTAAATTTGCTGATGATACAAAGATAGGTGGAGGAATGGGTAGTGTTGAGGAAACAGAGAGACTGCAGAGACATTTAGATAGTTTAGGGGAATGGGCAAAGAAATGGCAAAAGAAGTACAAAGTTGGAAAGTGGTATGGTCATGCACTTTGGTGCAAGAAATAAATGGGTAGACTATTATTTAGATGGGGAGAGAAGTCAAAATGCAGAGATGAAAAGGGACTTGGGAGTCCTTGTGCAGGATACCCTAAAGGTTAACCCCCAGGTTGAGTCGGTGGTGAAGAAGGCGAATGCAATGTTGGCATTCATTTCTAGAGGTATAGAATATAAGAGCAGGCTCTATAAGGCACTCATGAGACCACACTTGAAGTATTGTGTGCAGCTTTGGTCTTTAGGAAGGATATACTGATATTGGAGAGTGTTCAGAGAAGATTCACAAGAGTGATTCCAGGAATGAAATGGTTACCGTATGAGGAATGTCTGACAGCTCTTGGGCCGTATTCCCTGGAGTTCAGGAGAATGAGGGGCGATCTCATAGAAACATTCTGAATGTTAAAAGGCCTGAATAGATTAGATATGGCAAAGTTATTTCCCATGGTAGGGGATTCTAGGACAAGAGGGCATGACTTCAGGATTGAAGAATGTCCACTTAGAACTAAGATGTGGAGAAATTGCTTTAGTCAAAGGGTGGTAAATCTGTGGAATTTGTTGTCCCAAACAGCTCTGGAGGCCAAATTATTGGGTGTATTTAAGGCAGAGATAGATAGATTCTTGATTAGCAAGAGTATCAAAGGGTATGGCGTGAAAGCTGGTGAGTGGTGATGACTGGAAGCATTGGATCAGCCCATGATTGAATCGCAGAGCAGACCTGATGGGCCAAATGGTCTTCTTCTGCTTCTATAAGTTATGGTCTTATGGTCTAGCTAGTGGAGTGGTGCCGCAGCAAAAACCTGGCACTCAATGTAAGAGCTGGTTGTGGACTTCAGGAAGGATAAGATGAAGGAACACATCCCAATCAACAAGTGGAGAGAGTGAGCAGTTTCAAGTTCCCGAGTGTCAAGATCTCTGAGGATCTAACCTGGTCCCAACATACTGATTTAGTTATAAAGAAGGTAAGACTGTGGCTATGCTTTATTAGGAGTTTGAAGAGATTCGGCATGTCAACAAATACACTAAAAAACTTCTATAGTTGTGCCGTGGAGAGCATTCTGACAGGCTGCATCACTGTCTGGTCTGGGGGGGGGGGGGAGGGGGCTACTGCACAGGACCAAAAGAAGCTGCAGAAGGTTGTAAATCTAGTCAGCTCCATCTTGGGTACAAGCCTACAAAGTACCCAGGGAGTAGTGAGCAGTGTCTCAGAAAGGCAGCGTCCATTACTAAGGACCTCCAGCATCCAAGGCATGCCCTTTTCTCATTGTTACCATCAGGTAGGAGGTACAAAAGCCTGAAGGAGCACACTCAGCAATTCAGGAACAGCTTCTTCCCCTCTTCCATCTGATTCCTACATGGACATTGAATCTTTGAACACTACCTCACTTTTAAAAAATATAAAGTATTTTTGTTTTTGCACATTTTTTGTAATCTATTCAATATACATAATTGATTTACTTGTTTATTTATTATTACTATTATTTTCATTTTATTTATTATCTGCTAGATTATATATTGCATTGAACCGCTGCTAAGTTAATAAATTTCACGTCACGACAGTGATAATAAACCTGATTCTGTTTCTGAGATATGTAATTGCATAGACAAACATTGATTCCACTCATCTCCTCAAATTAGACACTGACGCCACTTACAGAAATGACTAACAACATTGTATCTGGAAGAATATCTACTTTAAATTTTTAACGTTAGAAATTTCTGCACAAAAATGAACACGAAACAAATCTTAATATATTTTGAGCAATTTCTGGCTTCCAAACTATGTAATTATACCGTAGATTGATACATTATTTGGGTGAATGCCCTTATAAATGTTGCAACAGAATTATTATAGTGGAAAGATTAATACAAAATTAATCGTGCCAAAGGGTTTTGACCCAAAATGTCGACTGTACATTTTTTCCATAGATGCTGCCTGGCCTGCTGAGTTCCTCCAGCATTTGGTGTGTGTTAATACAAGATTAATGATATTTCGTAAACTGGAATGTGCTTAAAGAATATTTTTTCATAGAACTGAGACAATTTTTTTCTATGGTAATGAGGTATTCAATAGTAATGTTACATGCCTGCCATACATACATGAAACACAATTCCAGCTCAAAACTTGGGAGTTCCAACTTGTACAGTTAAGAAAGGATGTAAAAAACAGGTTTTTACTAGAACTTCATAACGTTTAACAAAATAATTTCTGAACTAATAATAAAGCAATGCCAGCATCAGCAAGGCTGTATAAACAACTGGTCTTAAAGATAAGGCTTCGAATAATGCTGAGATGTTTGCCAACAGCATTTAAAAAAAGAATTGAATTTTTTTAGAAAGTAACTTTTAGAAAGAAACTCTTACATGCTGCATTATGAGAATATATATTACAAAGAGTGTAGTAAATACTTCCTCTTCATCAAATCTCCCTATTCTGTCACTTCTAAAATATCAAACATCATTTAACAAACTTTAAAAACACTACAGGCTGTGAGAGGCACCAAACAGAAAGCAAGCTTCAGCCACTTGTGGGCAACCAGGCAGAAATTCTTAAAACAATCAAATAAATGCCAAGAAACTTGGGTCTTAATTTACCACCTCCCTTCTCTTAGGAACTCCCCTTTAAAGAATTGTAGTAATTTTATCCTGAATACATATGTCAGCATATCGTCTCTCAGAAAAACATCAACAATATTACATGACTGTTGAAGTTACTTACTCTGCAAAATAATTACACTGGCTGATTGAAATAAAAATTGTGAAGTAACATAAAATGTTTGTATCTATTTCCATAACTTTTATTAACATTTGAACTTCATCGTTAAGTAATTATAGCTGTGGATAATAGAACAGACATTAAAATAAAATAAATTAAAACAACAGGAATCAATGAAAAGCTTCTTGAGACATTTTTATCATTAACATAAGCAAACAAAAACAATAAGATGTACAGTATAAAAAGTACATTTAATATTTGGGAATGACTAAGGGCAGTTTCGAGGTGCATTATCAAACAAATTTTAACACTAAGTACATATGCCCTAACACATATAGGCTGAAACTGGTTTTCAAAAGTTTGAACAGAAAGGCAATCCCTGAAGATCATCTTTAAGAAACTGACAGTTAAAGAGGTTGAAATTTTACTAGGAATATTTATTACTTAGAGATACAGTGCAATCATGCCCTTCTAGCGCAACCTACTGATTTAACCCTTGGCTAATCACAGGACAATTTACAATGACCAATTAACCTACTAAATGGTATGCCTTTGGAGTGTGAGAGGAAACCAGAGCACCTGGATGTAACCTACACAAACAGAGATGTTGCCGGGATTGAACTCTGAACTCTAATGGCCCAGAGCTGTAATAGCTAACCACTAACACTAACCACTGCACTACTGTGGCACCCATTTTAGGGACCTAGAAACTAAAGCCCTGAGATCAAAATTGGAGCAATTGAAAATATGTCTGCATGAGAGTGAAGAGTTAAGTGAATGCATGGACATTGGAAGTTTGAAAGGGAAGAATTAATTAAAGGTATTAACAGAGGATAAAGCCAGAATCAAAATCAGGTTTATATTTACTGACATACATTGTGAAATTTGTGTTTTTTTCAGCTGCTGTACAGTTCAATATATAAACTATACTATGAGGTATAATAAGAAATATGTTTTAAAAAATTAAATAGGTGGTGCAAAAAATAGTGAGATGGTGATTCACTCAACACGCAAAATGCTGAAGGAACTCAGCAGGCCAGGCAGCATCTATGGAAAGAGTACAGTTGACGCTTCAGGCTGAGGCCCTTCATCAGGACTTACAGAAGCCTGAAGGCACACACTCAGTGATTCAGGAACAGGTTCTTCCCCTCTGCCATCCAATTTCACCAGCATGTCCATTAATTATCCATTTAGAAATCTAACGGCAGAGGGGAAGAAGCTGTTCCTAAAATATTGAATGTGTGCCTTCAGGCTTTTGTACCTCATTTCTGATGGTAATAATGAAAAGAGAGCATGTCCGGGGTGGTAAGAGACCATAATGATCGATGCCTTCTTTTGAGGCATCAACAACTGTTTTAAAAATAAGTATAGGGAATTCAAAGTCAAGGTAAGGCTGGGGTAAGTCAGTGAGTATGCTGACAATAGATGGGTGAGTAAAAGTACAAGCAATAAAGTTTTGGCTGAGTTTAAATTTACAGATCACTGATAGTCCAATGCTGGTTGAGAGAGGTTTGGGATAGAAGTGTGTGTAAAGGCAGAGGCAACAATGAGGAATTAGCAGTGGCTGGTTTAAGGATAGAACATGGATAAAGTTGAAATTGCATCTCAGAGTTAACTGGAATGATACATTTGTGAACAGCTTTATTAAATCAGAGATGAAAAACAACTTGAATTTGCAAGTCTATCCGTCCAATCTCAGAATGTTGACCTTATTGTTATTTTCTCATTGACGTACAACCAATATTGGAAATATGCTATTCAACAGTACCGATAGTGATTGTATCTTCATAATGTGAAAGGTGAAATCATTACTTGTTTAATTTTCATAACCAACAAAAGAAAGTCAAATTCTTTCCTTCTTATCAAGTGAGATGATCATTTCTCAAATTTGTCAATAATGAAGTTGGAAGGATTTCTCTGATGTACCCTGTTTTTACATTATTCTTTAATTCAATGGCCACAGTCTGAGAGCAGAATAAACTGATCTGATGAATTCGAGTATACTGTATGTCTGTTTCTTGTGCTAGTAAGAAATCTGAATGAAATGAGTTCATGGACCCATACGAAACACCCACCACGTTCTGCTATTTAATTTTCACTTTGGCTAAGAGACACAATCAGGAAAGAAAAACCTTATTCTTCTACTGAGATTCACCCCTGACACTGGAAGTATTTATATTGCAATGCTTTTGACCCAATCAGGGAATGTATTTATACATGCTATTCTGACTCTTTCCCTCAGAATAAAATATTATTTAATTTTACCATGTATAAAAAATAATACTGAACCAAAGATAATTAAAACAAAGCAACCATATCATTTTGATCTGTTGTGATCTGGTGCAACAATTTGATAAATAATTTCACTATTCATTATTGTAAATATTTACCACTCTGTTTTCTCAAATTAAAGATCTTTTGGCCAAAACCAAACATTAACTGTCCCAATGAAGGGTTGCAGATCAAACACACTGTCTGTTTCTCTTTTCACAGGTGCAGCCAGACCTGCTGAGTTTTTCTGATGCTTCCTGTTTTTGTTCCAGATTGTCAGTAATTTACATTTTCAAAATTTTCATCAAACTTACAGCTCTATGAGTTTAGTACCTAAGAAAACTAAGTAAACTAAGTAAACTAAGTAAAAATGTATAAAATATACATTTTATGAATTTTTAGTACTCAGTGGCATAAGCATGCAACACTCAACTTAATGAGAAAATGCTACCTCAGTACCAAAAAATTACTATGGTTTACCATTTGCTTTTTGTTCTTACATACAAGAAGCACAACGTCAGATGTGTCCAATGGAAAATAATGAGGGATCGAGTCTGGAAAAACATACCCTGTCTGAGCAAAACTATTTCAGCTAAATAAACCACCTTCATTGCCTCATCTAAGTAAAACAAAATCCAAAATTGTCAGCCAATCATAAAATGGAACATAGTTACCTGGCCTTTACTTTAGCTTTAATGTTGTTATTGTTTTCCAGGTTAAACATCACTCCCACAGGCAAGACAGTGATCTATTTTTGGTAAATTATATCTTTATTTGCTTATTGACGATGTTGAAGAAATCAATGATTGAACGACAAATTCTTGTCTCTGTATTTCGGCCCACTAGTTAGACTACAAATTTTCATGTGACCTACGCTCAGTGCCCACTTTGTTAAGTACACCTGTACACCTGCTCGTTAATGCAAATATCTAATCAGCCTATCAGCATCTCATGCAGACATGGTCAAGATGTCCATTTGTTGTTCAGACCAAACATCAGGATGCGGAAAAAATGTGATACAAGTGACTTTGACCATGGAGTGATTATTGGTGCCAGATGGGGTGGTTTGAGAATCTCAGAAACTTCTGATCTCCTGGGATTTTCATGCACAACTTTCTCTAGAGCTTACAATGAATGCTGTGTTAAAAGAAAACAAAATCCAGTAAGCAGCAGTTCTGTGGGTAAAAACACCTCGTTAATGAGGTAAGTCAGAGGAGAATGGTCAGACTGGTTCAAGCTGACAGGAAGGCAACAATAACTCAAATAATCACACGTTACAACAGTGATGTGCAGAAGAGCACCTCTGAATGCACGACATGGTAAACCTTGAAATGGATGGGCTACAGCAGCATAAATCCACGAACATACCCCCAGTGGCCAGGAGGTACTGAATGTATATTGACTGGGAAGGATAAAGTTCGATGTGAAGAGGCTTGTGTGAAGTATGAACATCTGCAAAATCTGTTCACCCAAATGGTCTGTTTCGGTGCTCCAAATTCTATGAATGTCGAATTACCTTTGGGTTAAATGTTCCTCCATAGATATAAAATAATAACGTAAGTACAAATTAGACCAGATGTGGAGTCCCAGAATATGACAGTTTACATGTATTTACAACTAATTATAGTATCTATCTTGGAGTGGGAGATTTGGCATTGAGGTAATTACCACTGGATCAGTAATCCTGAGTCCCAGTTATATGCTGGGTTTCGAATCCCACCATGGGAGATGGTGAATTTGAATTCAATGAAAGTATCTGATGACCATGAAACCATGTCAATTGTCGTAAAAACCCACCTGAGACAGTAATGTCCTTTAGAGGAGGAATCCTGTTGCCATTACCTGGTCTGGCCTATATGCGACTCCAGACCCATAGCAATGTGGTTGACTCTTAAATGGCCTCTCTGAAATGGCCTAGCAAGTTGTATCCAACTGCTAAAAACAAAATATTGAGCCAATCATTGTGACTTTAACTGAAGGAGAATGGTTGAGAGTTCTTAAATACTCAGCTGGGATAATAGGCACCCAATCCTACATTACCATAATTCAAAGCAAACTAACAATGTAAATGATATGCACAAATAATTAGTTTTGAATTGGTCTCTCTTGCTAGACAACCTCGATGTAATTTTGATCTTATGGGCTTCTGCCTCAAAATATGTGAACCTGTTCTTCGAACCTAAAAAGGAAATATGACTGTGGTATGAAATGCTTATGAATTTTTAGTGCTTTGCAGGACAAGCATGGGACATTTAATTCACATTGAAACCAAAATTATTCTCTATCTTGCATAAAAATAACCAGGCTTAGCAAATTCCTTTAGTTTGCTTGTCCAACAAGGATGGACAGATGGGGACTGAGGCCAGAAAAACATATATCCAGTTTGAGCAAAATCACAAATAATCGGATTTTGTTGCGCATATTGCGTGATCTAAACACCAATTATTAAACTGGCATATTATGAACTGAAAGTTACATATTATGAAGCTGACAGATAAATAAAAGTAGTTAAATATTTAATGCAAAACTTCACTTTGCTCAAATGGTTGGACAACAAATTGTAGTGTAGACAGGTAAGTTGGAGTAAAAGTCTTTAATAAGTCTCTCACTGCTTCCTGAATTGCAATATAATTGTAATATTTGCTAAATTGTAATACATTGGGGATATTTAAGAGACTCTTAGGCATATGAATGAAAGAAAAATGGAGGGCTATGTGCAAGGGAAGGGTTAGATCGATCTTGGAGTAGGTTAAAATGTTGACACAGCATCATATCTGAAGGACTTGTACTGTGCTGTAGTGTCTTACGTTCGTTAATATAAAGTTTGAAATCATCATTCTTGAATTGCATGACTATGAAACTGGTGTTATTGCAGAAGGCAGATGTCTATCAGGGGCTGCAGGAATGTAGAAAGTTTCTCCATCTGTACCATGCATATTGCTTCAGTTCTCAATTCCCAGCTAAACGTATTGATGATGAATTCCTGATTATTATTACAGTGGTAGAAAAGGTGCACTGAACACTTGTATACTTGCATTTTTAAGAATTCAGAATTTGAAATAGCTCTGATCAATGCCACGGCATATTTATCACACATTTACAGGAGAATTCAATTTTGCTAATTGATAAAAATGTTAAATACTATTAAACACTTTTTAAGGTTTAATATTAACTGGCATCAATAATAAGACATTTTTGATGATCAATGTTAATTAGCAACATTGGGTAGAACTACAACTAGAGGTCATAGGTTAAGGGTGAAAAGTTTAAGGGGAATATGAAGGGAAACTTCTTCACTCAGAGAGTGGTGAGAGTGTAGAACCAGCTGCCAGTGTAAGTGGCATATGCAAGCTAGATTTTAACACTTATAAGAGAAGTTTGGATGGATACATGGATGGTAGGGGTAGGTAGGGCTATGGTACCAGTGCTGGTCAATGGGAATATGTAATTTACATGTTTTGGCATGGACTAGCTGGCCTGGAGGGTTTATTCCTGTGCTGTACTTTTCCATGACTCTAACAGAGTTACTAGTATCAAATAGAGGACAGCCCTCCATACACCATACAACTACCAGCTTAAAATATTTGGCTTGTGGCAAGTAGATAAACTTAATTGCAGAGAAATGACCAATGTCCAGATTTACTTGTAACCATCCTTAAGGATTATATACATTCTGTTGAATATCTGTAAACATCAGGTCAATAGTTTATTGCTTTAGCTCCAGACAGTAAACAATATTCGTGTTATTCACTCCAATTCACATGATCCGATTCTAAAACAAGTAACGTTTGACAATACCCCGACAATGAAGCACAGGAAATGTTAACAAATTGGGATTTTCCTTCCACCCAGAATTTGGTCATCCTGTAGAACAACCATACACGTCGGAGGTCACAACTATCAGTTACACAGTGACTATTTTGTTTTACACAGGGACCTGACGAAAAAAAGCAGAACACTTTCTGACTACAGAGCAGAAAGGCTGATTTTCTGTAAGTCAGATAGGAATGTACTTAGCGAAAAATTGAGACATGGGATCAAAAGAGAGGTCCGTTTAAAGGATTATTTTGCAAGAAAGAAGAAAGGACTAGCTGTTTGGTTTATATCTGGATTGGGAATAATGGAAAGATAAGATGACCTATGACAGTACTAGCGCCAACTCTATCTTTGTTCATTCGCCTTGTTTACCTTCCGTAGAACATGGGAAGATACGATATTCCGTTTACTTGTATATATTTGGATTTAGTCAAAATCTGCGCATTATATGACATCTAAAGATGAAGAGCAGATTTAAACAATAGGACCCTATACCACCTACACACTTAGAGACAATATCAGTTCAAAATCCCGTGGCCAAAACAGCAATTAACGGGCTGCGGAAAATCGGTCGAAAATTTAACGGGATACAGTATTACCATTTTACAAAATATACTTCACGGCTTTTCAGCCTGTCTGCAGTGTTTCGAAAGTGGACTTGCCATTTTTTTTATTGTGATTGACCAATTAAATTTAACCACTTCATTCATATTTCAACAACAGAGGGCTGCCATATAATAATGTCTTTGAAAAAACACACCTGTACTAAATTTATTCGTCGTCTTCTCGCTAAGCGATGATATAAAATGTTTCAATTTTTTTTTGTTTTGGAATCGAAGACTAGGTAACTTTTACAGTTTTTTAAGCAACGGAATTCTGGTACCTGCTGGAATGATCAGCTATTACGCGTCGATAACAAAATACAATTTCTTCCGCTTGTGGCAATACTCTTTGATGCACCCGGTCAAAATATTTAAAATGTTCAGATTTAACCAATCTATATTAAATTTACTGGACTGCTGCAAAAGTAACATATACTTGTGTATATTTTAGGATTTGTGATATGCTGCTATGATTATTCTAATATCTGTAGACAATAGTTTGAACAATTCTGTTTGGTGAGAAATAACTTCACTCATCTTCACTTGCCCATCACAGCAATGTTCTCAAAGATTCATTTTCAAGGGCATTTCATCTCATGTTCTTGATATTTATTGCTTATCTACCTGACGATCTATCTACCTATCTGTCTGTGTATCTATCTATCTATTTAATAATAATAATAATTTATTCTTTCTTTTTGCATTTGCACCATGCGTTGCCCTTTACAGACTGTAACTTGGTGCGGTCTTTCATTGAATCTTATTATCCTATGTTTCCATAGATAGTTATTACTCTATTATAGATTTATTGAGTGTGTATGCCCGCAAGAAAATGAATCTCGGGGTTGTAGATGGTGACATATACATACTTTGATAATAAATTTACTTTGAATTCGCTCCGAACTTTGAATAGCTCATAAACATGACCTGCGTAAAACGCTTTCAAGGAAGCAGCGTAGACAATTAGTTGCAATGCAATATTTTTGTATTTGGTTTCATTAAATGTATCAAGGCAAAAATAACTTTCCATTAGTTAGTCTCTCAGTTTTCCAATTAAGTACTCATTAGCACTTCTTTCTCAGTGACAGATAGCAGCGGAATTTAACAAATTTTACTGGCTCTAGTAGCTGAATTACAGAAATGTAGAGATTCCTAAAAAATGAGGTGTAGGGGGTGGGGTGGGGTGTGTCCATAGTCGTAGGGCTAAAGAGAAAATGGGAGATATTTCCTTATTTTCTCAAAAGCCCAGCACCGCTCATCACTCATAGAAGGAAAATCGTTTGCTATACCACAGGGCCACGTGATTTTCCTAGTTACTTGAATCCATAACGGGACCGGTGATTCAAACAAATCTCAGAGGCGCCATTCGATGCGTTGGATAGACATAAATTATTTTCACCTTGACGACATTAAAATTGAGTTAGGATATCAAACTCAAGATCGAAAGGAAGAGCAATTTAAATGAATGGAAGATCCTCTGTTATAGAATCCGCCATGCCTGTTCTGATGAAGGGTCTCGGCCTGAAAAGTCGGCTCTTTATTTCTCCCCATAGACGCTGCCTGAATTTCTGCCGCATTTGGTATCTGTGACTCTGGATCTGTGACCAGCATCTACAAAATCTTTTATGTTTGTGATTCCAAATTTACTTGGTATTGAATAATTGACCAGCGTTAACGTGCTCAACTCTTTGCAGATTCATAATGAGCCTTTCCGAAAGTGGCCTGTCTCTCCCATATTTTGATGTTCATCTATTACACGCTGTTGTGCTGGCCCAACATTTTGCTAGTTGATGTTTTTTTTTGTGCTGCATTTCTAATCATGGAAGAGGAATATACCGAAGAGTGAATGGTCTGTCAACACGTTTTTGAAGTGGTGTACGCGGGTTCGATCTCAACATTAAGAGAAATTTGGATAGATTCATGGATGGGAGGGGTATAGAGAGATATGACATATGGAGCTATGGAGAGACTGGTGCAGGTTAATAGTTCAGCAGGGACTAGATGGGCCGCAAGGCCTGTACTGTGGTGTTCCATGCCTCTATAAAATGACCTGCATTTGATTCCCTTTCAGCACCAAACACGTAGACAACAGCTGATTTATTTCTACACTTTGCACCCCTCTATTATTTCGAAAGGAAATCGCCATTATTCATCTGAAAATTTAGCCAGTATCTTCTCTTCGCTGCTGGGAGGTATTGGTACAGACATTATGTGATCGGTTTTTCTCTGGAAGGGTCCAGACGATAATTTACTTTTCTAATCATACCGTCTTACCTCGAAGTTCGCCAGTTGGGCTTTAGCACAATTCAATCCACCTAAATAATGTTTTATTGTTTATATTTGGTCCGCGGGCTTCTCATTACGTGCCTTAACATTACTCATTCGGGGAACCCTACCTCGCATCTACTATCTTGCACCATATTAATCCGGGTTAATTAAAAAAAACAAGTGTTACTCTTAATATATATCGTTTTGGATACAAAATTATGCGTTTCCTTAGATATATGGCAGGGCTGCGACATTTTACCGATGTTAAGTAGCAAGTCAGAAAAGCGGAGCAGTCCTCACGCACAGTGATAGCCGCGCACATTGCCACTAGTAAAATTACGTAAACTGACGTGAATTGCTGATCTAAAGTTCGATAGAACATTCGCTCTCACTAGTTTTAATTATAATGACGATTTTTTAATTTCAAAGCGTAAACTCGTTTCAATCACCGGGAGTATTTAGTAACAAGCGAATGCTAATAGTTTCCTGGTAATTCTTAATTGAAATATTTCATCGTTCAAGTATCGGCTCCCCCATCGACAATTGGGTTTAAAATCGATTTGTCACCTGATAGTACCGTAGCCTGTAATGACGATTGGGTGAATCGTGAAGTGTGTTGCAAACGCGTTCTCAATATTCAAAAATCATATTAAAATGCGCGTTACAATTGAACCTTCGTCTGCCTCCTATCGAATAAGCAATGCATGAAGAATCATATTTATTTTAATAATTTAAGTTGAAGGAATGAAAACATTCTTCATTACAAAATATGTCAAAAAATCTAAGTTGGTATTGTATGTAAGATGCGCTAATGAAAAGCCTGCGGACAAGGAAAGGCAATAAAGAATATTCCGTGTATAAATAGGTGGACTGAATTATGCTGAAGCCCAACTGTAAAAGATTGTGGGAATGCGACTGTGTTGATGCATTTTCCTTCCCTGTAGCCTGTAAAACTGCGAGAGAGCTCTCGGATGGGGAGACAGTACGGCGTCCAACATTCATTCCTGTGCGCCATGCTGTAACACTGCTATCAGAGGGGAACACACACAGCTTGTTCTGTTTAGTTCAGCCACCTCATCACTCTTCTGCTGACCGCCGCTGCACAACAATCTCTACACTCGCTGGAAGCCGCGCAGCCGTCCGCCGCTGCAGGATAGAGCTAGTCAATCAGCTCAGTGCAAATTCTCGGCCTTCCTCTTTTGCGCAAAAAAACCCCCAACCATCTTCTAAACCCGAGAAAATACTTTCAATCGCCCACCAGAATGAAACCGACGCCAACTTCACACCACTCGGCAAAAAACATCGCAATCCCACTTGCGAAATCATGCAATAATTTCACACAATCTTTTAGCATTGAAAGAATTAACCATATTTTTTCATTTATAGAGAAAAAAAGTTTAATACCAGGAACTATATTAGAAGCCAAGTTATTCAGGAAAAGAATCACGAGAAATTAATTATTTAAAAGCTTGAAAGTACAAACCGCAGGGGTATTCCACACAGCTATTTTAACGATGCTACATCAATGCTCTAGATGCGTTATCTCTGTGACAAGCCACCCAACCACAAACTATTCATTAAATGAACACACAAAATAGACTTTCATGCAAGTCAAGTGCACTGTCGAGGCATTTAGAGTCAACTGATTGATTGCAGAACATACAAACTATGATTGTAAACACAACATACAATATGTATGTATAATATATGTACGATAGGTACAATTCATGCAAATATTAATATATAGTTCCAGCGCGTGCACTCAATCGGTCTTAACAACGCAGTCTGGGCTACTTTCTGAGCTCATCTTTCGCTGAGTTCAGTTTTTCTAAACTGAAATGATGACCCGAATTTTACCTGTAAAATGTAAAATTCTGTGATATTTATAATGTTACAGGCCATAAATATGTTGGAAAAGTCTGTTCTATTTTCATTCGCACCCAGGAGAGACAAGGCTTCGTTATACCGCCGTCCCTCGGTTCAAAACGTTTATTTAGCCACTATGGTGATTATTTGACTAATTGTTTATTTCAATTTGCACTTTGTCCGTTGTGCAGTTTAGGCAATGAATCCAGGGAGTAAATTATCACTTACTTTTAAAGTTCAAAGAAGGATCTCCGGCAAGTTAGTGGAAGGTGTCAGGCCCCTGACGCCGAGATGGTTTAGCTAAACCGATAGACTTTTACAAATGATTCGACTCCAATCGCAGACAAATTAACAGGACAGACTATTAATTAATAAGCTCTTCTTATGCAACAAACTGCGATACAAAAAGAATTTCCCTCGCAGGACTGTACGTAAGGAATTTTCAAAACTGATAACGAAATCAAAAGCATGTCTCTGCTGTTGGATAATGATAACCGCATTGCAAACCACTTAAGTGTCAGAATTAAACACCCACATTGCCAGAGATATGGTGGCGCTCGAATATTGATATTTCTCGAAGTGTAACGGTAGTATCGATCGGATTGTGTGTGGGATATGCCAGAGGGAAATGTAGATAGCGGCAATGATACTTTAATAAGCTAGCGGTGCTGCGAAAGGGAAGCGCGGAGACGGAAAGATCTCGCAGAATGAAATAGAGAATGTTTGGTATGTTTGTAATAAAATTTGGGGGATACGTGCATTCTGAAACTATGTCTGCATTGCATTTATGTCATTGTCGTGCTTGCTCGTCAGCTGTTCTATGCCCACGTCTGCACTTTATTAAGTCAAAAGGGTGACAGCTCTTTTTTTTCTGTCTCAAAGGGATCCTTCATTGCCTCCAATCACTGCCTAATCTGGTTCTGCACAAACCGTTCACCTGGGTAAAATAAACCGAAAACGTGGTTATGTCTTCTGGTGGAAGCACGGGAACTGTACTTACTTAATTATGCGCTTTGATTTTAATCTTTGAATTTATAGTCTCTTATGCAGCGGATACCGTTGGAAACATGGACGCTACTGCCGGGTTGGCGAAGATTAATGAAAGAGATTTGAACTGCGCACCTGACTTTGGAACACCAGTTTTTTTTAAAAAAGGGCAATGTTTCTCCCCTCACTGCGGGAAGCTAGACGCCCCTACAAGACAATGCAGGCAAAATAGTGTTGAGGCTGTTGCCCGCCTAACCTTGCATACCATGCCTGCAAGTTTCGTCGTTTCAAACAGTTCGCTCCTAAATTAACTGAAATAGTCACAAGACAGGTGCAGTGATTGTTTATCAGCCTTGTCTCGTTGATTTTCCTGTATGCACGCTTTTAATTTTAAAATGTCTACGAGTTTAAAGTCGGTGTCAAATTCCTTTCCTTGAAAGTTAGACGGTCGTGCTTTTAGTTAGAGGCTTTAACGGCGGAGTTCAAAGGCTTTGCTGTCCCCTCTACACTCAATCATTTTCACATTCTATTCCCCCAGTTATCTCCCTGTATCTGGCACCCTGTCTCTGATTGCTTCAGTCCTCCCGTCTCTACCTATCTGTGAGACTGGAGATATAAACGAGACGCGCAGAGCGCTCCAGTCTTTCTGCGGACCAGTTTTGCTGGGGTCATGTTGCATGTTAGGATCGACGCCGCTGTGGAGGCGCTGCAGAGCCCGTGTTTAAGTCAGCTCTGTGTGAATCCAATCAGGATCTCCAGTTTTCCAGTGAATTGTGCTCAAGGCGCTGCCTCCTCTCAAATAGCTCAGCAGAGAGCAGAGACACGCACTCTACCGCCCAGAACCTAGACATACTGGTCTTAAGACACACTGGACTTCTACAAACACCTGAGTGATGGCAAAACACCATTAGGTCGGCATCTTACTTTCCACACTCTTTTCAGATGTTCGACGGCCTCGTTCAAGTGTAGCATGCCTGCTGTGATAGTACTGGATGATTTTGTGGTTATTTATCGTGCCTTTAGCTCTTATCTATTATATTTCTTATCTCGGAATTATCTTACTCTAGTCTGGCGTAACTAAGGCATATTACTTACTGTTCGTTTTGGGCCTATCTCTATCGATGTGTGGTTTCTGTAATTTCTGGCCAACTTATCTTTTGATACCTCAGCGTTCTCGCTACTTTGGAAATCTAATTGCTTTCCAGTTTGCAAGTTGTCGATATGTCTTGGCCAGTTCTGTAGGGGCATGTGGTTATTACCCGGGATTCTAAGTGCAAGACATTTGTATCTGGATGTAGTCAGCGCGTTAATGTCATTTTATATATTGAGATCTTCAAATGGCGCAGCGTTGGGGGGGAAGTCTTTGCACGCCAGAGCCGAGGCTGCAGCATGTGTCGTCACACGCTTGCCTTGCGATCTCGTTTCGGGGGGAATGCTAAAGGTCTTCCAAACCCGACATTTAAAGACAAGAGTTTGCGATGGCTCGGATTGGTATCGTATAGAAACCTGTACCGGTAAACCAGGTTAGTAAACGGCCAAGTATGTAGACTCTCCATTGACTGACCCCCCCCCCCCCCACCCCTTACTCATTTACGCACTCTCCGTTAGATTTGCAGGATGGTGAACTTTTCACTGTTGATTTTTAAAGTCTCCTAACTTCCCTTAGAAGAGATGGGGGGGGGGGGGTGAGTTGATAGTCGGTTTTCAGGAATTTTATGGAGGCGGGTGGTTTTTGTGACTGCGCAGCAGTTTTATTCTTACTTTGACCAGTAGCGAATGCTCACCCGGGGCAGTTTAAAAGACCGCGAGTAACTATTTCATGGTCAAAATATGAACGAAAAATTTTAGAGAAATTGATTTTCATTGAAAAGAGCATGAACTTTAAAGTGATATACTTGTAGGATCGTCCCACCGAACACGCGTGGAACAATCTGCCAAAAGAGATGAACCCCAGGGGAGATGGACTCCAGCAAATACACTTGAAAGATCAGTCGTAAATGATTCTTCGACCGTTTAACTATTTTATCAAATTGCTTTGTACTTTAAAAGAACACCCAGAATTGTTCAGGGGGTTTGTTTTGAAAGAGGTATTTAAGAGGTGATACAATTGTTCCGTTTGTCTAGTGGACGACAGAACGATAAAAGGAGATTCGAGCTTTAATTAACAACGAACTCGAGAACTGGCTTTTTTAGTGTCTCTCTCGCTCTCTCACTCTCTCTCTGTCTCTGTCTCTCTGTCTCTCTCTGTCTCTCTCTCTCTCTCTCTCTGTCTCTGTCTCTGTCTCTCTCTCTCTCTCTCTCTCTCTCTCTCTCTCTCTCTCTCTCTCTCTCTCTCTCTCTGTCTCTCTGTCTCTGTCTCTCTCTCTCTGTCTCTCTCTCTCTCTCTCTCTCTCTCTCTCTCTGTCATTGATTTTTACACTTACAGACTATTTGTTTTGGACCATCCTCCAGGACTACACTTTGGCGTTTGGACTTCTCGGAACCTGGATGGACCCGAATGAACCTGACTGGTCAAACGTGGCAAAGCACTTCGCCCCAAACGGTTTCAGCTCACCGCCTGACCAGGGTTACTTAAAGTTTGCTGGCCGCCACCACAGCGGAGGAGAGGGCAGCTCAGGGTCGGAAGAAAGCCTGAGATTGGCGGAATCCTCGGTTCCCACTCTGGACACGAACAGAAGCCATCTCCTGCAGCGGAGGCCGGTAGACGCCTGTCTTCCCTTTGGACACACTACACAAGAACACGCCACCTTCATGACGGATCTGGATCAGACAGGCAAACTGTTTCTGCCCAGAGGGATTAAAAGGGAATATGTGACACATCCATCGATTGATATGTACCAAAGTTTGCCTGTGGCATCCGTGCAGGGTCCGAGTACCTACCCCCACGATGTTCCTAACAACTTCATGCACTCCAGTACAAGTTCACCCGTCTATGTTCCCACTACCAGGGTCAGCTCCATGATCCAGACCATTCCCTATCTCCAAGGTGGCGGATCGAGCCAGCAGAGCCACCCCGTTACTAACCACTCGGTCTGGACACAACCTGCCTCGGAAAGCTCAACCTACAGCTCTAGCAGACCTCACGAAATGGTTTCCAGCAGATTCTCCTTCTCCCCCAGCCCGCCCATTTCAAACGGAGCTTCTCGAGATTCTGGCTACCATAACAGTCTGAATGGCAGAGATCAGTACACTGGCGCTTTGGCCAGGCCTCTTAATGGATCTTATCCCAGCCCTTACACTTCTTACGTTGGGCCGCAGTTGGCTTCGGCATGGACTGCAGCAAGTTCCTTTGAAAGCCCGATGCTGCAAAGCTTGCAAAGCAGACCTACAACCATACCAGTGCGGGGACCCAATGGAGGTAAGTCACCCCCCCCCCACCCCGTGCACCAGACATTTGTGTTATGACCGACAATCGTTAGCTTCTTATCCCTTATTCTCCCTCTGAAATAGTTGTTTCCGATCTACGTGGTGGGACTGTTCCATCATTAAATTGGGAACATCTTAAACTGCAAAAAAAAAATGCTGTGAGCGTTGTAGTTTAGATGTACTGTTGCTGTGTGTGATATTGAACATTTTAAATTGCAGAATCGCAGCCTCGCATTACATTCTTGGATATGTCAGGAGTGTTTATCATAAAGGAACTTCTGGCTTCTGTTTAATAGTAGCGAACGAAATTCTGCACGGGTATTTTCGTTTTGTTACTAAAACAGGGACAGGAGAGGATGAGAGCGGGTGACTGTAGATGAGTCATGGCGCATCCAAATATGGCATAGTGTACAAAGCATCGTCAATTTCACCAAAAATTATGCTTATCAAAATAATACGACCAAAATTCGTGTGTGGCATTTTGAGATCAGTTTATTTATATACATTCGATCAGTGAGAATATTTAAAACATACTATAAACAGCACAATTACTGCATGTGACAAACTTTGCTAATATCGGAGCACATTCAAAAAGTGTTTGACTAAATATCGTTGTTAGAGCTGCGAGTACACCAAAATCGGAGGTCGTGAGATGAAAAGAAAACATCAGGTTATATTTCCTGGACACATCCAAGAATTTTGAAATATCCATTCTAAAACAACTCCTGCAGCAATCGTGTCAGCAGTCGATTAGACTGGCAACTTTAAGTGTCAAACAATTCGTGTTGCCTAATAAACGGGAACGACAACCGCCACATAATTGTGTGAACTGCACAATTATTTCCTTTTCGATAAATTCACACTGACATATTCTGTTTCACAGCTCTCATTCTACGATAGTTTACAGCCACTGAGGCCTATTTTGGTAAATAGATTATACTGTAATAATAATCACAAGAACTTCATGTCTGTTACTCAGCGCGGAACAATATTCGCTCATTCCGCATTACTTGTACACCTCAGTCAGAATTTCAAGATTCTTTATCTCATTAAATCTTACTGTTTAGCAGGAGGCCGGTAGGCCCATTAACTCTATTCCGGGTCCCACCTGCCACAGTCCCTTTCTCCCACTTATTCTCTCTCAGATATTCATGCCAATCCTTGATCTTAATCATTAGTGTATCGTATTCTGGAAAATGACAGTAAATTAGAATGCGATTTATTGTTATTACATTACTGTCTATATTTTGGGAATATGAATGTTTTCTCCACGTAGAGAACCAGTAAACGCACGCATAAATGTGTTAGAGGATCTAAATGCAATGATTGCTGACACACAGGAGCCCATACGACACACACACACACACACACACACACACACACACACAGACACAGACACACACACACACACACACACACACACACACACACACTACTCCTCTTTTCTAGTCCAATTTAAATAGCAAGCTAATCCGAAAATGTTACTGAATTAGTAGTAATAATATAATAAGGACTTAAAAAATTCTAAACACGCCTAACTTTTCAGACAAATCTGGCAAGATCGAACTATAAAGAGAAATTGTGAAATGAACTCTCACGGGGAGTAATTACGTTATTAACGTGTAACATCGGTGATATCGAACGCATTACAGTTTATCGTAAACTCAGCTAGTATTACTCTCCTATTTATGAACAAAATAACAAATACTCGAATGAAAAGAATAAAGATTCGCCACCTTTGCCTAATAACTAACAGCCGAAAATAAACTGAGAACCTTGAACTAGACTAGGTTTGGAAAAACAGAATGCTGGATGAACTCGGCAGGCCAGGCAGCATCTGTGGAAAAGAGTGAACGGTCGATGTTTCGGTCAGAGACGCTTTACATCTCCTCTGACTTCCTTTCCAGTCCTGATGGAGTTTCTTGGCCCGAAACGTCGACTGTCTGCTCTTTTTCAGAGACGTTGCCCGGCCAGGCATGTGTGTGTTGCTTTGCACTTCCAGCATTTGCAGATTTCCTTCTGTTAGATTTTAGAAAACAGCCCTCTTTCCCTTGCATTCATGCTATTGACCGGCAGTTAATTTATTTGAATTGATAATTTTGTGATATCCGTTAAAGAGTGTGCTTTCACTACCCTCCCCCAGAACAAGTCACAAAAAGTATAAACTTCCTTTCTCTGGCCCATACACTGGCCAGCCCTGAAACCCAACAGTAGTGGTGACCATGTCCTGGTCTCACCTCTGCGTTCGCCTCTGCGAACGCATTTATTTTAATCAGAGGCTTGGTCCGTCTGTTCACGGTTAATTTACACGAAGGGACATGCAGGAAATCGGAAATTCCCCAAACCAAATGGATTTGCGAATACATATCGGCATTTGAAGTCGTTCTTTGGAAAATGCGCGTTTCATTAGTTAAAACATTTTCTATGTACACCCTAGTCTCACATTTAGGTATAATTTGAATTAAAGTTATTATAGTTAATGTTCTGCATTTAACATGCTGTGCATTTTAAAATTTAAGTTTTATCTAACCAATGTCAAAAAAATGCTCTACATTCTTCCCGAAAGTCAAATCGCCCAAACAACATAAACAATTCTTTAAATAAATCGGTAAAACGAAATTATCATAATCCTGGCAAACTGTCAATTTGCATATTCATGATATTGTAATACCGACCTCCCAGACCATAGGAAGAGCACGTTTGCGCGCATGGGTTGTGCAAAAGGTTATGAGCAATCTTTACCGTAGGCGCTTGACACCGTTTACTCGTTCGGACCAGTAAAGATTTTAAAATAGCCTTGCTGCAGAGGTCAAACCGCAAATCCGAAAATCAAGTTTAATTTCTTCCATATGCTCCTTACGGTGACGTTAGTCTTTCTTATCTTGTTTGACGAACTTTTAAGGGATAAAATGATTTCAAGAACATGATGTCATTGCAGTTTGTGTTAAAGACAAACACTTAACACAATCGTACGAAATATAAACTTCGAAGTAATTAATTAAATACGTAAGTTGTCTTTAAGTATCTATCACATCGATGTCCCAGATAAATTCCATAGCGATATGCCGCAGTTCGACTCCCAAGTGTTCAGGTTTGTCCCGAGTTGGAAGTGTTAGAATCAGTACTTTGGGGTTCTGCCACAAGCAGAATAGAAGTTACTGTTTATTCCATTATCTGATTATATTGATAGAGGGTTAACTGACGTGGACAAAGTCGAAGGGATCATAGGTAGCAACTCAATTGGGGTCGCAAACCGGGAGTCTCAGGATCACATTCGGATTCTCGGATCAGAATCTAAATCCCACTCTTTATTCAATATACTTCACAATCTAAAATCTGTCACAGCTAATTCCTAAAATCAAACATAAATTAAAGGAACACTGCATTTAAAAAAAATAAAGCCGAGATTCGCAAATCTGCAGTTGCAGGTTAGACCAGGTAAATCAAAACAAACAAAAAATTACACCTCTGTGGTGAGTTTTAAGTCTTTAGATGAAGTTAGCTGGTGGTTTTTTTTAAACAATATTTCACATTGGATGCTTGCACGTTTTATAGTGAATGGAATCTTTCAGTATGAAGTGTTTTTTTATAAGATCACTTTTAGGCACCACGCAGATGGATCAATTTTATTGAATCTCCACTGTCGCTGAAACAATTTTTTGATCAGCTGATGAAAAATAGGAAATGAATTTTAGGAAATAGGATTCAGTTAAATTCACACACACAGTGCTGGAGGAACTCAGCAACCCGGGCAACTTCTGTGGAAAGGAGTAAACAGTCGACCTTTCGGGCCGCCATCCTTCCCCATGAATCCCGATGAAGGGTCTCGGCCTGAACCATCGACTGTGCTCGTCAATAGATGCTGCCGGGCCTGCTGAGTTCCTCCAGCATTTTGTGTGTGTCGCTTGGGTTTCCAGCATCTGCAGATTTTCTATTGTTTGTGTTGAAATAAATTCAGTCCTAATAATCAATACCATCAGTCCGAACCTTATGAAACATAACCATATTTCGCCCCGGACTGACAAAACCCCATAGAAAATGGGCACATGAAGTTTCGCTGCTTTTTTGAGTAATGCATTCGGGCGAAGTTGAGGTTGCAGACAATCAAATGTCTCCCCGCATGTTGCCCTTGGAATGTGAATTTTTGTCGCTAAAAACAGAAATGGTCTGCAAAGTCCAGACGCGCACTCCAAAGAAAACTCAGTACCGACAAGGGCTCCACTTCCTCGGACCAAAACAATATTGCATGGATTTTCAGGACTGTGCGTATACTGAGGAATTGTAGAAACAATAATTTCAGCGATGGAATAGAAAGTGATATTCTAGTGCACCGAACCAGGCTTTCGGAAGAAGCCTGTCGTTTTGCCTGGGTCTCTCATTTCCCCCCATGTTTCACACGTTTACAATTTCTGCCTCTCATTTAGCACACTGTCGCTTTTAAATATAACCATCCCCACCGTTTCGTTACATACAGCCGAGACGGCGATAATCGCCTTTCAGTGCAAGACCACACCATTTGGCAATGGATCCAGACTACTTGCTCCCTTTGGAGCCACCATTGTTACATCTCTTCAGTTAGATATTAAAGCGCATTGTAAATGTAGAAACAATTGTGCTGAACCAATTAACGTTTAAACTACCCGCAAAGTAAACTGTTAGACTGTGGAAACACCTCAGCTTGTTTGAAGACAGCGTTTATACAGCAACTGCTGAGAATATGTTTATGAAGGATTAATTCTCTCCTTTCGCTGCTTTGATGTTTGTTGTTGGAGCGATCAATCTGGGAGACATTGTCTCGAGTAATTCTTTGTAGTGTAGGCTTGCAGGTTACATATAAATCCTTCCAACATTTTTGCAGCAGCCCTCTACCAGGACGTTACACCTCCCCATGCCCCCTTCAGTCATTTTCGTGGAAGATTTCAAGAGTTGTGCAATCGAAACATAACATGTTGAAATTACACGCGCTATTATAATCGTATTACATCTGTAGCAAGAAGAGTTTATTTTCTGAAATAAGATTATTTTGTTTATAAATCCCACGAGGATTCCCTATTCATTTATCATCATTATTAACTCGGACAATTATAGGAAGGTCCGGCCGTCTTATTTGGCGTTATAAAGGAATTGATTTATAGCCCGAGGCTGTAGGTCGAACGCTTTTATATGGTGGGAGAAAAGTGCGCTGAGCGCGTGTTGCTTTACTCGGAAAGTCCCCGATAAAAGTGGCCCAGGGTTGGAAAATAGGAGGGTGGTGAATATTCGGGCAGGATGAGGGTTAATTAATTTCCAGCAGAGGGCTTTGTTTTAATCAACCGCCGTGTAAGGCGTTGACGATCTGAAGTATTGTAGTTCGGTTACATTTACGTACCAAAATGTAGCAATGAAGGACAGGCCCGCTGTATTTGGGACAGGACAGAAGGTGGTTAATTGTCCAGATGTTTACCACGTCAGAATCATATTTACACTATATATACAAAGATGAAAAGACTAGAAAGATTGCCAGATTTGTAGTCAAGAAAGGTTTGTGCTTTGACAACGTATTAACATTTTAGAAACCGTTTACTGTATACCAAGTGAGTATTCTCAATCTGAAGAAGGCGGATATGCTGAAAGTTTCTACTTTAATATCTATGGGTTCTGGTTCTTTGTTTCTGATGTTTTCATGCCGATGACATCAAAACAAATTACTGGAAATACTTAAGAGGATCAGGCAACTTACTTTGGAAGAGGGGAAAAATCATTTTCCCAATGCCCGCCCTTCATGTTACATTGTATTTTTAGTACTGTAATCAATACAGAACAGAATAAAATAAAAACCTGCAGATGCTGGAAAGCTAAAATAAAAGTAGGGAACGCTGGAAACACTTCACAAGTCTGTAGAGAAAGAAACAAAGTTAATATTTCGGTCGGAAGAGCTTTCATCTGAAAGTTAACCCACAGACGCGGCCTGACAGGAATATTTCCAGCACTTTCTCTGTACTTTACAGTATACACGCAAATCCACTTCTTCATTGGTTATTTTTTCACTGTTACATTTTTCGTTTGACCTAAATTTTAGAATTATATTTTCTCCAATTTATACATCACAGTGCAGGATTCACACAGAAGGGTTAATATTGAATTAAACAACGAAGCTCTGCCAATCTGAATCTTCCTACAAACTGAAAGTTTTGTATTTAACGAAATACACATAACTTTGTGTCATGGTATGTTATATTACAGTCGATTCACTACCCACACCCTGCTTCCAGTGACTGTATTGATTAGCCAAAATAAAGATTTTGTTCAGCTTAGAACCGCTGATCTTCACCACAATCGATAGGGTAGGGGAAAAAAAACAATAGATACGACTATCTATTAAAATAACAATAACTGGCTGGACTTTAGAAGAATAATCTCAATGATATCTATGGAATATTGAAATATGGATAGAGAGACAGTTATTCCCATATCGGGGACTAGAAGACACAGCATCAGAATTGAAGAACATCTCTTCAGAACAGAGATGAGAAGGGATTACTTTAGCCGGCCAGTGGTGAATCTGGAATTCATTGCCCCAGACAGCCAAGTCATTGGATATATTTAAAGCAGAGGTTGTTAATGGGCTGATTTGTCCTTTATCTTATGGCCCAAGTCAACCCTCCTGTTTAAAATGTTTTGGATGAATGGAAGGCAGGCCAACAAGAGCAGACGCACCATTTATCCAGGCGGCATTATTTGGTTGCAGCATTCTGTATTTGGAAGGTGCTCAGTACAATGGGCAGCAGGTTTATTATCGAGATGATAAGTGCACAGGCTGGCAATTTAGCCAATCAGTAAATCAGATATTCTTAGGTGTTTAGACTTGGAAGTACGTGCGTATAACTCCTGTTAGCCGCTGGTCACGATTTGTGAAAAAAATAACTTCTCCAGTGAGCATGGATACTCATCAGGGAAATAATACAGAACGATCTATGTAATAAGCCACCCGATATCCATTTAACAAACACAAAATGCTGGAGGAACTCACGACGTTTCCGGCCGAAACCCTTCGGCAGGACCATTTACCCATTTAATCCAGTCCAACAGTAAAAAAAATACCCATTTAATTTCGGGACTAGTCACCTCTTCTTAAAAACTAGAGTGAGAAAATTCAGACCAAGGTTTATTTTTTAAAATGCCAACGAACCCAACTTTCACCCTAAACCAGGCCTTTGTTTTCAGTAAGTACTTTGTCACAGCAAATCAGCTCCCGATTGTAATGGCCGAACCATTTCCTTTAAAACTGGTTTTCACCCGAGGTTCTCGGAAAGGACCGGCGTACAGCGGAACAATTGCACTAAAACAGAAATAAAATTTGAAACTCAAGGAGTTGGACATTAAAATCCTAATTCAATTTTTCTACAAACGGTGAACAAGTACGACAAGACATTCCTATTGGAAATTTTCAATGTTACTATTAGAACATAAAATGTAAGCAATATTGGAGCACATGATTTAAAAATAATATTTTCAAAGAATTTAAAACTCACGAGTTAGTAAATACTGAAGTAGGCAAGAGGGACAGGCTTACTTTTCAAAGGCATTCCAAGACCTACCAAAGTGCTTTACAGACAATGATAAATTTTTAGATGGTAGTCATTATAATGACAGAATATTGATTCGTTGTAATTATTTCACGTAGCTTTGGTAGAAGATGATTAAGTGCATTATTTCAATAACTTTCTTTATGTTGGTGGACGGCAGAGCTGCTGGAGGAGCTGTCCGAAGCCCGCGAATGTGTCAATTGTGGCTCCATGTCCACTCCCCTGTGGCGACGCGACGGCACCGGCCATTACTTGTGCAACGCCTGCGGTCTGTACCATAAGATGAACGGGCTCAGCCGACCTCTTATCAAACCTCAGAAGAGAATGGTAAGCGGCTTATGTAACCCCGCCAGTCCAATCCAGATGCAGCAGGTACTACCTTTAATATAAATGATAACTAGAGTCTGCAAGGTAGCAATACTTCTTAGAATACAATGCAAAGTTTGAGCTTCTGTTAATTGGGAAAAAAAGAATCGCATTTTTAATCCAGTCCAGTAAAATTGTGTATTTCAGTCCTTTAATTAACTAATTAGTCTTCGGTACTCTAAAACCAGTACTTGAAACCATTTAGAGTCCAGTGTATCAGTAGATACACACAGCAACTGTATATGTATTTTAGAAGATGATGTTGTGATTGTAAAGGATCCACTATGATGATGACATTATTCACCCACAATGACCAGCCACTCTAAATATTTATTTATCAGTTAGGGTTTGCCCCAATGCAAAATAATACTGATTAATGTTGGGAAACATTTCAGCATTATTCACTCCTATAACATGCCAATCTAGTTTTTATTGGTGATTACTAAAATTTAAGTTTGTCCCAACGTACATTTGAAGGACCATCATATTGAGAATAGTTTAACTTAGCGAAGCCAATGACGTTGGGAATAAATCGAAAATGAAAACAGCATCTAAGTGGAAATGCACAGCACTCCGTCGTTATGGCCGAACCTTCCCTATTAGGCAAGACAGGCTTGAAACCAACTCCCCCAGATTTCTTCTAGTTCTCGTTTCATATGAAGTGAGTCCAGTAAAATTGTGCATTTTAATCCTTTAATCGACCATGGTAACCAGCCTTCTGTATTCTGTACTTGAAACGGAATTACTTTATTTTTAAACCATAAGCAGATAACTATAGGAAAAGAGATGTCATTTTCACCGTCAGGCCATGAAAGGGTTTATGTTCAGAACTTTTTTCCCCTTGCTGTGTGTGGAATCAAGAGTCTGGCGTTATGTGACAAAAATTTGTTGACATTCCCGTGCTAGTACTGTATAAAACAAGAGTGGAGTTAAACAGAGTCCAGCGGCAAAAGTTATTCCAAACGAGAAGATTTCTTCCTCCCAAATCTGACATCACATTTATTGCATCTATTTACCGGCTTGATTAATAATAGTGTTAAACTCGATAAAGAGCTTTGATTAGTTTCTTCAATTACTACGCTGTTTCGCAATTGGCTGTTTTCTTTTTAAGAAGGGAATCACATCAACTGCTGTGTTAAAAAGAGACTTTAAAAGGTTTTTTTTGTGGGAAAACACTGAACGCCCCCAGCCACTTAATTTAATGAGGCAAATGGTTACCGTGAGGTGAGATAAAGCGGCAGGGAATATTCCTTAGCTTGCATTACTGAGCTACAACAGCCCCCGCTAAAACAAGGAGATAAAGGCAATCACGGTAGTGATTGCAGCTCTTTTTTCGGTCTACAATTAGGATTAGCTGTTGTAGTAAGAATCCAGGTTATTTTTTGCTCCCTAGTACTGCAAAAACAAGTCGGAATTTTTAGATTTATTGTAAGATAACTGACGGTCGGATCAAAAGAACAAGTTGATAATTTAAAAAAAGTTAGCAGCAATTTAAAATGTTGAAACTTTACCTACAATTAAACGTATACCCACCCCGTTCTTCACAACTAAACTTTGAACTTCCACGCCAGGCTCTTGCTAATATGGTTTTTCCAGGTAATGATGGACCTGCAATGACGCAATTAGAGAGAAGTGAAGGCTGTGACTTGAACTCAGATGTATTTAATAATTTACCACAATCTTCAGTCAGCAGGCAAACATAAAGGAACATAGGCTCTATTTGCAAGCTGTAAAATGTACAAATTAATCTGCCTTCCTAGTTGTTGAAGGATGTGTTTATGGGTTCATTTGTGCACTATTCGTTGTAAATGTTCCCCCGGGGATCAATTGGCTGTACATTTGCATCTGGGTCACAGATTAGCAGTTAAATTTCCCCCACGGAGAGAAAAGGGTCCTGGGAGACTGTCTGCTGGAGTGCAGCACTGTTGGGGACACTGTAGTAGGAGCTCTGATTTATTTTCCATGGTGGTTTGAAAGAAAGAAAAACTTTCGGCACTAAGTTTGAAGAACAACTGAGATTTCCTAGTGTTTTGACTGAAGATATATACCTCAATGAACAGCGCTGAATCATATCATCTGCTGTGTTCAGATTGATTGACAATACAGCAGTGGATTGCATGTGAAAAGTACTGCATTGGTAGTAAGTCACTTTGGCATGTCATATGCTTTATAAATGCAGGAAGAGTGAGATTAAAAAAAAATCAAAATCCCAAAGAGTCATGGCAAGGTAGCATAGCAGTTAGTTTACGGCTTTACAGCGCCAGCGAACTGGGTTCAGTCCTGCTGCCGTCTGTAAGGAGTCTGTACTTTCTCCCTGTGTGACCACATGGGTTTCTTCCAGGTGCTCTGGTTCTCTCCCACAGATGTATGTGTTAGTAAGGCTTAGTAAGTTATGCATGTGATTCTGGTGCCAATATAGTACACTATGTGGCACTGGAAAGCAAAGTGGCACTTGCAGGCTCTCCACACATTATAGCACTGTATTAGTCGTTGACACAAATAATGCATTTTACTGTATGTTTCCATATTTTGATGTTCATGTGACAAACTAAAGCTAATCTCTAAATTATAACTAAGAAGGTCAATAAGAAGATAATTTGTATAGTGCTCGGTTAAAAGGAATAAATTGATTATATCATTGAGTTTATGATGGTTAATGTGTGAGGAGATGCACCTTCCTATGCTTTCCACCCCCTGCAAATGTTGCTTGGTACAGGGAAAGCTTTGTTCTATGTTCTCTGCACCCTCTACTTTGACGTTACATGTTTTTTCACTGTCTCCCAATTTCAAGAAGATGTGTGTGCATCACCACCTTTCCAAGGCCATTTAGTGATATCCAATAAATGTTGAAGTTTGTCAGTAATGCCTGCGTCCCACAAAACACTGATTAATCTCTTCCATAGCACATTTTATGCTTTTCATTAATGCAGCCTACAATCCTAAAGGAATTCCACGGACTGCCTGGGTTAATAGTAGGGATCCATGGCATAAAAAGGTTGGGAACCCTTGTCTTAGAGCAATGTCTAGGAACACTACATTAGGCTGTGGTTCTGCAGAATCCCAGAATACCTGTCTCAGGTCAGTTCCCGCAGAGGTTGGAGGCCAGCCAAACATACTTGCTTGGCATTGAGGCCATGAATTAAAGTGAGAGGAGCAGTAAAGGTACTGGGTTCATAAGCTCACATTCAGTGACCTGCTTTTGAAAAGACTTGTAAGTAGCACTCCAGGAAAAAATGAACAATCACAGGGCAGGAGTTCTCTTGCCAGCCACTTTATGTTCGACTGCTTTGAGCCATCTGCCAGAGCTAATTTTATGCCCCTTTGCTAACTGACCTTGTCATATTATTTTTGCAGTTCCAAACATTCTAATATCAGGGAATACCAGGGGATTTATTATGTTCTTAAACACAATGAAAAAGCTCAATAAAATGCTTTTGATAGGTTTATGGATTTTGGCCCAGAACCCACTGGATTTGGATATTTTAACTCTTTCCGATGATTATATGATTTTTGCACTGTAAAATCCAGTGTAATTGCAACAAAGGGACATCTGGGAACTTGGGTTCATCAAGCTGTGTGATAGATAGATGACAATGACAATTTAAGGATAGAGAAAGAAACAAATGTAAGAACAGCAGAATGATGTTGGGAGAAATGATAAATCGCGATGGAATGGTGGAGTGGAGTTGAAAATCTGACAGGCCTGATTCTTCTCCTATGTCTTATGGTCTTATGATTTGGGAGGAATATTGTTTCATTGTTTCGTTCCTTGGACCTCAAGTTGAGTATTATGTTAAGCAGGAAGTAGTGATTGGGAGTAAAGGGGGCCTTTTCTGGTTGGTTGCCGGTGATTAGTGGTGTTCCACAGGGATCAGTATTGAGACCATTACTTTTCACATTGTTAATAATTTAGATAGTGGAATTGATGGCTTTGTGGCAAAGTCTGCGGGTGATACAAAGATAGGTGGAGGGGTAGGTAGTGCTGAGGAAGCAGTGCGATTGCAGCAGGACTTAGACAAATTGGAAGAATGGGCAAAACAGTGGCAGATGGAATATAGTGTGGGGAAATGTATGATAATACATTTCAGTAAAAGAAACAAAAGTACGGACTGTTATATAAATGGGGAGAATGTTCAAACAACAGAGGTGCAGAGGAACTTAGGAGTCCTCGTACAAGACCCCCAGAAGATTAATTTACAGGTTGAGTCTGTGGTAAAGAAGGCAAATGCAATGTTGGCATTTATGTCAAGGGGAATAAAGTATAAAAGCAAAGAGATAATGGTGAGGCTTTATAAAGACACTAGTCAGGCCACATGGGAATATTGTCAACAGTTTTGGGCCCCATATCTTGGAAAGGATGTGTTGTCATTGGAGAGAGTCCAGAAGAGATTTATGAGGATGATTCCAGAATGAAGGGGTTAACATATGAGGAGAGTTTGACAGCTTTGGGCTTGTACTCACTGGAATTTAGAAGAATGTGTGAGAATCTCATTGAAAACTACCAAATGTGGAAAGGATTAGATAGGGTGGATGTGGAGAGGATGCTTTCTCTGGTTGGGGTATCCAGAACTAGAGGGCACAGCCTCAAAGTTGAGGGGCAACCTTTTAGAACTGAAGTAAGAACAGAGGTAAGGAGGAATTTTTTTTAGCTAGGGAGTAGTAAATCCGTGGAATGCTCTGCCACAGACTATGGTGGAGGCCAAGTTTGTGGGGATATTTAGTTTCTTTATTGGTCAGAGCATTAAAGAAAATGGCAAGAAGGCAGGCATATGGGGTTGAGTGGCATCTGTGATCAGCCATGATGGAATGGTGGAGCAGACTTGATGGGCTGAATGGCCTAATTCTGCACCTATGTCTTATGGTCTTATGGTCCATAAAACATGTAACTTGAACGGGAAGAAGACACAAATTGTTAGCCCTAAAGGCTGCAATGAATTTCTTACACAATTATGGCTCAAACGAAGTTCACAAGGTGGAGGCTAAAAGCAAAACAACAATTAAAATAAGTTCAGCAAGACTAATTGTAGAATTCTGCACTTTAGAAAATAGAGCTCACAATGTATTGCTGAGCTCACTACAAATCATAAAGAATTTTAATGCACTAATAGCACTTGGTAGTAAGGTAAAATAGCCATTAGATTTTTTTCCCTGCATCATAGAACCCTACAGCAGAGACACAAACCCTTTAGGCCATATAGTCTATGGCAAACTCTTATTCAGCCTAGTCCCATTGACCGGCAGCCAGACCACAGCCCTTCGTAATCTTCCTATCCATGTACTTGTCCAAATTCCTCTGAAATGTTGAAGTCAAACCTGCATCCATCACTTCAACTGGCATACTCTCACCACTCTCTGAAGAACTTGCCCCTCAGGTTCCTCTTAAACATTTCACCTTTCAACCTTAGCCCATGAGCTTTAGTTCTGGTCTCACCCAACCTGAGGGGAAAATGCCTGCTTGTACTTACCCTATCTATGCCCCTCATAATTTTGTGTACCTAATTTGCATCTGTATTTTCTAGCTGTGAGTAACATTGTTCCGAATGCCTGTCTCAACCAATCATTTTATCACAATCATCATAATTAAATACTGAGCAGAACACAGCAAGAGAAATCAGTATTTAATCTCTTCCACCTGCTCTGCCACTTCATGGGATCTTGGCTAATTATAAACATAATTTTAGTGAACCAAGTTCATCCAGCTCAGATTTAAGATTGGTTATTGATCTAGCAATGCCTTTAGAAGAGACAACTCTAGATTTCTTCTTCCCAACTTCTAGAAATACGGCTTCTCTTTCTCTTAGGGTCCAGATGACATGTCTTGATCAGGGCCCTGAAACATTGACCCTTGATTCTTCTCCATTGATGTTGCCTGCTCTGTTGAGTTCCTCCAGCACGTTGTGTATGTTGCAATAGTTTTTTTAGTAGTTTTTGAGACACACAAATAGATTGTGGACCATATAAATTTACACTTTGAAGTTTATCTTCACTCCTTGTTGAAGTTTACTGGAGTTGATTTGACAGGATGGCATATGGTGTGACTAATCTAGGAGGCTTCACATCTTGATTCGAAGCCTGCAATTGAACCAGTTCAGTTATAGTACATGTTTTATATGGCTGCAATGCCAGAGCAATGAAACAACTCTATAACTCCATAAAAATACATTGGTTGTAAATGGTTAAACATACACCTGCTTGAAGGTAAACTTCAATAATATTCCAAAGAACAAAGCTATGTTTTCTTTGTGGGTTCCGTTTGAATTTGACTGATGTAGCTATTTTTTCACTATGGAGTGGAACCTTACCCAGATACTAATTCGATACCATTTTCTAAATGTAATCTAATTTAATAGTTTGCCTGTATTAGTCATAGAATCATAGAGAGGTAGAGCACAGAAACGGGCCTTTTGTCCCATCTAGTACATACTGAAAACAATTTAAACTGCCTACTTCGAATGACCCGCACTAAGATCATAGCCTTTCATATCCCTACTACCCATGCACCTATCCAAACTTCTCTTAAACTTTGAAATCGAGCCCTGCATGCACCACTTGTGCTGGCAGCTCATTCCACAGTCACAACCCTTTGAGTGAGGAAGTTTCTGCTCATGTTCCCATTAAACTTCTCACCTTTCACCCTTAACCCAACCCCTCTGGTTGTCGTCCCACCCCAACCTCAGTGGAAAAAGCCTGCTTGCACTTACCCTATCTATACCCCTCATGATTTTGTATATCTCTATCAAATCTCCTTGATCTTCTGCGTTCCAAAGAATACAGCTCTAACCTATTCAATATCTTCATTATAACTCGGGTCCTTGAGACCTGGCAACAACTTTGTAAATTTTCTCTGTACTCTTTCAACCTTGTTTGCATCTTTCCTATAGGCAGGTGACTAAAGCTGCACACAATACTCCAAAGTGTGTGCGCTTAACCTAAGGGCCCCATACTGAAGCGAGACTGAAAAAAATTAAAATTAATATATAATAGGCATCGTGCCTATAAAGTTTTGTGATATTCTGTTTCCCTTGGATTGAATGGAAACAATATGATATGCTGTCAACATCAAAGTGAAAGGCTTATTAAAGTATTCACTCATATTGTCTATTGAGTGATTCGTTCTGTTTATAGTTAACATTCAATATATTTGCATTTGTCCCTTTCTCAGGAGTTCTAATAAAATGTCTAAAATTTTAAAAAAATTACAAGGATGTTGCCAGGACTTCGGACCTGACTCACAGGGACAGGTTGAATAGGTTAGGACTTTATTCCTTAGAGCGTAGGAGAATTTGATAGAGATATACAAAATTTAGGAGGTATTGTTAGTAAGTTTACAGACGATGATATAACGTATGACGTTCTGAATCATGATGAAGGTTGTCTAAGTCTATGGCATGATATAGATGAGTTAGAAAATTGGGTAGAGCGGGGGCAGATGGAATTAATCCCAATAAGTACACAAGGTAGGGCATTTTGGGAAGTCAAATTTGGGTAGGATATATACAGTAAATGAAGAGAAATAATCTCTGGATCCTCGTCCGTAGTTCCCTGAAAGTGCTCACATAGATAGATAGGGTGGAGGAGAAGGCACATGACATGCTTCTTTTAATAGGCTGGGTTACGGAATATAAGAGTTGGAAGCTATTTTGCAACGTTACAGGTTAGGCTGCACTTCGAGTTTTGTGTCCAGTTATGGTCACAGTATTATAGGAAAGATGTGATTGTGCTAACGAGAGTGCAGATGAGCTTCTCCTGGATGAAAGGTCCTTAGTTATGGGGAAAGACTGAATAAGCTGGAGACTGAGGAGTGATGTGATAGAAATAAATACAATTATGAGAAACATTGAAAGGGATAGATAGCTTTATCCTTGAAAGCATCATCACAAACCAGAGGTTCACAGGCAAGGTGTAGGAGTTTCCAAGGGGATCTGAGCAGTAAGTATTTTATGGAAAGTGGTTGGTATCCGGAATATGTTGCCAGTGGAGATAAGGGATCAGATATAACAATGATATTTAAAGTGTCAAGTATTTAAATAGGCAGGGCTGAAAAAGATACATATGGATAAATATGGATAGGCTTAAAGGCTAGTTTAGATGAGATGAGTTGAAAGGCCTTATTCTTTGCTGTACAACTCTGTGACTCTTATTTCATGGTGGCTTGATTGATAGTTTTAAATTTGAGATTGAGAGATCCATTATAGTAAGAAATATTGGATGTAGACAGGCGGCTGGAGCTGAGTCACAGGTCATTTAATGAGCTTTAAGCTTATTGATGGCACAGGCTTGAGGAAAAGATGTCCCACTCACATTTATTATTTATATATTTCAGAATTAGAATTAAATTTATTATCACCGGCGTGTGAAGTGAAATTTGTTAACTTAGCAGCAGCAGTTCAAAGCAATACATAATCTAGCAGAGAAAAAATATAATAATAAATAAAATAAAAATAATAATAAATAGGCAAGTAAATCAATTACATATATTGAATAGATTATTAAAAAAGTGTGAAAACAGAGATACTGTATATTAGAAAGAAGTGAAGTAGTATCCAAAGATTCAATGTCCACTTAGGAATCGGATGGCAGAGGGGAAGAAGCTGTTCCTGAATCGCTGAGTGTGTGTCTTCAGTGATTTTAGCTTTGCTTCAACAGATTATATTTTGCAGCTATTTTCTGAACATTTTAAAAGTACAAGATTATGGTATTAACTGAAAAAAAAGATTAAAATAACAATAATTGTAACCTTTTATAATTTGTGCATCATGTCTAATAGTCTGGCTATTTGTGTGTTATTATCTTCCAGTCCTCCACCAGGCGAATTGGTCTGGCTTGTGCCAACTGTCATACAACTACTACCACTTTGTGGCGCAGAAATGCAGAGGGCGAGCCCGTCTGCAATGCTTGTGGACTTTACATGAAACTTCATGGGGTATGCTATTTTCTTCCATTAGCGACCAATTGGATCTCAAAAGTTTTCTGCATTGGGAGAATTTCAAGGAAGTAGTTGCAGATAATATTAACGGAGAAGTAAATTTGTAATGGCTGCATTGTACCTGTTCAGGAAAGACAAGCAAACTGACTTGTTTTGAGTATATTCATATCTGAATGGCATCAAAGGAAAAAAATATTTTAATCTTGCATCGTTTGGCTCCTGCTCATGCTTAAGAGAATATTAATTTCTATCTGTAACATTAAGCCGTTTGTAAATATTCCATTATATTTGATGGTGGTATGTAGTTATTTTACTAACATTAGTCTACATAATGCTTTAAGAATGATAAATTTTCCAATGCGCCAAAATGAAGGTTTTAAAGTCTTAAAATGCTTAACTTTGTTGTTTCTCAGTTGGTTATTGCACAATCAGTTTTTGTTTCATTAACATACTTCCCTTTGTGTCCAAAGGTTCCAAGGCCACTGGCAATGAAGAAAGAAGGAATCCAGACTAGAAAAAGAAAACCTAAAAATTTAAGCAAGTCCAAGGGCACTTCAAGTGGGTCTGAGATTATTAATTGAAAGAATCTTAAAAGTTAAGTATTATAACCACCTTTAACAACATGCCTCATTGGCTTAAATAATATTTTGCAGGTACAAGCAATACAGTCACCATGACTCCATCTTCTTCATCGTCATCTACATCCAATCAGGAGGAGGTACCTAGAGTGAAAAGTTGCTCACCCTCTAGCCAGACTACAGTTGCAGCTTCAGGGGTAATCTTTTCATTATGAACCTTCTAATCCAACATTTATATTATTAAAAGCAATCATTACTTGTAGGTCATGTGTAATAATAAATTCTCAAGACAAATAAACAAGTAAATAGATTTCTCAGTTAGAAATAATATGAAAAAAGAAAGTTGTATTCAAAATGAATATTTTTCCCTAATAGAGTTGACATTTTAAGATAAGTATTCTGTAACAATAACATTGGGGAATCGTTAACATTTTGTTTATTATGGGGAATACGCAGGTACAGATTTGAAAACTTTGGTGATTACTTTGATTGACTCCACTGCTCAAAGCTGAGGGATCAGAACTAACAAGGAAGTGATGTGCCTCCCTCCTTCTTCAGTTTCACCTTGTTACAATATCTTATTCCATTGGATGTCCAGTCCGAAAGACAAAGAGCAATAAATTATATTGCTGAATTGCTAGAGTACATATACATTGAAGTATAATATATTCTGAGTATAGTCTACTCTATTCCTAAAATGTTGTCTTATTCCATTTAGTTAGATTACCAAAATCAAAAGAGATTAAATACAAAGATCTTGATGATCTGAGAGATAATTAGTTGCTGTGATTGCCAGCTTACAGATCTATTCACATGGTGTAGTGGACAGCCTTCCTCATTGAAATGTTCTTTTGATTACTTTAAGTGGGAAAGATAAGAAACCAAGTTTTCAATGAAATCAAGTGGCTTTATAAAATGATTAAATAGTTCATCTCAGACTCGGGATATGCTTGATTTTTAGCTATGTGCATTGAGAGAAGTCAGATAAATTGTGCATATTTCGATGTTTGATCAAAAGTTAATTACCAGCCACAGAAAGGGGCTGTTTCGAGCTATTACTCAAAAATTTTCTTTTGGAAAATGTTTGAGAAAAGATTTTTTATTTTTAAAGGACTGTTACTTTTAAAAAACTGTATAGAGAGAACTAAATTAATGTCTTATCAAAAGTTGCTGGTCGTAAGGTGGTTTCTCACTTGCAGGTGAATGAGGAGAGTTGGTTAATTTTAGATGCATTTGCTTATTAAAATAAAAGTTTCATTTGAACGGCCCTTCACTTTGTTAACTGACTTTGGTATTTGTTTGGTTATGTACTGTATGTTGCTCAGTCAGATGCAAGTTAAATGTTCCCTAACCTTTTTTTGTCTGGCCAATCTGAACAATGTCAGGCAAAGGAGAGAGCAACAGTCCAGGAAATATTGTGCTTGCATTTGTAGATCAACAATAGGGTTATGCAAGATCAAGCCACTTCATCTGAAATCTGTGTCTTATCAGTTAGTTTTGGTGGGGCACTATAATTCTAATTGACTCACCACCCTATTCTTATGCATATATTTGTAAAACATCCTGGGCTCAATATATTTCATATTTTCAGATGTTTTGTCAATTAAATGTTCAAAACTTCAAAATCAAAATAAAGTTATTATCAAATTACCTACTGTATATGGCACCATAAACAACAGAATCAATGAAAAACTACACAGAAACTTTGGCAATCAACTAATGTGTCAAAGAAGACTATCTGTGCAAATACAAAAAGAAATAAACAGTAAGTGAATAATGCTGAGAACATGATTTGTAGAGTCCTTGACAGTGAGTACATAGGTCGTGGAATCGGCTCAGAGCTGAGGTGAGTGAAGATATTATGTTTCTTTGATTGCTAAGGAGAAGGTTTGTTGCCAGTACTAACGAGAATTGCTTGGGAAGTCTGAAGGTAGATAAGTAACCTGGACCAGATGGACAACAACCTAGGGTTCTGAAAGTAGTAACTCAAGAGATGTGAAGCCATTAGTAATGTTCTTTGGAGAGTCAATAGATTCTGGAATGGTTGGCAAGGACTGGACAATTGCAAATGTCACTCCACACTTTAAGAAGGCAGGGAGGCAGAAGAAAGGAAATTTTTGGCCTTCCATATGACTGCTGTGATTTGTAAGATGTTTATCATTAAGGTTTTGGGCTACTTGAAGGCAGGTGACAAAATAGGCCAAATTCAGCACGATTTTCTTGGAAATCTTGCCTGATGAATCTGTTCGAATTCTTTGACAAAATAACAGGCAGGATAGACAAATGAGAATTGGTGGATGTTTTTATTTGGGTTGTCAGAAGACCTTTGACAAGGTGCCCCACATGAGGCTGCTTAACAAGATAAGACAAGGTGCTACAGGAAAGATAGAAGATTGACTGACTGGCAGGAGGCAAAGTATTGGAATGAAGTGGGCCTTTTCTGTCTGGCTGCCAGTGACTTGTGTTGTTGCACAGGGATTAGTGTTGGGACCACTTCTTTTCATGTTATATGTCAAAGGTTATGGTGAGAAGGGAGGAAAATGGAGTTAAGAACGTTAATAAATCAGCCATGATGCAATGGTGGAGCAGACTCAATCAGCCAAATAGCCTAATTCTACTTTTATGTCTTAATCATATGGTCTCAGTTATTCCCCTTGGTTCAAGACACTGATGGTTTAAGGGTAATATCTGTTGAGAAAATAATAACATTATTGGTAATATAAAAATGGGAAAATGAACACAAGCATTAAAAAAGGCAAATATTTTAGTTTTTCCAAGTTTTGATTGGAAGGAGCACTGGCCATAATTTCTCTTACTCGTTTCTTTCTACTGACTGCAACTTTGCAGGACTATCAACCCTTCCAGCAGGCAATGTGGACAGACGATGAACAGCTCCATGGAGTCAGATAACAGCAGATCTCTGAATATAACTTCCACCCTCTCTCCAAGGAAAGGCACATCCTCCAGCAGCCAGTAAAGCTGCCTGCTTATTTTGGATCTGTTTAGTTTTATTTAACAAAAAAAAAGCTGTGATGAGTACTTTCAGAATATCGATGAACCAGATGCCAAAACTGATGCAAAGAAACAGCAGAGGAATGTTCAGTACTGTAGTCAATAGTAAACTGACATTACCTCACTTTTGCTGGTGTGCTTGATGGAATCAAACCTCCCACATTACTGTTTGTTCCTGCAATGATTCTGTGTGGAAACAAGTTATTTTTGAAATGACAACTGACACTGAAGGTTAGTTAATGCAATGTGAATTCTGAAAGTTCCCATGTAGTCATTGACTTCACGATGGTCAGTGTTTATGAAACAGGGTAACAAGCGGATGCATTCTTCTACATAATGAAAATTTCATTGTACAAAACAAAATGCAATTAGCATTGCAGTAATCAGTGTTAATTCAAAATGGTTCAAAATTAAACAACCTTCTTGTAATGAATGTAAACCTTCTAAGTTAATGGTACTTATGTAATTTAAAGAAAATAACTAATTCTGTATCTGCAACAGGATACTTCATTCATTTTCTGTCTTTTAAGAATCATCCGTGTAGTCTTTTTGGTAGTTTGGGAAAAGAAGCATTATGTTAAGAACAAATTTCCTCTCAGGTAAATTTGATGTTGTATTACCTTTTGTAAGTTTTGTAAAGAAAAACAAGTCAATATCATCTGTCTATAGGTTAAATGTATGCAAGACAAAATGAAATGCAAACTTTACTACCTATGTGATGAAGTGTAAATACTTTACTGAAACAATTGTCTTGAGGATTGTTGGCTCTGATAAAGCAAAGTGTATAGAAAGACAATCTGGTATTTAGGCCGGTCCATGCATTTTTATTGTCATTGCTTGTATTGTTATTTGTTCCTTGAAAACAGATTAAAAGGCGACATTTTTGAAAATATTTTTGGTCTCTTGTTCCTTTCCTTTCCGTGCCTTGTGGCGCATCGAAGCCATTTCTTCTGCATTTTTGTCTATTTTTTTATGAGGCCGAGTTGCTAGCTTGATGCTCAGCCCAGGTGGATGGGAAGCGTGCAAGAAGCCGACCAGATTTGAAACTGGGACCTCTCGCCTTGAAGTCTGGTGCAGATGCCACTGCACCACCGGTTGGTAATAGTCCTTTATTGCTCTATCATTAGAGCTCTCAGTAAAAACACAATGATCTCAAACTTCTGATTCAGGGACAAAAAAATTCAGGGATTGTGAAGTATTCACTGTTGAGTGTAATTAGAAGTATGTTTCTTGCTTTAACTTATGTACATTCATTCACATTTGTAGGAGTCACTTTTATTTGTTTAAAAACACATAGTTTTGGACAGTGGTTTCATCACATTTACTAACCTTGACTGACATTAGTACAGATGTTAGGGCGCACTTCACTAAAGTGTTTGTCCGGTGGCCCAACATTTGAATTCCAATTCCCATTCACATTCTGACATGTCGTTCCATGGCCTCCTCTTGTACCAAGAACGGGCTACCCGCAGGGTGGGGGAACATCACCTTATATTCCATCTGGGTACGCTCCAACCTGGTGACATGAATATTAATTCTCCTTCTGGTGAACAAATTCATCCCCACCTCCCCCTGCCCATTACCCTGCCTATTACCTCCCTCCAGGTCCTTCCTCTTCCTCTCTTCCTTCCCTTTATCTTTTTGTCTACTCTCTTCTGCTATCAGATCTTTTCTTCTCCAGCCATTGCCCTTTCCCACACACTTGGCTTCACTTACCCAGCTAGCTTTTTCCCCCTCCTCTCCCCTTTTCCACTCAGGCATCTTCCCTCTTCCTTCTCAGTCCTGAAGAAGGTTCTCGGTCAAATCGTCCATTGTTTTTTCATTTCCACAGACGCTGCCTGACCTGCTGAGTTCATCCAGCATTTTGGGTGCGTTGATGATGTTTGTTTTGAAATTTAGTCCAATGACGATTTACTTTTATGTGCATTGAATACGTTCATTCTGATAACTTCAAAGACCATATAAGATTATTAAGGGATTGGACACGCTAGAGGCAGGAAACATATTCCCGATGTTGGGGGAGTCCAGAACCAGAGGCCACAGTTTAAGAATAAGGGGTAGGCCATTTAGAATGGAGTTCAGGAAAAACCTTTTCACCCAGAGAGTTGTGGATCTAAGGAATGCTCTGCCTCAGAAGGCAGTGGAGGCCAATTCTCCGGATGCTTTCAAGAAAGAGTTAGATAGAGCTCTTAAAGATAGCAGAGCCAAGGGATCTGGGGAGGGCAGGAACAGGGTACTGATTGTGGATGATCAGCCATGATCACATTGAATGGCAGTGCTGGCTCGAAGGGCCGAATGGCCTACTCCTGCACCTATTGTCTATTGAAGTAAGTATAAAAATTGCAGAAAGTAAGTGAGTGGTGTCACAGTAGCAGAGCAGTTAGTGTAACACTTTACAGCACGGCAGTTGTAAGATTGGGGTTCAATTCCTACTGCTGACCGTAAGGAGCTTTTATGTTTTCCCAATGACCATGTGTATTTCCTCCAGACGCTCTGGTTTCCTGCTGCATTCCAGAGGCGGGTTCTGGTCGCCAGGTTGTGGGCACGCTACGTTGACGCCAGAAGCATGGGTGACATTTGCGGGCTGCTTCCTGCACACGAACAATGCAAGTGATGGTTGGATGTACAAATAAAGCTAATTTTCCCTTCTTTTGTATTAAAAAAACGCTTTTTCTGCACAACCACAAATCAAATCAACTCTAATTAATTGTATAATTTGAACTTGGCAAAGGTTGACACAAAGAGGTGACATCTGATCAGAGGTTAGCAACAATGAGGTAGGTGGACATATTTTGGTGGTTACAGGGCGTTGGAAAGCAGTCCCGAAGGGTTATTTGTACTGAGCCCTTGGAGGCAAGAGAGCAAATGCAACAATGCAAATTTGCTCCTGCCAATGTTTTGGACTTTGGAAGCATGCATTCCAGGGACGCACTTCTCACACTGCCGTCAGATTCGGATATGCTTCCAGCCATTCACAGAAGGCCAGTGGGACAGAATTGGTATCCAATAGCTAAGTGGTTGAAGATGATGATAATTTTTTCTCTGTATTGCCACCAGTGTGGTCTAATACACTGCCAAATTTCTAACTCAAATAAAAATGACTGAATTCATTCACTTTTGCTGATAGGGTTGAATAAGGTATTTTGAGAGAATCTTGTTGTTCCTGTCCCTGCATACAAGCAATGCAATGCTGCTTTATTCAAAGAACATAGAACATTGTACAGGCCCTTTGGCCCACAATGTCATGCTGACCTTTCAACCCATGTTAGGATCAGTCTAACTCTTCCCTCCTACATAAGCATTTTTTTTCTCATCCATGATCCTATCTAAGAGTTTCTTAAATGCCCCAATGTATCTGCCTTCAACAATACCCCTGGCACAGAGTTCTATACACTCACCACTTTCTATGTAATGGACTTAACTCGGAAATCCCCCTATACCTTCCTTCAATCACTTTAAAATTATTCCCACTTGTATTAGCCACTCCTACCCTGGGAAAATGTCTCTGGCTATCCATTCTGTCTATGCCTCTTATCATCTCATACCCTTCTATCATCCTCCTTCACTCCAAAGAAAAAAGGCCTGGCTCACTCAACCTGTCTTCATAAGACACGATCTCTAGTCTGTGCAGATGCCATGCATTAAAAATAATCACTGAATTGCCTTCTATGTTTTAAGACAGAAGCAAATTATCTTAAAACAATTTTGGAAGGAGTAATATAAAAAAAAATCTCATGGAACAGGACTACCAGGATGTAGATTTCCTCTCTGTGCAATGAAATCATAAATATTCTGTATAAACATGTTTAAAGTTTTGCTAAGTACTTTTTCATGAAGAAATATTCACCACTTTTCTGGGCAGAAGACAATTTCAAAATTAAAATCAGGTTTAATATCACTGGCTTATGTCATGAAATTTGTCAACTTAGCAGCAGCAGTACAATGCAATAAATAGTACAGAAAAAACAAATGAATCAATTGTGGTAAGTATATAGATGTATATTAAATAGTTTAATTAATAGTGCAAAAACAGAAATAATAAAAATGAGGTAACGTTTATGGTTTCAATGTCCATTTTGGAATCAGATGGCAGAGGGGAAGAAGCTGTTCCTGAATTGCTGAGTGTGTGCCTTCAGGCTTCTGTACCTCTTTCCTGATGGTGACAGTGAGAAGGGGGCATGCCTAGGGTGGTGGCAGTCATTAATGATGGATACTGCCTTTCTGAGGCACTGCTCCTTGAAGATGTCTTGGAGGTTAGTGCCCAAGATGGAACTGACTAATTTTACAACTTTATGTAGCTTCTTTCCATCCTGTGCAGTAGCCCAAACCCCATACCAGACAGTCATGCAGCCAGTCAGAACTTCTGTAGAAGTTTTTGAATGTTTCAGGTGACAAACCAAATCTCCTCAAACTCCTAATGAAATACTAAAATTAAATTTTGTAAAGAGTTATATTTGATGGTTGTGGCTGCCACATCACAGGAAAGCTGTGATAGGTTGAGTGAAGATGCAAAGGCAAGTTACGAGGATATTGCCAAGATTGTAAAAAAATATTGTTAAGGGGAGATATGGATGGGGTTTCCTTTGCAATTAAGGAGACTGAAGGGAGATTTCACAGAGATGTATAAACTTACAAAGCAGATTAAACAGTAAAATCTTATTGAAGCTAAAGAGCACAGGATTTATTGATGATCTGGGACAAATTACTTCCAGCAGTTAATGAAGTAGTTAGAAACTGGCTGAACAGGTAGAGGAGACAAAAACCACTACAGACAGTTGTGAGGACAACACTTGAGGCTCCATCTGCCGGACAATAGACCAACACTAGGAAGCGGCCTTCACCTTAAGTCTAGTTTTAGTGGGCATATATGTGATGGACTGAATGGCTCCATTTGGTGTTTTAAACTTCTACCACTTTAGTTTAAATTTCATCCGCAGAGTTAAAATAACACCTAAGACCATATGATCTAGCAGCAGAATTAGACCATTCAGCCCATTGAGTCTCCTTTGCCATTCCATCATGGTTGATTTATTATCCTTCTCACCCATAATTCCCCTGCCCTCTCCACGTAACATTTAACACCCTTACTAATCAACCTCCGCTTGAAATATACCCAATGACTTGCCCTTCACAGCCATCCATGATAATGAATTCCACAGCCGGGAATTCCATTATCTGGCTAAAAAAGTTACTCCTCAACTCTGACCTAAAGGGATATCCTTGTATTTTGAGGCTGTACCCTCCATTTCCAGGCTTCCCCACTCTAGGAAACATCCTCTCAATGCCCGATTTATCCAGGCTTTTCAATATTTGATAGGTTTCAGTGCAGTCTGTTCTCATTCTTCTGGACTCCGGCAGTACAGGCCTAGAGCCACCAAACTCTCATCATACATTAACCCTTTCATTCCTGGGATTATTCTTACGAACCTACTCTGGACCCTTTCCAGTGCGAGCTCATCGTTTCTCTGGTAAGGGGTCCAAGATGGCTCACAATGCTCCAAGTGCGGTCTGACCAATTAAGTAGCTAAAATAAACTAAGCTGCTCATGTTTAAATCTAGTAAAAACAAATATTACCCTGTGTGACACATTCAGTAAAAAATCATGTGCAAGAGATTAATAAGGATTAAGGAAATGAACTAAAAATTGCATTACATAACTATGGTTAGGCTTGATACATGTGTTCAGATAGCCACAGTTGTGCTTCACATAGAATTTCTGCACTTATTCACTCTGTTTTTTTAAATCTTTCCATCTATTTATTTATTCTAGGGTACAGCATGGAATAGGCCCTTCAAACGGTGTTGCTTAGCAATCCCCTGATTTAACCCTAGCCTAATCACTGGACAATTTATACCGACTAGTTAACCTACCAACTGGTTTGTTTTTGGACTGTGGGAGGAAACTGGAGATTCTGGAGGAAACCCACACGCTCACAGGAAGAACATACCCCTTATAGGCGGTGGTGGCAACTGAGCCTGGGTCGCTGGTACTGTAAAGCATTGTGCAAACCATTACACTACTGTGCACAATAGTTAGTAAGGGATCTATCTCTTTTAGATAAGATTTGCTGCTGGCTGAAAAGCTAAAATAGCAAATATGGTTCAAAATAGGCAATAACTAAAATACAAAGTGCAAGCATGCTTTAATTTTTCCCTAACTAGTTCATGTAAGATGTGCAGGGAGAGTTAATTTTTTTTCACAGTGCTTTACGGGGCTGTTGATATGGATATTTCATAAATGCTCATACAAGTGAAAAACATTCATTGTATTACATCAGATGTTATTACTGTTCAGGGTTCGGGTTAGATGCATTTTGCTTGAAGGTAAAGAAATAAAACAAAATATGTATACAGAATGTACCCAACTTGTTTTAATTCATATTAAGAGTATAGTCATCATCATGTGCCATGTCATGTGATGTGGGTGATCATGGTCTTTCTGTGACCATGATTGTTCTTGGCAAATTTTTCTACAGGAGTGGTTTACCATTACGTTCCTCTGGGCAGTGTCTTTACAAGATGAATGGCCCCAGCCATTATCAATTCTCTTCAGAGATTATCTGCCTGGTGTCAGTGGTCGCATAACCAGGATCTGTGATATGCACCAGCTGCTCATATGACCATCCACCACCTGCTCCCGTGGTTTCATGTGACCCTGACCAGGGTTGGGGGCGGGAGGGAGGGAGTGGTTCAAAGCAAGTACTACACCTTGCCCAAGGTTGATCTGCAGGCTAGCGGAAGGAAAGAGCACCTTGCACCGCCTTTGGAGAGACATATCTCCACCCCACCACCCAAAGAATATAGTATCACTGATAAGAGTAGTGTTTATTTCCTATCCAGTGAAGGAAGCGCTGAGTACCCTTTCGAAGTCACGTAGGCTGTATGTGAAAGTGCTCCTACAGAAATAGCAGGGGTGGAGTTCCAAAATAGTGACACAACTACTAAGCAATGTGATATTCTGTATTTCAAAACAATACAGTGTGGAGGGGAATTAGCGATTTGTAAATTTCATGAACCTGCATCCCTTGTTCATTGTATGTGCTGTTGAGATAGTTTTAATTGCTACAATCACTTACCTATGTTTAACATTTGGTACTTATTCAGGTAAAGTTACAGAATTACATATTGACAATGGCAGCTCATCCCGAGTAACAGAACCCCTTTGAGTAGTCATTGTTTAAAATTTCAGGATACAAGACAGTAACAGGCCATTCATGGACCAATGCTGCCCAATGTGACCAATTAATCTACTAACCTGTATGTCTTTGGGATGTAGGAGGAAACCAGTGCACCCAGAGGAAACCCACCTAGACTAGGGGAGAACATGTAAACTCCTTACAGTCAGTAATGAGAATCAAACCCAGGTTGCCTGTGCTACCATGCCACCCAATACTATTCAGGCACCCATCATATAGCCCTTTTGATACAGCGTTGAGAGATGGCTCCATGAATACACAACTAACCAGAAGGTTTAAGTGGCAAAGCAGATCTATCCTGAACTGTGCCTTAAGTGACAGGGATAGACCTTTTACAGCATGCTAATAGCAGAACGTTCAAGTCTTTCCCTATGTCGTTTCAATGGGACAGAATCAGAATGTCCCACCAACACACAATTGGGTTCACTAGCCACAAAGTATCTGTTGGAAGTTAAATTGTGTACAGGTTTTATTTCCTGAAGACTGGCTGTCAGTTTAGTTCATCAATAATTATGCTATCCATAATTTCATAATCCAAAATGATCCCTAACAGGTGCCATAGTTGCTGTTGAAGAAGTATTAGTGAGTTGCAGATGTTATATGATGGTTGGGTTCTATTTATATGGCCTACCTCATCCTCAATGACCAACACTTTGCCAGACTTCTACAGATGCTCAGTGGAGAGTATCCTGACTGGTTGCATCAAGGCCTGGTATGGAAACACTGATGCCCAAGAACGGAAGAAAGTACCAAAAGTAATGGGCACAACCCAATCTATCACGGGAAAAGACCTGAGCACATTGAACACATCTACAAGGAGTGCTGGCACAAGAAATCATCATAGACCCTCACCATCCCGGCCATCCTCTCTTCTCGCTGCTGTCATGAAGGAGGTACAGGAGATTTAGGTCCCACACCACTAGGTTCAGGAACAGTTATCATCCTTCAACTCTCAGATTCCTGGACCCAGCGTGGATAACTTCACTTATCTCAATACTAAACTGATTCTACCACCTATGGTCTCACTTTTAAAGACTCTCCAACTCATGTTCTCAGTATTATTTAATTAAATTTTACTTATTATTATTATTATTATTAATTTTTTTGTATTTGAAGTTTGCCTTCTTTTGCACATTGGTTGTTTGTCGGTCTTTGTGTGTAGTTTTTCATTGATTCTATTGTAATTCTTTGTTCTACTATGAATGTCCATAAGATAATGAATCTCAGGGTAGTATATGATGACATATATGTACTTTGAACTTTGAACTTTTGAGCTTTAAACTTCTGTGCTGGAGCCGCACATTGTGTGAATTGGAGACTATTCTTTTAAGCTTCTGACGTGTGCTTCATAGTTGTCAGGGGAAGATTTGCAAAATATTTCAGCCTCTGAGGTGCTCTTGTAACCATCAATTTCTTATGGCATTTCCAATTAATTGCAGATTAATAAAAATGGGAGATTCATCTCAGGTATAATAAGTGAGACCGATAATGTAATCTATAGAACTATCGGTACATATAATTTGTTGTGCATATCCATGAAAGAAGCAGCAGGTTTAAATGTGTTCATTATCATGTCTGTAGAGCCATTGTGTTATGAGATGTGCTTTTGACCCCACTTTGTTACTTTTTGTCATAATGAAGTTGTACACAAGTGGTGCGTTAATGTGTTCTGACATGATTGATGTCAATGCCACTTTTACTCGCTAAGATACTGAAGGGCTGTCAAAGCCTTATATAACGAAAGAAAACATTTGCAAACAGCTTGACAGATCTTAGTTAAAATCAAGTTACAAATGGCAAGTTCTGGTAAACCAGACCAACAGGCTGTGCTCCTTCTCCCTGTATACAAACAGAAGCTGAGATGTTTGATAGGTTCTTGATCAGTCAAGGAGTCAAAGTTACGGAGAGAAGGCAGGAGAATGAGTCTGAGATGGATACTAAATTGACATAAAGGAATGGTAGAACAGATTTAAAGAGCCAAATGGCCTAATTCTGCTCTGGTGTCCTATGGTCTTGGAGTCTTATATGAGGATTGAGTATAGAAAGTTGTTCAGTGATGGGATTCGGATATAGAGGAACTTCTACACGATTGCTTAGAGTCAGTAGGCTGGTCTACATTCAGAGGCTCAGCAGCCAGCCTAGATGAGTATGTCACTATCATCACAGATTTTATAACCAATTGCCTTGAGGTCAGTCCAGGTGTTTCCAAACGGGAGACATGGATGAGTCGGGAGATCCACTAAAATGTAGGACTGCCGGGGATTCAAAACCAGGTGACCCTAACCAGAAATGAGAGAAATCGGTGTTGCTGCTGTCAGGTTGGAGACGACCAAAACAGAATACGAGGTGTTACTCCTCCAGCCTGTACCTGGTCCAACAGCAGAGGAGACCACGGACAGACATGTCAGCATAGGAATGGATGGTGGAATTTAAATGGCTGGTCACTGACAGATAACTTAATTTCCCTAACTTTGGACAACCACTCCCTCAACTCACCCCTTTGTTTTCTCTTTTTCCTCTGGCCCTTTTACTCCTTCTCTTTCTTCTCCCTCACCCTCATCACCTACACCTACCTCCTTCTGGTTTCTCACCTCCTTCCTTTATTCCAAGCTCCACTGTCCTCTCCTATCTGATTCCTTCTTCGTCAGTCCTTTTCCTCTTCCACCTGTCACCTCCCAGCTTCTCAGATCACCCCCTTATGCCACCCCCCACCCACAACCGTCCAACCTTCGCCCTCTCACCTGGATTTACCCATCACCCGTCAGCTCACACACCTTTCCGCTCCCTGCACGCCTCTATTCTGGCTTCTGCCCTCCTTCTTTCCAGCCCCGATGAAGGGTCTTGGCCTGAGACATCGAATGTTCATTTCCCTCCTCGGGTGCTGCCTAGCCTGAGGAATTCCTCCGGCATTTTGTGCACGTTAACCCAATAACACAGATTTTGTAGTCATCGGTGAAAGAGTGGTGTTTGATATTCTCAAAATAAACAGAGCAGCAAGTTTTAGTGGGCCAGAGAGCACAGGCCAGCTCCCATCACGTTAAGTGAAGTCCCCCCTCTAGTGCATCTCCAGCCTCTCAGATTAGTTTTCGTTTGAGGGGCTGAGGTTCCACAGCAGTAAAATTATAGAAGGAATAAAATCAGGAAGACCTTATCATTTTCTTTATTTATCAGATCGGGCCTACAATAAACCCGCAATGGAAGAAGTGTTGGCTTGTTGGTCTTGACGGCTGCTGAAATGCTTAAACTCCATCCGACTAATTTAAAAATGAGAAGAATTCTGCAGATGCTGCAAATCCAAGCAACGTGCACAAAATGCTGGAGGAACTCAGCAGGCCAGGCAGCATCAATGAGTAGGGATGAACAGTCGCAGTTTTAGGCTGAAACCCTTCAGCAGAACTGGAGAGAAAAGATGATAAGTCGGAATAGGAAGTGGGAGGAGGGCAGGACAAAATGTAATAGGCAAAACAGGGAGAGAGGGAGTGGTGAAGTAAAGAGCTGAGAAGTCATTTGGTGAAAGGAGAAGATTGAAGGCCATGGAAGAAAGGGAAGGGGGAGGAGCCACCACAGGGAGGTGATGGACAGGTAAGGAGATAAGGTAAGAGGGAAATGGAAATGGGGAATGGTAAAGGGGGAGGGGTCTGTTACCCGATGTTTGAGAAATCGATGTTCATGCCATCAGGTTGGAGGCTACCCAGATGGAATATAAAGTGTTGCCTCATCAAGGCAGTAGAGGAGGCCATGGACAGACATGTCAGAATAGGAATTAAAATGGGTGGTGACTGGGAGATCCCGCTTTCTCTGGCGGCCGGTGTGTAGGTGCTTGGTGAAGCCATCTCCCAATCTACGTTAGGTCTCACCGATATACAGGAGGCCACACCAGGAACACTGGATTTCCAGCATCTGCAGATTTCCTATTGTTTCTGCCTCACCTGAAAGGATTGTTTGGGGCCCTGAATGTTAGTGAGAGAGGAGGTGTAGGGGAACAAGTACGACATCTGCCCCTACACTTCCTCCCTCAGCCTTCCTCCTCTCCTGGATTCACCTATCACCTACCACATTGTATTTCTCTCTTTCCCCCAACTTCTCATCTTTTCTCCCCAGTCCTTATGAAGCATCTTGACCCGAATGACGACTGTTTGCTCTTCTCCATAGATGCTGCCTGGTCTGCTGAGTTACTCTGCCTAATTTAGTATCCATTCATGTAATGCAATGAGTCACTGTACATACTTAGTTATCTTTTTAAAACAAACTGCATTAACTTAGTATCCTTAATGTTGTAAAGCATCTCAATGTTTAAGGGATCGCAATGAGACTAACAATGCCTCTGAGGTAAAGAATGTGAAGAGACTGGATGAAACGGGAAGCTGTAAGTGGTATCTGAAAAGTGCTGAAGAGATGGATGGGAGATGAGAGGAAATTGGAGAATGCAGGGTTTCTGTCAGTTGTTGGATTGGGAGAAACTACAGAGATAAGATGGTCCTTGGTAAGAGGGGCTTGAAAGCAAGTAGGGCAGTAGAATAGAACTTAGCATGATCCTATAGCAGCACATGGCTTGTACGTTCTTCCCCTAAGCGCGTGAGTTTCCTCTGACACTCCTGTTTCCTCCTTCCTCCAAAGATGTACTGGTAGGTAGGTTAATTGTCATTGTGGATTGTCCTGTGATCAGGCCGGGGTTAAGTAAATAGGTTGCTGGGTGACGTGGGCCTGTTCCACTCTGTAAAAGTCTGATGGCAGTAAGCACCTTCAAACCCGAGCAGGGTTTCCAATGTGCAGCGGTGGTTGAGGTCTGAACATGGGCTGGATACGTGGCTGGGTTTGTGTCTGATTGGCTCGATCAGATGCTGGAATTGAGGTCTGGAATGTGTGCTTATGTCTCATTCCCTTCAGATCCACTGAATTCACTGGAAAATTATTTACAGTGTAACATTTTTAAAAATACATTAAAGTACACTTGAGTATATAAGAGTGTGTGTGTGTGTGGGGGGGAATAAATAAAATAAGACATTCTGAAGAATCTGCTGGTCAAGAGCTGAGTTAGACAGATTATTGATTTATTGACATTACTTGAACTGGAGCTACAAGTCTTGTACAGGAGTTTCACTGATTGGCCAATTAACACAGTTTCTGGAGGTAGTGCAGTGCAGATTGATAGGGTGGTTAGCCTGCTACTGAGTTTAAAAGTTGTGAGATTATATTGCAGCTCTATAAAACTCTGGTTCGACCACTCCTGGAATATTGTGTTCAGTTCTGGTCGCCTCATTGTAGGAAGGATGGGGATGTTTTAGAGAGGATGCAGAGGAGATTCACCAGAATGCTGCCAGGATTAGAAAGCATGTTTTATGAAGATAGGTTGAGTGAGCTAGGGATTTTCCCTTTGGAGCAAAGGAGGATGATAGAGGTGTACAAGATGGTAAGAGGCATAGATAGCGAAGACAACCAGAGACTTTCTGATAGGACATGGCTTATACAAGGGGGCATAAATTCAAGATGTTTGAGAGAAAGTATAGGGGGATGTCTTCTTTACATAGAGAGAGACCTGACCACTAAATGCTTCCATCATTCAGCCCCTCTATGGTCACCTAACCCTTCCCCAGAGAGAACTCGTGATCGATATTTTACCTTTGTTTCCTCACTCAAGAGGAGACTGAATGAGTCATGTCAGCTGTCTTCTCCTGAGCTGACCACCAATTATAACATTGAATTCCCTACCATTACAAAACAATCAACTGACCTTTCCACTTTGGTATACCCAGTCATTATAAGGGAAATTTTCTTCAGCCTTCCCATCACCAAACATTTATGGGTAGTGAGTATTCCTCTCAAGGAACATTCCTTGGGCAGAGCCACCCTCATTTTGTCAAGTCCCTCGTGCGAGATGAATCATTTTCTGAAACTTCATTTTTAAAAGTCAATTGCCTGAAATTCTATTACTTTGTTTATTTCCAAAATGATTGGATTAAAAACCACTTTCCCTGAGGTGAAGCACAATATTGATCATTTCCAGATATTGGATATGGTATCTGGGGGTGGGGGGGGGGGGGGAGTAAACTGGATGGGGTGATTCTCTATGCTTCATTTTGGAAGATCTCCTTTCTTTCTGCTCCAGAAGTAACAATCATTGGACACCTCTGACCCAACCCTGTCTCCTCAATGCAGCTCTAGACACCCATGAGTTGAATTTCATATTTACCTTTAATCATTCTGGCATTCCCCAAATTCTGAACAATTGGCACGTGTGCAAAATCCAAGCATGTCTGACATACCGAAAAGCAAGGGCTACCCAGAGTACACCTCAATAATGGAGTTAAACATTCCTCTACTGAAGTGAATTAAAATTGCTTCACTAGGAGAGTGATGTTACAGTCTTTTCGTTCCTTGTCCAGTTTTTTGTATTGATTTGTGAACTGTGAGAAATGTTAAAATTCTAAAATGTCTCAGCTGTCCAGCACTACGAATGTGCCACAGACCAGAAACAGAAGCAAAGCTGCTGGAGGGAATGAGGTGCAAGAGTAACACAAATTAAAGGCATGAGGAGCCTTGGACTATTCACATTTTTAAGCACCTAAAACTTTTTATTAGAATTTTGCATTACCCCAAACTGATATGCAGGGACTGGCATTCACCGGCAGTAATTTTGCAACACTGATGACTGATGCACATTTACACAGTAACAAATGGTCAAGGGCAGATCCAGATCTCAATGCATACTATCAGCTTTTGGTTTATAACAATACCTACTTGTATTCCTTTCTATTTAAAAAATAAGTAATTAGCAAAGGCAAACATTCAGTGGAATTAAGTTTTCAATAGATATTTATCAAGTTTACTAAGCTGAAATTGTAATAAAATATCTCAAAACACTGATTTCTTTTCCCCTAGGATTAATCGCAGCTCATGTTAGAACTGTGTACAGTCCGAAGTTCATTTTTATCATAACTTCAGTGTGGTAAACACATCTAGACTTGTGCACTTTGCTCTCCGACGAATCACTCACAGTTGCACAATTTATGACCACTTTGAAACCTACACGAAACTTGCCCGAGAAGCTTGCTCTCTCTCCATATCTGAGGGTGAAATCGAACGATATCTGCTCGAAAGCCACCTCGACGCCCATCAGATTGAAGGGACAGACACAGAATTCAAATTAGACCCCTTTTTTTAAACATCAGTTCTAAATAAGGAACAGAGGAATCACCTGAGACAAAAGCATTGATTGTTTTGAATGTGGTATAGGAGAAGGAATTAGAATGATTGTGTGTTTCCTATTCCCTCTAAGTCTAAACTCAATTTTATTTTAAGATTCGGGATATCACTGAGAGACGATGTTGTCATAATTTTGCAATGTGAATGGTTTCACATTGTGTTAATGAATAACTGATCGTATATTATATGCAAAATAATGGTGGTGACTAAGTTCCAAAGGCCCAATTCCCTTCTGCTTGATGAACTAAAATGGTTCCTGCTAGTTACTGAAAAAAGTGCTGCCTCATGCTTGGTAGCTTACAAATAGTACAGCCCAGTAGGGGACCTTAGGTCCATAATGCTGTGCAAGATCTTTAACCTGCTCCCAGATCAACTTAACCCTCCCCTCCCACATAACTCTCCATTTTTATTTCATCCATGTCCTATCTCAGAGTGTCTTAAATGTCTGTAACGTATCAGCCTCTATCATCACATCTGGCAGTGGGTTCCACGCACAATGTGAGAGCAAGTATTTGAACCATTCAGTGTTAATCTGGAGGATTTTCAGCAACTCATTCCCAACCAAAATCACCAATTCCACTGGACAACAAAGATTTTGCTTCTTGAATACTTTTGGGTGTATCTTATGGATTTTGGGCTGCTAATCATGAAAATCACCATAAATTTTCCCTGTCAAACATTATTTTTTTTTGGAAATTGACTATATTTGTTATTTCAATTCACAATTTAAGTCAAATACAATATTGCCCGCAATTTAAGCTGAAAAGTTTTCTATCTTGTCGCATGCTTAGGCACAGCGGATGCTGCATGGCAGGACAAGTTTTAGAACGGCAATAAATTTCTGTGAAGGATTTTGATATTTGAGACAGATGTTACCCAGAATAAATGATACCAAGATTAAGGAAGGCATTTTTGTTCATCCGCAAATCAAACAGGTAATCAATGACAAGCAATTCGAAGAACTTCTAGTGGGACCGGAGAAAATTGCATGGAAGGCATTCAAGGATGTTGTTGAAAATTTTCTTGACAACTACAGAGCACCAAACTACATGCAGCTGGCTGACAACATGCTGCAAACATACAAAAACATGAAATGCAACATGTTGCCGAAGATACATTTTCTGAGTTTCCATTTAGACGTCTTTCCTGCAAATCTTGGTGTTGTCAGTGATCAGCATGGTGAAAGGTTTCACCGGGACATTGCAGTCTTGGAAAAACACTATCAGGGCAACTGGACTCGATTAAGGCTGGCTTATTATTGTTGGACACTTAAACAAGAAGCCTCAGATACTGAGTACAAATGAAAATCATCAGCAAACCATTTTTAGCCTAGTCAAAGCATCAGTACTGTTACACAATTAAATGCATTAAATTCAAAAAAAGTTAGTTTCTTGTCTCTCCAAATTCCTACATGATACAAGTAGTCTGAAATTGTTTTTCTCTTCAGCTTCAAGTGGTCCATCACAAATAATAAAAAAAATAATTCTGAGGAATCAACACTTCCAAAAAAAACTTGTCCAGTGTATTCAGTTATTGTACAAATCTCTGTGAAATTGAGTGTTATTAGTGGAAGAATCTAGAAAACTGTGCGGTTTGATGATTCCACTATGGTGCTATATAGGCTGGTGCACTTAAACTTCTTTCTTGTTATCACACCAATGTGAAATTGACAGTCAAGAGAAGGATGGAGAGTGAGGGAAACACTTTTAAATTCATGCGATTGCATTCCCGGCAGACTTAAAGTCCATCCTGCATGCATTCCAGTTTGACCCTCACAGTGTAAAAGAAATGCTCACTGAAAGTACTCAGGGTTCAAGTATTTTAATTCATGTCAGTCCAATTTTAAACACATTCCTTTGGCTGCTTGTTTGAATTGAATTAATAGTTGAACTGCATGAAATGATTATTTACAAAAGGCACAAGCAGCTACATCCCTTGTCATATCATTACACTTCCACAAGCTATGACATATTAAGCTGATTTAAAGCCTTTAGCCTCCAGTACTAAAGATCCTCACTATCCGGGACATGCCCTCTTCACATTACTGCCTGGCAGGAGGTACTTAAGAACCATACTCAAAGTTCTAGGAATGGTTTCTTCCCCTCTGTCATCATATTGGTGACTAGTCCTTAAACCCATGAACACTACTTGTAATTCACCTTTTACAATATTTTAAAAATGTTGTAACTTACAGTAATTTTTAATGTCTTCCTCTGTACTGCTGCTGCAAAACAACAAATTTCACAACATGTTGTTGATAATAAATTCAATCCTGATGCTGATTCAGTGTTGCTTTTGTGCGGTTTGTTAAAGAACATATTTTCTGCTCCAAGTGGTCACAACAAAGTTGTTTGAAACTTAGGTGGTGGGAAAAGTTTAACATTCGTTGCCACAATACTGTGAAGCTGAGAACGACTTCAAAATACACAAATGAACAAGCGAGCATGGAAGTCTAGAAACTATTGGCTGAAATTCCTGGTCATTAACAAAATTGCATATTTTTTACAGCTTTCTCCTGTATAAACCTCTCACTCCAAAAAGTTCACAAAATTTTAAGTGTGTCACACAAGATGTAAGATTTTATTGTATACTTATATTTTCTTCTGATTCTGATTTTGTCATGTCCTGAGGTAATAATTTCAAAGTTGAAGGCAAAAGAGCTCAGAGCATTGAAATATAATAACAGAAGGCTGGACTGGAGAAGTATTTCTCTGAGCAGTATACAAAGACTATATTTCAAACTTTGCGGCTGATCATGATAGGACAGACCTCTCACCCCAGGTAGTAGCAATAAGGGATTAGGAACAGTTAGCTTCTATTAACGGGAAAAGGGAGAGGGTCTTGGGACCAGTTCCCATTACAGAGCTGCTTACCTCAAGGAACTGGGGCTGATCCTGCTCACAGATTGCTTTGAACGGACTGCAATGTGTAACAGTTTTATCTATGTGGTCCATCAATCAGTGGCAATTCAGCAGCTGCCTTTCAAAACTGCAGCCCCATGCCTGCAAGAGAGGCAATTGAGCGAGAGCCAAGATTGCTTTTTGTGGCCTGTTGCACAATCCCAGCTGTGACCACACGCTCCAGGTAAAACAGGGATCATTGCTTCAGAGGCTGAAAGCGGACCTCCATGCTTTCCGCTCCTTGCTAGGGACTTTGAGCTCCTACGACTTTCTGTGTGTTGTTAGGAGTTCCTTTTTAAATCTGGACTTTTGTGATTAGCTTGCTCAGCAGATCTGAAGCTGAATTTGGGCCTCTGCCAAAGGCTTGCCTCTACTGTCCCATCACCCAGTATCTGTTGCTTTCTGCTGGTTCTGAACTCCTTTCTGCCTCAGCATAAAATCTAAGAGCAAGGCCCTTGTCTAAGACGGCGCCTAAGAGGCTGAAGTGCTTGCTGGGGGCACGAGCAGGAGGACAGACTTCTACAAGATGTCTTTCCTGGCAGGAAATTTGCTCATTGCTGCTAGTCTGCCTGGCAACACATTCCAAGCACGCACCCCTCTCTGTGTAAAAAGCTTGACCTGCACATCTCTTTTGAACTTACCTTCCTCTCACCTTAGTGTTAAATGATTTGTCTGTGGGACAAATATACCAGCTGTCTACTATGTTTATGCTTCACATAATTTTATAAACTTATGTCAGTTCTCTCCTCAACCTCCACCACTCCAAAGAAGGTAACCCAAGTTTGCCCAACCTCATAAAAACAAGAGATTCTGCAGACAATGTAATTCCAGAGTCTCTCTCTCTCTCTCTCTCTCTCTCTCTCTCTCTCTCTCTCACACACACACACACACACACACACACACACACACACACACACACACACACACACACACACACACACTAGGCCAGGCAGCATCTATGGAGGGGAATAGAGTGTTTCGGTGGCAACCTTCATCGGGCCACGATCCCCAAAATGCAACCTTGCTTCATAACTTTCCTCTCCTCATCCCAACACTTCCTCCACATTTTGCTTCGCTTTGCATTCCTTGCCTCTCACTTCTCATCCCTTCTGTCTTCTGTACACACCTACAATATGGATCCGGCAGGATGTTGGTGGGATAACTCAGAAACACAGGAAATATATACTTCTGTACATTAGGAGGGCAAGTAGTGAGTAGACACACATTGCAAGAAAGGGTTCATAATCCTGATGAAGGGTCACAGGCAAAAACGTGGGCTGTTTACTCCCCTCCATAGATGCTGCCTGATGTGCTGAGTTCCCCTGAATTTTTTTTTTTTGCATTTGTCCAATCCTTCCTTATATCACATGCCCTCCAATCCAGGCAACATCCTGGACAATCTCTTCTGCACCCACTTCACAGCTTCCACATCCTTCCTATCACTTGGTGACCAGAATTAAATGAAATACTCTAGATGAGGGCTAACCAGAGCTTCATAAAGTTACAACATAATGCTCTGAGTCTTGAACTCAGTGCCTTAACTATTAAAGGCATAAAAAATATGAATCAGCTCCTTGAATCTGCTCCATGTTCAAAGTTGCAGATCCAGAATTTCATTTCCACTGTCTTTGCTAATTCTCATATTCCTTAATAGAAACATAGAAAACTTACAGCACAATACAGGCCCTTTGGCCCACAAAATTGTGCTGAACATGTCCCTTCCATAGAAATTACTAGGCTTAGCCATAGCCCTCATTTTACTAAGCTCCATGTACCTAACTAAAAGCCTCTTAAAAGACCCTATCGTATCCACCTCCACCACTGTTGCCAGCAGGACATTCCACGCACTTACCACTCTCTGAGTAAAAAAACTTACCCCTGACATCTCCTCTGTACCTACTCCCCAGCACCTTAAACCTGTGTCCTCTTGTGGCAACCATTTCAACCCTGGGAAAAAGCCTCTGACTATCCACACAATCAATGCCTCTCATCATCTTATACACATCTTCAGGTCATCGCTCATCCTCCTTTGCTCCAACGAGAAATCGCCGAGTTCACTCAACCTATTCTCATAAAGCATGCTCCCCAATCCAGGCAACGTCCTTGTAAATCTCCTCTGCACCCTTTCTAGGCTTCCACATCCTTCCTGTAGTGAGGCGACCAGAACTGAGCACAGTACCCCAAGTGGAGTCTGAGTAGAGTGCTATATAGTTGCAACATTACCTCTCGGCTTCTAAATTCAATTCCATGATTGATGAAGGCCAATACACCATATGTCTTCTTCACCACAGAGTCAACCTGTGCAGCTGCTTTGAGCGTCCTATGGACTCGGACCCCAAGATCCCTCTGATCCTCCACACTGCCAAGAGACTTACCATTAATACTATATTCTGCCATCATATTTGACCTACCAAAATGAACCACTTCACACTTATCTGGGTTGAACTCCATCTGCCACTTCTCAGCCCAGTTTTGCATCCTATCAATGTCCCACTGTAACCTCTGACAGCCCTCCACACTATCCACAACACCTCCAACTTTTGTGTCATCAGCAAATTTACTAACCCATCCCTCCACTTCCTCATCCAGGTCATTTATAAAAATCATGAAGAGTAAGGGTCCCAGAACAGATCCCTGAGGCACTCCACTGGTGACCGACCTCCATGCAGAATAATCTTAATGTCCAAAGATCAATGTCTGAGCACTCACTACCTTTTGGGGTAATGAATTCCAAAGATTTATAATTGCCAGAATAAAGGTACTTCTTCTCATCTTAGTCTTACATGATTTATGACTATACTCTGTATATCAACTCTCTTCAATACCTTATCGTTAAAGACTGTAAGACAGAAGAACAGAATTAGGCCATTCAGCCCATTGAGACTGCTCCACCATTCCATCATGGCCGATTTATTATCCCTCTCAACCCCGTCCACTTGACTTCTCCCTGTAACCCTTGACACCCATTCTAATCAAGAACCTATCAACCTCCGCTTTAAATATACCCAATGATGTCCTCTACAGCCATTTGTGACAATAAATTCCACAGAATATTTCTCTCTGGCTAAATAAATTCCTCCTCATTTCCCTTCTAACGGGACATCCTTGTATTCTGAGGCTGTGCCCTTTGGTCCCAGACTCCCTACGATAGGAAACAGCTTCCCCACATCTACTCTACCTAGGCCTTTCAATATTCAATAGGTTTCATTGAGATCCCCCCCATTCTTCTAAGCTACAATGAGTACAGGCCCAGAGCCATCAAACAGTCCTCATATGTTAATCCTTTTATTCTCTAACCTTCTCCAATGCTAGTATATCTTTTCTTGGATAAGAGGCCCAAAACTGCTCACAACACTCCAATGCCTTATAAAGCCTCAGTGTTACATCCTTGCTTCTAAACTACAGTGATTCAAGGCCAATATATCACCCTCCCCTAATCTTCTGAATCAACATGCTTACAAAGAGGTCAAAATTCCAGAGTACTTACCTCAGGTGTCATCTCATCAAAACTCAGTGCAGTTACAAGACTTGACTCCAAACAGTTCCCCACCTCTCCAGCCTTTTTATATGATACCATTCCCCCACCACTGCCCAACCTGTCTTGTAAAATGCATCTATGTCCTCCTAATTTACTTCTTGTACTGAAGCATTTCTTTCTTGTGTTTTCTGGTCCAGCACACCAAGATCCTTCCAGTTCCACATTGTTGGTGTATTAGTGATGGCATTCAAGACAGAAGCGATGAGAAGCAAGTGGCAAAGAATGCAAAGCCAAGAAAAACGTGGGGGATCTGTAGACTGAGCTAGGGAGAGTTTAAGGATGTAAAGAGAGGGTGGTTTCAGGGACTGGTCTAAAAAGAGAAGGTCAGGGAAGACAGAAACATTACATTTTCAGTGTGCTACTGTGCTTGCAAGGTGATAGAGGAGCAAATATTGAAAGGGTTGTGGTGGGTCTGATAGGGGTGCTAGGTGCTGTTGAGGAAGTTGAAGAGGTGTAAGCAAACTTGCTTCTTCGATTGTAGGCCCCAGTGGCACAATTGGTTAATGCACAGCACTTGCAGGCAGCAAGCAATGCAAAGGACGTGAGTTCAAGCCCTACCTGGAGCACAGCTTATTAGGACAGCGTGGTAGTGTAATAGTTAATGTAATACTTTATGGTGCTAGCGATTAGCAATCGGGGTTCAATTCCCTCTGTTGTCCATAAGGAGCTTGTACATTCTCCCCGTGACTGTGTGGGTTTCCTCCAGGTGCTCCGGTTTCCTCCCACACTCCAAAGATGTACGAATTAGGGTTATGTGCAATGCTGGTACCAGAAGGTTCTTCTCCTCTGTCACCCGATTTTCAAATGGACATTGAGCCCACGAAAACTAATTCACTATTTTTTTATTTCTGATTTCTTGCTCTGCTTATTTTAACTTAACAATTTAATAGACATATTCACATACTTAATGTAACTCGTTCTTTTTTCTCTGTGGTTATTTATCATGTGTTTCATTGGATTGCTGCTGGAAAGTTTCATGATATACACTGTTGATATTAAATCTCATTCTGAGAAGCAGGGTGACGCTTAAAGGCTAGCCTCAGCACATAGTTGGACTGTGTTGGTTGTTGACACAGGTCACATTTCACTGTGTATCTCTATTCATCTTTCAAAAGAAGTGACATAGGATTGGAAGACACAAAATTGAGGAAACCTGAAGATGCTGGAAGTTCAAGCAACACACACAAAATGCTGGTGGAACGCAGCAGACCAAGCAGCATCTACAAGAAGTAGAGTCAACATTTTGGGTTGAGAACCTTCATCAGGAAGGGTTTTTAATATATATAAAAATAAGTAGGGATTTCTCGAACTTCCATTAATGCCCCTCCTCCCCTTCTTACCCCATCCCTATTTATTTATTTTATTTTATTTAAAAATTTTTATATTTTTTTCTCTCTCTCTTTCCCTCTTACAATGATTCCTTGCTTGTTCTCCATTTTCCTCTGGTGCTCCCCTGCCCCTTTCTTTCTTCCAAGACCTTCCATCCTACGATACTCCCCCTTCTCCAGCCTTGTATCCCTTTTGCCAATCAACTTTCCAGCTCTTAGCTTCACCCCTCCCCCTCCTGTCTTCTCCTATCATTTCAAGTCTCCCCCTTCCCCTCCCACTTTCAAATCTCTTACTATCTCTTTTTTCCGTTAGTCCTGACGAAGGGTCTTGACCCAAAACGTCGACTCTGCTTCTTCCTACAGATGCTGGCTGGCCTGCTGTGTTCCACCAACATTTTGTGTGTGTTGCTGGGGCTGGAAGATGTAGAATCCTTGTGGGTTGAGTTGAAAAAACTGCAAGGGTAAAAAGACCCTGATGGGAGTTATATTCAGGCCTCTGAACAGTTGCCAGGAAGGAGCTACATTTTACAGCGGGAAATTGCATTTATGCCAATTCATGTCTAAAATCAATGTTACATGAGTCATGAGGGATTTCAATATGCAGGTTCATAGGGAAAATCAGGTTGGTGCTGGATCCCAAGGGAGAGAATTTGTAGAATGCTTATGAGATGGCTTTTTAGAGCAGCTTGTGCTTGAGCCCACTAAGAGAAAGGCTATTCTGGACTGGGTGCTGTGTAATGAACCTGATTTGATTTCGGAGGTTAAGGTAAAGGAACCCCTAGGAGACAGTGATCATAATATGATACAATTCATCCTGCATCTTGAGAGGAAGATGCTAAATTCAGGTGTAACAGTACTACAGTGTAATGAAGGGAAATATAGAGAAATGAGAGAGTAGATGGCCAAAGTTGATTGGAAGGGGCATTAACAGGGATGATGGCAAACAACAATGGATGAAGTTTCTGGGGGAAATTCGGAAGGTGCAAGATAGGTACATTGCAAAGAAGAACAAGCATTCTAAAGGCAGGATGATGTGACAATGGCTGACAAGGGAAGTTAAAAAATATAAAAGCAAAGGAAAGAGCATATAATAGAGCAAACATTAGTGGGAAGTTAGATGATTGGGAAGCATTAAAAACCAACAGAAGGCAAATAAAAAGACATAAGGAGGGAAAAGATAAAAAATGACGATAAGCTACCCAATAATATGAAAGAGGATATCAAAAGATTTTTCAGATATATCAAGAGTAAAAGGGAGGTGAGAGTTGATATTGAACCACTGTAAAATGATGCTGGAGAGGTAGTAATGGGGGTCAAAGAAATGGTGGATGAACTCAGTAAGTATTTTGCATTCATCTTCACTGTGGAAGACACTAGCAGTATGCCAGGAGGCAGAAGTGAGTGCAATTTCTATTACTGGGGAGAAGGTGCTTGGGAAGCTGAAAGGTCTGAAGGTAAATAAGTCACCTGGACCAGATGGACTACACCCCAGGGTTCTGAAATAGGTAGCTGAAGAGATTATGGAGGCATTAGTAGTGATGTTTCAAGAATCATTAGATTCTGGCATGGCTCCAGGGGACTGGAAAATTGCAAATGTCACTCCACTCTTTGAGAAGAATGGTGGCAGAAGAAAGGATTTAGCTTGACCTCAGTGGTTGGAAGCTGTTAGAGTGAATTGTTAAGGATGAAGTTTGAGGGTGCTTGGAGGCACATGATAAAATAGGCCAAAGTCAGCATGGTTTCCTAAAGGGAAAATCTTGCATGACAAATCTTTTGGAATTCTTTGAAGAAATAACAAATCAGGATAGACAAAGGAGAACTAATGGATTTTCAGAAGGCCTTTGACAAGGTGTCACACATGAGGCTGCTTAACAAGATAAGAGGAATGATACCAGCATGGACAGAGGATAGGCAGATTGGCAGAAAGCTAAGAGTGGGAACAAAAGGAGCCTTTTCAGTTTGGTTGCTGGTAACTAGTGATTTTCCAAAAGGGTTGGTGTTACATTATATATTAGTGATTTGGATGATGGAATTGATGGCTTTGTGGCCACATTTACAGACAATATGAAGATAGATGGAGGGGCAGGTAGTGTTGAGGAAGTAGGGAGGCTGTAGAAAGACCGAGATAGATTAGGAGAATGGCAAGTAAGTGACAGATGGAAATGACAGTGCTTGGAAGTGTATTTTTATGCACTTTTTTTTAGAAGGAACAGAAGTGTAGACTGTTTTCTAAATGGGCAGAAAATTGAAAACCTGAGGTGCAAAGGGACTTGGGAGTCCTCGTGCAGGATTCCCTAAAGGTTAGCTAGTAAGTTGAATCAGTGAGAGCAAACGGAATGTTAGCATTCATTTCAAGAGGACTAGAATATAAAAGTAAAGATGTAATACTAAGGGTTTATAAGGCATTAGTGAGGCCACACTTAGAGTATTGTGAGCAGTTTTGGGCCCCTTATCTAAGAAAGGATGTGCTGACATTAGAGAGGGTTCAGAGGAGGTTCATGAGAATGGTTCCTGAATGAAAGGGTTATTGTATGAAGAGCACTTGATAGCTCTGGGCTTGTATTTGCTGGAATTTAAAAGAATGAGGGGTGGGGGGATCTCATTGAAACTGATCAGTTGTTGAAAGGCCTAGATAGAGTGGATGTGGAGAGGATGTTTCCTATAGAACCATAGAACATTACAGCACAGAAACAGGCTTTTTGGCCCTTCTTGGCTGTGCCGAACCATTTTTCTGCTTAGTCCCACTGACCTACACCTGGCTCATATCCCTCCATACACCTCTCATCCATGTACCTGTACAAATTTTTCTTAAATATTAAAAGTGAGCCCATGTTTACAACTTCATCTGGCAGCTTGTTCCACACTCCCCCCACTCTCTGTGTGATGAAGCCCCCCAAATGTTACCTTTAAACTTTTCCCCCTTCAGCCTTAACCCATGTCCTCTGGTTTTTTTCTCCCCTAGCCTCAGTGGAAAAAGCCTGCTTACATTCACTCTATCTATCTATCATAATTTTATACACCTCTATCAAATCTCCCCTCATTCTTCTACGCTCCAGGGAATAAAGTCCTAACCTATCCAACCTTTCTCTGTAACTCAGTTTCTCAAGTCCCAGCAACATCCTTGTAAACCTTCTCTGCACTCTTTCAACCTTATTAATATCCTTCCTGCAATTCGGTGACCAAATATAGTGGGGGAGTCCAGCACCAGAGGGCACAGCTTCAGAATAGAGGGTCGCCCATTTAGAATAGAGATGGGGAAATTTCTGTAGCTGGAGGATGGTGAATCTGTGGAATTCATTGCCACGGGCAGCTGTGGAGGCCAGGTCACTGGGTGTACTTAAGGTGGAGGTTGATCGGTTCTTGTTTAGTTTGGGGATAAAAGGTTATGAGGAGAAGACAGCAAAATGGGGATGAGAGGGGAAGAAGATCAGCCATGACAAAATGGTGGAGCAGAATTTGATGGCCTAATTCTGCTCCTATCTCTTATGATCATTAGTCATATAATCTGATGCACTTGTAAAAAATAAAGCTAATCTTAAATCTTAGATTAGTGAATCTCTCTGTGTGAACCCAGTTACCAGGGATTGGACTGCTGACATTAGCTCCATCATTCTTCTCTGTCCACACTTGTATAATGACTGTAAGGCCACAACTCATGCAGATGATGAATATGTTCCTCCATTTCTTATTTTATAAATTATCATCTTCAGTGAAGAAACAAGAAACAATCGACACCTCAATAACTGAGATATCCTCAAGTGTACCCCAATAAAAATGCTGCAGCTGATACAAACCTCGTTTTAATGGTCGCATAAGCCTTGACATTTGTACTAGATGATCCTTGAAGCTGGTGAGGAGTCTGCCTGATTCCCAACACAATCAGGAGAGGCACCAATACGTACCACAAAAAATTACACAAAGGTCAATTGGAAGTGATATCAGGAAACATACTTCCATTGGAAAGGATAGGGAAACCTTGGAATACTGTACCCCAAAGAGCTGCCAAAGCTTAGCTAACTAAAAATTTCATAAGTGGGAGCGATAGATTTTTTGTTAGTTAAAGGCATGCGGAATCCAAGACAGGAAGATGAAAATGAAAAGCATATCAGCTAAGGGGGTGTTGCCTGAACATCACAGTATTGCTGTTCAAACCAAGGAATGTAGTGGACAGTTAGAGGTGGAATTGCATGATTAGGGATTAGAAAGAGGATTTAGGTGGACAGTCATAATTAGAGCAGATAATGGTGCTACAATATTTGAAGCACATATATACTGTAAATTTACACAAATGACATGAAGTGAATTCTATGCAGTGGCTTACAAAGTGGGGTCTTGGACTCAGGTGGTTGCAGGTAGTTGTAAGAGCACATCACAATCTCCATTTCTTTAAGTAAATCCAAGTCCATATGGTGGGGAAGGTATTAATTAAGGGACAACATGGATGAACCATTTGCTCAGAGTGGATTGCCTTTAAGGGCACTGCCATTTGCCTTTTGAGGTCACTTTGCCTGTTGTCAGCAAAATTGGTCCACACTCTTCTGATCAGTCTGGTAGGGATCTCTACATTCTGCCACTGGGAGCACAGATGGTGTTGAATGGGCGGGTTGTTTTGAAGCTTTACATTAAATGTGAATGTCCACTGTATACTCCAGTGTATACTTGAGACACAGACTGCCTTCTCAGAGGATTCTTTTTTGTCTTGAGTGCTCATGGGCTTGAGATTCTAGGAAATGGACAACATGATACATTTCTTCCAAGGAAGCTTTGAGATTGTTTTTGAAGTGTTTTCTTTGTCCTCCAGGAACTCTCTTCTTCTGGTGGAACTTCAACTTGAGTGTTTGGATCTGGAGGTCAGGTCAGGTATGCAAGAGACATGGCCTAACCACTGAAGGTGGTAAAGCCTGATCAGGCTCTCCTCTTGAAACTGTTGGCCTAGGAGATGGCGCTGACATTGGTCTGCCTAATCTGTCAATGGATTTAGAAGATTCCCTGGCATCAGTGTTGGATGTGTTGGACCAATGCTTTGAGATGCCTACCATAAGTTATCTATATATATATATATAAGAGAGTGAGGTTAATGACTTCTCAATGAATTGATTGCTTGGTGTTGGGTTTCTGGTCTTGAACTTCAAACACCCATGTCATCAGTAAAGTAAAGGCTGCAGAGACACACAAGGAGAATGAGAGAGATTTCATAGCACTCAACCTTGAACATTCCTAAAATATTAAAATTTCACCAACCTACAGAGATGATAGAACTTTGAACATAGAATACACAGTACAGGGCCCATGGCCCACCATTTTGTGCCGACCATTTAACTCACTCTAAGGTCAACTTAACCTGTCCCATCTACACAGTCCTCCTTTTTTCTATCATCCTTGCGCCTATCTAAGAGTTCCTTAAATGCCTCTAACATATCTGTCTTGCCCACTACCCCTGCAGGGCATTGCACACACACCACTCTCTATGTAAAGAACTTACCTCTGACATTCTCTCCTTTACTTTCCTCCAATTTCTTTAAATTATGCCTCTGGTATTAGCCATTTCCACCCTGGACAAAAGTCTCTGGCTGTGCACTCCTTCTATGTCTGTTATCAATCTTGCCACACCTATCAAGTTATCTCTCCAAAGACAAAAGCCCTAGCTTGCTCAATATATCTTCATTAGACATGCCCTCAAGTCCAGGCAGTATCTTGGTAAATCACCTCTGTATATCACCTGAGCTTCTGCATCTTTCCTATAACAAGGCGACCAGAACTGAACTCAGTATTTCAGGTGTGGTCTAACTGGAGCTTTATAGAGCTGCAATGTTACCTCACAGCTCTTCGACTCAATCCCCGATTAATGAAGGCAAATACACTTTATGCCTTCTTAACCACCCTATCAAAGTTGCCATGGCAACTTTGAGGGATCTATGGACATAGACCATGCAGAAGAGACATCATTCTTCCTCCCCATTTCTGCCCAGATAAAATCAACCCTTCATTGTCTGGAACATTTTTGTCAAACAGATTGATCAATAAAATGCTCCTTTCTAAAAAAAAAAGTTGATCAAAAATTACAGATTAACATTATAAATGTTTGCATGGAAAAAAATCACATGATATAAACCTTAGATTGTAATCACTTTCTGAACCAAGGTTGTGCTAGGCCAGTGTGATTGTGACTTTGTTTAGAGTCATAGAAAAGTACAGCATAGAAACAGGCCCTTCAGCCCATCTTGTCTGTACTGAGCCATTTAAACTGCCTACTCCCATCAATCTGCATCCAGACCATAGCCCTCCTTATCCCTGACATCCTTATACCTACCCAAACTTCTCTGAAATTGAGCTTGCATGCATCACTTGTGCTGGCAGCTCATTCCACACTCTCGCAACACTCTGAGTGAAAATGTTTCCCCTCATGTTCTCCTTAAAATTTTCACCTTTCACCCTTAACTCATGATTTCTAGTTGTACACCCTCCCAACCTCAGTAGCAAAAGCCTGCTTGCATTTACTCTATCTATAGCACTCATGATTTTATATACCTCTATTAAATCTCCCTTCAATCTTTTACATTCCAAGGAATAAAGTCCTGACCTAGTCAATCTTTGCTTAGGTACTCCAGTCCCAGCAACATCCTTGAAAATTTTCTCTGTACTCTTCGGTTTGTGACCAAAACGACACGTGATACTCCAAACTAGGCCTCACCAATGTTTTATACAATTTCAGCATAACTTCCCATCCCCTGTACTCAATACCTCGATTTACGAAGGCCAACGTGCCAAAAGCTTTTCTTTAATCACCTTATCTACCTGTGCCTCCACTTTCAGTGAATTGTGCACCTGTATTTCCAGATCCCTTTTGTTCTACCACATTTTTCAGAGCCCTACAGTTCACTGTGTAAGACCTACCCTGGTTGGTCCTACTGAAGTGCAACACCTTGCACTTCTCTACATTAAATTCCATCTACCATTTTCCCAGAAGATCCAGATCCCACTGCAAGCTCTGTGGCGTTCTTCGCTGTCCACTATACCCGGAATCTCGGTGTCATCCAGATCGTTGATATAGGTGACAAACAACAATGGAATCAGCACCGATTCCTGAGGCACTTCACTAGTCACAGGCCTCTATAAGATTAGCGGGACTTGACCTATCACACACAAAGCCATGCTGACGATCCCTAATCAGTCCATGTCTATCCAAGTACTGATCCCTTGCAATAACTTTCCCACTACTGATGTCAGGCTCACTGGCCTATAATTTCCTGCTTTAGTTTTACAGCCGTTCTTAAACTGCAGAACAATATTAACTATCCTCCAATCCTCCAGTACCTCACCTGTCACTAAGGATGATGTAAGGGGCTAGGACCTCTGCAATTCCTGCACTTTCCTCCCACAGAGTCCTTTGCCTTTGTAATTTAACTACAACTATGTCGCTGTTGTTCATCACAACTCTGTTCATTCCCAATAGCTTTAAACAGATGATAATTTTTGATGATATCATAATTTGTGCAGTATTGCTTCAAGAAGCTACAGGGTTTAAATTTGCTAATATTTATTTGGAATGAATTTGAAACCTCCATAGGGTTCCAGGGCAACACTTCATTATGAATCTAAATATTTTAAATGCAATAGCTGTATGATTACATTTATTTAGAGTCATAGATTCATAGAGCACGACTGCACAGAAACAGGCCCTTCGGCCCAGCTTTTCCATTCCACACCATTATTTGCCAAGTCCCATCGCCCTCCAAGACCCTCCCAACCATGTACTCATCAAAAACTTCACTTAAAGGTTGAAATTGGATCCACATCCATCACCTCCGCTGGCAGAATTTGTATAATTCTACAATAATAACCGCACCACATATACAACCTCTTTTTTTTCCAAATCTGCTCTCATTTTAAGGCAGCTATCAAATTTTCCACATGCTGAAAATGATAAAGGATATTTAATGTCAGGACAGTCAGTCGATGTTGATGTTTCAAACCAATCATTTGTTGGCATGCGGATGGGCTGAATAAATGGACATTTCATGTTTAAACATTGCAGCACTTAATGAACACCAGTAACAACATTTCAGCACAGTTATTAAACGGGCCTTCTCTAGGACCTTGTGAAAAATTTCCTGTGCTTATTTTACAAAAGGGGGAAAAAAAGTTTATGAAAGAGTTTCACCGACAGCAAGAGTGATTTTCTGCAGATTCCAAATAGTGTGTAGGAGAGGAGTCAGTCTGCACAGAGCATGCCGTAAAGCATTTTTACTGCTCAACAAGCGTAAATCATGCAAGGCAGCAAGGAGCTGAGCCTAATTTCATTCTCAGATTAGAATTCAAGCCGTCTCATTTATTAAAACCAGTTTTGATACACATTTGCCTTGAAGCTTTTTAATTCGCTTCGTCTTCAGAGTCTGATTCTGTACAACTCTTTATGTTTGTGGTATTGTCACACATAATCATTTGGAGCACATTAGTTGCAGTGAGACAGAGCTGCAGTTCAGGTCAGTCTAACTTCTTGAGGTGGAATTACTCATGTTAATGCACATAAATAATGACTTTATAAATGAATAATGGTAATGTAATGTGTCCTCACCCCACACTTCCTTCAAAACATTGTACCAGACTTGAAATGTATAGAAATCGTAATCCAGGAGCAAATTCATCACAACTTAGTAACTGAACTAACAAATCAATTAAAGGTGTATACTGTGGGCTGCTAAGCAACTCTAGACACACGAATCAGTGAAAAGACATTTCTAGATACAATTTTGGAAATGATAAAACTAAGTGATCTATTGATAAATGAACTTTGTAAAATGTAGTAATTCTCTCAGGAAGTAAAATTCTTGTTTCTTTAGTGATACAGCATCGAACAAGCCATTTCAGCCTATTGAGCCACACCGCCCAGTAACCCACCTATTTAACATTAGCGTACTGGTTAGTAACTTAATTGGTCATTGTAAATTGTCACAGGACTTTGTGAGGAAACCCACACATTCCATGCGTGCAAGCTCCCTGCAGTCAGTGTCGCAATTGAACTCTGAACTCTGATGCCTTGAGCTGTAATAACTTTGTGTTAACCACTACGCTACTGCGACACCCTTATTAAATTGAGAGCTATGTTAAGCACAGCTCCAATTACTTATTTAGACCATAAGACATAGGAGCAGAAATAGGCCATTCAGCCCATCGAGTCCTCTGGCCGTTTTATCATGGCTGATCCCAGATCCCATCCAACCCCATCCACCCGCCCTCTCAACATATCCCTTGATGCTGCAACCAATCAGGAATCTAACAACTCCGCTTTAAATATTCCCATGGACTTGGCCTCTATCACAATCTGCGGCAGATCATTCCAGATTCACGACTCTTTGGCTAAAAAAATTCCTTCTTATGTCTGTTCCAAAAGGTTGCCCCTCAATTTTGAGGCTGTGCCCTCTAGTTCTGGATGCCCCCACCAGAGAGAGCATCCTCTTCACATCCACCTTATCCAGTCCTTTCAACATTCGGTAGGTTTCAATGAGATCCCCACACATTCTTCTAAATTTCAGTGAGTACAAGCCCAAATCTGCCAAATGCTCCTTTTATGTTAACCTCTTCATTCTTGGAATCATCCTCGTGAACCTCCTTTGGACTCTTTTCAATGACAACACATCATTTCTGAGATAAGGGGCCCTAAACCGTTGACAATACTCCAAATGAGATCTGACTAGTGTCTTATATAGCTTCTGCAATATCTCCTTGATCTTACATTCTATTTCCCTTGAAATAAATGCCAACATTGCATTTGCCTTCTTTATCACAGACTCAACCTGTGAATTAACCTTCTGAGAGTCTTGCATGAGGACTCCTAATTCGCTTTGCACCTCTGATGTTTGAACCTTCTGCCCATTTAAGTAATAGTCTGCATTATTGTTCCCTTTACCAAAGTGCATTATCATACATTTCCCAACACTGTATTACATCTGCCACATTTTTGCCCATCCTTCCAATTTGTCTAAGTCCTGCTGCAATCACATTGCTTCCTCAGCATTACCTATCCCTCCACCTATCTTTGTATCATCCGCAAACTTTGCCACAAAGCCATCAATTCCACCATCTAAATCATTTACAAACAATGTGAAAAGTAGGGGTCCCAATATTGACCCCTGTGGAACACCATTAGTCACTGGCAGCTAACCAGAAAAGGCCCGCTTTATTCCCACTTGCTGCCTCCTGCCTGTCAGCCATTCTGCTAACCATGCCAGTATCTTTCCTGTAACACCATAGGATTTTATCTTGTTAAGCAGCCTCATGTGAGGCACCTTATCAAATGCCTTCTGAAAGTCTAAGTAAATGACATCCACTGCCTCTCCTTTGTCCATCCTACTTGTTACTCTCTTGGAGAATTCTAACAGATTTGTCAGGCAAGATTTCCCTTTACAGAAACCATGCTGTCTTTGACTTATTTTATCATGTGTCTCCAAGCACCTCGAAACCTTGTCCTTAATAATGAACTCCAACACTTTCCCAACATTATGTTGGCCTGTGTCATTCTGGCTGCAGTGGAACTCTTAACTACTAAGGAGATGTACAGAGGAACAAATGCAGAATGATGGAAGAATTCAGTGGGTCATGTAGCATCTGTGGAGAGACATAAACAGTGGATATTTCTGGCTTCATCAGGACTGGAAAGGAAGAGGGATGAATCCATAGATAAGAAGGTGGGAGGGAGGGGAAGTACAAGCTGGCAGGTGACAGGTGAAACCAGGTGAGGGAGAAGATAGGTGGGTGGTTGATGTGAGAGGCTAGGAGGTGATAGGTGGAAGAGGGGAAAGGCCAAATAGAAGGAATATGATAGGAGAGGAGAGTGGAGCATGGAAGAAAGGGAATGTTGAGGGGCACCAGATAGGCAGGTGAGGAGAAGAGAAGGGGTAGGAGGGGAACCAAAATGGGGAATAGAAAAAGAGAGAAGGGAGAGCAGGAAAAAATCAATGTTCATGCCATCAGGCTGGAGGTTACCCAGGCAAAATCCTTGCAGTCCCTCATCCCCGCATTTGACTCTCAGATCAGTTATCTGTGATGTCAATTCCAACTTACAAGCCAGTGATCAAATAGGTCAAATCAGTTCTGAAGGTGTTGAAAACCTGGCCTGAGGGTGCAATCTCAGCCCTGCAGGACTACTTTGAGAATACGAACTGGAAAATGTACGGGGAGGCTGTTACCTATGGAAACCATGCTAACATTGAGAGGTATGTGGACTCTGTGACCAGCTACACAGAGAAGTGTACTGAGGATGTTACCATCACAAAACATATCCTGGTGAGGGCAAATCAGAAGTCTGTGCCAGGCTGAGGGATCGTGATGCTGTCTTTAGATCGGGGGTGGGGGGCGGGGTGCGACAGCTGTCGGTGAAGCGTTTTCCTGCTCCATCAGGAAGGTGAAATGGAAGCATTCTCAGAGAATATACAGCCACCTGCAATACCAGTGACACGAGGTGCAAGTAGTAGGGAAATCAAAGGATTATAGACTACACATCTACCCTGTGTGTCAGCGACCAGGATGCTTCACACCCTGACAGGCTGAATGTCTTCTACACTCGGTTTGATGCACAGAACAAAGTGCTGGTGAGGAAGGCACCTTCTCTCCCAGGGAGCAGACACTCCGTCTGGCTGAAGCTGAGAATGAATGAATGAATGAGGAGCGGGAGATCCTGGCCAGAATCAACCCATGCAAAGCTACAGGGTCCAATAGTGTACCAGGTCGGGTTTTGAAACACTACGCAACCCAGTTAAAACAATTCAGGACTGACATTTGAAAACATGGGTTCGGAATCTTAGTATCAAGCCAAAACCTGGACAAGTCTTGAAGGGCATACTTAGCAAAATGGGTCTGCAGTTTAACGAGGCGTAATCCTATTTGATTTCTGTGTCATTGATCTACTTGCTACAGATGCATCTACCTGTGATGGTATTGATGGGAGTGACTATTAATAGTTCTTGTGGAGGCATAATCCTGCCTTTACAAAGAACACTCCATCATGTTCTGTGGCGCTGGAGCCATGCGCTCAGAACAGATCGGGTTGTTCAAATCTGGGATACCATGAGGCATTGTGGTCTATCTGCAGTAGCAGAAATGTATCCAGACTTCATGTCTCATCTGAGACCAAAAGACATAAGAGCAGAATCAGGCCATTCAGTCTATCGAGTCTGCTCCGCCATTCCATCATGGCTGATTCTAGATCCCACTCAACCCCATACACCTGCCCTCTTGCTATATCCTTCGATGCCCCGACCAATCAGGAAATGATCAACTTCTGCCTTAGATACACCCATGGACTTGGCTTCCATTGCCGTTTGTGGCAGAGCATTCCACAGCTTCCCTACTCTCTGACTAAAAAAATTCCTTCTTGCCTCTGTTCTAAAAGGTTGCCCCTCACTTTTGAGGCTGTGCCCTCTAGTTCTTGGATACTGCACCATAGGAAACATCCTCTCCACATCCACCCGATCTAGTCCTTTCAACAGTCAGTAGATTTCAATGAGATCCACCTGCATTTTTCTAAATTCCAGTAAGTACAGGCATTTATCTCCTACTTTACAATTACTGTCACACCAGTGCATCAATCCTAGTTCAGTATGGTGAACTGAACTGTCGCTGCCTTTATGGAGTTTATATGTTCTACATGTGAGCATGTAGGTTTCCTCCCAATGCTCTGGTCTCCTCCCGCATTCCAAAGACGTATGGGTCAGAGTTAGTAAATTATGGGCATGCTGTGTTGGCTCAGTAAGTGTGATGACACTTGCCAGCACAATCCTTGCTGCTTTTGTTTGACGCAAATGAGATTTCACTGTATGTTTCAATGTATATGTGGCAAATAAAAGTTAATCTTGGATCTTAATCTTATAGAAGAGCAGACTAAAAGAGCTGGAGGCAGTTCAAAAAAAAAGGTGTCAGACTCATGATGATTTAACACAGCTTCTTCCACAGTAGCATAATGGTGAGTACAATACTTGACAAATACAGGTGACACAGGTTCAATTCCTGGCACTGCCTGTAATGAGTTTGTCCGTTTTCCCTGTGATTGTGTGGGGTTTCCTCTGGGTGATCTGGTTTCCAACCATACATTCCAAAGACGTACTAGTTGGTGGGTTAATTGGTCATTGTAAATTGTCTTGTGATTAGGCTAGAATTAAATTGGGGTGGCACAGCTCGAAGGGCCAGAGCTTATTCTATGCTGTATCTCAATAAATAAATGAGTGAACAATGCCAAGTTGGATTTCTGTTCAGTGATATGGATTCAACAGTGGCTGGATGGGAGATGCCAGAGAGTAGTGGTGGATAACTGTTTGTCAGGTTGGAGGCTGGTGACTAGTGGTGTGCTTCAGGGATCTGTACTGGGTCCAATGTTGTTTGTCATATACATAAATGATCTGGATGATGGGCTGGTAAATTGGATTAGTAAGTATGCAGATGATACTAAGATCGGTGGCGTTGTGGATAATGAAGTAGGTTTTCAAAGCTTGCAGAGAGATTTAGGCCATTTATAAGAGTGGTTTGAACGATAGCAGATGGAGTTTAATGCTGATAAGTGTGAGGTGATACATTTTGGTAGGAATAATCAAAGTAGGACATACATGGTAAATGGTAGGGCATTGAAGAATGCTGTAGAACAGAGTGATCTAGGAATAATGGTGCATAGTTCCCTGAAGGTGGAATCTCATGCAGATAGGGTGGTGAAGAAAGCTTTTGGTATGCTGGCCTTTATAAATCAGAGCATTGAGTATAGGAGTTGGGATGTAACGTTAAAATTGTACAAGGCATTGGTGAGGCCAAATTTGGAGTATTGTGTACAGTTCTGGCCATCGAATTATAGGAAAGATGTCAACAAAATAGAGAGAGTACAGAGGAGATTTACTAGAATGTTACCTGGGTTTCAGCACCCAAGTTACAGAGAAAGGTTGAACAAGTTCTTTGGAGCACAGAAGGTTGAGGGGGGACTTGATAGAGGTATTTAAAATTATGAGGGGGATAGATAAAGTTGATGTGGATAGGCTTTTTCCATTGAAAGTAGAGGAGTTTCAAACAAGAGGACATGAGTTGAGAGTTAAGGGGCAAAAGTTTAGGGGTAACGGGGGGGGGGGAACTTCTTTACTCAGAGAGTGGTAACTGTGTGGAACGGGCTTCCAGTAGAAGTGGTAGGGGCATGTTCGATTTTGTCATTTAAAAAAAAATTGGATAGGTATATGGACAGGAAAGGAATGAAGGGTAGGTGGGTCTAGGTGAGAGTAAGCGTTCGGCACGGACTAGAAGGGCCAAGGTGGACTGTTTCAGTAATGTAATCGTTATGTGGTTATGGTTACATAGCCAACATGGCATGGAAGAAACTGAGATATATCATCTCACAACTAGTGGAAAAGATCAAAGTTCTGAACTTCTGCCACATCTTGGTGGTGGACATTTAAGCATCCAAGAAAATCCCTAATTCTAATGATGTCATTGGAATGTTGAAGCCAAGACTGAAGACTCTGCAGCCATGTTCAAGCAGAAGTGCTGAGTGAATGATTTTCTTGAGATCTCCCACGGAGGTTGGACCTCAATATGGCATTAAGGAACATAAATTCATAAAACCAAACTGCACAGGCCAAACTGACTTTTTTCCACAGTGCTGGATAGCATTCAGAGATTTCTTTCAACAATAAAAGGTCTTGATTTTTTCCACCTCGCCTTCAGCTCAAAGTCATCCTGTAGTGAGATCTGTTCTTCCTCCATCTTTACTGTTAATTCCTTTATACAAGTGCTCAGGATTTATTACCCAATCTGTAGTTTGGATCGAGAGAAGATCCTGAAATTTCTCTGAAATGTTTTTATGCAGTTCAATCAGGTGGCACAGTATACCTGCAGATCATCATCTGGTATTCATTCTTTCTCCCTCATCCAATTTGGAGGGGCTCAGAAATGGGAAAAGTTTGTGATGGCCAATGGTGCACTTAACTTGACTTTGATAAGATTCGCATAATTTCTTTGCAGTTAAAGATTGGTTTTATTAAACTTTGCAAATAATTCTGACAAATAAGCTATGTTAAGCTTAATATTCTTGAATTGATAACTGAATTAGGCATTTGATTCTTCAACAAATTTTATCACAGTTTCAAAAAGTGCCTAAAAGTCTCTCAGGCAGTTTCCTTTTAAGAGCCATCTGACTTCAATGTGCAACAGCAAGCGTTCAAACTGTTCATCATTCTCAATACACAGCTCTTGTAATAGTTAAGAATTGAGAACATGGGAGTTCCTTTTATTTATCACTGTGATAACAGTATTTCATGTTCTGTGCAGCCAATCACTGTTTTTTTTTGTGACAAGATGCTATCTGTGAATTGCACTATGAACAATAAATATGCTAGTTACAGCTTTTTTCAAGAAAGTATTAACCCCCTGGTGGCAGCCTGCCATTGATGGTGACCCATCTGTTGCACAAGTAAGAATGTTGGTGAGGAAAATGTCCTTCTCTTTGGAAAATTGGTCAGCAACGTGAAATAATGACTCCCCCTTCATATCTGTTTCTAGTCCCCTTGTAAATACCAACTCTTAAATCATGTTTTCATTTTTTTTGAAGCAAACATAACCAAGAAGAAAAGACTCGCTGCCTGGCAAAGTTGATTCATCCAACTGGAGTGAATGCTGTTGCGCAATGTGCCTTCCACATTCTCAGACAGTTCATCTATTTATCTTTTAACAGCTTTCACTGAGTAGAATCACTTTAATTATTTGGTCTGGTGACTCATGCAAAACCTTCCTTACTGCTAGCAGAATTAGTTCTTCTCCAATTTCCAGATTTAGCAATGAAGAATGAAATGTTGTACGAAGAACACAAGCCATCACTATTTTGTTGTGTAGTGCTGGCAAACATGTTTTGAAGTGTTTTCCATTTTTGAAATTTTTCATGTCGTGACTGAAAAATAAGTCAAGTTCTTGTTTGCTCTCTTCAAAAGTTATTCTTTAAGTGTTCATGGAGCCTGGACAATTTAATTGCCTCATTTGAAAACAAAACATTTTCACACAACAGACACATTGCTGCTGTGGCTCCTTGGTGCTGGTATAAATCCATATTTCAGTTACTGTACACTGTACTGTCCACACTTCTTTCTTGTTTGGTGTACTTCTGCCATTTTCATTATGGATTAATGACCATGGTCAGTCACTTGCTTTTAAGCCCAACCTCAAGCACTGTAATCAATAAAGGGAACTGTTATAACATCATCATAACTCATCCAAAATCTGGCTCTCTGTCTGAAGGTATACAAGGTTGGGCAGTGATATCTCAGTTGGGCTATGGGCTAGGGAAATTCAGTCAAGACCATTCAACAGGTCAGAATCTGAACCTTACCCCATTGAATGCTATACCATAATTCACAGGAATTATGTCACTGCATGATCAGAGTATGGGAATTAAGACCATCAGACCATAAGATATAGGAGCAGAAGTAGGCCATTCAGCCTATCTAGTCTACTCCACCATTCAATCATGGATGGATCCAATTTTTCCAGTCATCCCCACTCCCCTGCCTTCTCCCTATACCCTTTGATGCCGTGGCTAATCAAGAATCTATCTATTTCTGCCTTAAACACACCCCAAATGATTTGGCCTCTACAGCTGCTCATGGCAACAAATTCCACAGATTTACCTCCCTCTGACTGAAGTAATTTCTCCACATCTTAGTTCTAAATGGACATCCTTCAATCCTGAAGTCATGCCCTCTTGTCCTAGACTCCTCTACCATGGGAAATGACTTTGCCATATCTAATCTGTTCAGGCCTTTTAACATTCAGAATGTTTCTATGAGATCCCCCCCTTATTCTCCTGAACTCCAGGGAATACAGCCCAAGAGCTGCTAGACATTCCTCATATGGTAAATTTCATTCCTGGAATCATTCTCAAGAATCTTCTCTGAACCCTCTCCAATGTCAGTATATCCTTTCTAAAATAAGCACAAAACTGCACAGAATACTCCAAGTGTGGTCTCAAGTGTGCCTTATAGAGCCTCAACATCACATCCCTGCTCTTATATTCTATATCTCTAGAGATGAATGCCAACATTGCATTTGCCTTTTTCACCTGGAGGTTAACCTTTAGTGTATCCTGCACAAGGACTCTCAAGTCCCTTTACATCTCTGCATTTTGAATTCTCTCTCCATTTAAATAATAGTCTACCCATTTATTTCTTGCACCAAAGCACATGACCATACAATTTCCAACATTCTACTTCTTTTGCCATTTCTTTGCCCATTCCCCTAAACTATCTAAGTGTCTCTGCAGGCTCTGTTTCCTCAACACTACCTGCTCCTGCACCTACCTTTGTATCATTGGCAAATTTAGCCACAAATCCATTAATCCCATAGTCCAAATCATTGACATACATCATAAAAGGCAGCGGTCCTAACACCGATCCCCGTGGAACTCCACTGGTAACCGGCAGCCAGCCAGAATAGTATCCCTTTATTCCCACTCTGTTCTCTGCCGATCAGCCAATGATCCACCCATGCTAGTAACTTCTCCGTAATTCAATGGACTCTTATCTTGCTAAGCAGCCTCATGTGTGGCACCTAGTCAAAAGCCTTTTGAAAGTCTAAGTACATCACATCTACTACATCTCCTTTGTCTATCCTGCTTGTAATTTCTTCAAAAAATTTTCTTTCAGAAAACCATGCTGGCTTTGGCCTACCTTCTCATGTGCTTCCAGGTACTCCATAATCTCATTCCTAACAATCGATTCCAACAACTTCCCAACCATCGTCAGGCTAACAGGTCTATAGTTTCCTTTCTGCTGCCTCCTATTTGCAATTTTCCACTTATCCAGTACAATACCAGAATCTATTGATTCTTGAAAAATCATTGTTAATGCCTCCACAGTCTCTCCACTATTTCCTTCAGAACACAAGGATGCATTCCATCAGGTCCAGGAGATTTATCCACCCTCAGGCCATTAAGCTTCCTGACCACCTTCTTAGTCGTAATTTTCACTGCACATACTTCATTTCCCTAACATTCTTGAATGTTCAGTATACTGAAGATGTCTTCCACTGTGAAGACTGATGCAAAAATGCACATTCAGTTCCTCTGCCATCTCTGTATCTCTCATTACAATATCTCCAGTGGCATTTTCTACTGGTCCTATATCTACCCTCGACTCTCTTTTATCCTTTATATACTTAAAAAAGCTTTTAGTATCTTCTTTGATATTAGTCACCAGCTTCTTTTCATAATTTTTTTTCCCCTGATGACCTTCTTAGTTTCTTTCTGCAAGTTGTTAAAGGCTTCCCAATCTGCTATCTTCCCACTAGCTCTGGCTTCCTTGTATGCCCTCTCTTTTGTGTTTACTTTGGCTCTGATTTCACTTGTCAGCCATGGTAATGTCCTTCTTCCATTCGAAAATTTCTTCTTATTTGGAATATATCTGTCTTGCATTCCCCTCACTTTTCGCAGAAACCCCAGCCATTGATGCTCTGCTGTCCTTGCTGCAAATGTCCCTTTCCAGTCAACTTTGGCCAGTTACCCTCTCATGCCATTGTAATTTCAAAGTGAACTTGATCATATTGTGACCATTGCTCCTTAAGGGTTCCTTAACCCTAAGCTCTCTTATCACCTCTGGATCATTATGCAACACCCAATCCAGCACAGCCGATCCCCTAGTGGGCTCAACAACAAGCTGTTCTAAAAAGCCATCCCTTAGACATTTTACAAATTCTCTCGAGGTCAAGTGCTGACCTGGTTTTCCCAGTCCAATTTCATGTTAAAGTCCCTAATCATGATATTGCCCTTCTGACATGCCTTTTCTATCTTCTGCTGTAACTTGTAATCCACATCATGACTGTTGTTTGGAGGCCTGTATACAACTGCCTTTAGGGTCCTTTTACCCTTGCCATTTCTTAACTCAACCCATAGAGACTCTACACCTTCTGATCCTATATCATCCCTTTCTAATGATTTAATATTATTTCTTATACACGGGGCCACACCACCCTTTTTGCCTACTAACCTATCTTTCCAATACACCATATATCCTTGGATGTTCAGCTCCCAATGGCAGCCATTGTCAGGAACAGGGGCAGGATTGGACCCAAATGCAGGACGCAGACACTGAAGTACTAGGGGTAGGACAGGATGGGGATGCCATGGCATGCAAGGGGTAAGGCAGGCAGGGCAGTATCCCAGAGTCCGGACGAGGCGGGAGGATCCCACAGTCCTGATGAGGCAGGAGAAACCTAGTGTTCAGGCAGGGCAAGAGGATTCCTCATGATCCCAGAGTTCATGGCAGACAGGAGGATTCCTCATGGCGGGCCACATGGATCCCAGGCAGGGCCACCACCCAGGCAGAAACACAGAGGCCTGGACAAGTCTCAGACACCTGGGTAGGTGCAGGGCACAAACCATGGGAAACGAGGGGAGGAAAGGGTAGGAGTCCTCAGGGCAGGCCACATCCTGGACAGGACTACCTCCCAGGCAGAAACACAGAGGCCTGGGCAAGTCACAGACACCTAGGCAGGTGCAGGGCACAAACCGTGGGAAACGAGGGGAGGAAAGGGTAGGAGTCCTCAGGGCAGGCCACATCCTGGGCAGGACTACCTCCCAGGCAGAAACACAGAGGCCTGGGCAAGTCACAGACACCTAGGCAGGTGCAGGGCACAACCCATGGGAAACTAGGGGAGGAAAGGGTATGAGTACTTCAGGCAGGCCACATGGATCCCAGGCAGGACCTCCTCCCAGGCAGAAACCCGGAGGCCTGGGCAAGTCACAGACACCTGGGCAGGTGCAGGGCACAACCCTTAGGGAGCAATAGGTGGAAAGGACAGAACTCCCACCAGGCAGCAGCAGTCCAGCTAGACCTGCCCAACAGAGGCAACAGGTAGGAAGGGGTAGAACCCCCACTAGGCAGCAGCAGTCCAGCCAGACCTGCTCAACAGAGGCAAGGGATCAGAAGGAAGTTGGGTCCAGGGTGAGCAGCAGGACTACCATGATACACCAGGTACATTGGTAAGGCAACCATCAGCACAGGCAAGGCAAATAAGACAGAACAGCAGGACCAGCACACAGGAGAGAAGCAGGGGAACAAGACCAAGTGGATAGAGCATATACAGAGCAGGCCAGCAACCAGGGCAGAGCAGGGCAGCAACTAGGGTAGAACCAGATCCAGAGCAGGCAAAACAGGTACAGACAGAATTCAGAGCCAGCAATCCAGCTTCAGAGCAGGACAACCCCCCAACTAGGCTCAGTCCCCAAGCCCCTTATAAACACCTGCCCCCTAATAGGCAACAGGTGTACCTCCTTAAGCCAAGGTGATCCAATGGCTCCGTGTGACAGGAGGACTGGCTGCAAGGCCTGGAGTCCGCAGTCCACGGACCGGAGCAAGACCTGGAAGGCCGTCTCCGGACTGGACCCCAACAGCCATCCTTTAGCCAAGTTTCAGAGATGACCGCAATGCCATATTTGCCAATCTGTAGTTGAATTTCAAGATTATCCCTTTATCTTTCTCATCCTGTTCAAGTCTGCCACTGTCTCCAGGAGGGTGGGGGCAATATCGCCTACTTTAAGAACCACTAGTTTAAACCAATGATCTGCTACTTTATGTACTTCTGATGTTGGGGTTAAAAAGGCATACAATCTACCCAATCTATGAACGTAAGAATTAGGAGCATGATCTGGTTTGAGAAAACTGCTCTGCCATTCAATAATTTCATGTCTGATCTGGTTAAGGATGCAACCCCATCTACATACCCCATCTTTTCCTTATGACTCTTAATTCCCCAAATACGCAAAAATCTATCTAACTGTGTCTTAAGTATTTTATCCTCTACTGATTCTTTGGACAGAGTATTCTGCATCTCTGGGAAAAACTGTTCCTCCTTATTTCCATCCTAGTGTTATTCTCCCGAATCTTTGAGACTATGTCCCCTAGTTTTAGTCTGCAGACTCTCAGCATCCTCTGCACAATTTGCTTTTGCTCTCATTTTAGTATCATCAGCAAACTTAGGTGTGCTACACTCTGTTCCTTCTTCTAATTGATAAATTGAATTGTGAGTGGTTGTGGATCCAACACAGAACCCCACTCACCACTAGTTGCCATCCAGAAAAACATCTTTTTATCCTAGTTCTCTTTCTTCTATTGGTTAACCAATCCTCTAACCAAGCTAACATATTACCCCAACTCCACGTAGGTCTTTTATGTGGCACCGTATCAAAAGCCTTCTGGAAATCCAAGTATACACCTCCAGTTGTTTGTCACCATCCACTGTACTTGTTATATCCACCAACACCTCCAGTAAATTTGTCGATCAGGACCTGACCTTCCTGATTACATGCTATGTCTACCTGACAGAACCATTTCTATCCAGATGTCTTGCTATTTTTTATCTTAATGATTAAATGCTTCAAGCAGTTTCCCAAGTACTGCCCTATTGTTAGCTGACTTTTGCCTACATTCTTTTTTAAACAGTGACATGAGATTTGTTGCCTTCCTGTCTGCCCAGAGTCCAGAGAATTTTGATAACTGTTCACCCTTGCCTCTGCTAGAGAGGGGGGAAGAAAACTTATAGGTCTGCTTTGAGTTGGTGGACTAGACGTTATTCAAGGATTCGTCTTTGAATGGACGTGCCACAGTTGTCACCAACTTTGTCAAGACCTGTGTGGATGAGTGGGTGACTTTGAGAACATACCGGACATACCCCAAACCAAAAACTATGGATGAACCAAGAGATACGTGGTCTGCTGAGGGCTAGACCTGCGTCATTCAAGACTGGTGATTCAGAACTATAGAAGAAGAAGAGGTACAACCTACAGAAGGCTAATTTAAGAGCAAAAAAACAATCTTGACTGAAGTTAGAAACAGAAATGGATGCCCATCAGCTGTGGCAGGGTTTATAAAGTGAAACCTACCATCAGGGGCTTTTTCCCGGGGCTGAAATGGCTAACATGAGAGGGCTCAGTTTTAAGGTGCCTGGAGGGGATGTCAGGGATAAGTTTTTTATGCAGAGAGTGGTGAGTGCGTGGAATGGGCTGCCGGCAATGGTGGTGGAGGTGGATACGATAGGGTCTTTTAAGAGACTCCTTCATAGGTACATGGAGCTTAGAAAAATAGAGGGCTATGGCTAACCCTAGGTAATTTCTAAAGTAAATACATGTTTGGCACAGTATTGTGGGCCGAGTTTCTATGTTTCTATGTAACATCTTATAAGAGGGTAAATCCTCAGAAGGTGTCAAGCCCTGATGGTGTATCCGTTAGGGCAATGAAAACCTGCACCAAGCAACTGGTGGGAGTGTTCAAGGACATCTTCAATCTCTCTCTGCTGCATTTGGAGATTCTCACTGGCTTCAAAAGAGTGACAACCACACCAGTGCCTAAGATGAACAGGGAGAGCTTCCTTAACGACTATAGCCAATAAGCACTCACATCTACTGTGATGAAATGCTTTGAGAGGTTGGTCATGGGCAGAGTCAATTTCTGCCTAAGCAAGGACCTGGACCCACTGCAATTTGCCTATCAGCACAATAGCTCTGTAGCAGATTGTCTATCCACTCGGCCTTGGATCAACAATACCTACATCAAGCTGCTGTTTATTTATTACGGCTCAGTGTTCAACACCATCATCCCCTCAATACTGATCTATAAGCTCCAAAGCCTGGATCTCTGCACCTCCCTTTGCAACTGGATCCTTAATTTCCACATTGGGAGACCACAGTCAATGTGAATCAGAAATAACATCTCCTCCTTGCTGACAATCAACACTGGCACACCTCAAGGATGCATGCTTAGCACTGCTCTGATCTTTGTACACCCATGATTATGTGGCTAGGTGCAGCTCAATTTCCATCTATTACTTTGCTAATGACACAGCTAATGTTGGCAGACTTTCAGGTGGGTTACGATAAGGTGTACAGGAGTGAGAGGGATCAGTTGGTTGAGTGGTGCCACAATAACAACCTTGCTCTGAACATTAGTAAGACCAAAGAATTGATTTTGGACTTCAGGAAGGGTAAGTCAAGAGTGCACACTCCAGTCCTCATTGAGGATCAACAGTTGAAAGGGTGAGCAGTTTAAAATTCATGGATGTCAACATCTCTGGTCTACCCTGCACCAAACATATTGATACAATTGCAAAGAAGGCTTGATCGTGGCTATATTTCATTAGGAATTTGAGGGGATTTACCAATGACTGATGCAAATTTCTACAGATGTACCACAGAGATCATTCAAACTGATTGTATCACTGTCTGGTGTGGAGGGGCTACTGCACAGGATCGGAAAAAGCTGCAGAAATTTGCGAAGTTGGCCAGCCCCATCATGGGCACTGGCCTCGCCAGCATTGAGGACATTTTCAAAGGATGATACCTCAAAAGGGAAGCATCCATCATTAAGGACCCCCATCACCCAGGACATGATGTCTTCTCATTACTACCATCAAGTAGAAACATAGAAACATAGAAACCCTACAGCAGTATACAGGCCCTTCAGCCCACAATGCTGTGCTGAACATGTACTTACTTTAGAAATTACCTAGGGTTACCCATGGCCCTCTATTTTTCTAAGCTCCATGTACCTATCCATGAGTCTCTTAAAAGACTCTAACGTATCCGCCTCCACCACCGTCGCCGGCTGCCCATCCTACACACTCACTACTCTCTGCGTAAAAATCGTACCCCTAACATCGCCTCTGTACCCACTTCCAAACACCTTAAAACTGTGCCCTCTTTAAGGAGGAGGTGTAGTCGGAGATACAGGAGCCTGAAGACACAGACCACTGTTTTAGGACCAGCTTCTTCCCCTCTACAATCAGATTTCTGAATGGACGATGAACCCATATACACTACCATACTATATTTTCTTTTCTTGATATCTTTTTGAACTATTAACTTAATTTAATTAAAAATATATAATTCTTATTATAATTTATTGTTTTATTATTATGTATTACAGTGCCCTGCTGCCTCAATACAACATATTTAATGACATAAGACATTAATATTAAACCTGATTCTGATTTTGATTCATTCTGAATTCATAATTGGCTCAGTACTAGGAAGCAGAGGATGATGGTCCAGGTTATTGTGTCATACTGGAGACCCCTGTCTACAACAGGAGTTGATGCTGGAACTATGGTTGTTTGTAATTTATATACATGATTAGGATGTGAAAGTACAAAGCATAGTTAGTATGTTTGTGAAAGACCCGGTGTTGTAGACAGCGTAGAAGGTTATGAAAATTGAAGGGGGATTTTGATCATTCAGCTATGCGGGTTGAGGATTAACAAATATCTTTCAATAGAGATAAATGTGATGTGTTGCATTTTGGGAGATGAAACCAAGTTAGGGCTTCTACAGTTGATGGTAGGGCCTGAGGGAATGTTATGGAACAGAAGGATCTGGGAGTGCATGTACATAATGTAGTTTGCCAGTATGTGAAACATACCAGAATTGATTGTGGTTCGGTGTCAAGCATCAAGCACAGGACAATACGATAACAGACAACAAAATAGCAACCAACAATTTACAAGACAATAGTGCAAAGAGCCATGAACAATCAATATTAGCAGAATGGTCACATGTACAAAACTAAATGTGAACATATTCAATAATTATCAACAGAACAAGGAGAGCAGGAAAGACCATTTAATGAATGTTGTACAGGGACATTTACAGTATTACACCCCAGTGACTTTTACCAGTGCTTAAGCAGGACGTGGTAACCTGCCTCAATGACTATTGTTGAGTGGCACTTACATCCACAGTGTAAGTGCTACTGGCCGATAGTCATTGAAGCAGGTTACCAGTGAGGAGGTGTTTTGAGAGGTTGGTGATGAAAAATATTGGCCTCTGCCTGAGTGGCAACTTGGATCCGCTCCCATTTGCCGACTGGCGCTACAGGTCCACAGTATATACTCTTCACAAAGCCCTGGAACATAGAACCATAGAACACTACAGCATGGAAAACAGGCCATTTGGCCCTTCTAGTCTGTGCCGAAACATTATTCCACTAGTCCCATTGACCTGCACCCAGTCCATAACCCTCCAGACCTCTCCCTTTCATGTATCTATCCAATTTATTCTTAAAACTTAAGAGTTAGCCCACATTTACCATGTCAGATGGCAGTTCGTTCCACACTCCCACCACTCTCTGAGTGAAGAAGTTCCCCCTAAAGTTCTCCCTAAACCTTTCCCCTTTCACCCTAAAGCCATGTCCTCTTCTATTTATCTCTCCTAATCTAATTGGAAAAAAGATGCATACATCAGGATGCTCTTTATCAACTACAGCTTAACATTCAATACTGTCTTCCTCTCAAAACTAATCAATAAGCTTCAAGACCTTGGCCTCAATACCTCCTCATGCAACTGGATCCTCAATTCCCTCACTTGCAGACCCCAGTCAGTCTGGACTGGCATCAGCATCTCCTCCACAATCTACTTCAACACAGGTACACCACAAGAGTGTGTGCTCAGCCTCCTGCTCTACTCACTTGACACTAACGACTGCGTGGCCGAGTACAGCTCCAATGCCATGTTCAAGTTTGCTGATGACACCACTGTCGTAGACTGAATCAAAGGTGCCAATGAATCATCATCAACATGGGCAGCAAAATGCTTCCATCATTTTCTGCACTTATTTCAGATTTCCAGTTTCCACTGTTTATTTTATTTTCATCCTTCTAAACCCCTGGTTATGACCTATTAGGTTTGGTGGTCTGCTGCTCCAGTTGTTTCTGCTGTGGGTAGTTCAGCACTCTGGCCAGGAGAAGACCTGAATTTGAATTTGCTGACGTTAGCTCTTGAAAAATTGCCTTCGGTTTCAATGTTTCTGTGTGAAAATAGATTAATAATAACTGGCGATAGAAAGAGAAATGGTAACAATGATTTGCATCTCACATTGCTGGGCAAATGAAATACGAGTCATCCAATTAGTACATTCCAGACCTTGTAGAGATTTCCAAAAGGGAGAGGCAGGTCTGCCTCCTGGTAAACCCTTGTGATTTCTCTGTACTCATGAACTCACAGGAGTCAAGGCCATGTGATGTCATTGACGTGTCATAACCTTACCTTCCCACCAGTGTGACCTATTGTCCTCATCCATTAGCATTAGAAGCTCTCAGACAGTTACTTGCAATGCAATTTTAAGGGATACTTGGCTGATCTCATTTAATGCTTCATGGAACATTGAAACATTTTCGTCCTGTTGTTCAATAGGGTTTCTTCACTGGCCGGTGGGAGATTTGCCTTTGTCATTTAAAAAAATCATTTGGTATTAAGTGCCCTGTGCCGTGAAGGGATTTTGGCCTACATGTTGTTAGATTCATGAGGGATCTTTATGAATTTCAATCTGAGCGCAGGCAGATAAAAGAAGCAGAATTACAATTGAATGCCTCATTTTTGCCTTTACCAATATAGTGGGCAGAATTCTGTGGCAAATATGATTTTGGCTCTACCAAAATTCAAAGTCTTTGTTTTTTTAAGTCTTTTATATTTTTGACCTGATTTATGTATTGGCATAACAGTAAAAATAAACCTTTCAGTAACAATACGTTGTAACTAGAAATAAATGGTACTAGTTTGACATTTCCCAGTAGTTTTATGAAATTGGGGCCTATTGGTGCAGTTCTGGCTATTGTAAACCTGAGAAACAAAATGGAAACTCTTGTATGTCAGGTCTACTTTAATGTTACAGAGTACTTCAATCTGCGTTGGCCTGTGGAATATCCACACAAGAGGATGTCTGGCATTTGTATCGTTGTCTCCGTTTCACCGAAGTTCCTCTCCCATGTCTAAATAACAAAACATGGCTTGAAAGGTACATGTGCTTTTACTTCAGCTGTGAATGTTTCTAAAGCTTACTGTAAAACACTTCCATTTACTTCTGATTCTCTACGTGGAAAATGGTAGATAAATAAATCTAATTACTTTGTAAACTCACTTTGGTACCTAATGTGTTATAACATTCCTAACAACTTCATCTTTTGTCCATCAAGTGAAATTGAGCAAGTAATCATTAGCGGTAAAACTCCTAAAATGTTTTTTTAAAGGCCTCAGGGATCTATGATCCACCATATGTTTTATATTACTACCGATGTCAATCAATAAATATTATTTCAGTCCGTAGACTGCTAAATTTGTGAATCATATATCTTTCAGTTAGAGACTATCCCCAAGCCAAATATTAGAAACACATATAAGAGTAAGATGAACCACTTAATAGATTAATCAATCTAAAGCTTTGCTGTCTGTGAAGTTTTTATGTATGGCATTCCTGAGCATTTCTGTGACCTCCATTTTTCTGAGATGCAGAGGAGTGTTTTAAAAATTTCCTTACATTAAAATAGCTGCACAAAATGTTCTGCACCCTACATGAGCAGTTGTTGATTGATTATATTCCTTGAAAAGAACATTAAAGTGCCTCACTGCATCTGTTTTGTACAAGCAATCTTTGCATTTTTTAAAGAACATTTTCCTGACTATGGAATCCATTTCTTGGCTGTATTATGGATGCAACTCAAAAATATCTTAGTTCAAAATGCAAGAGGGTTAAAGTATTCTCTTTGTGACTAAATCCTCAAAAAATCCCTTTCAGCTCCCCGTCTATCTGATACATTTTATGCCTCAAGTCACTGAAAAGTATTAATTTATTCTGTGGAAGTTTGTTCAATTGGAGTGTTTTGATAAAGGGAACATTAAAAGCACTGCTGGGTATTGCTATCAGGGACTTTAATTGCACTATTAATTATGTTGTTTTACATGGCATTATGTTATGGCAATATTTTTCCTGATAAAGTATGTGCCAATGCAGGATGTCAAAGTACCTTCATTGTAAAATAATTCTGACATGGCGTGAAAAAGTTGAGACAGACTTTGATGTGCATTTTGACAGAAGGGAACTATTGGCTGAGCTTATCTTCTGTGGATGTCTGTTGAACAATCCTACAGGAAAAGACGGGCAGATGGGGCTCATTGCTGTGGTTGGCAGCTCAACGAGGAGAAGGAAAGCTCTGGTTTCAACCTTCTGCTGCCCCAAGACTACACCCGGTCCTGGGGAAGCCTTTGGGAGTAAAACCCCCAAGCGACCACCCAGTGCTGGAGTCCCCAAGGCAGTCTGACATTGCATTTAACACTGACTGGTATTTCCTGAGATGCCCCTGTTGCCAAATTGTATCTGTCCCTGCCATTCCTTTGGATTCAGTAGCTGCATGGAGAGGGGTAATCTGCTATATGGGCAACAGCTTGCTCTCCCTGTTGGCTTGTGTATCACATAGGCACATGGGACACAACATCAGTGGTCGACCCTGATCAACGGGGGGCCTCAAAACCCTACAGGTGGCACTTATTACCAGTTATCACCTTATTGATTCCATCAGTACATTCTGTGACATTAAATAATGAAACCAGCGAAAGCCTAAAGGTTTTAGCGTCAAGCTATTTAATCATTCTTTATTTAAACAGTTTATGGTGGCAAATTTTGAGATAATCTCAATAATAAACTTACTTTGACCTTACTTTATCAACAGATATCAATGGAGTGAAAAACAAAGAATGCTGATACGTCAATTATTTAAATACCATAACCAATCCTCTACAGACGTACATGCAAACACATGAAGTGAAGGATGAGGAAAGTCCGCTGATCCATTAAACCCAGTTCTTTGCATCATTGTACACTGTTTACACATCCTCTGTAATAACACAATTTGCTAGCAAAGGAGGAGAAAAGAAAATGACTTCTTTATTCTCCCCCGACAACCAAATGCATTTACTACACCAGCGCTGACAATGACTTATCAGAATCACAAAGAGCTACCCAATTTGAAGGAAGAGTCCAAGTGTACCTCAGAGGGCCTTTTGAAACAGCAAGTGGAGTGTTGAGCCACAAGAGACAATACACTGGACCTAGATTTGCAAAATGGAAAGGAGCTAGGCCAATGGACAAACTTGATAGTGGGTGGAACATTTTGAGAATGAGACTATTAGACAATAAGACCATAGGATCAGAAAATATAGGAGCAGAATTAGGCCATTTCATTATGGCTGATCCGTTTTCTCTCTCAGCCCAAACCTCCTGCCTTCTCCCTGTATCCCTTCATGCACTGACTAATCAAGAATCTATCAACCTCTGCCTTAAGTAAAGTGACCACTACTCAATGTGATCTGAGATAGTTATCAGTAAGGATAAAGTTGGATCTTGCAGGAAGCCACGAAATTAGGGGAGGGAAATTTGTGGCATTGATTGGAAGAAGCTGCTCTCAGACAACTCCACAGTAGTTGTTTAAAGACCAGCTGATCTGGATTCTGTAAGGAATAAGGAAAAGAATGGTAAGGTAAGGGAACTTTGGATGATGCAAGAGTTTCTGAACGTTGTCAGAAAGAGAAAGGAAGCTTATGAAACTAATATCAGATTGGGCCCTTGTAGAATATCAAGGCATCAGGAAAGTGCTCAAGCAGGCAATTTGGAAGGCGAACATGGTCCATGAAATGTCCTTGGTGAACAGGGTCAAGGAGAATCCCAAAGACTTTTATACTTACGTTAAGAAAAAAAAGGATAGCGAATGAGAGGGTAGGTCCATGCAAGGATAAATGAGGGAGTGTGACTTGGAGTCAGAGCAAGTGGCTGAGGTACTAAATGAGTACTTTGTGTCTGTATTTACTGAGGAGAAGGACTTTGACAATAGTGAAGACACAATGGGTTATGCTAATGTGATGCGACATTCTGAGATTAAGTAGGAGGTCGAGCTGAGTCTTCTGAAAAGCACCAGGGTCTGATGGTATATATCCCCCAAAGTGAGAAGATGGCTGGGGCATTAGCAAAAATCTTAGTGTCCTCACTTGGAAGTGGTGAGGTCCTAGAGGACAGAAGAATAACAAATATTGTACTTTGGCTCAAGAAAGGAAATAGGGGTAATTTAGGTAATTATTGGCAATGAGACTCACGTCAGTGGTAGGAAGCTACTGGAGAGGATGCTGGGGGTGTAGGATTTATTGCATTTGGAAAGGCATTGCATACTTAGGGATTGGTCTTTATGCAGAAAGATCATGCTTTATGAATTTGACTGAGCTTTTTGAGGAGATGACAAAGGAGAAGGCACTGGATGTTACCTATATGGACTTTACTAAGACATTTCATAAGGTCCCTCTTGGTAGGTTGGTTCAGAACATAAAAATGCGTGGGATCCAGGGTGAATTGCAAGTTTGGATTCAGAACGTACTTGCCTATAGAAAACAAAGAGAGTAGGGTTTGAGTCCTGTTATTCTGGCCGGAGGGAATGGAGGGAAATGCCACAATGCCTCAGTGACCAATGATCAATTAACCTGCCGGCTTTGGACTGTGGGAGGAAAGTGGAGCACCTGGGGAAAACCTACACATACCACGGGGAGAACGTACAGAGACTACTTACAGAACGGCGCCGGAATTGAAATCCCCAGGCTGTAGTAACACTATGCTAACCACTATGCTACCGTGGCACTTGAGTTCCAAGTAGAGAAAACTGTGAGATCGAATGAACTGATCTGTTTTCCTTGAAAGATTGGCATGGACTCTTTCCCCGCCACCTGCACACTCTGATAGGCTTCTGGTTGAGTGTCACCACCGATAAGTACCATCTCATGAATATATATATAGCACTGTCATAGTCATTACCTGTAGTGCCAGTCCAGGTTGAAGGCCAAATTTCTGATCAGCCTTGAATCCTTCTGAATGCGAGGTGACCATAGGAGTAGCTGGAGCGAGCAACTACCTCCCTAAGAAAGGATTATATCAACCTAACTTTGCAAGAAGCTTTGAATCATATTTCCATAGGACCTGTTTCTTGAAAGTACATGCATCTCAAGAAGACTGTGTTCACCAAGAATTCCATGATTTTCTGCAGTTTTAGTGTTCATTCCCGGCCCTTTCACCGAACGCCTCAGTAGCCTTCACCATGCATGGAAATCAACTGGAAATGGTACAAACACGAGAGAAAATCGGAGGGTGCTGGAAATCCAACTCACTCAAATGAGAGAACATTTACAAATGCTGGAATTCAAAAACAACGCAAATAACATGCTGGAGGAACCCAGCAGGCCAGGCAGCATCTATGGAAAAGAGCAAACAGTCGACGTTTCGGGCCGAGACCCTTCATCACAACAGGTCCTGATGAAAAGGCCCGAAACGTCGACTGTTTGCTCTTTTCCATAGATGCTGCCTGGCCTGCTGGGTTCCTCCAGCATTTTGTGTGTGGTTCAAATGTCAATACTCTGCATAAAACTCTACATGATCTGCTGAAGTGTTGCCTCACAGCGCATTGCCCTTTAATGAAAAACTGAGTATTTTCTACTTGATCTCAAACAAATAAATCAACATAGTAGTATTAGTAAATAATCACCTATCACTTGTGGATCTATCATCTACCCTTCCTGATTGTGGACTTCAGGAAGGGTAAGATGATGGAACACATATCAATTCTCATAGAGGGATCAGAAGCGGAGAGAGTGAGCAGTTTCAAGTTCCTGGGTGTCAAGACGTTTGAGGATCTAACCTGGTGCCAACATATTGATGCAGTTATAAAGAAGGCAAGACAGCAGCTATACTTCATTAGAAGTTTGAAGAGATTTGGCATGTCAACAAATACACTCAAAAACATCTATAGTTGTACCGTTGAGAGCATTCTGACAGGCTGCATCACTGTCTGGTATGGAAGGGCTACTGCACAGGACCAAAAAAAAGCCGCAGAAGGTTGTAAATCAAGTCAACTTCCTCTTGGGCACTAGCCTACAAAATACCCAGGACATCTTCACAGAACTGGATCTCAGAAAGGCAGCATCCATTGCTAAGGACCTTCAGCACCAAGGGCATGCCCTTTTCTCACTATTACCATCAGGTAGGAGGTACAGAAGCCTGAAGGCACACACTCAGCAATTCAGGAACAGCTTCTTCCCCTTTGCCATCTGATTCCTAAATGGACATTGAACCCTTGGACGCTACCTCACATTTTTAAATATACAGTATTTCTGTCTTTTGCATGTTTTTTAATCTATTCAATATACACATACTGTAATTGATTTATTTATTATTATTTCAGTTATTATTATTTTATTATTATTATTTTTTCTATATTATGTATTGCATTGAACTGCTGCTGCTAAGTTAAAAATTTCACGTCACATGCCGATGATAATAAACCTGATTCTGAGTCTGAGTCTGATCTTTTGAAAGTTTCTTCTCATTAGCGAATAATTGTGTAGTTGAGATTGAAAGTCAGCTACTGCGAGAATGCATTAAATTAACTAGATTAACGGAATTATCTGTTGTACTTTCCTTGCATCCTTCCTTCTACCAAAGAAATAAGAATAGTTGCATTATCATCTGGATGTGGATTTCCCAACCTGGGGTTCACAGACCCCTCAGTTAATGGTATAAAAATGGTTGGGATCTCCTGATCTAGATTAATGATGAAAATAGTGTAGGGATTTAACTTCATTGCAGTGCTTGCTACGATTTGCCTAATCAGGATTCAAATTGAATTAATTTCTGTAACAATCTAGTAACTGAGACAAAATAACTGCCTTACAACTTTCTGAAATTTAACTCTTTCTAATAATTATTTTTGGAAGTTATATCATGTCAATAGGATTACCTTAACCCACTATTTTCATTACAGTCCCCTCCAAAAAAGAAATCAGTCAAGTTAGTGAGTCTGTACAGTGTTTATGAGGCCATGTTGGACATCACCAATAATATTCTGTATAAAAATATAATATATCCTGACTAATTCTGGTTGACAGCTTCAACAGTTGAGGTCAGACTCGTGCATCTATAACGTCTATTGGAAGTTTCTCTTTCCTAAAATATTGGCACTGTCTCCAGCCTTGGACTCCAACATGAATCTCAACGATTAGATAAACCAGAGACTCTCATAAAATATTTCCAGCTTACCTAAGTGCTCAGTGAAAAAAGCATTGGCTAGAAAACAACGTCGATCTTAATTCCAATTATTTTTACTAAAATGTTGCAGTGGTAATTTCAAATAGAATCATTTCATTTAGGGATCCATTTGATATACAGACATTATTGCATTGCTTTCAGAACCAAATGCTGAATCACAATTTATCTTACTTCTTTCATCTATTTATTTAGAGATACGGCATGTTATCTCTAAATGGAGAGAGAATTCAAAAAACCTTAAGCGCAAAGGGACTTGGGAGCCCTTGTGTTGGATTCCCTAAAGGTTAATTTACAGGTTGAGTCTGTGGTGAGGAAGGCAAATGCAACATTAGCATTCATTTTGAGAGGAATAGAATATAAAAGCAAGGATGTAATGTTGAGCCTGTAAAAGGCATTGGTGAGGCCTCACTTGGTGTACTGCGAGTAGCTTTGGGCTCCTTATCTAAGAAAGGATGAGCTGACATACGAAGAGGGTTCAAAGGAGGCTCACAAAATGATTCCAGGATTGAAAGGTTTATCATTTGAGGACCGTTTGATGGGCTCAGAGAATGGTGAATCTGTGGAATTCATTGCCACAGGTGGCTGTAGAGGCCAAGTTATTGGGTACATTTAAGGCAGAGGTTAATAGGTTCTTGATTAGTCAGGGCATGAAGGATACATGGAGAAGACAGGAGACTGGAGGTGACATGGAAAATGGATCAGCCCTGATGAAATGGCAGAGCAGACTCGATGGGCCAAATGGCCTCATTCTGTTCCTATATCTTATGGTCTAATGGTAACAGGTCCTTCTGGTCCAATGAACCCAAATTCAAATTCAAAGTAAATTTAATATCAAAGTGCAAATATATCAACATATATTATGAGTCTCAATTTCTTGTGGGCTTTCTCAGAAGATACTCAGAAATATAAATGGAATTAATGAAAAACTGCACACAAAGACAAACAACCAACATGTAGAATAAGACAAAATGTGCAATAAAATAAAATCAAATACTATTAATAATAAATAAATAAATAAATAATAAACAATATTGAGATACAATATTGAAAGTGAGTCCTTAGGCTATGGAATCAGTTGATTGTTGAGGTGACTGAAGTTATCTATGTTGGTTCGGGAGCCTGATGGTTGAGGGGTAATAACTGTTCCTGAACCTGAAGATGTGGGGTGTAAGGTTCCTGTACCTCCCTCCTGAAGGCAGCAACCAGAAGAGGGCATGGCCTGTATGGAGAGAGTCTTTGATGATGCATGATGCTTCCTTGTGGCATCACTCTTTGCAGATGTTCCCAAAGGTGGGGAGGACTTTTCCTGTAATGGAATGGGGTTATCCACTACTTTTTGTAGGCTTTTCCATTCATAGCATTGGTATTTCCATTCCAGACTGTGATGCCACCAGTGAGGATATTCTCCACTGTGCATTTATCGAAGTTTGTCAGGTTTTTAGATGACATGCCTAATCTTTGCAAACTTTTAATAAAGCAGAGGCGCAGCAGTGACTTTGTAATACCACTTAAGTGCTGGTCCTACTAGGCAATACGTCGTTTTGAATGTGGGAGCAAACTGGTACACTCAGTGGAGACCGTGTGGTCACAGGCAGAACATACAACTTATTGACCAACAGTGGTGGGATTAAAACTGGGTGCTTTGTTGGCGCTTTGTTGTGGTGACACTAGCGCAATTCTTGGTGATTTGATTTGATGCAGTTCACTGTTAGCTTTGATGCTTCAATGTATATATGGCAAATAAAGCTAACTTTATCAAAGTTATCAAAAACATAATCATAGAGTTACAGAGCATGGAAACAGGCTCCTCAGCTCAAATCTACACCAACAGCTATCTACACTGATGCACCATCAATAACTCTTGGAGACGTGAGTTGAGATAGGCTTTTATTAGCTGGAAGAAAGCACCGTCAGCAGCAAGAGACCATCACACAACATCCTGGAGATTGAGGGAGGAGCAGTGCCTCCAATCGCCTTTATACAGGGGTCTGTGGGAGGAGCCACAGGAGCAGTCAGCGTGGGGGGGGGGGGGCATGTCACCACATACACTAATCTTATTTTTATTCTCCCCACTCTTGGATCAACGTTTCCCAGAGGTCTACCACTGACCGATACACCAGAGGCTATTCACAGTGGCCAGCTGGCCTACCTACCATGTTTTTATGGGAAGTGGGAGGAATCCAGAACAGCAATATCTTCATCGATTGATCTTCATCCAGCTGTGGATGTTTTGATATCCTTTGTTCCAAATAAGCACAATTACTCCCAATAATCCAATCATATTTTAAGCCATTATTTCTTTAGCCACTCAAATGGATTCCACCCTTTCTGAAATTTTAATTAACCTCAGTAAAAGTCCTTCATGAATACAAGTTTTACATTTTACTTCTTTTAAATTAACTGATTTGTAAAAACTGCAATTCTACAATTCCTCTTCAACAAGCCGATGACCTTTAATGATCCATTGATAAATAACGTCCCTCTCTTATTCTTAAAGTTGCCAACTATTTGCTCATAATGCCGCTCTAATGGAATTAGAAGTTTATGTGAAATATAATTTGTACAACTAAATAGTGCAGGGGCTCCCAACCTGGGATCCTCGGATTCTTTGGTTAAAGGTAGGGGTCCATGCCATAAAAATGATTGGGAACCCTGTTAAAGAGTAATCTTTATTTTTCCTTCTCAAGGATGTAGGACAAGTTTAAAAGCAGCCGTCCTTTCTCTTCCCAGTGACTTAGCAGCCTAGCAGCACATAAAGGGAAGACAGGTTCAAGCGACCTTTTTGGAGTTACTACTTTGAAAGCAGCTGATGTAAGCTGGAAGTCTGCTTGTGGTGTGAGTATTGAGGCTTCGGCAAAGATACAGCAATATCTTTTACTTTCCCCCGTCGTCTTGGTGCTTTAGAGATGGCAGTCATGCTCCTCCTGAATGTGAATGTGGGAGATCAGAGAAACCTGCAGTGTCCATGGTATTTCAGATGAGAACAGTAGCAGCGGTCAGATCTATGGCAAAATGACTGGCTCTGATGTACAGCGGGGAAAAGTGGAGACAAGGAGAGCTGTAGTAAAAGGAGACTCGATAGAAGGAGGGCCAGACAGGAGAACAAGACTTCAGGATCATATGTTGCTCCCTGTGTGTGGAGTCAAGGGCTCTCTGAGCAGTTGTAGAATTATCTCAGGGGGAAGAATGAACAGCCAGAGCTCACTTTGGGACCAATGACAGAGGTAGAACAAGGTATGAGGTCCTGCAATGTAAACAGGGAGTTAGTCAGAAGCTTAAAGAGCAGTAATCTCTGGATCACTCCCGGTGCCACATGCTACTGAGGCAAGCCAAATAATGATAGGGTGATGAATATGTAGTTGAAGATCTGGTGCAGGATGAAGGACATAGATTAGAGAAGCTTAACCAAACTTTCTGCCCCTCATTACTGTCTATAACCTGAACCTTAGACTGAGTGTTAAACATTTGCTCCCAAAAAAACTTAAACAACATCCTGAACTTTCAGTCCTCTGTCACACCTAGGGATTTCATAATCTGAGTGCAATAGCAATGGGTTAATGTGAGCTTCAAGAGCTCTTAATTATTGATGGGGTTTGCTTCCTGTCAATTAATTCCAATCCAACCTTCTTCTTTATGATTTATTATAAGTGGGCCCAGGGTGAAAGTGCTCCCAATGTTTACTCAAAGAGCTCAAAGGATTCTGAGGAAGGCTGCTGGTTTTTGGCATTATCACTGCTGGAATTGGGGAAGAGAGATCAGCATAAGGGGACTACTGGCTGAGAGGGTGAGTGGTGGTGGGCAGTCCAGTCTTAAAGAGAGCAAACAGCTGGCTTGTAGAGGGGGAAAGCTGGACAGAGGACGAGGGAGAGCAGGAGAACTGAGGAGAAATGGAAGGGGGAGAGACCAAGAGTGTCAATTAGTAAAAGGGGAACAGTTAGGGAAAATGGGGAAGTGGGCCAAAGATGGAGGGGACCAGGGAAGGAGGGAGCAAAGGGGGCAGGTGAGGAAAAGGGCATGGTCAACATCCTGTGTCTGTGTCCATATCTCCCTGTTTCTATGTGCGCATGAACACGCAGTGTGTGTGTGTGTGTGTGTGTGTGTGTGTGTAATGGAAAGCTGGGCTTGTGTAGCAAAGCCTAGCCTTGAATTGCTCTGGACCAAAACCTCACCATGTTAAGTCCAGATTACCACTGCTGTGCAAAGTACACTGCCTTTTAAACATCTGCACAGGGGTATCTTCCACTCTCCAAAACTGGAGTGGAAGGAAGCCATCCCAACCTGAGAGACTGTCTAGGAAAGAGTGGAAGGTAGTTCATTTAAATGTATAAAGCCAACACTCAATGTAATGGTATGATGAGTACTTTGGAATTTTGCTAGAATGAAATTCACACCCCTGGGATTCATTGTAAAGAAATAGAATAGAACCACTTTGAAGTTGATTTCTATATGAAGCTAAAGAGTTTCTAGCTTGTTATGGATATTGTATAGAAAACGGAATCTCAGAAATGACTTTATTAGTGGCGCCAGACTCATAACTTACTTGCACCTATCAAACAGTAGTCTTACGTTGTACATAATCGCTGAAGGTCTGTCCTACCCACTAATAGATCACAAAATCATATGATGTTAGGCAAACACCATTCACATTCATTAAGCATTGCAACATGTCAGGGTAAGGAGACCCTGTGGCCTTTAGGGCTTTTAGTAATGTAAGCAGAATTTTCCCATGGCTGAGAGAGAGGCAGGTGTTTGCTTTTTCTGTTCCACTCTATTGGTACCAGGCTGTTGTATAGTACAGAGCCAGTTATTTCTATAAAGCCACACCAAGTTACATCAAATTGAATCTCTCCATTCAGGTACAGTAACTAAAGCATTCTTTTAAAACTTGTTCACTGAGTACATATAAGCAGTGTCATTTTTATAACCCGACAAGGTAAACTCCCTCTCCTTGGCTCTATTGGGATTATTATCACAATTGCTTTACTTTTCACTTGTAATGATTCCACTTGTAATTCCATTTTATATAACAGAATAGATTGTGTGTAATAATCCATTCATTCAAAGTCAAACATTATTGCTCAGACCAAAAGAGGGATTTTACTGCATTTACTTGGTTGTTCGTGGCAGAGGTTCCTTAACGATCTTAAAGAAAATGTATGGAAATTCAACTGGCACTCTTAGGAATTCATGGGAATTCAAGCACGCGGATTTGTACCAGTCAGCTCATGATCTGTTAGAGTGAGAACTATGGTGAGGCAAGTTCTGACAGGTCCCTGATGTACACTCAGTGGCCACTTTATTAGGTACACTGGCACACCTGCTCATTGAGGCAAATCTCTAACCGGCCAACCATGTGGCAGCAACTCAATACATAAAGAAAGCTAATGGCATGCTGGCCTTTATAACAAGAGGAATTGAGTATAGGAGTAAAGAGGTCCTTCTGCAGCTGTACAGGGCCCTGGTGAGACCCCACCTGGAGTATTGTGTGCAGTTTTGGTCTCTAAATTTGAGGAAGGACATTTTTACTATTGAGGAAGTGCAGCATAGGTTCACAAGGTTAATTCCCGGAAGGGCGGGACTGTCATATGTTGAAAGATTGGAGCGACTGGGCTTGTATACACTGGAATTTAGAAGGATGAGAGGGGATCTGATTGAGACATATAAGATTATTAAGGGATTGGACACGCTGGAGGCAGGAAACATGTTCCTGCAGATGGGTGAGTCCAGAACTAGAGGCCACAGTTTAAGAATAAGGGGTAAGCTATTTAGAACTGAGATGAGGAAAACCTTTTTCACGCAGAGAGTGGTGGATATGTGGAATGCTCTGCCCCAGAAGGCAGTGGAGGCCAAGTCTCTGGATGCTTTCAAGAGAGTTAGATAGAGCTCTTAGAGATAGTGAAGACAAGGGATATGGGGAGAGGGCAGGAATGGGGTACTGATTGTGTATGATCAGCCATGATCACAGTGAATGGCAGTGCTGGCTAGAAGGGCCAAATGGCCTACTCCTGCACCTACTATCTATTGTCTATTGTCTATAAAGGCGTGTCGATGCAGTCAAGAGGGTCAGTTGTTGTTCAGAACAAACATCAGAATCGGGAAGAAATGCGATTTAAGTGACTTTGACTGTGGGATTGGTGCTAGATGGGGTGGCTTGAGTATCTATGATACAGCTGATCTCTTGCATAACTCTCTCAATATATATAGCACAGATAAGGATAAAGCTTCCCATGGTTACATTTGCCAACGACTATATCCTGCTCAATATCTGCATTATTAAACAGAAGGGCATGCTTGGACTGAAAACCTTTTCTTCAGACAGCTTCACCAGAGTATGAATATTCATTGCAATTCTTTTCAGCCTCTTGTACAATTGCCCATAAGTAGTCCTTACCTATACCTGGCACACCTACTATTACTAGGGAATTCTCCTAATATTGTGATTTCAACAAACATAATAATGCTACTCACAAAAAAACACATTTCCGCTGAATATTAGTGTGTGTGTGTGTGTGAATACCTGTATATATATATATGTCCATATGCCAAGAGGAATAGCGCAGTAGTGGACTGGTTAGCACAATGCTAACCCGGTTCAATTCACACTGCTGCTGGTAAGGAGTTCTCCCCGTGACTGTACTGGTTTCCTCCGGGTGCTTCAGTCTCCTTCCACAGTCCAAAGACGGACCGATTGGTAGGCTAATTGGTTATTGTAAATCGCCCTGTGATTAGGCTAGGATTAAATTGGGAGTTGCCAGGCAGCGTGACTTGAAGGGCCGTACCTCAATAAATAAAAAGGTTACCGGGCACCATTCGGATAGAGATGCCAACAATCCATCCTTGCAAAGAGCAGGAGGTACGCTGAGGACCAAGCTCGCACTGGGCAAACATCAGACATGGCCAAAGTCAGTAATGACAACATATCCCCACATGCCATTCAGATGGAAGAAGATGAATATTCACATTTAATTCACATCTAATTCACATTAGAGGAATAGAGGCCAGCTCAGGAAAAAGATGAATGGAGCCTAGTGAATGGAAGAAGATATGGAGACACAGATGATGTACCACACAACGTACTGTGAGAACCACAAGAGACCATAACCAGTAAACACGTATCAGGAGAAGCAGTCTGTCAAAGTAAGCATCTAAAAATTAAAAATCACTTTTCTAAATTCTAGGAGTTTTTTTCTCTTTTTGCCTTTCATTCATAGAAAGGGCAATGCAGCAGATGTGTCAATAGTAAATCTGAAAGCAATAATGAAAATATCATGCGATTAAATGCTCTCTGTATAGTTGCTACAATGTTCAGTATCATTCCAGAGGTTACCTATGTGTCTGGAAGAACACCATGGTGGGAAATGCTCTTCTGACACTGTAAACCATCTGATTTATTTGTACCCTTATTAGTGGTTTTAATTACCAATAATTTGCAGTATCTTCAAGAAAGATACTTTAAGGCATTACAGCTACATTATTCACAAGCATAACATACACTACTCCAACTTTAAGTTTCTCTGAACAGCCTCATTGTTCCTTGTTTCTGTGCATGTCTGTTGGGATTCATGAACAACATCATAAACCAATGACTCTACAACTCACATCGTCAATCATTCTTTATGGGGTTTGTAACTGGCATGTCTGCTGTGAGGAAACTTGACCCTGAAATCAAAGGTGAAGCTCCTGAAGGTCAAATAGGATTTCCGAACAAATCCAGTATCTCTCGATCTCAGATTTTCCTGCTGTTGAGTCAAACTGCTATCAGGCTTGGTGCAATTTTGGAGCCTACTTACTTAAAGTACTGCATGAGTACAAAACTAATTTGTCTTCTTTTGCAGAAGGTCAGCTTACATCCAGAATCCAGAATCTCAGAAGTCCACAAAGCTGCAAAATCAGAATCAAAAGCAGGTTTATTACCACTGACAGACAGAATGTCACGACGTTTGTTGTTCTGCTGCAGCGGTAGAATACAAACTTTAAAAAAATAGTATAACTTACAATAAGAACATATAAAGTGTGTAAATAAATAAATAGAGCAGAATGGGAGCAAAATGTAGTGTTCTTGGGGTTGTGGACCATTCAGAGATCCGATGGCAGAGGGGAGGAAGCTGTACCTAAAATGTTGAGTGTGTGTCTTCAGGCTCCTGTATCTCCTCTCTGATGGTAGTAATGAGAAGCAGGTATTTCAAGGGTGGTGAGGGTCCTTCATGGTGATTTCTTGATGCACTGCCTCTTGAAGATGTCCCTGATAGCGAGGAGGCTAGTGCCCATGATGGAGCTGGCTGCATTTACAACCCCTCTTCAGCTTTTTCTAGTTCTGTGAATTGGAGCCTCCATACCAGATGGTGATGCCACCAGTCAGATTGCCCTCTGGGGTACCACAGCAGAATTTTTTTTGTCTTTGGTGATATACCAAATCTTCTCAAACTCCTCATGAAATGTAATTGCTGGCTTGCTTTCTTTGTAATAGCATGAATATGTTGGGCCCAGAATAGATCTTCAGAGATGTTGACACCCAGGAACTTGAAGTGGCTTAATTTCATCTGTGCTTCCACATTTCACAAAAACTTGGACATAGATGTCAGCTGAGAGTAGACAAAGTGGACGCTGTAAACGAAAGAATTCTGCGTGATGGCTAAAACGGACATATTGACTGATTGGTGTCACCACCACTCAATATCTCCTTAAACATGGTAAATTGAATTGATTGAGGTGAAAATACATGCTTAGCCTGTAAAGAGGATATTACAATGATAACTAAAATAGAGTATTTTTTAAAAGATGGATGGGGCAATTGCAGATGGTTGGGACTTTTGAATTTGTGGTATTAAGACAGAACAGAGGGTTGAGGGCTAGCTAAGTGGAATGTAAGGATGATGGCCTCTTTCAATAACTCACCTGCAAGTTTCATCCAGTTAGTGCCGAGAAGATCAGGGAAACAATGAATCAGGCAGGGAAATGCTAATTTTATGAATGGGTCGAACAGGCAGCACAGAGCCCATATGTATACACACTCAGTGGCCACATTTTTAGATACCGGCATGGAACCCGGTATGGTCTTCTGTTGTGTAGCTCATTCACTTTAAAGTTCAACTTGCTGGGCGTTCAGAGATGCTCTTCTGCACAATACTGTTGTAACACGTGGTTATTTGAATTACTGTCGCCTTCCTGTCAGTTGGACCCGCCTGGCCGTTCTCCTCTAACCTCTTTCAACAACAAGACGTTTTCACCTACAGAACTGCCATTCGCCAGATTTTTTTTGTATTTTGCACCATTCTCTGTAAACTTTAGAGACTGCTGCATGTGAAAATCCTAGGAGATCGGCAGTGCCTGAGGTATTCAAATAATCTTGTCTGGCACCATCAATCATTCCACGGTCAATGTCACTTAGATCACCTTTCTTCCCCATTCTGATGTTTGGTCTAAACAACAACTGAACCTCTTGACCACGCCTGCATGCTTTTATGCACTGAGTTGCTGCCACATGACTGGCTGATTAGATATTTGCACTAACAAGCAGGTGTACAGGTGGACTTAAATAAAATGAACATTGAGTGCATATCTACTGTTAATTCCTCCAAGGTAACAAACACCATCCTCTGGCATCTGCTCAAGTGCACTCAGTATAATTTTTTAAACTGAAAACTTGCACATTTGTCCTTACAGCCATAGAGTCATAGAGCCCTGCAGCGCAGAAACAAGCCCTTCAGAATCAGAATCAGAATTATTATCGCCAGCATGTGACGTGAAATTTGTTAACTTAGTAGCAGCAGTTCAATGCATTACATAATCTAGCCAAGAGAAACATAATAATAATAAATTAAATTAAATGTAATAATAAATACACAAGTAAATCAATTACACAAATTGATTTTAAAAAACATGCAAAAACAGAAATACTGTATATTAAAAAAAAGTGAGATAGTGTCCAAAGCTTCAATGTCCATTTAGGAATCGGTTAGCAGTTGTTCCTGAATCGCTGAGTGTGTGCCTTCAGGCTTCTGTACCTCCCACCTGATGGTAACAGTGAGAAAAGGGCATGCCCTGGGTGCTGGAGGTCCTTAATAATGGACGCTGCCTTTGTGAGACACTGCTCCCTAAAGATGTCCTGGGTACTTTGTAGGCTGGTGGAGTTCACTAGATTTACAACCTCCTGCAGCTTATTTCGGTCCTGTGCAGTAGCCCCTCCATACCAGACAGTGATGCAGCCTGTCAGAATGCTCTCTATGGTACAACCATAGACGTTTTTGAGTGTATTTGTTGACATGGCAAATCTCTTCAAACTCCTAATTAAGTATAGCTGCTGTTTTTCATTATTTATAACTGCATTGATATGTTGGGTCCAGGTTAGATCCTCAGAGATCTTGACCCTCAGGAACTTAAAACTGTTCATTCCCTCCGCTTCTGATCCCTCTATGAGGATTGGTATGTGTTCTTTCATCTTACCCTTCCTGAAGTCCACAGTCAGCTCTTTCATCTCACTGACGTTGCGCGTCAGGTTGTTGCTGCGTTACCATTCCACTAGTTAGCATATCTCACTCCCGTACGCCCTCTCGTCACCACCTGGGATTCTACCAACAATGGTTGTATCATCAGCAAATTTATAGATGGTATTTGAGCTATGCCCAACCACACAGTCATGGGTATATAGAGAGTAGAGCAGTGGGCTAAGCACACACCCCTGAGGTGCGCCAGTGTTGATCGTCAGCGAGGGGGAGATGTTAACACCAATCCGCACAGATTATGGTCTTCGGGTTAGGGTGTTGAGGATCCAATTGCAGAGGGGGGTAGAGAGGCCCACGTTCTGTAACTTCTCAATCAGGGCTGTGGGAATGATGGTATTAAATACTGAGCTATAGTCGATGAACAGCATCCTGACATAGGTGTATGTGTTGTCCAGGTGGTCTAAAGCCATGTGGAGAGCCATTGAGATTGCGTCTGTCGTTGACCTGTTGTGGCGATAGGCAAATTGCAGTGAGTCCAGGTCTAGGCTGAGGTAGGAGATCAGCCTAGTCAACCCATCTAGTCTGAGTGGAACTGTTATTCTGCCTGGTTCCATTGACCTGTACCTGGAACATAGGCCGTCATTTCTCTTCCATCCTTTACTTATCCAAACAAATCTTAAAAGTTGAAATTAAATCAGCATCTACCACTCCCAATGGCAGCTTGATCCACCCTTGCACCATCTTCTGAGTGCAGAAGTTCAGATCAGAATCAGAATCAGGCTTATTATCACTGACGTATGTCATGAAATTTGTTGTTTTGTGTCAGAAATACAGAGAAATACATGGAAAATATGATATAAATGACAACATATATGTTGTAATGTGAGTATTATTAGTTAATACTAATCGGGGAGCTGTTGGTAGCAAGAGGCAGGATCCGGGGTTGGTGGGGTCTTTACTTCCGCTCTTTTTACTCCCAGTATGCATTGTATATAATTCCTCCACCCAGGCTGCACGAGGTACCTGGAAGCCTCTGTATTGTAAATATCATTTGCTGTCCCAGGTAAAGATGCTCTTTTGGCCATCAAGTTGTCAAGTGGTCTTTTTGTAAAGTAGAAGTTACCACATATCTTTGGCGACGAGTTAAACTGGTTTTGTGGACGGATCGGCCCCGTTTTTGATCCGGAGCTGTGAGCGGGTGAGGAGCCTCGTGTTCGGATGGCTACGTTTGGAACGGTCGGTGTGTTCGACGAGCAAATCGAGGAGTGTCTGGAGTACGAGGAAAGGTTGGGCCACTTTTTTTGTGCTAATGGAATTACTGAGGAGGCTAAGAAGCGCTGTATTCTCCTGAGTGTGTGTGGGGCAAGGACGTACAAGCTGATACGGAACTTAGCTACACCGCGGAAACTGGGAGAAATTCCATACGACAAACTGGTCAAGCTCGTGGGGAACCACCACAATCTGAAGCCTTCGGTGATAGTTCAATGGTTCAAGTTTCACAGCCAGGTCAGTCTGTGGGTGATTTTGTGGCCGAGCTTTGGCAGCTGTCAGAGCATTGCGATTTCGGAGCTGTGTTGGATGACATGCTCCGTGACAGATTAGTATGCGGCATTAATAATGATGCCGTACAATGCTGCTTGTTGAGGGAAACCCCACCGTTGACTTTCAAGACAGCCTTAGGGATTGCCCAAGGCATGGAGATGGCTGCTGATAATGCCAAGGATATACAGAAAGGATATGGGGGGTCGCAGTCGATGGCAGTGCTCCAAGTCAGGAGGGAGACTGGTAGACAGGAAAAGCAGGTGGAATCTTTTTGGTGTGGAGGAATGCACTATGTAAATGTTTGTAAATTCAAAGGTACTGTCTGCCATGCTTGTAGCAAGAAGGGACATTCCGTTAAAAAGTGCAGGAGCATAAAGGGTGAGGTTAAGCCTGGGCAGGGGAAAGCTCAGCAGACTCGGGCAGCCTCACACCACCGAGGAGAAGCAGACGAAGAGGCAGCGTGTGCCTACAACATGTTTGGGGTGGAAACGGATGAAGGACCACCTGAACCATATTATGCCACAGTCACTGTCAAGGGAAAGAATATTAAGTTTGAGATTAATTCAGGGGCTACTGCATCGGTCATTAGTGAAGAGACCTACAGGAGGACATGGGGATCCAACCTGCCTCCCATCAGACCATCTAAGCTCCAACTCAGGACCTATACGGGGCAGCCCATACCTCATTTAGGGGTGTTATATGTGGATATTTCAGCCGGGGGCCAGAAGGCTAAAGCCAGGCTGCTGATAGCTAGGGGCAGTGGGCCCAGTCTTTTGGGCTGCGATTGGCTTCGCAAACTCCGGCTCAACTGGCATGAGTTTAAATATGCACACGTGACGGAAGAGCGTGAGGTGCAGCGGGCAGATGAAGTCGCTGATGGCAATGTGAGTGACAGACATAGTCCGGACATGTTTGAGAGTGAGCTCGCAGCGCAGCTTGCGGCTCCTCAGCCTATTACAGGAGCAATTGAAGTTACCCCTCGGCACTGAAAGCCAGCACGCCACTTCTAGTACGGCGAAGCAGTGACCCAGCTCTTGTACCACCTGCCCAGTTACAGCAATGTGCATCTCAGCCTGATGATCCCGCTAACAGGAACCTGCATGTGAAGCCAATCGTAACAGTAGGAAATGGGGCATCTGCAGACGATGTAAGAACAGAGCCTCCAGGACCACCAGACAAGCATTCAGAAAGCACTCTAAGTGATTTGACGAAGAAAGCTGAATTTTCGGGAGGCGGTGGCCCCCTGGGAATCCATGTGGTGCCTTTTAACTCTACGCTGAGTGGAAGATTCCTTGGCCTGAGTATCCGTGTTATTGAAGAGAACAGCCGTTCAAGAAAAGAGAACCTGCTCCAGGAGAATGAATGTATCATCAAAATCAATGACTGTGATTTAACAGGCAAGACCTTTGTTCAAGCACAGGAGGTTTTCCGAAACAAATTGCGATTCCCTGCTGTTGAACTCCAGATAGTTCCAAGTTATTACAAGGATCTCTATGAAAAATTTGCAATTGAGTCTATTCTGAACCACAGTCGTGACGATTGTTCAAGAACCAAAGTTCCTGCTTCAGTGCGTTCCAAGCTAGATGGCAAACTCGCAGATGCCGTTTATCCCAATACTGCTGAGAATAGCTTGCCACCGATTTCAAAGAAGCTCAGTAGTCCAAAACTGTTAAGGAGCAGAGACCACTTAATGCATACCAGGAAAGCATGTCCACCAGTGACTTTGCCAGAGGGAGAGACACTGGCAGAGGGGGCAGAGTCCCCTGAAGAGGATGGACACTCTCACGCGGACACACAGACCCCTTTTGTGTCCCCAACACTAGATCCACCCAAAACATCTGCACCAACGGTCCCTGCTGGGTCACCGGGGTTAGTGTGTAGATCACTGCGCCCTCGCAAACCTCCTGATAGACTGAATCTTTGACTGGATAGTTTCTTTTGTTGTTTGATTGAATGTTGAATTTGCCATTTTTTTAAGGTGTTTTTGTATTGGTAACCTGTTGCTAATGATACCACTGTTTTTATTTCCCAGTTTTTCTATATTTGGGGAATGTTGGATTTTGAAGGGGAAGAAGTGTTGTGATGTGAGTATTATTAAAAGCAAGTTAATATTACCGGGGTTGGCAGGGTCTTTACTTCCGCCCTTTTTACTCCCAGTATGCATTGTATATAGTTCCTCCACCCATGCCGCTCGAGGTACCTGGAAGCCTCTGTATTGTAAATATCATTTGCCATCCCAGATAAAAATGCTCTTTTGGCCATCAAGTTGTCGAGTGGTCTTTTTGTAAAGTAGAAGTTACCATAATATATGTATATATTCCAAACAGAGAAACAGTGTTCATGGGTTCATGGACCACTCAGAAATTTGAGGGTGGACAGGAAGAGACAGTCCCTGAAACGTTAAGTGTGCATCTTCAGGCACCTGTACCTCCTCCATGATGGTAGGGATGAGAAGAGGGCATGGCCTTCGTTCCCTCTCAGGCTTCCCTTAAATATTTCCCTTTTCCCTTTCACACTTCACTCAACCTCAATGGAAAAAGCCTACTTGCATTTACACTATCTATTCCTATACACTATACACTATCTGTGAAGACATTTAATCTTGCTGCTGTTCTGGATATCTCAGCCTGTTTGCCCTCCACTGGGTTTGAAGTCAAGGATGCTGAAAAATTATTGTGCTTAAGTATATTTAATTAAAATTATATGAGTGATTCTAACTTTATAATTATGAGTATTATTCAACACACTTGAAATTCAAGATATTGTTATACCATTGGTCTCAAATCATGACTGAAATTGTAATCATAATTCAAAGTTCAAAGTTCAAGGTACATTCGTTATTAAAGTATGTATACTGTCTTCAACATTTAAATTTGTCTTTTTACAGGCAGCCACAAAAACAAACAAACCCAATATAATCCATTAAAAAAGACCATCAAACTTTCAATGTACTAAAACGAGGTTGTTTACAAACAATAAAAGGTAAACAAATTACACTCAGAAGTAAACTTCCAAAAAGTGAGTCCACAAGAATTAAGTTAGTCCATCACTACAGCCAGTCCAGCAGCCCATTAATGGATGACCGCAGCCTTGGTGCATTCCTCGCTCTTGGGCTGGGGCCATGCTGCTTCAGATTGACTCCAAGCCTGCTGCGGCAATGGCCAAGCATCAGCTCGTTCCTCGCTCTTGGGCCTGGGTTCCACCACCTCGGTATGGTGTATCTCGCCCGCGTCATCTGAAAGTGGATTCAGAATAGGATTACAACATTATTATCCATATTCCTGGAGCATAAGAAAACTGCAGTAACTTAAGGAAAGATGTACCTTTTGAAGCACTCTGCAATCAGATATTTCATTGAGACGTGGTCAGGCACTATGCCATAAGATAAATGGCAACAAATTTGCAGACAGCAATATGGTAATCTGTTTCAGTATTATTGATTTAGGGGTAATTATTGTCCAGTATACCAGAGGTACATCCACTGCCTTTTCAAATTGTACAATGTGATCTTTTATAAACACTTGAAAAGCACTAGGGCATCAGTTTATTGGCTTGTCTGATTGATACAACGTTCTCCTGGTGCTACTTTGGAGAATCTCGCCAGACTTTGGAACTCAGTTGATGAGTGAGGCCTCCATTGGTCAGGGCTGACCATGGATATTGCATCCCAGCTGTCTAGATACACAAGCCTAGGCAGTACGATATGGAGAGCAATCTGCCAAGCACCCCTCTCTTCGCATCTGACACACCCAAAAGAACAACAGAGCCCGATGCAGTTTGGTATCTGCAGCATCGCAGGATTTGCCAGTCAGCATCGAGGGAATTCCTGAGGGACTCCAGCTCCAGGTTTTTTCTCTTCCATCCATTTACCAATACAGTTTGGCACCAACAGCATCGCAGGAGTTGCCGGTCAGTGTTGAACTTAATGTAGGGCTGCCTTAAGGACTTCAGCTCTGGTTTCCCCTCAAGGTTTACTCCTGAAGTCTTCTCCATGAGTGGATATAGCTGCAAGGCAGCGAAGGCTTGAAATCGGTGATTTCTTCTCCCAGATGAGCTGCCAACCACAGCTGATAAGCCCCATCTGCCTGAAGAGATTGATTTTAAGGAGCCTTTGTACCTTCTCCTGTCAGTAGGAACAGCTCTACCGGGCTTAGTAGCTAAGCCACGTGTGAAGGCCAAGAGCTGGGCTTGGTTATCAGAGGCTATTTTAGATGCATGCTATTGGGAGCATTTAGTAGGTAGTTGGAGCTTATCCCCACTAACCCCCTCTGACTATGACAAACTTTAAGAACTGTGCCTATTTAAGAGTTCCTTAAATGCCCCTCATGAATCTAATCCTACCACTACCCCGGTAGTGAATTACACACACTCATCGTTCTCTGTGTAAAAAAAATTAACTCTGACATCCTCCCTATACTTCCCTCCGATCACTTTAATATTATGCGCTCTTTTATTAACAATTTCTGCCCTGAGATAAAGCGTCTCCCTTTCCACTCGATCTAGGCATCTTATCAACTTGAACAGCACCATCAAATCCCCTCATCCTCCTTCACTCCAGAGACAAAAGCCCTTGTGCACATCATCTCTCCTCAAAAGACATTCAGCATCCTGGTAAGGCTGCTCTGCATGCTCTCAAGAATTAAAATTAGGAACGATGGTGGGAGCAGGAAAATCAAATGAGGACAGACTTGAATTCTCAAAGGGTTGCAGGATGGAAGAGGTTATGGAGAAAGGAAAGACAAAGTGAAGGACACATTTGGGCACTATGTCTGAACATTTTAAGTCCTAAACTAAGTCCTGTAGTGGGCAGAATGAAATTCTACAAAATCCAGGTGGGCAGGACTGAAGTTCACCATCAAATGGGCAGTTCCATAACTGATAGAAGATCGGAAAATGACCAAGAGGGCACAGGAATAATTGAGTTCTTAGATAATAAAAGCAGGGAAGAAGGTTTCAGCAATGGATTGATAAGTTGAACTATAATGAGATAAATTGAATATGCTTGGACTCTTTCAGTCATGTTGTGGTTTAATGTTTTATATCCTGTGTCTTTTGCTCATTTTTTTGCCACTTTGGTGATTTGTTCCTTTTTTGTGCATTGTGGGTTTGTTGTTTTTCTCTGGATGGGTTCCACGGTTTTCTTTGTTTCGTGGCTGTCTGTGGGGCAGACGAACCTCAGGGCTGTTTACATTGATAATAAATGTTCTTTGAACCTTTGAATTAAGGTGGAAGTTGCCAGCTCTGGCTATGGAGCAAATGTCCAGATGGCAGCTGGAACAAGACGCCAAGGTCTGAAGAAGACTGGTTCAGATAAAGGAAGTGGCCAGGGAGAGGGAAGAACAATCACTAGATTAGATCTAAAGTTTGTTGCAAAGCTTTAAACAATCACTTTGGTCCTTCCAATCTTTCATTTCAGGAGATTTCTGTTTAATCAGTACTGGATGTGGGATAATTAACCTCAACTACACAGAGCCTGTGGAGGCAGTGGGAAAGATGGCATTGAGGAAGAGCTAAGTGGCATCTGAATTTGTTCAGTTTTTAGAAAAGGTAACAAAAGGTAAATTGCATTGTTTAAAATTACATACCTTAAGAAAAGCATTAGAATATTCCAGTTCCTGTGATGTAAGACCAAAGAGCTGATTATGGATTTCAGAAAGGGTAAAATGAGGGAACACATACCAATCCTTTTAGAGGAAGCAGAAGTGGAGAGGGTGAGCAATTTCAAGTTCCTGGGTGTTAAAATCTCTGAGGACTTAACCCAGTCCTAGCATCAAATTGAATCAAATCAAATCAAGTTTAATTATCACTCAACCATACAGGGATAGACCTGAACGAAAGTGCCCCTCTGAGGCCAAGGTGCAAAACATACATAGCACAAAACAGCAAGCAAAGAAAACATATTGGTTTGAAAAAAATTATACGTAGTCCAAGACCCTGACTGACATGCCCCACAATTAATGGTACAGTCTCCTGGCAGTTGGCAGACACACGCAATCCGGCTTGTCATCCACTGTTCGAACACAGAAGGGCAGCACCATTGGGAGAGGCCAGCCTCCAGCCGAGTGCGGACACCACACTGCACCACCTCAGGCGTCTCCTCACCAGGTCTGCAGCAGCAGGCGAGCCCACAGCTTGAGGCCAAGTCCTCCCTGTAATCGAGGCTGCACAGCTTCCATGTCGCCTGTCGCACCGCCAGACAAGGATAATAGGCCTGTGGCAACTTACATTATCCTTGTTCAACAGAGTCTTGTGGTCGCAAGCGAACTATCCAAGACAATCAACCATGGTTATACTGCACACAGCCTTTGCGCACCAACTCCGATGTCTTCGAGTAACAGGCAGCAATATGGTCTGCAGCCAAGCAGCTCCTTTGAATCCAAACCGGCTCCTCCAACATCCCGATCGGCTTGTTCCCCGGCATCCTGGCCAGCCCCTACAACATCTCGGCCGGCTTTGCTGCTGTCACCAGTCCAGCTACTCTGATCAACAATCAGCACACCGATGGGGTAGCTCTGCAGAACTGGAAGCTTTTGGAATAGAATTGTCTTTCCATCATAATAAAAACACATTTGCCAAAGAGAAAAGCATCTTAGGCTGGCCCCTGAGAAGCTGCTGTGTGCAAATGGACTGCCATCTGAAAGGAAGATATTGATGCATCTATAAAGAAGGCAAGATAGTGGCTATATTTCATTAGGAGTTTGAGGAGGTCTGGAATGCCGCCAAAACCACTCAAAAATTTCTACAGATATACTGCGGACAGCATTCTGACTGGTTGTATCAAAATCTGGTACGGGAGATGGGGGGGGGGGGCACTACTGCACGGGATTGAAGTAAGCTGCAGAGAGCTGTAAAGTTAGTCAGTTCCTTCATAGGTACTAGCCTCCTTAGTATCCAGGACATCTTCAAGGAGCGGTGCCTCAAAAAGGTGGGGTCCATTGTTAAGGAAATCCACCACCCAGGACATACCCTCTTCTCACTGTTACCATCAGGGAGGAGGTACAGGAGCCTGAAGGCACACACTCAGTGATTCAGGAACAGCTCCGGTCCCTCTTCCATCTGATTCCCAAATGGACAATGAACTCTTTAACACTACCTCACTATATTTTTTTATTTATGTTTTTGCTCTTCCCTATTTGATTTAACCTTTTGATATATATATTTTCTGTAATTCACAGTTTTTTCCCCTGTGTTACCATATATTGCATTATACTCCTGCTGCAAATTGAACTAATTTTGTGACATATGCTGGTGATATTAAACCTGATTCTGATTCCTCTGCTAATTAATATAATATTTTATGGCAGCCATCACTGGAATGTAATAAGCTATAATTAAAGTGTGGTTATTGTTTCGTATTTGAAATTTACAGTAACATTAACAGGGTCAGAAACAACATTATTTTTGTCTATGTTGCAGAAGAATTCCTTCAAGACATTAACCACAGAGTGAACTTGAGGAAAACCAGCTTTCTCGTTGACTATTAGGTTCTGACATCACTGTTGCTGTATAAATGGACAACTCTAAAAATATTCTCTGAAATTAGCCGGCAGAAGAATTTGCCCGTCTGGTTAAGTGGAAAATTTATTGTTGGTAATTTGTGGAGCAATTACTTGTAGACTTTCCTATTTTGACCTATTCTTCTGGCAGATTTACATATGAGCTAATACAACACGTTTTTATCTGAACTGAAGAAAAAAAAACTGAGACGCCATTCTGTTCACAATTCAGCCACTGGTGAGTTACACACTGAAACAAGTTCTTTAGACAACCCATCATTCTTTACCATTCTCGTTTTAGCAGATCCTTAATACCTTGCAATGCCTTATTTCTTAGTCTCAATGAACTCTGATAAGCAACGTATTATTTATGCTTACGCATTAAATTAATGCTTAAACTGTTCATTTCCTTCAAACAGCCATAATTTGTGATTCATTTTCTGTCCAGTTCTGCTACCCAAGAGAGCAGGATTTTCAGAACTGGACCCAACGGGGAACTGTACACAAACTTAGTTTCTCTCTGATCGTGAGTACAGATGGTTTTGTTCAAAGTATTCTCAGTCTATTGCAGTCAGCATCAAGTAATACTATTAAATTCAATAATTAATTGTTAGATAAAATAATTAAAATAGAAAGATTATTTCAATTGGTAAAAGTGTCTCTTGGTATTAACTTATGTTATTTATTTCATGAGTGAATGCGACCTGAAATTCACCCCTTCACTGCTGACATCACTCTCATTTATGTAATTAAGGTGATGTGGTGGGAAGGCAGTTCTGTAACCAGCATCAGTTACATCATTTATCCTTAGTTCTTGGCAACAGAGAGAAAAAAAATAATTTTGATTCAATAAGTAAGTGTTCTGATATTAAAAATAACTACTAAATAATTTTGAAGTTCAAAATTACAATTCATTGTTTGTTTGTGTACATGGACTTAACATTTGAGGCATTGTTCGTCCATTAGGTTATTTGATGGTTAAAATGTCCATTACGAGCAGGAACAAAGCAGTTTCTTAAAATACTTATTATATTTGGATATCTTACTACAAAAAATCAGCTTAAAATTTCACACATGATTTCATAAAAGTATGGATCCCATTCTTTTTCAGTCTTGAATATTAAAGTTGTAATACTTCCCCTAAGCTGTCAGGCTGATCAACTCCTCCACTCACTAACCCACCCTACTTCATTCCCCCTACCCCCCTCCCCCACCACTATTTTATCATTTCCTGTCAGAGTCATCTTATGTATAGGTACTCCTGTCCTTAGTGTCAGTTTATGGATATACAAGCAATCTATGTATATATATTAAATATTTATATGTGTTGTGTTTTTTTTTAAAGTTTATTGCATTTTTTTATGCTGCAGTCTTCTTTACACTTGAGTACTGGGAAGTAACAACGAACAATTTTGAATTTAGATCTTGAATCTTGAATAATCTACTGCAAGTACTATTGGTGAAAGACAAAATCTGGCTGTTTTATTTGAGCTTTTATTAATGCGAAAGAATCCTAAGATTTAATAAAAAGGTGCCTTGATTGATTTTAAAGATAATTACCTGTTTGTTCCAGCCTTCATTGTGCTGTCAAATAATGAGACAGAGGCGGTAATAAATACTAATACCTTCTATTATATGTTCTCTATTGTGTTCCAAGACACAATGAAAATTAAAAGTTTTGCTAACAAATTAACCTTTGCAGTTACTTTTCACATCGCCATCGTGAAATGATGCATCTAATCATTTATAAGGCGTGTATTACTAAGATGTGCTTTCAGCTCAAAAATTCCCTGATTTTTGCTGGTATCAGTCCTCAGACTCCCAGTGGGTGGAATAAGCTCGAAGGTTATGTAGAGCCAGGCTCCCAGGGGTCATGTATGGGTTGCTGTGTCTGGGCTTGGTCACCTCCTCCTCTGTATAGTGTGTGGAACTTTGGGCTACTCCATCTATGTGGTATGTCTGTGTAAACATCATTAGCCTGTACAGGCCGACACACTGTAAATTTCATTTGAGGTTACAAATTACTGTTCTCAGTAACAAAAATAACATATTTTAAATACAGCACTCACTGCCAAAGGATGGATCTCTGATACACTGCACTTTGATGTTTAATCTGAAGTCAGGGTTAGAAGAACCATTGTTTGGATTCCTGCTAGTTAGTCAATTAATTTTGACCAAAAAGTTCTGGAATAGTGAGAGCAGTTAGGACAAGGAAAGATATTTTGCAGTCGAATAAGGCTGAATGCAATGTCAGTTCCATTTATTAAAGTGCAGTTTCATATGTTTTTACTAAAGTATTCAGGGTCCTGACCATCATCATTATCAATTTTGGCAATTAATAGAAGAGAGAATGACAAAACTATTTTAATTTTAAATACGTTTGGCCAGGCCTGCATCATTTGTAAGTAAATGTCATGCCATTACATACATGAACAATCAAGCAAGCATGTTTTCTGCCAAAGTTGTACAGCACTATCTTAGTGAAATCCCTTCCAGACGTACACTTCAGAGAAGTGTCTGGCAAAAGGCACTGACTCTCAGAGTGCTTCAGAACAGATATTTACTGACACTTCAGAAACAGTAAGTGCATCCTCTATACAACACAGTTCCATGTGAAAACTCGCATTCTATTAATTCATGTTCTTACTGCCAAGCAAATTCTAGATCAAGTATGCACTCGGACTTTATTCCTGCCTTTTGAACTTCAGTGTTATTACCCATCTGGAAACCTTCAGAGTCAGAATCAGGTTTAATATCACTGGCATACATTGTGAAATTTGTAGACTTTGCATCAGCAGTACAATGCGATGCACCATAATATAAAAAGCATGAATTACAGTAAGTATTAAATAGTTCAATTTACTAAGTAGTGCAAAAATAGAAATAAAAAAGTAGTGTGGTAGTGTTCATGGGTTAAATGTCCATTCAGAAATCTGATGGCAGAGCTCTTCCTCAGTCACTGAGTGCGCGCCTTTAGCCTCCTCTACCTCCTTCCTGATGGTAGCAATGAAAACAAGGCATGGCCTGGGTGGCGGGGGTCTTTAATGATGGACGTCACCTCTCTGAGACATCGTTCCTTGAGGATGTTCTGGATACTACGGAGGCTAGTGCCCATGATGGAGCTGGCGAAGTTTACAACTCTCTTCAGCTCTCTTAATGCTTGTTGTTGAAAAGGTCAAGTCTTTCAGAGATTAAATCTGATAAACTGTTGTCATTTGTTCCAATACTGGCACAAATAGTAACATTCCTATTTTCAAAGCCTTTGCTTTAAACAATAGAGTGGCAATTAATTTAAGCAACAGTTTTGAATTTCCTGTTTCATTATTCAATTAAGTAATGACTGCTTCACTCTAAGGAAAGGAAGTAACTAAAGTACAGTTCTCATTTTTATTACATTAACATAATATGTGCTTGAAGCAGATTGTGCTAAGTTATGGCAATGTGAAACTGAGCACTTTGATCAGAAGGAAATTATGTCTGTCATTTTTTTCCTGTTTGAAAAGCAGTAATGTGGGAAATAAATCAGGCAAAAGTCTTAAAGTGCCTGTCTCCACACTCGTCTGTTAGCGCCTACGTGCATTTCGAAATGTTCCAGTGAGATGGATACAAGTGCGTGAATGACTATAAAAATGCACCTACATGCAGAATAAGTAAATGGTTCAACACTCACGAGCAAGAGCAAGAACTGCTTCCTCCACTGAGTATTGTACTTTTAAATGTAAAAAAACGAGCTCTCTTTAACTGGGAATTCGGGAGGTTGATTTGATTGCCTTAGAGTTATGGACTCATACAGCACAGAAACAGGCCCCTTTTGTTGTTAAATGGTGATAGAATTTAGGCCAAGAAAAGCTATAATGCAATTGAGTGGGATTGAATGTTACGTTCATTCTTAAGTTCCAAATCTCACATGTTTTAGGATCTGGACATCGTTATTATTGATTTTGGCAATTAATTCAAAAAAGGATGACAAAACAATTTAAAACCTATTTGCCTAGACTCAAAAGAGGACTACAACCTTGTCATTGAGTTTGGAGTCTTGAGGCCTCAATGAGCTGGAAAGCTATGCTGGCTGGAATCAGGGCCTTATGCTTTGGCTCTTGGTAGGGTCAATGACAAAATTGTCATTGAAACAGCAATGAAGAATCCTTCTATATCTGTGTTAGACAGTATGGACAGACGGAGATGGAGGACTTTCATTACTGCCCTAAACGTCAGCGGCATAATCGGCAGTAAGTGTGTGCGCCCTTAACTCCTGGTGGAGTCGTCGAGGCACCGTCACCTCAAGCTTTTTGCACCAATCTTTTTGGTGATTGCTCATCATACGGCGTGTCTTGGGCATCTGAAACCTGGCGGAGCCCATCCCTCTCCAGGATCTTGGAGCCGGCTGGATTCGAACCCGGAAGCCTTCGCTCCCAAGTCCGGCGCTGATGCCACTACGCCACCAGCCAGCCCACCATCGGCAATAAGTAAGACTCGGATAATGGTGTTAATCGATGCCACACTGTTATTTTTGTCATAGAATATTGTTTTCTGTGGAAAGATCAACCTTTATTGTCCATCCACAAATACCCCAGATATGGAGAAATGTCTAAGAATCAGCTGTATTGGCAATTCTAGAGTCACCAAAGGGCCAGAGCAGTTGAGAATGACAGCTTTTCTTTCCTGTAAGACTTCAGTTAGTCAAATGGGTTATGTAACAACCGAGTAGTTTCATTCCCACCATAATATAATAGGGTAAATTTAAATTCCCCTGCTGCAATAATGAGACTTAAATCATTTTCAGATCAATGATCCAAGTCTTTAGATGTTACTTTAAGAAGCTAATCCTGAGGTGGTGTAGCGTTTAGCACAGTCGCTTTACAGTGCCAGTGATTAATAATCGGGGTTTGATTCTGGTCTCTGTCTGTAAAGAACTTCTTTGTTCTACCCGTGACCATGTAGGTTTCCTCCCACATTCCAATCGAGGGCATGCAATGTTGGTGATGGAAGCATAATGACACTTGCAGGTTGCCTCCAGCGCATCGCAAACAATGATGCAAATGATGCATTTCACTGTATGTTTTGATTTTTTGATGCACATATGACAATTTAAGTGTTCCCCTGATCCTCGGGCACCCCCTTGGCTGGCCCAGCATAACCCTTCTGTGAACTGGAAGGAAGGGAGAATCAGTGCTTGGTCCATTTGTTGTAAGAGGGTTATGTTTGCTGTGTGGTGTTCCGACCATTGGACTCGCCCGAAACCAACAACCAGCAAGGGGACAGACTTCAGTGCAAGGGAACCCGAAGTGATCCAGCCACCAGGTTCCACTGAAGGAAAGACTCCAAATAACAAACCCTCGGAGCTTGTAACTGGGGGTACAAGGACCATCGCCTACAAACATGAAGGATTCTAGTGAGACTCGGAGGTTGTCCGAACCACCCCAGCCGCCTTAGCAGTTTCAGGAGTCATCCTTGAAGGAGAGTTCAGGCTTTTGCAGAGCTTAAGCAATCAGCTCACATCTAGGCTTCACCAAACCCAGACCTTCCATTCCTTGTGGAGGTGCAGTGGAGACATTGGAGTGGGTGCAGTGTTACCTCAACAGTTAGCTTTGAACAGTAAAGAGCGCTCGTGCACCTTCTTCTCCAGGCCACTATCCCGGCAGAGGGAAACTATGATATCGGGAACCGGGAGCTGCCAGCAGTTAAGTTGGCATTGGAGGACTGGCATCACTGGCTTGAGGGGGCCAATAACCCTTTTGTTCTCTGTACAGACCTCAAGAACCTGGCTTATATTCAGGACGTCAAGAGACTGAATTCCAGGCAAGCCAGGTGGTCTCTTTTCTTTAACCATTTTAACTTTGCCCTGACCTATTGACTGGGGTCAAAGAATCAGAAACAAGATGCCTTGTCCAATCAGTTCAACAAACCCAAAGGAGAAGAACAGCTTACCACCATTTTGCCCCAAGCTGAGGTGGTAACGCCAATCCATTGTGGAATCGACGAGCTTGTTCGCAAGGCCCAGGCACATGGGGAGACTCCTAAGGATGGTTCTCCAAGTCAACCGTTCGGCCCAAGCGCCATCATGTCACGGGCACTCCTTTGGAGACATTCCTCGAGAATGACCTTTCACCCAGGGTTTGCCAGGACCCGCGAGTTCATCAAGAGAAGGTATTGGTGACCTGGAATGTCAAAAGAGATTTGAAAATACATGCGGGCATGTGAGGTAGGTATGCACCCAGAACAAGGAGCCCTTTACCCAATCTCAAGGGCTCCTGCATCTTCTAGCTGCTCCAGACAGGCCATGGATGCACACCTCTATGGACTTCATCACGCGTCTTTCCCTTCCAATGTGAAGACTGTCATCATGGCATTTGCCAATCGGTTTTCAAAGGGCTTAAACAAGCTACCATCTGTGGCAGAGGCGGCCGAAATTGACTGGGACCAGGTCTTCAAAATCTGTGATTTTTGGTGGACATAACCATGGATTGCGGTCCACAGATTTGGAATGAACTCTAAGATGCCTGGCCTCAGAAAGACTTGATGAGTGGTGCGACCATTTAATGTGGGCAGAGGTCGCCCACAACACCTTACAGCATTTACCGCATGGGATGCCACCATTTGAAAACCATTTTGGAGTCACAGACTGTTCAGTGTGTTCGGCAATACCTTGTAGACTGGGAAGGATTCAGACCCGAGGAGAGGTGCTGGGTATCTGAAAGAGACATCTTGGATCCAGTTCTCATCCACGACTACCATCACGGTCTCTCCGAGCAGCCAGGGTGTTCAGGAGTCAGCCGTAGAGGAGGACGGTCCTAATACAAGATGCACCCAACCGCGCTAGTTTCCGGGGTTTCGACTTTCTAACTCTTTGGAGTATGGATAGCTGGTGTGGCCCCTTTAAGGGTTTGGGACCATCCTGCTAATTGACAATTAGGTTTTGGCACCAAGAGTTCTGTATTTAAAGAGCAGCTGAATGGAGCCTTGGTGCTCAATTGTAAACTCTACTTGGATTTTTGTCTAGTGTCTTGTTAAGTACTTATTTCAATCTTGTATCGTGTCTCGATTCTAGCCTCGGATACTCCAGAGCTTGGATCTGAACCATCCTCGCCAAGGTCTCTCATCACATTAAGCTGATCTTATGATAACTGATGAACATGATAGAAAGCAAATTAATTCCTCACTGAAAAGTAAGCCAGTTGTAGAACTAACATGCCTGTAAAAAGCAATATGGTGCTTGAACATTATTCTTATTGCTACTTTTATTGCATATCTTAAAACCAAATAGTACATTTTAATTCAGGTCCAGATGTCACCAAACATGACCTTAATTTTGTAGGCATTCACAGTACACCAAGTAACACAATAGAATTAGTGAAAAACTAAACAGAAACAAAGACTGACAGCCAATGTGCAATGTGTCAAAACTTCCCCCCAGTAATAAATAAATAATATTGAGAACTTTAGTTGTAGAGCCCTTGAAAGTGAATCCATAGGTTGTGTTCCGTGATCAGTTCATAGTTGTGGTGAGTGAAGTTGTCCATGTGGGTTCAGGAGCCTGGCGGCTGAGGGGTAATAACTGTTGCTGAATCTGGTGGTGTCGGGCCTAAGGCTCCTGTAGCTCCTTGAGTTGCACAGGAATCATAGGTACACCACAAGGCTGTGTGCTTAGCTTCCTGCTGTACTCACTTTACACTTATGACTGTGAGGGTAAGCTCAGCTCCAATGCCGTATTCAAGTTCGCTGACGACACCGTTGTCACAGGCTGGATCAAAGGTGGTGACGAATCAGGACATGGGAGGGAGATTGAAACTCTGGCTGAGTGGTGTCACAACAACAACCTCTCATGCAATGTCAGCAAGACCAGGGAGCTGATTATTAATTTCAGGAGGAGGGAACTGGAGGTCCATGAGCCAGTTCTCATCAGAGGATCAGAGGTGGTGAAGATCAGCATTTTAAATTCCTCAGTGTTATCATTTCAGAGGACCTGTCCTGGGCCCAGCACGCAAGTGCGATTGCTAATAAAGGTTCGCAGTGCCTCTACTTCCTTCAGAGCTTGCAAAGGTTTCCATGACAACTAAGACATTGACAAAGCTCTATAGATAAGTGGTTGAAGGCAGGGAAAGATCAAGGCCCTTGAATAGAAAAGTAGTGGATATGGCCCAGTCCATCACAGGTAAAGCTCTCTCCAGCATTGAGAATATCTCCATGGAGTGCTGCTGTAGGGAAGCAGCAGCATCCACCATTAGGGACCCTGAATGCCCAGGACATGCTCTCTTCTCACTTCTGCCACCAGGAGGAAGGTACGGAAGGTTCAGGACCCACACCACCAGGTTCAGGAACCGCCATTATCCCTCAATCATCAGGCTCCTGTACCAGTAGGGACAACTTTACTCAACTTCACTTGCCCCAACACTGTAATGTTCTCAGAACCTATGGGCTCACTTTCAAGGACTCTTCATCTCATTTTCTTGATAGTTATTGTTTAGTTATTATTATTATTATTATTATTATTACTTTTCTCTCTCTTTTTCCCTGTTTGCACATTTTGTTATCTTTTGCACATTAGTTGAATGCCCAATAGATGCAGTTTTTTATTGATTTTACTCTGGTTATTATTCTGTTATGGATTTATTGAGTATGCTCACAAGAAAATGAATCTCAGGGTTGCATATGATAACACGTACGTACTTTGATAATAAGTTTACTTTGCATTTCCCAACTGTAGCAGCAAGAAGAGAGCATGGCCTAGATGGCGGGGTCCTTGATGATGGATGATACTTTGCCATGTCAGTGCTCTTTGTAGATGTGCTCAGTGGTGGTGAGGGCTTTTCTAGTAATGATTCTTGCATATTCTTTCTCAAACTATCAAGTACCCCAATCATCATTTAATGCAGATTGTTATGAAATGTATAACTTAGGTGAGGCTTTTAGTAAAAATTCTTAATCAAATCACTTAGTTTAAAAAATGTGTAAAATTAAAGAGGAAGCGTGAATTGCTCAAAACTCTGCCGAAGTCTCAATGTCTGCTTAATTTTAGGAGCAGAATTAGGCCACTTGGCCCATCAAGTCTCTTCTGACATTTCATCATGGCTGATCCATTTTTCCTCTCAGCCCCAATCTCCTGCCTTCTCCCTGTATCTCTTCATGCCCTGACCAATCAAGAATCTATCAACCTCTGACTTAAATATTCGTAAACCCTTGGCCTCCACAGCAGCCTGTGATAATGAATTCAACAGATTCACTGGCTAAGTAAATTCCTCCTCACCACTATTCTAAAAGGACGACCCTCTATTCTGTGTGCTCTGGTCTTTGACTCTCCTACCATTGGAAACATCCTCTTCACATCCACTCTATCAAGTCCTTTCACCATTTGATAGATTTAAATTAGGTCACCCCTCATTCTTCTGAATTCTGGTGAATACAGGCCCAGAACCATCATACACTCTTCATATGAAAAGCCGTTCAATCCTGGAATCACTTTCATGAACCTCCTTTGAACCCTCTCCAGTTTTAGCACATCCGTTCTAAGGGGCCCAAAACTGCTCACTATGGTCCAAGTGAGGCCTCACCAGTGCTTGATAAAGTCTCAACGTTACATCCTTGCTTTTATATTCTAGTCCTTCTCGAAATGAGTGCTGACATTGCATTTGCCTTCCTCACCGCAGACTCAACCTGCAAATTAACCTTTCAGGAATCCTGCACATTTTGCAAATGTCTCATTGAGGGAAGTGATCGGTTAGCAGCTTGGGAAGTAGCATGGTGACACATTCTAGGTGGAGTTTAGTATAAACTGAGAATGACTTCAGTACAATCTCTTGTCAGATTCAGGGAACCCTTTGTGCTTCTGTTGTTATCTTTCTTCCTTTGCCTATATTTATTTTCCAGCAGTCCGCCTACTTTGGATGGTACTGCATGCGACCTCTCTGCTCTCTGGGTGTGTAGTGTAAAACTGTTAGCTGGAAAAACTGCAATCAATCAATTAAAACTTTTATCACTGGGTGCAAAAGTAGGAAATGTTTCCACTGTTATTATTGCTTCTATTAAAAAGCATGAAAAAAAATAAATGCACAAAGGCACAATATTTCATTCAGTTTACTTAGGCTAGTATAATCTTACAGAATGCCTTAGGAACCTTTTACAATATTTCATAGCTTTGCTGAGCAAACTTTTATGAAGTGCCAAAGCATCCAAATGAAGGGAACTAAAATAACTCAAAAAGATAAGTGATGGTTATATAAACTTATGCCAGCTACGTGTACACTGAGGGAGATTAACTGGTACTGTGGGCGAGGTTTTAATCTAAGTTGGCAGGGGGAGGGGTGGGGATTGGGGGCTGAAGCAGCAAGAGGATAATAAAAGATGTATTGGGAAGTGGAAATAAAACACAGCATCAGAATAAATAGTTCCAAAATAGATGGTATCAGGCAGGGAGAAATATGGCTGAGTAGCAATTGTGTGTCTTCTGAAATATGAGCACAATGAAAGCAGAGACTTAGAGCCATTAAGCTGATGTTGAACTGAACAGCATCTTTACTGTAATTCAGAATCAGGTTTAATATCACCGGCATGTGCTGTGAAATGTGTAAGCTTTACGGCAGCAGTACAATGAAATACATGATAGACAAAAAACCGAGTTACATTAAGTATATATATATATATATATATATATATATATATATATATTCACCATACTATGCAGCAATAATATTTTAAAAACATGGAGCAAATTAATGGTAAGTCACTAATGATACACCTGCGCACTTCAGACTCAGAGATGGCTATGGTGCAAGTTGCTTCGGTGGCTTTCCTTGGGGGCTTAGTGTTGACGGTATCGAACTGAGCTTTAAAAAGATTTAGTTGATCTGGGAGAGAGGCAGCAATGTTGGAAACAACATTGAAGTCTGCGATGGTGTGCAGACCTTACTATAAGCTGCGTGTGTTGTTGGTGGAGAGTTGTGTCTGGATCCTGTCCCTGTATTGTCTTTTCTCTGCTTTGATGGCTTTGCACAGATTGTAGCTGCATTTCTTAAGGTCCTGCTGATTACCGGCAATGTAAGCTTTGCCTCGCACGGTAAGTGCTGCTCGCACAAATCTGTTGATCCAGGGTTTCTGGTTTGGATAGATCCTGACCGATTTCTGGGGGACAACAATGTACTTCCGGATGAAGCTTGTGACCCCTTCCGTGAACTCGGAGGCATCCTCATCATGAAAGACATTCCAGTTGATGTCATCAAAGCAGTCCTGTAGCATGGAGACCGACTGGTCGGACCAACAATGGACGGTTTTAACTATGGCCTCCTCTTGTTTCAGTTTCGGCCTGTACATCGGCAACAGCAAGATGGAGGAGTGATCTGGCTTTCCAATCGGTGGGCAGAGGATTGATTTGAAAGTATTGCAGAAGGGAGAGTAGAAGTGGTCGAGTATGCTATCTCCCTGTGTGCTCACCTGGATGTGTCGACAAAACTTTGGAGAGACTTTAGTCAGCAACACTACCAAAGTTACTGGCGACGATGAAGGCAGTCTCAATGTGCTGATGGTCTCGTACAGTTCCTTGAGAGCCAGGTCAGTATCAGCCTGCGGCCAAATATACACAGCTGATATAACAACAGCATGAACTCCCCAGGCAGTCAGAAAAGTCTACACAGCATCACCAGGTACTCCAGATCCGGGGAACAAAAGGATCTGAGGGCATGCACATTCCAAGGGTCGCACAAAGCACTATTGACCATGAAGCATATCCCACCTCCTTAACTCTTCCCAGAGAGGCTTTTTGACCTGTCCACCCAGAACGAGGAGAAGCCAAAGGGCTCAAAGGCATGATCTGGTATCTTCTCCATCAGCCAGGTCTCCACAACGCACAAAACATTACATTCATTTGTTTCCCACTAGTAGGAGATTCTGGCTCTCAGGTCATGCAGATTATTGTCCAGGGACTGAACGTCAACTTGGTGTATGTTAGGGAGCAGCGGCCGAATAGCGCACCATCTCAACCTCACCAGGACGCCAGCCCTTCTCCCTCGCCTCCAGCACCACTTCCGAGGTAGCAGGGGTGTAGTAGATGAGCCTCCCATGAATCGCGCCAGCAGGGGTTCCCAGTGTAGAAAAGGCGGCACTGATGTTCAGGAGAGTCAGTCTATCATGTCTGATGTGACTATCAGCTACTTGAACAAGAAATGCGAAGAAATTGCAGAAATTAGCAGTATACTATAAAATTGGAACAGAGCTCACAACACGCTTGGGGCACTTAGTTCCATAATGGGGAAGGATTACTGTGACAATGATCTTCTGTAACTCACACTTAACATGGAATACAGTGAGTGTCAAACCCTAATTAGGTGAAGTTCTGAAGTCATTGGGGAAAATATAATAGATTGTACGTTACATTAGTTGATGAATCTTGAGTTAATAATAGTTGTAGCTGATTACTATTGTTGGCATTTTGGGCTTAAAATGTTGACTCTTTATTCCCCTTCGTAGATGCTACCTGACCTGCAGAGTTCCTCCAACATTTTGTATCCGTTACTCTGGATTTCCAGCATCCGCACAACCTCTTGTGTTTATAATTAGCGGCATACCTTAGCTTCTTTTTCCAAACTTCTCGGAGGACTCAGCTTATTTCTCGTTCCCTGCACTTTCTTCACAATTGTTAGCCAACCTTCAGTGGTCGCACATCCAGCCGACAGGAGGCCGGGCTCTGGAGCCTCACAACCTCTCTCTTCCTTTAAAAGAACAAATGGGCAAAATAATTAGCCATCTGTTAAGCTCTCTTTCTTTTTGACTCGGCGTGCAATTACTTTGTCAGTTTATGCTCTTGTGGAGGACTTTGGGAAGAATTACAATTTGTTGCTGTAAAGTAACACATGCAATGTGTCCAGATGACCACCTTGATTGCCAAGACACACAACTCCCCACCTGGGATGCAGAATAACAAAGCGTTTAGCAAATACAAATGTGGATCTTCATCCAATACTTTTTCATCTTAACCTTGACCTTGTTATCTAGATTAGTATAGAAAATCCAGAGAAGTGGAGAATCCCTCAGGTCACACTAGGTTAAAACCTTGGCCTGCCAATTAAAAGATTCAAAGTACATTTATCATCGAAGTATGCATGCACTATACAACCCTGAGATTTGGCTTCTCCACAGACAGCCAGGAAAGAAAAAAAGACATGGAACCCGTTCAAAGAAAAACATGAATCCCCGCATGTACAATAAATAACAATCACACAAATAGCAACAGCTAAAAAAAAAGTGAGAAATACAGAATATGAAACACAAATTGAAAGAGTCCAGACATATTCAGTTCAGCTGAGTGTCTGCTGTCTCAGTGCCAGATGGCTCATTCTGCTCTGGTTAAGAGTCCATTCCAAATCTATCTGTTTGTTTATTTACTGAGAGACAGCGCAGTGCAGGCCCTACCGGCCCTTCGAGCCACACTTCCTAGCAACCCCCGATTTAACCCTAGCCTAATTACAGGACAATTTACAATGTCCAAATAACCTACCAACCGGTACGTCTTTGGGCTGTGGGAGGAAACTGGAGCACATGGAGGAAACCCACGCAGTTACAGGGAGAACTTACAAACTGCTTGCAGCAAACAGCGGGAGTTGAACACGGGTCGCTGGTTCTGTAAAGCAATGTGCCAACCACCACACTACGAAGCGAGCTTAATGTTCAACATGTTGACCTTGGCAGAGTGGGGGAGATGTGGATGGGGATGAGTGGGGTGTGTGAAGAGTACAGAGAGTGGTGTAGTTCAAATAACTGGAATCCTTCATTCTTCCTCAAAACCTGGGCCACTAATAATGATATTAGGAAGTTGTTTTCTTTGAGTACTTGCTCTCAGAATAATGTCAGAATTGGAATCAGAATCAGGTTTGTTATCACTGACCTATGTTGTGAAATTTGTTCTGCTGTGCCAGCAGTGCAGTGTAATATATAAAAAGTGCTGTAAGTTACAGTAAGAAATATTTTGAAAAACAATTAATGCAAAAAGAGCGGAAATATTGGATTTCGTCTTCTTGAGCTGCTGCCTCATTGCCAAGTTAACTGATGTTTGCAAGTCAGGAATACATAGGGTTTAGTTGGGCTGGAGTGTCGAGGTATATGGATGGAAGACAGCAGATTTGGAGTTCAGAAGGTGATCATCCATGAGCTAATTAGAGAACATGCCCAGGGGGTGATTGTCCCACCAAGTTTCTGAAGTTTTGACCTTACCTTCCTCTCTCCCCACCCCACACCTCTCAAACGGCTGTCAAAATCCAGGCTGTGGAGAGAGGGAAGTTAAAGTAGAGAACAACTCTTCCCACCCTAACCTGACAAGCTGCTTTTTCTACAAATAGCTTTTCTACACCAAGAGCTTTTTCTACAAGGTAGTGGGGTCCTCTTTAGCTATACTAAGTATGCCTGATCTGGATTTCAACCAGAGACCTGAAGAATATCAATAAAGCATTATCAGTAAATTCTAGCTGAGTATCCTGCATGGGGGCCTGTTGGTGTGTGCTCTGCACTATCCCTCAATATCAAACACAACAGCAGTAGAGGCTTCTCTGCTTTACAAAACCCTTCAGAAATGAGTTTGGAGGATGGAAAAGATAGAGTAAAATAAGGTGAAGATTTTGTTGGTCAGAATGAGTTCTTCTCCAAGGTTATCCCTTGCCTTTTGAACTCCCTCACACCCCCATGATGACCTCTAGATTCCATTTGCCCACCATTAATCTGAATGCTGGCAACCAATCCTTTGGTTTCCTGGCAACAGCTCTCTTTACCCACACTTAGACCATAAGACGCTAAAAAATAGGAGTAGAATTTGGCCCATTAAGTCTTCCCCACAATTCAATCATGGCTGATCCATTTTTCGCCCTCCTCTGCCCCACTCCCCGGCCTTCTCCCCGTAATCGTTGATGCTATTCCCATTCAGGAACCTATCAAGCTCTGCCTTAAATACACCCAACAACCTGGCCTTCACTGCTGCCTGTGGTAGTAAATTCCACAAATTCACCATCCTCTGGCTAAAGAAATTTTGCCGCACTTCTGTTTTAAATGGATGCCCCTCTTTCCATTCTATTATGCCCCACCATGGCAAATATCTTTTCCAAATTTACTCTGTCTAGGCCTTTCAACATTCAAAAGGTTTCAATGAGATCCCTCCCCCATCCTTCTAAATTCCAGTGAGTAAAGACTCAGAGCTATCAAACATTCCTTGTATGATAACCCTTTCATTCCTGGAGTCATACTTGTGAATCCTCTGAACCCTCTCCAATGCTACTTCAACCTTTCTTAGATGGGGAGCCCAGAACTGTTCACAGTTTTTGAGCTGAGACCTCACCAGTGTCTTATAAAGCATCAGCATCACATCCCCGCTCTTATATTCTAGAGCTTTTGAAATGAATGCCAACATTGCATTTGCCTTCCTCACCATCGATTCTACATGAAAGCTAACCTTTAGGGTGATCTACACAAGGACGCCCAAATCCTTTGTATCTCAGATTTTTGGATTTTCTCCCCATTTAGAAAATAGCCTGCACATTTATTTCTTCTACCAAAGTGCATGACCATGCATCTTTCAACATTATATTTCTTTTGCCGCTTTCTTGCCCATTCTCCTGATCTGTCTAAGTCCTTCTGCAACTTATCTGTTTCCTCAACACTACCTGCCCCTCTACGTATCATCTGCAAACTTGGCAACAAAGTAATCTATTCCATCATCTGAATCATTGATATACAGCATAAAAAGAAGTGGTCCCAACACTGACCTCTTTGGAACACCACTAGTCACTGGCAGCCAACCAAAACAGGATCCTTTTACTCCAGCTCGCTGTCTCCTACCAATTAAATAATGCTCTAACCATGTCAGTAAATTTCCTGTAATACCACATGCTCTTAACTTGGTAAGCAGCTTTAAGCGTGGCACCTTGTCATAAGCTTTCTGAAAGTCTAAATATACAACATCCACTGCATCCTCTTTATCTATCTTACTTGTAATCTCTTCAAAGAATTCCAACAGATTGTCAGGCAAGATTTTCCCTTAAGGAAGACTTTCTGACTTTGTCCTATCTTGTCCTGCGTCACCAAATACCTCATTACCTCATCCTTAGCAATTGACTCCAACATGTTCCCAACCACTAGGTTCAGGCCAACTGGACTATGATTTCCTTTCTGCTGCCTTCCTCCTTTCTTAATGAGTGGAGCGACATTTGCAAGTTTCCAGACCTCTGGAACCATGCCAGAGGTTACCTCTTTCAGAACCCTAGGGTGCAGTTCATCTGGTCCGGGTGACTTATGCACCCTCATTTTTGCTTTTTTGTATGTCCCCTCTTTTGCTTTGACAATAGCTTTGACTTCCCTTGTCAGCCATGGTTGTACTCTTTTGCCATTTGAGTATTTCTTTGTTTTGGAATACAGCTATTCTGCACCTTCCTCATTTTTCCCAGAAACTCACGCCATTGCTGCTCTGCTGTCATCCCTGCCAGCATCTCCTTCCAATTTACTTTGGTCAACTCCTCTCTCATACCATTGTAATTTCCTTTACTCTGCTGAAAGACTGCAACATCAGACTTTACTTTGTCCCTATCAAATTTCAAGCTGAACTCAATCATATTGTGATCACTGGCTCCTCAGGGCTCCTTTACCTTAAGCTTCCTAATCACTTTCGAAAGATTGAACAGGTTAGGACTTTATTCCTTGGAGCGTAGAAGAATGTGGCAGGATTTGATAGAGGTTTACAATGTTATGAGGGGTATAGACAGAGTAAATGCGAGTAGGCTCTTTCCACTTAGACTAGGAGAGATAAATACGAGAGGACATGGCTTTAGGGTGAAAGGGGAAAGGTTTGGGGGAGCGTTAGGGGGAACTTCTTCACTCGGAAAGTGGTGGGAGTGTGGAGCGAGCTGCCATCTGACGTGGTAAATGCTGGCTCACTCTTAAGTTTTAAGAATAAATTGGATAGATGCATGGATGAGAGAGGTCTGGAGGGTTATAGACTGGGTGCAAGTCAATGGGATTAGTGGAATAAAGTTTTGACACACACTAGAAGGGCCAAAGAGCCTATTTTCTGTGCTGTAGTGTTTTATGGTTTTATGGTCCTACCTCTATTTCATTACATAACACACAACCCAGTATAACTGATCCCCCAGTAGGTTCAATGGCAAACTGCTCTGAAAAGCCATCTTGTCGGCAATCGACAAACTCATTCTCTTGAGATCCATTACCCAACGTAATTTTCCCAATTGACCTGCATGATGAAATCTCCCATGACTATCATAACATTGCCCTTTTGATACACCTTTTCTATTTCCCATTGTAATCTGTCATCCACATCCCTTCTACTGTTGGGAGGCTTGTATATAACTTAATCAGGGTCCTTTTACCCTTGCAGTTTCTTAAATCAACCCACAAGGATTCAACATCTTCCAGTTCTATGTCACATCTTTCTACAAATTTGATGCCATTCTTTACCAGTAGAGCCACGACACCCCCTCTACCTACCTTCCTCTCCCTCTAATAGGACGTCTAACCTTGGACATTGATCTCCCAACTTCCAAAATTTCTGCACATGTGGTTTGGCAGTAGTTCCTGCTGAGGTTGCCTCGGTCCAAACCTCAATGCTTAGATGAGGTCAAGGCCTCAGCATAGGGGTGTTGCCTGTTCAGACCCTTTGCAAATAACGATCCCTTCTGACTTTGAATTTGAGATAAGCCTAAATAAAACCTGAATTATTAGCTAGACTTTCAAGTAGCAGCACCAGAATGTTTTTTAAACTAGGCTTGGATCTCTGTTGTATTTCTTTCTTTCTATCTAGATGTCTGATGCTCTCTCTTTCTAAAAGCATTTGTTGCTAATAGATCCAGACACTGAAAGATTATCACCACTTTAATGCTTAGCACAACCCACTTTTTCTTATAACACGCTGGAGGAACTCAGCAGGTTGGGCAGCATCCATGGAAACGAGCAGTCAACGTTTCGGGCCGAGACCCTGTGTCAGGACAAAGGGTCTGGGCCTGAAATGTTGACTGCTTGTTTCCACAGATGCTGCCTGACCTGCTGAGTTCTTCCAGCGTGTTGTACGTGTTACTTTGACCACAGCATCTGCAGTGTACTTTGTGTTTACCACTCTTTCTTATGCAGCTTGATGTGACTCACTAATCTTTTGGACAATGGTCTTTGTCCAGAAGTGATTCACCAACCATTCTTGTCATAGAACGTGGGAAGAAGAGTGATTACAAATAATACAGCATGCCTACCAGCATGCAAAGTCAGGGTTTATTTTAGTATATCTAAAGACATCTAATGGGGAGCATGCCTTATGAGAATAGGTTGAGTGAACTCGGCCGTTTCTCGTTGGAGCGACAAAGGATGAGAGGTGACCTGATAGAGGTGTATAAGATGATGAGAAGCATGGATCGTGTGGTTAATCAGAGGATTTTTCCCAGAGCTAGCACGACAGGGCATAGTTTTAAGGGACTTGGAAGTAGGTACAGAAGTGATGTCAGGGGTAAGTTGTTCTTTTTTTTACGCAGAGTGATGAGTGTGTGGAATAGGCTGCTGGCAGCAGTGGTGGAGGTGGATACAATAGGGTCTTTTAAGACACTCCTGGATAGGTACAGGGAGCTTAGAAAAATGGAGGGCTATGGGTAACCCTAGGTAATTTCTAAAGTAAGTACATGTTTGGCACAGCATTGTGGGCTGAAGGGCCTGTATTGTGCTGTAGGTTTTCTATGTTTCTATCTCACTTGACAGGAATGGTTCAGATGACTAATTTTAATCCACTCCACTCACTTATACATCCCTCTGTCCTTACCAGTTGCAACTTTCATCACCTGAAGCTCTTTACAGATTTCTCCCCACAAGACAATGCTGGACATTAAGAACTTCAAGTACTGCAGGTCTGCCCCATCAGCGAGTTACTCGTTGGCGGAGGAGCTGGGCTTGATGAGGACTGTGTTGCTGCCTGCTACAGAAAGGCATTGGGGTTGGGGCATGAAGACGGAGTGCAGTTTAAGAGTGAGTGATTGGTCGTGGTGTTGGTGTGTAGTACCCATTTGCCTCCAAACACAGCAATGTGCATTTCTGCCAAAAAGTTCAAATTTTTCTCATCTGTCTACAGAACAATGTTCCACAAGTGTTTTAGAACATCCAGATGGTCTTTGCAAACCTAAGATGGCAGCAATGTTTTCTTTGGAGAGCAGTGGTTTCCTCCATTGTGTCCTTCCATGAACACCATTCTTGTTCAGTGTTTTTCTTATGGTGGACACATGAACTAGGACTTCTGCAAACTCGAGAGGTTTCTGCAGGTCTTTCGCTGTTACCCTTGGGTTCTTTTTCACCTCCTTCAGCATTCTACATTGTGCTCTTGGTGTGATCTTTGCAGGATTCCAACTTCTAGGGAGAGTAGCAACAGTACTGAGTTTCCTCCATTTGTAGACAATTTCTCTTGATGAACACTTAGGTCTTTAGAAATGATTTTGTAGCCTTTTCCAGCTTCCTGCATCTCTACAATTCTTCTAGGGTTCTCTGAAAGTTTTGATCGAGGCATGGTGCACATAAACAGATCTTTCTTGAGAAGAGCAGACTGTCAGTAACCTGACTTGGTGTGTCTTTTTTTATAGGGCAAGCCACCTCCACAAGCCACACCTCCAATCTCATCTCATTGATCGGAACACCGGACTCCAAACAGTTTTTGTAGAAGGCATTGCCCCAGAGGTTCACGTACTTTTTCCAACAAATACACCATAAGACATAGGAGTAGAATTAGGCCATCTGGTCTATCAAGTCTGATACTGAACTTGAACTTGATCACGGCCCACTTGGCAATGTAAATTTGCACCAGGCAAGTCACTATTGCTCTATCATCATACACAACAATCACATTACATATTTCATAGAGATTGGTACTCAAAACAGCAGCTATCAGGGATTAGAAGTCATAGTTGGTTTTCTTAGCAGGACTCATATACACAACCATAAGTTTCTAAGAAATGGGAGTAAAACACACCAAGAGACAACTGAAGCTGCTTTATCATTCATTAATGCACAATCTTGTATTACAATCTCGAGGCATTTCCACCAAATCTGGAGACAATGATGTCCCTTAGAGTTTATAAAAAAGAAGAGTAGATATTGGAAATCTGAAATATAAATAGAAACTACTGGAAACACTCAGCATGTCATTCAGCACCTGTGGAAAGACAACCAGTTAACGTTTCAGGTTCAAAAGAATAAAGGGTATCAGATCTGAATTGTAAACTGTTCTTTCCACTATTATTGTCAGACAATTGAGTGTTTCCAACATTTTCTGTTTTTATACCATGCTGGCTTTTTTGCTGAGTTTAAATCCTGGAACTTCCCACCTGTTGAATTTTCCACTTCTGAATGTTTAATTAGTGACAGTTGATAAACACCAGCTTTACTATCAATGACCACTTCCGAGAATGAAATGGTTTCAAGGCATTCACAATCGCCTCTAGTCATTTTTGGCACTCTTTGCCATGATGAATCATATTTTATTAACAAAGAACTTCGGGACCAGTAACGTTACCCAAACAAAATGATAATCAGCCTATGAGATCAGCATGAAGAAAATCTGTGATTAAATAAACCTGATAAAACTAATAAAAATCACAGAGCAAATAACTTAAAAAGGAATGGAGTGATGTAATATTCATGTACTGGGTAAAGTACACTGCAGACATGCAGAGAACCCAATAGGCCTCCAAGTTTATTCTGTTGCTGATGTCACCTCTACTTTTGGCAGCAATCCCACACTTCACAAATAGGAAGTGTGTTTTCACACCATTTAGTTCATAGTTTTGGTTATTTCTACTCATCGATGTAATATCAGCTGAATTATTGCCACCATTTGTTATAGTGGGAATAACATTAGCTAGATGCAGGTATGATCAATGGAAAGGAAAATTGGCCTATACAGGAGTTGAGCTATCAACTGTCACCCATTCTGTATCACTATTTAAGCTCCAATCAGTGTGAACTACCTACTAATCTGTCCTTGACAATGTATCAAAGTAGCGTTTTCACTAGGGCAAGGTGATTTGTTCCATTTCACCATGCTGCCTCTCTGTCAGACTGCCAATGTAAAGCTGAAGTGGATAAGACCACAAGACCAAAAGACATAGAAGCAGAATTAGGCCACTTGGCAATAGACACTGTCCTGCCATTCGCTCATGGCTGATTTATTTTCCCTCTCAGCCCCATCCTCCTGCCTCCTCCATGAAATCCCTGCTCATCAAGAACCCTTCAGCCTCTGCTTTAAGTAAACACATTAATTGGCCTAACATCCATCTGTGGCCACAGATTCACCAACCTCTGGCTAAAAGAACTTTTTCTCATCTCTGTATGGTCTGCAGCCAAATTTCCTTCCCATTGATCATATCTGCAACTAGCTAATATTCTGAGCCGCGGCCTCCAATGAGGTTGAATCTTAAATGGCTGAGAAAGTTCAAAGTACACTTAGTGTCAAAGTACGTATACTTTATACAACCCTGAGATTCGGCCCCTTACAGGCCGCCACAAAACAAAGAAACCCAATAGAACTCATTAAGACAAAAGAAGACCATCGAATACCCAATGTGCAGAGAAAATGAACAAATCGTGCAAACGATAAAAGTAAGAAGATAGCATTCAGAACTGACGTTCATCGAAGTGAGTCCTTGAAAGCCCGTTAGTTGCAGGTTCAAGCCTCAGGACGGTACAGAGATGAAGAAACCTTGCAGAGATGTGAACTGAACCAGCCTGTGCCTCGCCTCTGGCCCTGACACTCTGACCTTTTCGATCTGGCCTGGCACTTAAATCAATCAAATCTTGGGTCTTTCCTTGTGCTTGGGCCTGGGAGCCGCCTTGACCCTGCCTGGCTTCTGCTCGCCTTAGCTCGGTACTGCCACATTAAATCGTCTTCAGTCTGCACCAGCAATGGCCAAACATTGGTTCACTCCCCGCTCTTCGGCCTGGGCCCTGCCATCTTGATTCGGACCGTTAATGCTTCGCCGCAACTATTCTTCACCTTTGAGATTTCAGTTCACACCTCAAAAATGCCAGGTCATCGAGGTGGTTCAAAAGCTCAACTCTGATAGGGAAGTTGCAAGCTATTGTTTGCAATAATTGTTCACTAGAAAAAAGTGTGTTTAATAAAGTATTTAGTTGTTTTTTTGGTTGTATGTGCCACCAGCAAGCAGTTATTAGACTAGAAATGTAGGCCTCTCCATCTGATACTCACGTCTTTAAAATAAACTGTAAATTGGTTTACTATTGTTTCATGTACCCAGGTTTATTTTGCATGCCAACGGAAAGCAATAACAGAATACAGAATAAAGTGTCACAATTACCAACTTACCAATCTTCCATGATACTGTTGTATGCCTTGTTGAGGGAGAGGTGAGGCATAGAAGGCAGCTGCTTTGTCCACCTAGCTCTTACTTAAGAACATAAGAAATAGGAGCAGGAGTAAGCTATCTGGCCTATCAAGCCTGCTCTGCCATTCAATAAGATCATGGCTGATCTCATCTCCACCTACCTGCCTTATCCCCATAACCCTTAATTCATCCTACCATGCAAAAACCTATCCAACCTTGTCTTAAGTATATTTACTGAGGTAGCCTCCACTGCTTCATTGGGCAGACAATTCCACAGATTCACCACTTTCTGGGAAAAGCAGTTCCTCCTCTTCTCTGTCCTAAATCTACTCCACCAAACCTTGAGGCTATGTCCCCTAGTTCTAGTCTCAGCTACCAGAGGAAACAACTTTCCTGCCTCTATCTTATCCATCCCTGTCATAATTCTATATGTTTCTATAAGATCTCCTCTCATTCTTCTGAATTCCAGTGAGTACAGTCCCAAGCGACTAAATCTCTCCTCGTGGTCTAACACCCTCATCTCTGGAATCAACATGGTGAATCTCCTCTGCACCACCTCCAGTGCCAATATATCCTTCCTCAAGTAAGGAGACCGGAACTGCACACAGTACTCCAGGAATGGCCTCACCAGTACCGTGTACAGTTGCAGCATAACCTCCCTGCTCTTAAATACAATCCCACTAGCAATGAAGGCCAACATTCCATTTGCCTTCTTGATAGCCTGCTGTACCTGCAAACCAACCTTCTATGATTCATGCCCAACTCCCTCTGCACAGCTTTAGCCACAGTACTCAGATGATTATTCCTTTAAGCACCCCACCTTGCTGGAGGTCGCTACGGTGTGTTAAGTGTTAGTTGCCACTTAGATGTTTGTATCAAAATGTTTCCAAGGTTTAACATAGGCATGGACTGCTTTGTCATCTCAGGAATAGCAAATGGAATTTCAGTAAACATCCCCTACTCCTGTACTAATGAAGAAGGGGGTATTATTGATGAGAGAGGCAAAGACAATCGGGTTTATGACACTGATCTACAAAGGTTTTGGGGATCAAATGATTGGCTTCTACAATTTTAACTATCTTCCTTTGGGTCAACAATGATTCCAACCATTGGGATGATTTTCGTCTGATTTTGATTAACCAGGACTTCCCGATCTCACATTTCAGCAAGTGCTCCTTGATGCCAAGGGCTGTCACTTGTACTTCTGCTCTGGAATTGGGTCAAGGCTGTGACGGCATCTGGAGCACAATCACTTAACAAAAACATGACTTACCAGCAGTGATCAGGCTATTGGTGAGCAAGAGCTGTTTGGCTGAAATGTTAGTAACACCTTCAGTTACATTTCTGATGATTGAGAGGAGCTGATGGTCCATAATTGGTCATACTGGATACATCCTGCATCATGGGAGGAAATCGTAGGAAATGGTGTTGACCATTTTTCTGCGGAACTAGGTTAGGAAATTCACTATGCAACGCTTAAATAATTGAAGCTCACATTTAATTGTTTCTGAGCAAACAACAATGTAACTGTGTTGACCCCGGGTCAACAACTTAGAATATGAATTCTACTGTTCTCTCTATACCAATACTTACTCAGTCCACATTTCCAATTTATAACACCAAAATAGGGTCTCTTCCGTTGGCCAGATGACCAGTCTGTCTTCTCCCTTCCCCTGGCATGGGGATTCTTTCCTGTCTCTCTCTGGAGAGAGTCACTGCTATCTTGTATCTAAAAATCTCTGCTTTTATATTCATTCCTTCCCAGTTCAAATGTTTCCTTTCAGTGTTATTGGCTATGGGTCATCTGACTGACCTTTATCACCTTCTTATTGGCTCTGGTCTGGAAGTGACAACCGATAATTTATGGATCTTTGTTCTTTTCGACTGACTAGTTTAAAACAGTCAAACCAGGTAACCCAGAGCCTGAGTCTAACAAGATTACATCTGCAGACCTGCCGTTGTACACAATAGACACAAAATGCTGCAGGAACTCAGCAGGCCAGGCAGCATCTAAGGAAAAGTGTATAGTTGACGTTTCAGGCTGAGATCCTTCATTGGGACTGGAGAACAAAAAGATGAGGAGTTAGAGTTAGAAGCTGGGTGGGGGGGGGGAGAGGAGGAAGAAATACAAGCTGATAGATGAAAATAGCCGAGAGGAAGTCGTGAATTAAAGAGCTACGAAGTTGATTGCTGAAGGACATAAAGGGGTGGAAAAAGGGGAATCTGAAAGGAGAGGATAGAAAGCCATGTAATTCTATCTCTCCAATCAGATTCTCTCTTTACCAGTTCTGTATCTCTTTCACCAATCAACCTTCTAGCACCTTACTTCACTACGTCCCCTCTCCTGGTTTCATCATCAACTTGTGTTTCTACCTCCCCCCCCCTCCACTTTCTAACTCTGACTACTCATCTTGTTTCCTCCAGTCCTGATGAAAGGTCTCAGCCCAAAATGTTGACTATACTCTTTTCCATAGGTACAGCCTGGCCTGCTGAGTTCCTCCAGCATTTTGTATACATTGCTTGGATTTCCAGCATCTGCAGATTTTTCTTGTTTCTGATTGCACACAATATACATCTCACTTGAGAATGATTTCAGGTTTAGCAGGTCAATAGCAGAAACTGCTTGTATCCACATTCAATTGCTCTGACTAGAGTATCCCAGAGCAAAAATCAGTTGTAAAACAGTTCACATGATGGATGTTACAGAGAAGCTTCACAAAATGGCAGGCTCCATCTCCTTCAAGCAAGAACGAAGTCAGTTTGTCTGGTTCCACTGTCTTTGACTCATTCAAGTTCAATATTTTCAATATTTTATATCTTTTATATATTGGTGAGACCTGACACAGACTGGGAGAATGTTTCGCTGAGCACCTATGCTCGGTGTGCCAGAGAAAGCAGGATCTCCCAGTGGCCACACATTTTAATTCCATGTCCCATTCCCATTCTGACATGTCTATCCATGGCCTCCACTACTGTCAAGATGAAGCCACACTCAGGTTGGAGGAACAACACCTTATATACCGGCTGGGTAGCCTCCAACCTGATGGCATGAACATTGACTTCTCTAACTTCTGTTAATGTCCATCCTCCCCTTCTTACCCCATCCCTGATATATTAAGCTTTTTTCCCCCCTCCTCCTTTTTTTTCCTCTCTTTCTGCCCATCACTCCGTCTGTTCTCCATCTCCCTCTGGTTCTCCCCTCCCCCTTTCTTTCACCCGAGGCCTCCTGTCCCTGATCCTTTCCCTTCTCCAGCTCTGTATCACTTTCGCCAATCATCTTTCCAGCTCTCAGCTTCACCCCTCTCTTTCCACTCTTCTCCTATCATTTTGCATTTCCCCCTCCCCCTCCTTCTTTCAAATCTCTTACTATCTTTCCTTTCAGTTAGTCCTGACGAAGAGTCTCGGCCCAAAACATCAACAGCACTTCTCCCTATAGATGCTGCCTGACCTGTTGCGTTCCACCAGCATTTTGTGTGTGTTGCTTGAATTTCCAGCATCTGCAGATTTCCTTGTGTTTGCTCAATATTTTGTTCCTTATTTTAATTCCTCAATGGGCAACAGTGGTGATAAAGGAGTCTTGGTAGTTCAGACCTTTCCCTGATCGGTCTCACAATGTAGGTATGAGATGTTCAGGAGCAAATGCCTACACTTGTTAGTTCCAGACATCACAACACAGAGCACAGGAGTATGGTCTACAGACATCTGGACTTGATAGACTGAAGACCTACTTCTGAAAGAGGTTATCCACAAGTATATAGTGCAACTGGACTCTCAGCTTTGTCAGTTGTAAATACATTAAGTCTATTCATCTATATCAAGCTGGTTCTGAGCCTACCACAAATCCACACCCATGAAGCATCCCAGGAGACGTGAAGACCTACCTTGGATAGGGGGAGAGTTGCTACTTATTGAAAGGGGGGGGCATCCTTTTGAGGCCCTGTGGCTTACAGAATACAATGAAGACTTCAGAAGCCTCCTTTCTCTCAAAGCTATCATGCCTTTGTCTCAGAAGATGATCAAAAATACTTTTAACAGAAGATTACTATGATCAAAAATTGAGAATAAACACACTGAATCAAAGGAATAATTAAAACCACCAGGATAAAGTAAGCACAAATAACTGAAGTCCCTTTGTCTATCTCTTCTGAGCTGATCAGCATGATTAGGAATAGTCATGCAGAGAGGAGGGGATTTCAAAAGGAGAAGGGCAAGTAGAGGTCTGAATGGTCAAAGCCCTGGGTCTGCATGTCTGCTTGTCTATGAGTCCACTAGGGAAGGCCCATTGTCTGTGAGTCTACAGGTCCACTGCAAGCTGGAGGCCTGGAGGTGGCCTGGTGACCTGGAGCCGGAGAGGGTGTGTGTGTGTGTGTGTGTGTGTGTGTGTGTGTGTGTGTGTGTGTGTGTGTGTGTGTGTGTGTGTGTGTGTGTGTGTGTGTGTGTGTGTGTGTGTGTGTGTGTGTGTGTGTGTGTGAAAAAAGGCACTTGTTTTGTTGCTGTTGGCTGCTTGTGTTCTGCTGAGAGTTGTGGATACGCTATCCTGAGTCCAGAATATGTGACGACTCGTATGGGCTTCCCTCAGCACACCCTTAGGTTGCATTGGTTGTTAATGCAAATCACACATTTCACTGATGTTTTGATGTACATGTGATAAATAGATGAATCTGATTTGATTCTATGCTAGTCTGTCTGATGCAAGATAGGAAACATAGATTCCCGGATGTAACTTGTGTCCCACTTTCTTTTCCAGCTAGATTTACAGACATCCAACGTAAATCAAAGACTTAACTGGATAAGGCTGGTGGTTTCCTTTAGTTCCAATTACAGCTCTCTCAATGTGGCCCAATTATTTTTAAATAGCTGTGATAACAAAACTATTAAAATATTTAAAATAATTAAAAAAGCTAGAAATTAAAAAGTAACTAAGACAAAAAAAACTAAAAGAAAATAATGGTAAAAAAGCTTCCTTTTTCCTTCCATTTAGAGATTGACATGTAATATGTTGCGGCCACCTCTGAGCCATGGCCGAAAGATCATAGTTGGTAGACTAACATTTGGGGATGCACATTATATTGAAAGGGCAAGCAGGTAGGCAGAGAGGGTGGGGTGGCTCTGTTGGTAAAAAGTGAAATCAAACTATCAAATCCTTAGAAATAGGTGACATAGGACCAGATGATATGGGATCCTTGTGGACAGAGTTAAGAAACTGCAAGGATAAAAAGACACTGAAGGTAGTTATCTACAGATCTCCAAACAGTAGCCAGGATGTGGGCTACAAAATAAAAATGGGAGATAGAAGAGGCATGTAGAAAGAGCAATATTATGATAATCATGGTGGATTTCAATATGCAGGGAGATTGGGAAAATCAGGTTAGTGCTGGATCTCAAGTGAGGGAGTACTTTGATGTTTTTTTTAGAGCACTTGAGCCCACTAGGGGAATGGCAAATCTGGATTGGATGTTATGTAATGACCCAGGTTTGATTAGGGAGCTTAAGGTAAAGGAACCCTTATGACAAAATTCACCCTGGAGTTTGCTAAGGTGAAGCTGAAATTGGATTTATCGATATTATGGTAGAGTAAAGGGAATTACAGAGACATGAGAGAGGAGCTGACCAAAGTTGATTGGAAGGGGTATTCAGATACTACATAAAAGGTAAATAAAAGAAGATGATGCCAGAAAGCTAGTAATAGAGGACAAAGAAATGGTGGACAAACTTAATAAGTATTTTGTGTCATTCGTCGCTGTGGAAAACACTAGCATAATGTCAGAAATATGAGAATGTCAGGGGTCAGGAGTGACTGTTACTGGTATTACTTTGGGAAGCAGACAGGTTTGAAGGGAAGATAAATCATCTGGACCAGATGGACTATACCCCAGGTTTCTGAAAGAAGTAGATGAAGAGATTGAGAAGGCATTAGTAATCTTTCAGGAATCGCTAGATTCTGGAATGCTTCTCAGGCAAGGCTGGGAATTCTCAACAATTGGAGGCTGTGCGGAAGTGCAAGCTGGTAGATACTTGTATGTCCTTCAGAATCTGACAGTAGATCCTGGACAGTGAGTGTGTGGAAGTTGTTAGTTAAAAGCTAATACTGGAGTAGTGCAGTAGCATAGTGGTTAGCATAAGCTATTACAGTGCCAGAGGCTCAGGTTCAATTCTGCGGCTGGGCTGTAATCAGTTTGTATGTGCTGCCCATGACCACATGTGTTTCCTTTGGGTGCTCCTGTTCCTTTCCCCAATCCAAAAGCTTATGGGTTAGTAGGTTACTTGGTCACTTGGGTGCAACTGAGTAGCACAGGCTCTTTGGGATGGAAGGACCTGTTACTCTTCGGTATCTCTGAACGAGAAAAAAGATCTGGTCCACTTACCGATGTGGTGCACCTTCATGGGTTGGGTGACTGCTGCAAATAAATTTGAGCAAAAGTCAGAAACCATGAAGATCTTTATTTATCAGATTTTAGCTGATTAACATTTTTTTTCTTTACGTTCATGGTGATGGTAACTCAATGAAATCACCTATGGACAATTGTGGATATGTCTATCACCTTTGAATGCTGATCTCGTCAATCGCTACTTGCCGCAAACATACTGTATGCAACATTCAGGGCAGCAAAGACAAATTTTGGACCACAATGTGTATTAAGGGTTGTGGATCTGTGAAGATGTCAAGACGCTCTCCTTGTGCTACCACAGGGGTTGTGTTTGAGCTGCAAAATGGTTCCCACCTGCCAGACAGTTGATGCCTTCGAAGTAGGAGACTGATGTGCTTCTGGCAGACGAGAGCCAAGAGTGAAAAGCCAAGAAAATCATTGGCTATCTCCTGTGTATACTGTGCCTTGTAAAAACGTTCAGCCCCCAACCATTTGCTCACATAAATGAGTATTACAACCAGGGATTTCGATCAATTTAACTGAGAACTTTTATTTGTGAATCACATGCTCATTTTTTCACAGCAGAGACCAAGAAACAGGGAAAACTGTAAAGCATGAAAACCTAAAAAGTATTCTTTCCTTTCGCTCAGCTCTTAGTTGAGCCACCTCAACACCTTACAGGCAGTAGTCTTTTGGGTTAAGTCCCTGTTAGCTTTGTACAATGTGATTTGTGCTTCTCGATTATCATTTCTCTGACTTGACTTGAATGCTCTTTTGTCTTCATCTTGGTTTGGTCTGTTGCAAATCTAGCTTACTGTTGGACCTTACAGAGAGAGGGGGTATTTATTCTTACGAATTCATTGAGGGAAACTGAATCTCAGGGCTGTATATGGTGACTAAATATTTACTTTGAACTTTAAAAACAATTGATCATCCTATTTTCTACACCGACAAATTGGGTGAGTTGGAAAGGTGATATACAGTATTGCACCTGAGAAAAGTTAGCATAGTAAATATGAAAGGGATAAATACTTCTTCAGCCTCACAGATTTGGTTTTTAACTTCAGGTAAATTGTTGATTGTTTTTGGATTTTTTGTTTTGATTTGAGATGATGCACAATGACTTATAGATTAGCTTGAAGATCCTACCTCAATATATTTTAAGTTTAGAAAATGAGACCGTAAAATGTGAACATAGTTGTGGAGGCTGAATAAATTTCCAAGGCACTGTATTTTATTATGTGATTATTGCATTGACTGCATAAACCACAACATTACTGCTTTTATTTTGAGAGGTTTCTGGAAAAGGCCGCACAGCTGGGTCCTTTCTTTAGAAGAATGAAGGATGACTTTATCTTTAAGAATGTGAAAGAATTTGGTAGGATTGATGTATAGAAAATGTTTAGCCACTGGTTCATTTGACTGAATATGAAGAAAAAACAAGCTCATGCATAGAGAGGTAGGCTTTATGGTGTGCTGTAAAGTAATAGAGAAGTACAGCACAAAATCAGGTCATTTGGCCCATCTAGTCCTTGTCAAAACTATTTAAACTGCCTACTCCCATTGACCTGAATGCCCTCCATATTCCTACTATCCACATACTTGTCCAAACTCTAGTAACAACTACCGTTTCAAAAGTGATGGTTAACAATCTACAATTATAACCAAGAGACCCAAGAAAAGTAACGAAAAAAACAAAATTGCTTCTCATGCTATTTCATTGACACAGTTAAAACCTTCGTTAATAAATCAGAACATTGTTGTCTTGAAATTGTCAGTTTAGACTCCAACATAATGCAGCGCTGCATTGATCTAGTCCCCAGAGAATCAGTTCAGGACAGAAATCTTGACTGAAGAAATGAATTAACTACAGACAGCACAAAGCACAATTATTCTTCTATTAAAGCAGCTCAACTTATCAAGAGCTACCCCCTCCATAAAATGGTCATACAGTGATATCTGTGTGTCAAGGAACTGAACTACCAACAATGTTAAGGCAGTCTTTGCCTCAGGACCCCCAAACTTTTGAAGAGAATCAGGCAGCCTTGCAGGCATTAGGATGGAAGAATAATAATAAAGATCATACAGATGTCAGTGGTTTGTGTGGAAATGGAACATGGCAAATTAATCACATTTGTTGCTGATGATGTCATGGACATTAAGTTGATCATTCCAGCAGATCTTTTGAAATGACTAATTGACTCTGACTCCAGGAAGGAAGAACAAAACAGAGCCAAAAACACATCAGCTGGAAAGTGTAAATTTGTTTTTGGAAATATCAGATAAAAACAGAAAATGCTGGAAGCAGCATCTGTGGAAAGAGAAATAGTCAATGCTTCAGGTCTGTGATCTTTAGTCAGAACTGAAATTGAAATATATGCACTGATTTAACAATGATTTAAATCTGCACTTGGTGACCACTTTATGACGTACTTCCTGTACCTAATAATGTGGGCACTGAATATACAGTGGTCTTCTGTTGCTGTAGTCCATCTATTTCAAGGTTCAATGTGCAGAGATGCTCTTTTGCACACCACCATTGTAATGCATAGATGTTTGAATTACTATCAACCTGAACCAGAATAGCCATTCTCCTCTGACATCGCTCCTTAACAAGATGTTTTTGCCCTCTGAACTGCTGCTCACCGAATGTTATTCTTTGTACCATTCTCTTTAATATCTGGAGGTGGTTACATGTGAAAACCCCAGGAGATCAGCAGTTTCTGAGATAAACAAACCACCCCATCTGGCACCAACAATCAAAGCAACTGAGATAGCATTTCTTCCCTGTTCCATGTTTAGTCTAAACATCCACTGAACCTCTTGACCATATCTGCATGCTTTTATGCATTGAGCTGTTGAAACACGATTGGCTGATTAGATATTTGCATTAATGAGCAGAGGTACAGCTGTACCAAAAACAAAATGGCCACTGTGTGTATGATTTCACATAATTTCAATTTGTAATGTAAATGTGTCCAATAATTGAATCATAGTTCTCCATTTTTTTCTTCACTCACTTAGTTTTCTTCCTTCACCATCTGCTGAAGGTTCAACCCGATGGCTCCATTAGATTTCCATCACTGGTACTACTGAGTCTCCCTTGCAGATGGCATTAAATCCCCTGATCCAAAGTAAGCATCATGTGAATGTTACAATGGAGCTTTGTGAAAGTTGTGATCTAAAAAGAGAGAGACCTATTCATCAGGTACGGGTACAGAGGTGATGTCAGGGGTAAGTTTTTTACGCAGAGAGTGGTGAGTGCGCAGATGTGCCACTGGCGACAATGGCTAGGTACATGGAGCTTAGAAAAATAGAGGGCTATGGGTAACCTTAGGTAATTTCTAAGTAAGTAGATGCTTGGCACAGCATTGTGGGCCGAAGGGCCTGTAGAGCGCTGTAGGTTATCTATGTTTCTATCAGATGAGCAAGGGATTTAGTTGACGATCAGAAGAAGGTTTCCTTGCCTATATTTGATTTTTGGGTTCTGAACTTCATGTGACAGGAGACAAAACTTATAATTGCCAGGTCAGCTCTCACCTGACCATACACCAGCGTGTTGCCTGACCTGTAGAGTACTTCCAGGATTTTCTGTTTTTACTTCAGATTCCCAGCATTTTTGTTCCTCTTTCCTATTTTTGAGGTTTTCTGTGATTAAGGAATAACTTGTAGAAATTCCTGGGCAACACACACAAAATGCTGGAGGAACTCAGCAGGCCAGGCAGCATCTTTGGAAAAGAGTAAACAGTTGAGGTTTTGGGCCGAGACCCTTCATCAGGGTCACGTGATGCCATGGGAGCAGGTGGTGGATGGTTGTGTGAGTAACTGGTGCATATCACAAGTCCTGGTTATGTGACCACTGATGCCAGGCAGATAATCTCTGAAGAGTGTTGATAATGGCTGGGGTCACCCGTCCTGTAAAGACACTGCCCAGTAAAAGGTCAATGGCAAACCATTTTTGTAGAAAAAATTTCCATGAACTATCAAGGTCCTGGAAAGACCATGATCACCAAGGTCAAATGAATTGGTACATAACAAACAGACGAATAATCTTTCTCATATTTTAGTGTCTCTAGCAATAAATTAAAAACAACAATAGAAATAAATAAAGAACATAGAACATAGAAATTTACAGCGCATTACAGGCCCTTCGGCCTACAATGTTGTGCTGACCATGTAACCTGCTCTAGAAACTGCCTAGAATTTCCCTAGCGCTTAGCACTCTATTTTTCTAAGCTCCATGTACCTATCTAAGTGGCTCCTAGAAGACCCTATTTTATCCGTTTCCACCACCGCTGACAACAGTGCATTTCACTTACTCACCACTCTCTGTGTGAAAAGCCTATCCCTGACATCCCCTCAGTATCTATTTCCAAGTGCCTTAATACTGTGCCCCCTCATGTTAGCCATTTAGGCCCTGGCCAAAAAGCCTCTGACTATCCACATGATCAATACTCCTCATCATCTTATACACCACTATCAGGTCACCTCCCATCCTCCGTCTCTCCAAGGAAAAAAGGCCAAGTTCACTCAACCCATTCTCATAGGTTATGCCCTCCAATCCAGGCAACATCCTTGTAAATCTCCCCTGCACCCTTTCTATGGTTTCCACATCCTTCCTATAGAGTGGAGACCAGAACTGAACGCAATACTCCAAGTGGGGTCTGTCCAAGGTCTTATATAGCTGTAACATTACCTCATGGCTTTTGAACTCAATCCCATGGTTGATGAAGGCCAACACACCATATGCCTTCTTAACAACACAGTCAACCTGCGCAGCAGCTTTGAGTATCCTACGGACACGGATCCCAAGGTCTCACAGATCTTCAACACTGCCAAGAGTCTTACCATTAATATTATATTCTGTCTTCAAATTTGACCTACCAAAATGAACCACTTCACACTTACCTGGGTGGAAGTCCATCAGCCATTTCACAGCCCAGTTATGCATCCTATCAATGTTTCGCTGTAACCTCTGCAACCCTCCAGACTATCCACAACACCCCCAAATTTGGTGTCATCAGCAAACTTACTAACCCACCCTTTTACTTCTTCATCCAGGTCATTTGCAAAAATCAGAAAGAGTCCCAGAAAAGATCCCTGCAGAACACCATCAGTCACTGACCTCCATGCAGAATATGGACCATCTGCAACCACCCTTTGCCTTCTGTGGGCAAGCCAATTCTGAATCCACAAAGCAAGGTCTCCTTGGATCCCATGCCTCCTTACTTTCTGAAGGACCCTTACATAGGGAACTTTATCAAATGCTTTACTGAAATCCATATACACTACATCCACTACTCTACCTTCATAAATGTGTTTTGTTACTTCCTCAAATAATTCAATCAGGCTTGTAAGGTACGACCTACCGTTAACAAAGCCGTGCTGACTATCCCTGATTGGATTATGTCTCTCCAAATGCTCATTAACCCTGCCTCTCAGGATCTTCTCCAACAAATTGCCCACCACTAAAGTCAGACTCACTGGTCTATAATAGACAATTTAAAATTTGTAGGGCGTGGAATACAGGTCATATTACTATTCCATGCTGGGTAAACTCTGAAGTTGACGTAGTCAAGCTTAATTGGGCAATAGATGATTCTGGACTTTGTAATGCTGCAGAAGATTGTATAACTCAGTTGCTATAAATGTAGTCAATTTTAGTAAGCTGAAAGTGGAATGTATGCGTATCAGCATTTTGTTTCGTTGAGATAGACTGCTTAAGCAGCAGAATATTGTTGGGAATTATTAGAGGTGTAAAAGATAATAAGAGGCGTTAATTGTGTGTGTAGTCAGAGGCTTCTCCCCAGGGCTGAAACGGCTAGCATGAGAAGGCATAGTTTTATGGTGCTTGGAAGTAGCTACAGAGGGGATGTCAGGGTAAGTTTTTTACGCAGATTGTGGTGGGTGCGTGGAATGGGCTGCCGGTGGCGGCGGTGGAGACGGATATGATAGGGTCTTTTAAGAGACTCCTGGATTGCTACATGGACCTTAGAAAAATAGAGGGCTATGAGTAAAGCCTAGGTGGTTCTAAGGTAGGGATATGTTCGGCACAGCTTTGTGGGCTGAAAGGCCTGTTTTGTGCTGTAGGTTTTCTGTGTTTGTATGCTTCTAATTATAGACAAGTGAGTCATACATCAGTTGTGAGCAAACTATTGGAGAGGATTCTTTGAGATAGGATTATGAGCATTTAGAGATTCATAGTTTCTTAGGGATCGTTCAAGAGTACCACAACCTTGTCATGGTTTGAAGGCTTGTGCATTCAGAATTGGCTTGCCCACAGAGAGCAGGGCATGATGGTCGAAGGGGCATATTCCCCCTGGAGGTCGGTGACTGGTGGTGTTCAGCAGAGATCTGTACTAGAACCTTTACTCTTTGTGATATTTATAAATGACCTGGAAAAGGAAATGGAGGGGTGTAGATTATCAAGTTTGCAGATGACATGGAGGTATACAAATTTTATTGCTATGTTACAACAGGATATAGCTAGGATACAGAGATGGGTGGTAAAAGTAGAGTAGTGAAACACATTGCTCTTCTGTTTGCTAAGAATGTAAAGGTGCAAGTATGATGTTTACAATGATATAGAATATCACCAAACTGCAGCCAGGTATTGCAAGAAATAGGAAGGAATCTCAGTCTAATTTTTAAATTGTCCCCAAGATGTGGTGCTTTTGGCAAAGCCATATTAACTGGCTGCATCAGAAGTGGGGTGGGGCACCATATATAAGCTGCAGAGAGATGTAAGCTTAGCACCATGGGCATTAGCCTCCATAGTACCCAGGACATCTTCAAGGAGCAACTCCTCAAAGGCGGCATCTATCATTTCGGAACCCATCCCCCAGGTCATGCCTTCTTCTCATTGCTACCATCAGGAAGGAGGTACAGAAGCCTGAAGGCACACACTCAATGATTCAGGAACAGCTTCTTCCCCTCTGCCATTCAATTTCGGAATGGCACTGAACCCATGAAGACTACCTTGCTACCTTTTTATTTCTATTTTGCACTACATACATAATAGTTAAATTAAATATATGTTTACTGTAATTTGCATTTTTTCTATTATGTATTGCACTCTAAGACAACAAATTTCATGACATATGCTGGTGATAGTAAAACTCATTCCGATTCTGATATTTATTTATTGCTGCTGGTGAGTCTTCTACAAGTAAAACAGAGTGATTTTTGAAGCAGCTAGTACAACACGTGCTTTTCAAGGAATATAGACAGAGATATATACATACCATATCTATAGTCCTTGAAACAATCCCGAAAGGAAATTATCCTTGATAATAAATATTGAATCAGTTATGACCTGAACAATACTGAAATTTCATATAACTCTTGGTTACGGCAGATTAATGTGCAAAACATAAAATTATGAAATATATTTACAGTTAATAGGAGAAAATCTTCTCTTTAGTTGAGGAAAGTTTATCAATACAAAATTGTGTGGGACTTATCCAGAGAGTTGAGGAAAGTTTATCAATACAAAATTGTGTGGGACTTATCCAGAGAGTTGTTGAACTCTGGGGTGCTCTGTCACAGATTGAGTCAATAAGCACTAATTTTTTTAGAATAAAGTTAATACGTAGAAGTTTAAGGGTGCTGATGATCGAGAACCTCTTGCTTTCCCCAGTTCTGTAGATTCTGAGGTGACTGAAAAGACTGATATGGGAACCTCTGCCTATCATAGTTAGGCCAGGAGCAATTTCATACTTTATCCATGCAGCAAGGTGGTATATGCATTTGGATAAATGCATGGATAAGGGAAAACAAACAACCAATATCATACTCATAAACTTTTATGATTATGATTGAATAACTACAAATGAAGGGTGGAGGTGTAAAGGCAAGAGTGGCCCTTTAAGCTGCTGAAGCCACTTAAATCCCACAAGCTGAGCCTAACTCCATGCCCCCACCGTCCACACAGGAACGAAGCTTCAATCAAAGATGGGAAACGAAGTAGATTCGTTAATTGAATGTGACCCTGCACATGTCACCAGTGTCAGCATGGGCTCAGATGTGTGAGGTGCTTTGTCTCACTTCCAGGAGTGATCACGCCAGAGAGGAAAATCTACGTCTACAAGAAGTCTCCTTAACTTCCTCCCAATCTCTTACAACATCCGCCTGTAGGAAGCCAAGGCCCGAACTTCTTTAGGGTTATAGCACTTCGTATCAGTTCATTGTCTTTTGAACTTGTGCTTCCACAAGTTACTGCTTAGTAATCCCACTCAAAGTTCAAAGTCTTTTCTTCATCTGTGTACATATGTTAACTGCAGCTTTATCTTATTACTGCCTTTCTTTTGAACTATTACAAATATTCCCTCAGAGCAGATATTCATTAATATCAAAATACATGGCAAAGCAAGGTAAAGTTTTCAATATTATCTGCTTGCATTTTAATAAGATAGAAAAATATCAGCAACATGACCCTAAAGGTTGATGGATCGTAACTATCCTCTGCTACAGGGAGCGGCACCATACTGTAGTGGTGAGTGAAATGTTATTACAGGGCCATCCACCTATGTTCATGTTCTGCCACTGCCTGTAAGGAGCACCTTCTGTATTCCAAAGGTGTAGGGTTGGTAGGTGAGTTGGTCATATGGGTGTAATTGGATAGTATGGGCTCATTGGGCCAAAGGGCCTGTTACTGTGCTGTATCTCTCAATTTGTAAAGGGAGTATTTTTATCAGTAGGAAAGGGTTGATGGAATTCATTACTACTGATTTTTCAAGACTGGTGTGTGCATATTTACAGTTAAGTGCTGGTCTATAGCACAGTTGAAAAGCAGAATCATTGGTTACTGAGAAGGAAGCTCTACTTTATAAATGTCTGCACTGCTCGCTATAATGCTGCTGAATTAAAGAAACCATTATGCATTGAAAGGATTCCTTAATATATAGTTGCATTTATTATAACAATATACATGCTGCTAGCTTAATGTGTGAAATTCGCTACATTCATCATACCAGTTTACAGCTGGCTGCTTAAAATGCTGGTCCTTACCTGTCACAGCGACCTCTTTGATCAGTGGAGAATAGAGGGATATCTCTCTGACCAGGTTCCTCCCGAACTAAATCATCCCAAACATTTCAGAAACCTTCGACAGCTGCTTACATAAACACTGTACCATAGATATATGTTTAACAGCTTCAGCCCTATGAAACTTAACTGCAATCTTCTGTGCAAGTTGTCAATGGGACAAACCGTTCAACCGTAAAACAAAAGAAGTTTGTGCTATAGTAAAACAAATCTTCACCTATATACACATATAAAAAATCCACTTGAAATTTAACATAACTATTTCACATGCCTCTAGAGTCTTGCCCTGACACTATCTCTACAAACTCCTCCAGCCCTACAATTCTCCATGGTATCTGAGCTCTTTATATTTTGGATACTTGATCATGTCAAACTTTAATTATTCCAACAATGGTGGCTTTATCTAAAGCTGCCCAGACCCCAGACTCCATAATTCCCTCCCTAAAGCTCTGTGTACGTCTCTCTCCTTCCTCTCTTTAAAAAGTATTTCTTTTCGAAGGTTTGGTTATCTGCACTCACATCCTCATGTGGCAAGTTGCTAAACGCTGACAATGATCCTGCAAAACATCTCGGACTACTGGAGTATATTAAGCAATTACGTAAATCTTAAATGTGATGCTGATATGTGCATATGAGTTAAGATCAGGTTTACTATAGCACAATTTTTAACTTTTCTCATTGTGATCTTAAATTGTTTATGCCATTGACAGCTTATACAATGCAAGCACAAGTTATTACTCCACAACTATCATGATCCTGAACCAGAGAGGATAACTTCACTCATCTTCACTTGCCCCATCACTGAACTGTTCCCGGAGCCTATGGACTTACTTCCTAGTACTCCTCATCTCATGTTCTTAATATTTAGTGCTTATTTATGTATTTATTTTTAAAATTATTTCTTTTTCTATTTTTTAATTGTCTTTTGAACGCTGGTTGTGCACCCTGTTGGCATGGTCTTACACTGATTCTATTGTGGTTGTTGAATTTTTGAGCATGCCTGCTAGAAAATGAATCTCAGGATTGTATATGGTGACATATATGTACTTCGATAATAAATTTACTTTGGAGTTTGAACTTTGAAGGTTCAGTTGTTGTAAAGCGGGATTTCACCTTTTGGGCTTAATTTGGAATAACTCTTTAAGTCATAATGAGATATACTCTACCTGTTTCTCAAATGTTCCATAATTCTATTTTTTGTGTGTGATGTTTTAATGAAGTAATCAGTACTAACTCAGTATAGTGAATAATTTTCAGCTTGGAACAACTAATTTGAATTTTTAAAAATCAGATTGCAGGTTGGGATTTGCATAGATTTTAGGTGTTTTCAAGTAAATTAAGCATAAAAACCAGCAAACAGCCCAATAAACAATTACGCAATACCTGATCAGAACAGCAGGCCATAGAACATTTCACATGGAGACAGATTACTCATAATGTGAAATTTGCAGATTACGAATACAGAATAAACACTGATTATTTGCATACTTACTTTCCACTGAGACAACACATCTGCTGTCACCTTTCAATACTAAGTTATCTCAGTATACAATAACAGTATTCTCAGTAAATTATTTAAATTAAATTTGATTGAAAACTGGAGTGAATATTAAATAAATTCACAGCAATCTTCTGACTAATTAATTACAAAATGTTACCTGAATGCTTTAAGCTCTAAAAGTTCAAAGTTCAACGTAAATTTATTATCAAAGTGCATATATGTCACCATAAACCACTCTGAGATTCACTTTCTGTGGGCATACTCTATAGAAATAATAAGTATTTATAGAATAATAACCAAAACAGAATCAACAAAAGACTGCCCAACTGCCCAGGGCTTTCAACCAGGTGCAGAAGAAAACAAACTGTGCAAATACAAAAAGAAGAAATAATAATCATAAATGAATAAACAATAAATATAGAGAACATAAGATGAGGAGTCCTTGAAAGCAAGTCCATTGGTTATGGGAACATTTCAATGATGGGGCATGTAAGTTGAATAAAGTTATTCCCATATTAACTTGTTCAGACCCATCAGGGCCATTGCCACACTGAACGTGTTAAACACGTAAATAAATAAATACATAGAAATTTAAAACAAAAACCCATAGGATTGATGCTGTTGCAGTTCAGGTCATTCCGCTGATTGGAGTTCAATTCTAGTGCTGTTCTGTAAGGAGTTTGTACACTTGCCCTTTCGAATGTGTGTGTTTCTCCAGGTGTCCTGATTTTCTCCCAAGGTCCAAAGACGTACCGGATAGGTTGATAGGTCATTGTGAATTGTCCCATGATTAGTTTAGGCTAATCCATGCATCAATTTTTTCACACGAGTTCAGATGTGAAACAACCCTTGTACCCCCACAATTCTTGTAAAAATATGTTAATATATAACTCGTGCATGAAAAAAATCGCATCTGAACTTGTGCGTGAAAAAATTGGCACATTGAATGTAAAAGGTTGGCCACCTCTGGGGTAATCGGTGTTGTTGGGTATTGCTAGGCAGCCTGGCCTTAAAAAATGAAATAAACCTGCATAATTTGATCAATACACATAAAATGCTGAAGGAACTCAGCAGGCCGGGCAACATTTATGGAAAAAAGTGCAGTCTATATTTTGGGCCAAAAACCCTCTGACAGGATTGGAGAAAAAAAAGCTGAGGAGTAGATTTGAAATGTTGGGGGGAGGGGAGAGAGAAATGCCAGGCGATAGGTGAAACTTGGAGGGGGATAATCTGCATAATTTGAATCCTGTCAACCATAACATGATTCGAGGGGTTAAAAGAAATACAAAGCTGGAAATAAAAGGAGCAAATGGTTTATACCAACACAACACACACTTAGTACCCTTGGAGAAAAAATTATCTAGCATTCTGCCAGAATTTTTAATTGTCTGAAACTTAAGTTTATGTCCTTTTAACAAGAGTTTAACCATACTATGAAATGCATTCTTACTGATTCAGAAACCACATTTCATTGAACCAAGACTATTCCAAGTGTTTTATCTGGCTTAACAAAATAGTAGGGTGAAAAGATGTGAACGACAGGGTAAAAGATCACAGGGTTCAGCATATACAATATAATGTAATCTTTCCAATATTATGACATAGTAAAACCCTTTCAATATACGCAGAGAAGATTCATTTTTAACATTCACTATTGACTGTTTCTATATCTACCTCTTGCTATAGCTGGATGACATGAGATTATTCTTAGTTTCAAATCATGGTTTTGATGACTTAAACCTAAATTATATAATAATCGTAGAGCAATGCATTAAGACGACGAAGGCTAGAATTCTACAACTACCATTTGATATCAGCACAGGCTTATTGGAATATTTGTCTTCAAGTCCTAATGCAGCAAATCATCTCTTAAAATAGTTTTCATTTTGACATTGACATCAATAATGTATTTAATTACATAAGTATGTGTTAGTAATATCCCAGAATACAATTTTCATCTCTTGAAGATCTCACACTAATAACTACATCTCTTTATTAAAGTTATGCCTGCAATGGTTTTTGCAATCAACAGTGAACAAATGTCGCTTGCGTCAAATGTCTATAGCACATGCATCATTTTTTCGTCATTGGTGACAAATTGGTGTCTGACTGGAGTTCTACAGCAGAAGCTCTTCCATTCACATTCAAAATGCTTTATTCATGAATCAAGGGTGCTCTGTATTTGCTTCTGAGAGCCTCACGTGCAGACTTGATCTTCACACTGCTCGCTTCATTTTAATTGATCACTTCTTTTCCTCCGCCTCTCACCTCTGCAGAGAAATGGCTGAAATTACATTTGCAATTTCCTAAAGTCTCTTAAAGTATTCTTGCCTTGGTTATGTTTGCCAGAATGCCTTCACATTTCATTTCCTTGTTCAATGCACCAAAATTAAAGTCAGTGACAAATGAGAAAATCTATTGGAGAAAACCAGGGCGCAGTCAAGATAGTTCTCCCAAATGTATTGAACTGCACTTTGGAGTGGCCAACATATCCACCCTATAATATCTAGATTCTTTGAGTATTCCTGCCCAATCTAATCACATTTCTTAATCTTCAGTAATGCCACCTAGCTTTATGCAGTTACAGTATGTCATATCTATTTATTAAAATGTTAGTAACATCATCATGCACATAGGAAATAGTTCATGTTCAAGTTCTTGTCTAATGTCATTCAACTGTACACATGTATATAGCTAAATGAATCAGTGTTCCCCTGGGACCAAGGTGCAAAACACAATACAGAAACTCAGTGGCCACTTCGATAGGTGCACCTGTGCACCTGCTCATTTATGCAAATATCCAGTTAACCAATCATGCGTCAGCAACTCAAAGCACAAAAGCATGAAGACATGGTCAAGAGGTTCAGTTGTTGTTTAGACCAAACATCAGGATGGGGTAGAAATACAATCCAAGTGATGTTGACTGTGGAATGAATGTTGGTGCCAGAAAGGGTGGTTTGAGTAGCTCAGAAACTGCTGATTTCCAAGAATTTTCATGCACAACAGTCTCTAGTGTTTACAGAGAATGGTGTGAAAACAAAAAAAGACATCCAGCTCAGGTTTTCTCTGGGCAAAATGAGAGAGATCAGAGGACCATAAGACATATTAGCAGAATGGCCTATCAAGACTGCTCTGCCATTCCGTCATAGCTGATTTATTATTCCCCTCAACAACATTTTCCTGACTTCTCCCCATAACCTTCAATGACGTAAATAATCAAGAACTTACCCACTTCCACTTTAAATGACTTTGCCTACACACCCACCTGTGGCACTGTAATTCCACAGATTCACTACACTCCAGCTAAAGAAGTTCCTTTTCTTCTCAGTTCGAAATGAACATCCCTCCTTTCTGAGGCTGTGCCCTCTGGCCTTTGACTCACCCTCTATATGAAACAAACTCTCCACATCCACTCTGTCTGGGCCTTTTAGTGTTTGATGGGTTTCAATGAGAAGCCCCTCTCATTCTTCTAAATTCCAGCGAGTTCATCAGCACAGTCAATGAGCTGAGTGGCTGGAACCAAACTGCGACCATATCTAATTTCCCAGGCATAATGTTGCTTCTCTGATGCAAAAAATCAAATGTAAAGGGCTGTCTACATTTCTGAGGCAGATGAGAAATATAAACAGGCTGAACTAAAAAGTAAAATTTAAAATTTTCTTATGACTAATTTAAAATCCTTTATTTAATACTAGATTTAGTACTGTGGGGACGCACCACAAAAAAAATTGTCTTCATCACCTGGAAAGATATGCTTCATCATCAGTAACTATTGGGATGGTGAATGATTCTTTCTTAGGGCCCACCACAGCCAAATTCTGTATCAGCCAATGTCCAATGTATCCTTTCACCATTAAGATGCTGAGAGACATCTACATTTTGTGTAGTGGTGGGGAAGTTTCATCGGCTATTGTCTTGTAGTTGAATTTGTGACTGGTGTGAAGGCACTGAGGACACGCAAGTCTTTAACTTGAATAGAATGCATCTGAGACAAGTTCCAAGCACCAGACTTGCAAGGTCTGGAATTTTGTTCAGACGCACTCACTTTACATCACAGTGAGTCAGGCCATACTGTGCACCCACTCCATCCAGGCTCCTGGTATTCCTCCTCTCCCACCTGTCCCATGGTTCTCCACCTGCACCATTCCCAACATTCTTTGCTCCCGCCAGATTTACAAACTTGCTCTCCGCTCCACGTTGACAAATACAACACTGTGCGAGCATCTTTTAGGCAGCCTAGCCATATGTATGTGCCCAAGCGCGCTATCTACTGCATGCTTCTCCGTGAATGGCTGGGGTTTCTGTGGATTACACATGCGTCTACAAAATCAGGGAAGTGCTGGTCAGTTGTGCAATGCACTTCTGTACATGAATGCACATGACACAATGAGGACCAGGTAAGGTATGGTACACATTGTGATGGACTTAGTGATCTAGCTGTTTCACATTCATTCACTGCGATGGCGTTGGTGAAACACAGCGATGCCTTACTGGCAGCAAACAAATTAACTAACTGCTCCATTAATCACAACCTTTCTGGACAACGATTACTCCAATAAATAGCCTGTAACTTCCTTTTTGGAGTTGAGCTTTTGAAAAGGCATTCTTGGGGTGTGAACGGAAGCCTTGAAGGTGCAGCACGGCTGTGGCGTGGAGCGTTGGGCCAAGTCGAGGCAGTGGGCCCTGGGTCTGAGACCGAGGAACAAGCCAGTGTTTGGCCATTGTTGAAGTTGACCTGGAGCCAGTTCAAAGTGACAGACCCGAGGCGAGGCAGAGTTGAGGTGGTGCTGGGGCCTGTGGCCGAAAGCAAGGAACCAGCCAAGGTTTAGACGATTTAAGTGCTGGGCCACATTGAAAAGGCTAGGGTGAGGGACGAGCTGGTGTTCAGCTCACTGCTCCATGAGGTTTACTTGTCTCTGCACTGAAATGAGGCTGTGACCTACAATTAACAGGCTCCTGCAGTCTTGACTGGCTTCATGGCAGTGATCTCATTTTCATGAACTTTGGTTCTGAAAGTTATTTTTATGGTTTGCATGATTTGTTAATTATTTTGCACATTGGGTGGTCTTTTTTAACGGGTATCATCAGGTTTCTTGTTTGCTGACTGACTGTTAGGAGACAAATCTCAAGGGTGTATATAGCATACATCATTTGATAATAAATGTGCTTTGAACTTTTGAACTATTTTCTGCTGTAATACCATCACGTAGCATTCTGAACACAGTGGTACACGATGTACTTTGAGTATTGCTAGCAGTGTTTATTGTCCATATTCAATTGCCTTGGAGATGTTCACGAGTTTCTTCTTGGAACTGCCACAGCACTTCTGATGAAAGTCCTACCACAGTGCTTGGGAGGGTATTCCTGGTTCCGGATCTGATGACAATGGAGGAGCAAATTGTCGATTTACTTCTGAATCAGGACAGTGTGCTTAAGGGGAAATATGCAGATGATTCATACATCTTTTGGTGTTACACACTGCGGATCTGGGCAATGATTTGAAACACTGCCCTAGGTGAATAACTTGCAGATGAAACACCCCGTAGCCACAGTGCAGTAGCAGTGGAGGGAATGAGTAGTTTGCATGGCTGCTGGGGCAAGAGGTAAGCAGGTAGCTTTGTCTTGGTTGGCGCAAGCTTTGTGAGTGTTGCTTGAGCTGCACCCTTCAAGACAAGTGAAAGATATTCCATCATATTTCATAGAACATAGAACAGTACAGCACATTACAGGCCCTTCAGCCCACAATGTTGTACTGACCCTCAAACCCTGTCTCCCATATAAACCCCCACCTTAAATTCCTCCATATACCTGTCTAGTAGTCTCTTAAATTTCACTAGTGTATCTGCCTCCACCGCTGACTCAGGCAGTGCATTCCATGTACCAACCACTCTCTGAGTAAAAAACCCTCCTCTAATATCCCCCTTGAACTTCCCTCCCCTTACCTTAAAGCCATGTCCTCTTGTTCTGAGCAGTGGTGCCCTGGGGAAGAGGTGCTGGCTGTCCACTCTGTCTATTTCTCTTAATATCTTGTACACCTCTATCATGTCTCCTCTCATCCTCCTTCTCTCCAGAGAGTAAAGCCCTAGCTCCCTTAATCTCTGATCATAATGCATACTCTCTAAACCAGGCAGCATCCTGGTAAATCTCCTCTGTACCCTTTCCAATGCTTCCACATCCTTCCTATAGTGAGGCGACCAGAACTGGACACAGTACTCCAAGTGTGGCCTAACTAGAGTTTTATAGAGCTGCAGCATTACATCGCGTCTCTTAAACTCTATCCCTCAACTTATGAAAGGTAACACCCCATAAGCCTTCTTAACTACCCTACCTACCTGTGAAGCAACTTTCAGGGATCTGTGGACATGTACCCCCAGATCCCTCTGCTCCTCCACACCTCCACGTATCCTGCCATTTACTTTGTACTCTGCCTTGGAGTTTGTCCATCCAAGGTGTACCACCTCACACTTCTCCGGGTTGACCTCCATCTGCCACTTCTGCATCCTATCAATGTCTCTCTGCAATCTTCGACAATCCTCTACATTATCTACACCACCACCAACCCTTGTGTATTCTGCAAACTTGCCAACCCAGACTTCTAACCCCGCATCCAAGTCGTTAATAAAAATCACGAAAAGTAGAGGTCCCAGAACAGATCCTTGTGGGACACCACTAGTCACAACCCTCCAATCTGAATGTACTCCCTCCACCACAACACTCTGCCTTCTGCAGGCAAACCAATTCTGAATCCACCTTGCCAAACTTCCCTGGATCCCATGCCTCCTGACTTTCTGAATAAGCCTACCGTGTGGAACCTTGTCAAATGCCTTACTAAAATCCATGTGGATCACATCCACTGCACTACCCTCATCTATATGCCTGGTCACCTCCTCAAAGAGCTCTATCAGGCTTGTTAGACATGATCTGCCCTTCACAAAGCCATGCTGACTGTCCCTGATCAGACCATGATTCTCTAAATGCCTACAGATCCTATCTCTAAGAATCTTTTCCAACAGCTTTCCCACCACAGACGTAAGGCTCACTGGTCTATAATTACCCGGACTATCCCTACTACCTTTTTTGAACAAGGGGACAACATTTGCCTCCCCCCAGTCCTCTGGTACCATTCCCATGGACAATGAGGACATAAAGATCCTAGCCAGATGTTCAGCAATCTCTTCCCTCGCCTCGTGGAACAGCCTGGGGAATATTCCGTCAGGCCCTGGGGACTTATCCGTCTAAATGTTTTTTTACAACTCTAACACCTCCTCTCCCTTAATATCAACATGCTCCAGAACATCAACCTCACTCATATTGTCCTCACCATCATCAAGTTCCCTCTCATTGGTGAATACCGAAGAGAAGTATTCATTGAGGACCTCACTCACTTTCACAGCCTCCAGGCACAGCTTCCCACCTTTATCTCTAATCGGTCCAACCTTCACTCCTGTCATCCTTTTGTTCTTCACATAATTGAAGAATGCCTTGGGATTTTCCTTTCCCCTACTCATCAAGGCCTTCTCATGCTCCCTTCTTGCTCTTCTTAGCCCCTTCTTAAGCTCCATTCTTGCTACCCTATATTCCTCAATTGACCCATCTGATCCTTGCTTCCTAAACCTCATGTATGCTGCCTTCTTCCACCTGACTAGGTTTTCTACCTCACTTGTCACCCATGGTTCCTTCACCCTACTATTCTTTATCTTCCTCACCGGGACAAATTTATCCCTAACATCCTGCAATAGATCCTTAAACATCAACCACATATCCATAGTACATTTTCCTGCAAAAGCATCATCCCAATTCACACTTGCAAGTTCTAACCTTATAGCCTCATAATTTGCCCTCCCCCAATTAAAAATTTTCCTGTCCTCTCTGATTCTATCCTTTTCCATGATAATGCTCAAGGTCAGGGAACGGTGATCACCGTCCCCCAGATGCTCACCCACTGACAGATCTGTGACCTGACCCAGTTTGTTACCTAATACTAGATCTAGTATGGCATTCCCCCTAGTCGGCCTGTCAACATACTGTGACAGGAATCCATCCTGGACACACTTAACAAACTCTGCCCCATCTAAACCCTTGGAACTAATCAGGTGCCAATCAATATTAGGGAAGTTAAATGCCTTCAGTTTTATGCCTTGCTGATGGTGTTAGGACTTTGGGAAACCAGCAGTTGAGTAACTTATTGAAGGATACCCAACCTTGGGCAGTGTTTCTGTAGATGGTCTGGTCCAGTTTCTGGTCAAAGTTGACCACTTGAGTGTCTGTTGTGAGCGTTTTGGGGGTTGGGTGGAAGAAGAGAAGAATGACAACACCTAGACCTTCATGGCAATAATGTTACTTGTCATTTGGCAACTCATGTCGAAATGAAGTCTGGATCTTGCTCCATGCAGGCATGAGCTGCTTCATTTGCTGAAGACTTGCAAATAGAATTGAATTTGAACAATTATTAATGAACATAGCTACTTCTAACCTTCCTGAATCTGATCGTCAACAACCACAACATCATCTCTTGTGTAAGATCTGGCACTAACTATTTGTATCATGTGTCCTGCAATGAGTCGTAGAACTTAGGTTTGAAGGTTTCTCGCACCTGTATTTACTAATTGTCTTAACTAGAGTTGTTAAGCCCTTGTGCTTTCTGTTTAGTCTTGTCAAGTTAATTGTGATGGGCGCATGTTTTCAGCATTCTATGATTATTTAAAGTGGACTCCTGTTTAGTGCCCATTACAGGGGGCTTTGTGTTCAGAATGATTTGTCTTGAAGTGTCACTTGATCGTGCCACGGATGTCTGTAGGGATTCCTATGTACAACTCTAGTTTCCATCTCTACATGGGCATCTGTTGTTCCTCCGCACCTGGGTTCAGTCATTGCCAGAGCTCACCGTGACAAATTGAGGATTTTTCTCCCCTTAATTTCAGTTTTATAGACAATAGACAGTAGGTGCAGGAGTAGGCCATTTGGCCCTTCTAGCCAGCACCCCCATTCACTGTGATCATGGCTGATCATACACAATCAGTACCCCGTTCCTACCCTCTCCCCATATCCCTTGACCCTGCTGTCTATAAGAGCTCTATCTAACTCTCTCTTGAATGCATCCAGAGATTTGGCCTCCACTGCCTTCTGGGGCAGAGCATTCCACATATCCAACACTCTCTGGGTGAAAAAGTTTTTCCACATCTCTGTTCTAAATGGCCTACCCCTTATTCTACCAGTCTTTTACCAAGACAGCCTTTTTTTAATCAATGTCAGGGGGGGACAGGCAGCAGATACTGGAGGCAATGAGTCTTATTGGTGACAGTCACAGCAAAATGTGATGTGCTCTCCTCCCATAGGCAGGAAAAGGTGTTTTACAAATAGCTTTATAAGATTTTGCAACTGATTTGGAGACGTCAAGAACGGCTTCTTCGGCAGTGAAATCCAGGCCAGGAACAATTTGTCACAGTGGGGCCCAGTTCCTAGTGCAAGGTTCGGACAATTTAAATGCCTACCCAGATAGACTGGGGGCTTCTCACTCTGTGAGCTGCTATGCTTCATGTCTGCAAACTTTGCGGCGATATGCACTGTTAATATGACGAACTGAATACTGAGGCTTTGGGCCTACTCCAAGCTGCTCCGGGGATTTGGACTTAAGGACTCAATTGGTTTAGAACGCTGTTGCTCGCTTCTATTGTTTGCATGACTTACTTTGTTTTTTCCTCTTTTTCTCTGTTTGCACTGGGGTTGGTCACTTAAAAAAAAATTGGGTTCTTTCAGGTTCCTTGCTTTGCGACTGCCTGTAAGCAAACAAATCTCAAGGTTGGATAAGTTTATACATACTTTGATAATAAATGCCCTTTGATTCTTTAATTTTATGGCGCACCTCTAAAAACCTCTATTCATTTTTTTCATTGCTGTCTCTGGTCTATCTAAATTCACAGTAGCATCTTTTTTGACATGGCCATTTCAAACAAATTGAGAAACTGAATGAATGAGAATAAACAGAAATCTAATTTGTTCCAGACTGCTTGCAGCTAACATCCTCACTAATTTTCTACCAACGACTTGAGGTCCGGTCCTATTCAAAAAAAAAAACTTGCGAATCATAAAACCATCTGTAAAACATAATAATTAAGTGCTTTCTTTGAAAGGAGTGATCTGGAGGAGCTGAATTGCCAAATTCCTGATCAAAGGACCAGAATTCAAATCATGGTTTTAGCTCAGACAGCCAGACTTGGCTCCAGTTTTTTACGTTTGGATGAGTTTTGTCAGTCTTTTGCCAGGATCTTCAGCTGAAGAGCTCAGCAGAGCATTGTCAGACAACTTATGTGAGCATCTTTATAGAGCTCTTCACATGCAGGAAGATATCGGAAGATTCTTTACACCAATTGATTTCTGGGCAGAACTGGGAAGTAGAGAGAGGGGTTTGTTTAGATTGCAAATGCACTGCACTGCAGATCTATATCTCTTACAAAATAACAGTAAAACATCAGATCTGACTGAAAGAAATGCAGCAGCAGCAGCCGAGGTCCTCCAAATTAGAAAAAAAAATCATTGCAAGGAATTTAATTCCAAAAGTAAAAGATGTTTGCGGTTTAGAAAATGAAGCTTGTATCATGTTAGCATGTTTTGACTCCCAAGTAAAATCCTCTTTGCCAGTGTACTCTGGTTTTGATCATTCCGTAAGTCTTTCCATCTCAGTGGTTTAGACTGCCTTTTGCTCTAAAACCAAATTGCAGAATTATTACAAGTTTTCACATACAGAAATTATGCATAGTATATGTTTTATATGTCACTGAACTTCAAAGTACTGTACATTTATTATCATTATACGTTACACAACTTTGAAATTCGTGTCCTTACAGGCAGCCACAAAACAAGAACCCATTCAGAAAAAAGAGCAACACAGATCCAATACACGAGAGGAAAAAAACACACGTATCAAGCAAATGGTAAAAACGAGAATGAAGTACTTAGAATGAAAGTGAGTCCAGAGAAACGAAGCCCGGAGCAGCTGGACCAGGCCCACAGCCTCAGCCTCAATTCTTCCCACAGCAGAGCAAAGTGTATTGGAGCTCACAGACACAAAGACTGGAGCAGCCGAAGCAGGCCTCCTGCAAAGAATCCACACAGCGTGGAAAAGCCCACCTAGCTCTTCAAACCACACGACCCAGCAATCTCCCAATTTAATTCTAGCCTAATTACAGGACAACTTAGAATGACCAACTAACCCACTAACTGGTACGTCTTTAGACTGTGGGAGGAAACTATGTAACAGTTTCTTCCCCCAAGCTATCAGACTCCTCAGAGCCTGGACTGACACCAACTTACTGCCCTCTACTGTACTTATTGTCTTTTCTATTATTTCTTGTAATGCCTGCACTGTTTTGTGCACTTTATGCAGTCCTGTAGTCTAGTGTAGTTATTTCCTGTGTTGTTTTTACGTAGTTCAGTGTAGTTTTTGTACTGTCTCATGTAGCACCGTGGTCCTGAAAAACGTTGTCTCGTTTTTATTGTGCACTGTACCAGCAGTTATGGTCGAAATGACAATAAAAAGTGACTTGGCTTGACTTGACTTGAAACCCATGGGGAGAACATGCAGACTCCTTACAGCCAGTGCCTGGAATTGAACCCAGGTCACCTGTACTGTAAAGCGCTGTTCTAACCACTGCCCTGCGCTACCATGGCACCCCAAATCTGGTGTGTAGTACTTTGAGTGGCTTTTCTTTACTCACCTATAAACCTGAGATCAATACTTAATCTAAAGGAGGAAAACTAGTATACACTCAAACTGTTTATCTGGGGAAAAATAATTCAACATCACGCATACTAAGTAATTGGCAATTTTGCAATGTACATTAGCTGGCAGTCTTTGACAACTCTGTTCACAGAGAGGATTGATTATTGGAACAGTGGTAGTGTGAGTGGGTCAAGTACATGTAAAGTCTAGAAAGCCAAATGTTAAATTTGTGTATTGCTTTGTACCAGCTCCACTCCTGCAAGATGCAAGACGTGTAACTCCTAACAAGGCAGTGGAATGGTAACGATCTTTACTTTTCGCCTGTGATGCTCTATCATTGCCATCTGAGGAAATTTTAATTGTTATTTCTACTTGCAAGCTGCCTCTCTTCAGGATTGTTCCACAAGGCAAGTTGTCAAAGTCCACAAAGTTAAACAGATTTGGGAAAATAATCCAGGATGGAAACACTAACTAGAAAAAACACTGAAATTTCTCATGGACAGAGCCTTGATGCTTTAAAAGCATTATTCTTTGAAGAATAGTTTTTTTTAAGGTAGATAACATAATAGTCAATAGAATTGTGAGATTTATAAATGAGGGGCACAGAGTGTAATAATAAAACAATAACACAATGTTTCAGATGTATGTTCGATCACAGGACCATAAGACATAGGAGCTGAATTAGGCCAGTCATTGAATTTGCTCTACCATTCCCTCATGAGTGATTTATTATCCCTCTCTACCCCATTCTTCAATCTTCACCCGAAAACATTTGATGCCCTTATTAATCAAGTATGTATCAACCTCCACTTTAACTATACCGAATGACTTGGGCTCCACAACTGCCTGTGGCAATCAATTCCACAGATCCAACACCCTCCGGCTAAAGTAATTTCTCCTCATCTCTGTTCTAAAGGGATTTACTCGTACTGTGGTCCTAGAATCTCCCACTATTGGAAATGTCCTCTCCATGTTCATTAGGCCTTTCAATATTCGACTGGTTTCAATGAGATTTCCCTTCATTCTTCTGAACGCCAGCAAGCACAGGCCAGATAAGATGACAGAAGGTGCGTGTAACAAAAAACATGCCTCTCTCTGTATTTTGTTCTGAGTCCTATGGTGATACAACCAAAACTGGCTGTATCAGTTAGGTTCTGTACATTTAAGTATATATATTAAGGGTTTGTACCCAACAGAGATGACCTTGATGAGGAGGTCAAAATTCCACAATAAATACCTAATCAGGAAGAGGAGCAAGGATTTAAAGTTAAAATGGTAAAATGATTCATAAGGGTATGCAGAATCTTGAAAACTGATCTTGAAGTGTCCTCATATTGGGTTTTTATTAGATTGGACAGCTTCTGTTCCTTCTGAGGATTCAAGAGAATTCAAAGATTCAAAGCACATTTATAGCAACACACACAAAATGCTGGAAGGATTTAGCAAGTCAAGAAGTGTCTGTGGAAAAGAGTAAACAGCTTGCAGTTCGAGCCGAGACCCTTCATCAGGACTGAGATTATTGAAGTATCTATACTGAATACATCTCTGAGATTCCTCCTTCCACAGGCAGCCATGAAACAAAGAAACTCCGTGGAACCCATACAAAGCACCCAACACGCGACAAAAAGAACAAATTGTGCAAATAGTGAAAAGCAAGAAAACAACACATCGAATATCACCATCAGACCAGGAGTCCAGGAGTATTCAGTTTACTTCAGTTCAGGATATTGGCTTTGTTAATTCTCAGACATTCATGATAGGATTTATTTCACATTTTTTAGATTTATTTGTCCAATTTCTTACTGAAACTATTTCACTATCCAAAACGCTGACAGAAAATACAGAGACTCCTCAGCGAGACGGACACCTGGAGGACTGCTTGGATAAGTAATGAAATCAAACCGTAAATGGTCCTGCTCCCAGCCAATCCAAACCTGATTTGAGTTTGAGGATTCTGAATTTCTTTGTACCTGGCAAGACTCATATTAATACAGATACTACACCAAATAGAAAGGGTGTGTACTTTACGTCCGGTTTACCTGACAAATCCCACTTCATGCCAAATGGTTCAGCTCTCTCAGGGTACATCTGCTCTGACTATTGCTCTTCATTGACCCAATTTTGTGTCCACAGCCAAAATGCCATTCTAAGACCCTTTGTGACACAATTATCGGTCATTTTATCAGACTATATATTAATTAACCTTCAAGAGGATCGCTAACTTGCCATGGGATTAGAGGCTTGTGTGCCTAAATGACCCAGAGACCTATGTTGTTTGGAGTCAGGGCCTTGCGCTTTGACTCCTGGTAGATCACTCATGCCAAAGAGGTCAAAGGGTAGAGGACAGACTAACAATGCTCCACCAGTCCTCCAGGTTTGGGGTTTCAGCTCAGGGCTGTCAACCCTGACTGGTAAAAAAATTGTTATGGAAACAACATAAAAAATCTTCATTGTTGTCCTAAAATGCCAGTTGTATGATAAGCAGAAAGGAAGTAATATATTAATTAAGAATATTACTCCTTCATGAATACTCGTGAAAATTGATGTTTAAAGAAACCCTTCTAAATGCCAGCTCCTCATGCCCATAACAGGTACCATTTAGCTTTTGCTTCATGAATTTAGCACTTGAGTCTTCTGTCACTGGTGTCTATGTCAGTCTGACCAGTTAACTTGGAACCATACAATTCAGAAACATTTCACGTGCAGGTAAGAATTTGGGAATGGCTAACTTATTTAAAGGAGGTGCAGCCAGGATGGAGGTGTCTGTGAGAGAGTGATCCTTGTATGGCCGTAAACCCACATAAGATGTTCAGTCAAACCATGCACTGAGAAATAGAAATGGCTTCCTGTGTTACATTCATTATCCAGACATTTGGCCCTGTCACAGAGCACTTATCTAAAGAAAACTGACCTGGTCTAATCCCATAAAGCCGAAAACGTATGCTCCTGTGTTGCTTGTTCTGTGCTAGGCTGTCAGCCTCTAAACATCACTGATGTTTTCTATTTTCTATTTTCTGTTCCCTATTCTGTTTTGATTTCCAATGCATTTTTTGTGCATTTAACCCTTTGTGGAGTGGAAAAACCAAAAAAAAAATCTGCAGATGTTGGAAATCTGAAATAAAGAAAGTATGTGAAACACACACAGAATGCTAAGGGTCTCAGCCTGAAACGTCAACTGTACTCTTTTCCATAGATGCTGGTTGGCCTGCTGAGTTCCTTAGCATTTTGTGTGTGTTGCTTGGATTACAGCACCCCTTGTTTGTAAAGGAAGCGTGTGCAGGTTTTCATGATTCAGTTGTGTTTCTGTGTGTTCACTGTGAATGCCCGCAAGAAAGCGAATGTCGGTGTAGTACGTGGCGATGAAAATGTGCTTTAATAATAAATTACTTTGAAGCACAATCAGTGGGTCAGGCAGCATCTGTAGAGAGGAATAGCAAATAGCATTTCAGGTCCAGCACCCTTCGTTCCAGCACTTGCTGTTTCCATTTCAAAATGTTTTGTGTTGTGGAAAAAACAGTACAAAGAAGGTCAAAGAAATAAAATGTGAAGCAATCTAGTATTTTGAAGATGTTACTACAGAATATAAACAAAGTTGAAATGCTAAATATCCATGCAGAGGAGAACAACTCTGTCTGGAGGTCTTTAAGACGTTGAAGGTGACAGTACATTAAATAGGTGATAAAAGCTGAAAGAAGTGCTTGATGTTTTTTGCTGAAGCACAGGTGATGAAAGATGGAAATATTGCTGAATCGTACAACCATAGGCTTTTTGATTCTTTTTACAAGCTTACAGTCAATGACACCAAACGTACTATACCTAGATGAATTAAAAAGTGAAGCTATATGTATAATACATAGCCTAAAAAGGAAACTTTTAAATGTCTTGTAAGCTGGTTGACCTGATAATATCTTTCTCTAATAACAATGAGTGCAGTCTCACACTGCAAACGTCTGACCAGGAACACTTTGATAACCTGCACGAAGATAAACATAGATCGCTACATCCTAGTTTAAGATATTTTAGGAGAACTACAGTATTTGGCTTTTAAAGCATTGGGCATGATGCCAACACACACCAGGAACGCATAAACAGAAAGTTTACTTTTCAGAACATTATGGAACTGTTAGTGAACATGCAACAATTTTTATTGAATTGAATTTCCTTAAACAAAGTGCTCAGAGCTTACCATTATATACCTTTTTTTTAGGTTATCAAATGTCATTTTGTGTTTGGTAGCTTCTCTTGCCAATAGAGTCACCAAAACAAGGTTTGTCCTGATATTTCAAGGGCCCCCACCATTCAGGCTATTCTCACTTCACACTACCACCATCGGGCAGGAAGTACAGGAGCGTTAGGTCTGATGTAACCAGGATCAGGAATAGGTATTACCCTACAACCATCCTGAAATGGTGTGGATAACTTCCTGCACCTCAACCCTGAACTGATTCCACAACTTACAGATTCCGTCACAAGGAGTCTCATATTCATGGTATTATTTTTCCCTTATTTGCATTATTTGTCTTCTTTTGCACATTTGTTGTTTGTCAGTCTTTGTTTATGTATAGTTTTTCAACAATTCTATTGTATTTCTTTATTTTCCTGCAAGTGCCTGCAAGAAAATGAATCTCAGGGTTGTATATAGTGACACGAACATACTTACTTTGTCTTTAATATTTCTAAGTAGGTACACAGTAGAGACCTACAGTACAATTAACTGATGATGGGAGTGAATAGATATGAACCAAATTCCTAAAACCCTACCAGATGTTTGTCAATTATTTTCTTTTTTGGGTGGCATTGTCTTTTAAAGACTCTACAACTCACGTTCTCAGCTTAATTTATTAACTATTAATTATTATTATTTGGTTTTTTTTTGTATTTACATAGCTTGTCTTCTACTATGGGATTGTGAAATTCAGGTTATAGATCAGTGCAGCTATGATTTTAATGAATACTGTTTCACAGCTGGATAGGGAGAGAGGAGGAGGAGGAGGAGGCAATTGGTTTAAACCTGCTCCAATTTCACAAAATGTGTCAGTGACAATAAATCTGACTTACTCTGATTCAAATTGTATTTTGTTAATTGGCTCAACAAGACAGTCTTTACAAGACATTGCATGTAGAGAAAAAGCTGGAAAGGCAATGAAGTTCATGGAGGGATTTCAAAGCATTCAGAGGACACATTTCCTGTCATATTTCCCATTCCAGTTTTCCTTTCCATTTCTCTGATCTGCTTGATTTGCAGTTTTATTGTGAGCCTGGTATTTATCTGTGTCAAACTTTAATTCCTTTTCCTGGTAAAGTACTGCAATTGCTCCTTTAGACATTTTGAGGCCCTCTGTTGGTTGGAGTCGACGGTGGATGTTACGTCCCAGCTGTCTACACAATAAGCAAGCCAGTACACAAGCAGGGCAGTATGTGGCGAGCAAACTGTCACCTATATAGCATGCTTTCCCCCCTCCATACAGCTGATGAATCCAAAAGAATGGCAGGGACGGGTACAGTTTGCCACCAGCGACATCCCAGGTGGCCAGTCTGTGTTGAACCCAAAGTAGGACTCCTACTCCGGATTTTTCCTCGGGATTTACCCGCGAAGCATTCCGCATGAGTGGGAGGTTTGAGATTAGAGTTTTCTTCTCCGAGATAAGCTGCCAACGATGGCTGTTGAGCCCCACCTGCCCATTTTAAGGTGCCATAACCTTCCTTTGCCTCTTCCCCTGTCAGTAGAAATGGTTCCGTCGGGCGTGGAAGCTAAACCACATGTAAAGGCCCAGCGCTGGACTTGGTTGTCGGAGGGTATTTGAGACACACATCATTAGGACCTTATCTCCTCTACCACCCCTGGCTACATCTGCCAGACAATGCTAAGGATGTTCTACGAGTCTGTGGTGGCCAGTGCTATCATGTTTGCTATTGCGTGCTGGGGAAGCAGGCTGAGGGTAGCAGACACCAGCAGAATCAACAAACTCATTCGTAAGGCCAGTGATGTTGTGGGGGTGGAACTGGACTCTCTTACGATGGTGTCTGAAAAGAGGATGCCGTCCAAGTTGCATGCCATCTTGGATAATGTCTCCCATCCACGCCATAATGTACTGGTTAGGCACAGGAGTACGTTCAGCCAGAGACTCATTCCACCGAGATGCAACACTGAGCATCATAGGAAGTCATTTCTGCCTGTGGCCATCAAACTTTACAACTCCTCCCTCGGAGTGTCAGACACCCTGAGCCAATAGGCTGGTCCTGGGCTTATTTCCACTTGGCATAATTTACCTATTATTATTTATTATTTAATTATTTATGGTTTTATCTTGCTATCTTCCTACACTATTCTTGGCTGGTGCAGCTGTAACGAAACCCAATTTCCCTCGGGATCAATAAAGTATGTCTGTCTTTCTGTCTATACCAACCTTAAGGAACTTCTCGACATTTTGTACAGAAAATTACTAGACAGAGGCAGTAACAGGAAGCTCAGGAAAAACTCACTGGGTCAGGAAAAAGAAACACTAGGCATTTCAGGTTGAAGGCACTTTATCACTTTTAGAACCAGTTTTAAGACCGTGATCCTTGTCTTTAGAATGCTATCAGAAGAAATAACTCAGCATCAAACTGTCAGGCTCTTTAACCACTATCCAGTTAGAATGACGCAGGCACGAGGCATGATTAAGATGATGGGAAGATTCCCAATGTGTTCTGGTCATGTTGAGACTGAGAATAGATAGAGGAGGATTGCTTGTTTCAGGAGAGGGACGTCATTAAAAAGTTATACCCTGCTGATCTCATAGGCATTTAGATGAAGAAGCCCACCTTGCAATGAAACCCACAAAAACCTGCCAATGGAGGTGGTGATGACTGAGCTCTCAGGCTGGGAAGAGCGTCCAATGAGCCTATGGCAACACACACAAAATGCTGGAGGGACTCAGCAGGCCAGGCAGCATCTATGGAAAAGAGTAAATAGTCGACATTTTGGGCTGAAACCCTTCAGCAGGACTTAACAGTTTATTCTTTTCCATAGATGCTGCCTGGCCTACTGAGTTCCTCCAGCACCTTGTGTATGTTGCTTTGGATTTCCAGCAAATCTTTGAACTTCAAAGATTTTCACAAGCATTTAGTTAAAGTGAAAACTGATAAATGAATGCCTGGGATGGGTTCTAGACAGTTAGTGGGTTACATATTTTTTAAAAATGATTAGCTTTATTTGTCACATGTGCATCAAAACATTGAAACATACAACACATTGAAATACATCAATTGCATCAGCGACAGTCTGAATACATACTGAGGGGCAACCCACAAAGGTTGCCATGCTTTCTGCACCAGCATTGCCCGCCTACAACTTACTAACCCGAACCCTTGTACATCATTGGAATGTGGGAGGAAAACGGAGCACCCGGAGGAAACTCATGTAGGAGAACATACAAACTCCTTCCAGGAACTTACACAAATGCCCTTTCAAACTTACTTCAGCACATAATTCCTTACATAAAAGTGTCTTGTAGCTGCATTCATTCAGCAATCACCTATACACTTGGAAGAGAACAGGTCTGATTTTAATATTTAAGTCCTTTGCTTTCACCCATTTACTGCCATTCAGGGATGCCCATGTTTAACATGTGTACTAATCCATGTTGGCTTGCTTTTGCTTACAGAGTGCCTTGGTGGAGGATCTCTTGACAAACTGACAAGCCTTGCAATCTCTTACAAGATGAATGTTGGCTGGGAATGGCTCTGGGAACATTTTGCAAAGCTGTTCCAAGATTATGCATTGTCTATCTTCATTTCCAGAGTGCTTTATTTTGCTCCCAGTTGGCACCAACTGTACTGAAGCAGTTGCTTAGCACAAATTTAATGAACCATATAGAAACATATATAACCATATAACAATTACAGCACGGAAACAGGCCATCTCAGCCTTTCTAGTCTGTGCCGACGCTTACATTCACCTAGTCCCACTGGCCCGCACTCTGCCCATAACCCTCCATTACTTTCCTGTCCATATACCTATCCAATTTTACTTTAAATGACAATACCGAACCTGCCTCTACCACTTCTACTGGAAGCTCACTCCACACAGCTACCACTCTCTGAGTAAAGAAATTCCCCCTCATGTTACCCTTAAACTTTTGCCCTCTAACTCTCAAATCATGTCCTCTTGTTTGAATCTCCCCTACTCTCAATGGAAAAAGCCTATCCACGTCAACTCGATCTATCCCCCTCATAATTTTAAATACCTCTATCAAGTCCCCCCTCAACCTTCTACGCTCCAAAGAATAAAGACCTAACTTGTTCAACCTTTCTCTGTAAGTTAGGTGCTGAAACCCAGGTCACGTTCTAGTAAATCTTCTCTGTACTCTCTCTATTTTGTTGATATCTTTCCTATAATTCGGTGACCAGAACTGTACACAAAGGGTGATATTTTGCCTCTATATTGGTACCTTTATATAGGGGCTGTAAACAGGGTTTTGTTAATTCACCTTCTCCAAAGATCATCAGCTTGTTGTGGTGAAGGGGCTTCTGTGTTCCTGAGATGCCAAGAACGAAACCTCCTGGAGCTTAGCTCCCGGTGGGTTCTCCCAAGGCAGTGAGGTCAAAGGGGAGGATCCAACCAAGACCTCAGCGGAGGAGGTGGTGAAAGATGATGACACATCACAACAGCAATGGAGGCAGAGGAAGGGTCCCCAGTCATCTTGCATACCCTGGCTCCAATCTGTCAAGGACCGTGCGGTGGACTTCCCATGCGCCAGCCTCCTCACATAAAACAAAGTCACATAGGGACATCCTCCGCTAATGGAATAACTTCAAACTCAACTTGAGTGACTGCAATATTCCTTTGTTAACGTATACAACAGTACCCTCAGGGTCTTGGACTAAAGCTGTGTTTTCTTGTGTGACTATGTCCTTTATGTCTCCGTCTTGCTATTTTGCACACGTGTATGTTTTGCACCTTGGCCCCAGTGGAACGTTGTCTTGTTTGGCTGTATTCATGTATGGTTTGAATGATAATTAAGCTTGATTTGATTTCACAATAAATCCAATTGAAAACAAACCTTTTGTGGATTTTATCTGGCTTTTGTAATACTACTATACTTTTTTATAAACAGTTCTCCCTTTTAATTCTTTAATCAGATCAGTGGTACATTACTTAATGGGTGTTTTATTTTCAGTAGTAGATTTTATTCCAAAGTATCAGGGCACAACTGTTTTTGAGGAAATGGTGGCTCCAACAGGTCTTTGCCTGTGTGCCGGAGCTGCACGGTCTCTGTGTAATAGTCGGGGAAGCATAACTTGTCATCATTTGTCCTTTTATCAGCTGGACCTGGTCAGTGTCCTGCTATAGAAGGCCATGTTAATTTATGTCCAGGCTGTGTATATTTACTTATCTATAGTGCGGCTGGCTGTAGTGCTCAGTCAGACTGGCTCCTCCACAGGCTGCGAGCCTCTTCCTGCCTGTAGGAATAAGTGGAAGCTTGCTGTTCTTCTCCTGCCAAGTTGCTAAGTCATAATAATAACAACCGCAAAGGGAGCACCCGAGGCATTGATTGTCTCAGCAGTCTTGGACTTGAAGCAAGCACTTGCATCCTCAATCATGCATGCTTGTATTCTGTGAAGAGCACCTTCATTCAAATAAAGTGAAATTAAGCACAATTATTGTCCAATATTTGTTTGAAACTCAACCAGAATCAGAACCAAGTTTATTATCACCAACATATGTTTTGAAACTTGATGTTTCAGCAGTACAGTGCAATATTAATAAACCCGATGCTGATTCTATAAGCTGCATTAGGGAATTCAGTATATGAAGTAAGTATGAAAATAATGCAAAAAGTGAACAAAATGGTGAGGTAGTATCATGGGTTCACGGTCCATTGAGGTATCTGATGGCGGAGGGGAAGAAGCTCTTCCTAAAACATTGAGCTTGCATCTTTAGGCCCCTGTACCTCCTCCCTGATGGAAGCAAGGAGAAGAGGCCATGTCCTCGATGGTGAGTATGCTTTATAATGGACGCCGTTATTTCAGTCTGAATTTCTATTGTATTCTTCCAAATTCTGAAATTAATGCAGTGGCTAAATTGCTCAGCTCTTGGGGTTTCTTCAATGGATTAATATGTTTATTGTGGTTTATTGACCGCATCTTGTAGAAGGCCACACAGTACCTTTTCCTCGGTGTGAGACATTACTGGGCAGATTAAAGGCTAACGGCAGGTTTCAGACTCATTGAGCATTAAAATGTTTCCTGTCACTGTTCCTTCCACCTTCTGCGGCAGTAATGTTACATTATTTTATGTTGACTTCTTCCTGTGTTAAATAAGGATAACTGTATGAAGAGTAAAATCTGACAAGACATGGAATGAGATTGAAATGCGCCCCAATCCACAATCAGAACTGATTAAAGGAATTTTATTAACTTAGAACAATGAAATATATATACTGAAATACTGATTCACCTTCCTGATGGAATAGTCAGTCATGAAAAGTCATTAAAGGAGCCTGTGGTTCCACATGCAATAATAGACAAGTAAACACAATATTTACTTCCTCTTACGGTCTAAAAGGAACTCAGAAATATGCTATAACAATTACTTTGCCTTGAGTTAAAGGACTCCATTCTGTAGATCTATCAGAAAGATATTCCAGCCAATCATCAAAAGAGTTTTCAAAGCAATTTTATGCTTTTAAAAAAGTGAAAATTTTGATGCGTTTCAAGTAAAATAAGCTAACCATACAGTATTTCATTTTCCATGTGGCAGATAAACGCATCATCATTAAGTGCCGTGTTGTATGACGTGAGTGATCACTGACTTCCACCTGTCTGTGACCATAAATGTGCAACTCACACAACATGCTGGGGGAGTTTTGTGTACGTATTCTTTTGTGGAGGACCTGCTGAGTTCTTCCAGCGTTGTGTACGTATTCTTCAATCCACAGCATCTGCAGTTGTATTTTTGAGTTTTGTGTGTGTTGCTTGGATTTCCAGCATCTACAGATTTTCGCTTGTTTATGACTATGGCTGTTCTCGGCAACTTCTTCTACAGACTTGGTTTGCCATTGCCTTCTTCTTGGGTCGTATCTTTACAAAACGGGTGATCCCAGGCATTATCAGTACTCTTCAGAGATTGTCTGCCTGGCGTCAGTGGTCACATAACCAGGACTTGTGATAAGCACCAGCTGCTCACACAACCATCCACCACCTGCTCCCATGATCAGGGGATCTCAGCAGGTACTACCCTTTGCCCAGAGGTGACCTGCAGGCTAGCAGAGAGAAGAAGCACCTTACACCTCCTTTGGTAGAGATGTATCCCCACCCCACCACCCAATTATAACCATATAATTCTTATAATTTCAGTATAGTGTATGAGAAAATGTTCAGAGAATGTAGGTGCCCACAAGGTTTGGTGTCATCCAGCAGTTAACATTATCAATCCAGGCAAAGGTTAACACTTTAGTATGTGAAGTTTTCACTTTCCCTTGCCATGTGCTATAAGGGAAAACTACGAACTGATTGCAAAACTTCTGCAAAAATAGCTGAAGATTTATTGAAGAGTTAGAATGAAAACAATTGAGTGACAAAATACGTTTTAATATTACAAAGGAATATCTGTGAAATGTACATCAAAGTTAGAGTAACAATGCATTTTTAAAATGACGATAGTGCTACTTTAGGAAAATTTCAAAATGTCCACAGTCATTTATCAAGCAAGGAGATGATATCTTATTTTGAGATATTAAAGAACAGACAGATGAAATCATCCAATTATCAGAAAAAGGTTTCTGACAGAAACAAAAAATAGTAGCTATGATTTGAATACATTGGCTACATGTCTACAGCTAGAGAACCAAAATTCTCAGCTCTTGATCCCTTTACCTTATAGAAATGATAGCAAGTTCCAATGTATGTTTAGGAGTTGCTGGTATTCCTTACACAACACAGTCATTATAGCCATACAATAATAGGTGGTCATTCCAATGGCTGCAAATGAGCCTGGAATCTCATCTCAGACTCAGAACTTACTGAAGTTTGTGAATGGTTTTGTTCACCCTCAGCAAATGGAATTAGTAGAGAGGATTGAAAATAATATACAAACAGAAAATGATGGAAATGCTCAGGAAATCCATCACAAGACATGGAAAGAGAAAGAACACGATTTCTCTTGTATTCCATTTTCCAAGCAGATGTTGCTTGTCCTGCTGATTGTTTTCAGCAATTACAATTTTTTTAATGTCAGATTTCTAGCATCTGCAGGTTTTAAAATTTTCAGCTACCGAAAATAATAACTGCGCTTTGAAAAACAGAACTGTGCAATTTTTTGCTTGGTCGACGGTAGATTTTGGAGAAGCAGCATTTCACATGTGAATGTGGGATCATTTATTGCATCCGGTGCTGTTGGTGCAGTCTCCTCTGCACTGGTGAGACCCAACATAGATTGAGGAACTGCTTCGGAGAGCACATGTGCCATAACAGCTGGGACCACTTGGTGGCATGCCATTTTAACTCCACTTACACTGGCCTGCTTGTACACAGCCTCCTCACTGCCATGATGACCCACAAACAAATTCAAGGAACAACATATCATATCCTGTCCTGGTCATCTCTGAACCAATCAATTTCTCTAACTTTGGGAAACCACTCCCCTCTGCCTCCGAAAACCCCCGCCCCACACCCAAACTTACCTCTCTGGGCCCTTATCCCTCCCCCACCTCTTGCTCCCTCTGGTTCCCCTTTACTACTCTCTCCCATCAGATTCCACCATGTTCAGCCCTCTGCCTCTTCCACTTGTCATCTCCCAGCTTCTCACATCATTCCCCCTTTCCCTTCTTCCCTCCTACCTGCCTTTCCCACTTCACCTGAATTCACCTTTCACCTGACAGCTTGAGCTCCTCCTACTCCTTCCCAGCCTTTTATCCTGGGTTCTGAACTCCTTCTTTCCAGACCTGAGTGCAAACGTTCTCTATTCATTTCCATCCACGGTTGCTACCTGACCCTTGAGTTCCTCCAACATTTAGTTTGTTGTTAGATTGAATTACTAACTATTTTCCTGTTTCTCAGGGAGTGAAACAGGAAAGTAGTGAGACTTAGTGTCAGAACAGTTACTTATTCAGATAAATTGCAATAGCAAACACCTGGAATGATTTCTTTTTTCCAAATGGGATATCATGTGGACATGTACTGAGGGGCAGAGAGCTGTCTGATTCATTGAATGTGGAACAAATAAATCACTCAATTTCAAGCAATAACTCATTTAAAAAATGAGTTGCTGAAGAGAAGAACTTGTGCTACACTAAGCCCTTGAATCTGTGAAGAAAATACCGTAAGATACAGGAGCAGGATTAGGCCATTTGGCCCATTGCATGTGCTCCGCCATTTCATCATGGCTGATCTAGTTTTCATTATGGCTGATCCATTTTCCCTCTCAGCCCCAATCTCCTGCCTTCTTCCTGTATCCCTTCATGCGCTGAATCAATCAACCTCTGCCTTATATATACATAAAGACTTGGCTCTTTATGTATATTTAAGCCAAAATCCACAGATTCACCACCCTCTGGCTAAAGTAAAATGCCTCCTCATCTCCATTTTAAAAGGACACCCCTTCTGGTACTTGACTCCCCCATAATAGGAAACATCCTCTTCACTTCTACTCAATCGCGGCCTTCGGGAAAATGGGAAAAGACTTCCGCCAATAGCAAACACACATACCACTAAAGATCTCAAATTTGTACCCAATGCACCTTTTCAAATAAACCTAAATTTGCTTTAAGATATCATAAATACATTAATACATATTAATAAGCAGAGCAAAATAATACCATTTTAGGTATTTGTTGATAAACTACACTTTGCATTTGAAAGGTATGAAATTAGAAGGGGGTGTAGCCATTTAAGCAAAAAACACTCTCTATTCAAGCAGTGAAGAGCAGGGACTGATTTGACATAAGTGGTCTGGAATCTTATCAGCGTATTTATACAGAAAGAAAAGACAGAACATACAACAGAGGAACAAGTCCCTTGGCCAAGATGTCTGCACCGATCATCATGCCAAATAAAACTAGACTTTGTCCGCCTGCACATGATCCATATCCCTCCATGTTCTGGATATTTATCTGTGTCAAAAAGAGCCTCTTTGTGTCTGCCTCACCACTGCTCATAGTAGCAGGATTCTAGGCACCTACCAAAGTTCAAAATTCAAATAAACTTTGAACCTTACCACTCTCTGTGTAACAATAAACTAGCGCCTCACATCTCCCAGAAAACTTTCCCCAAACTCTCAATACACTCACATCTGCATGGCTGGCTTCTGCTGTAACTGAATCTGCAAGATTGCGGATGATACCACCAGGCTATGTTCTCAAATAACGATGAGACAGAGTGCAGGAAGGAGATAGAGAACTTAGTTGCATGACGTCATGATAACTATTCCGTCAATGTCAGTGAAACAGGAGAGCTGATTATTGACTTTAGGAAGCGGGAGGTAGGCAGTGCACATGGTCTTGTTTGTACCAACAGTGCTCAGGTTGAGAGGGTTGAAAGGAGTGGACATCACCAATATCCCATCCTGGACCAACCACTTAGAAACCAGAGCCAGTAATGCTTGCCAGCGCCTCTAGTTCATCAGGAATCAAAAGAAACTTGGCATCTATATATAAACCATATAACAACTACAGCACGGAAACAGGCCATCTCGACCCTTCTAGTCTGTGCCAACGCTTACACTCACCTAGTCCCACTGGCCCGCACTCAGCCCATAACCTTCCAATCCTTTCCTATCCATATACCTATCCAATTTTACTTCAAATGACAATACCAAACCTGCCTCTACCACTTTTACTGGAAGCTCATTCCACTCTCTCTGAGTGAAGAAATTCCCCCTCGCGTTACCCCTAAACTTTTGCCCCCTAACTCTCAACTCATGTCCTCTTGTTTGAGTACTCTCAATGGAAAAAGCCTATCCACATTAGCTCTATCTATCCCGCTCATAATTGTAAATACTTCTATCAAGTCCCCCCACAACCTTCTACACTCCAAAGAATAAAGGCCTAACTTGTTCAACCTTTCTCTGTAACTTAGATGCTGAAACCCAGGTAACATTCTAGTAAATCTCCTTTGTACTCTCTCTATTTTGTTGACATCTTTCCTATAATTCGGTGACCAGAAATGTACACAATACTCCAAATCTGGCCTTACCAATGCCTTGTACAATTTTAACATTACATCCCAACTCCTATGCTCAATGCTCTGATTTATAAAGGCCAGCATATCAAAAGCTTTCTTCACCACCTATCCATATGAGATTCCACCTTCAGGGAACTATGCACCATTATTCCTAGATCACTCTGTTCTACTGCATTCCTCAATGCCCTACCATTTACCATGTATGTCCTATTTTGAATATTCCCACCAAAATATAGCACCTCACATTTATCAGCATTAAACTCCATCTGCCATCTTTCAGCCCACTCTTCTAACTGGCCTAAATCTCTCTGCAAGCTTTGAAAACCTACTTCATTATCCACAATCTCTTCTTTGTCCCTTACTAATCTTTATCAATGCAATTTAGAAAGCATCTTATTGGGATGCACCATGGCTTGGTATGGCAACTGCACTGCCCGTGACCGCAAGGAACTGCAGAGAGGTGTGGACACAGCTCAGCACAGCATGGAAACCAGCTTCCCCTCCATGACCTCAGTCTACAGTACTTGCTGCCACAGTAAGGCATCCAACATAATAAAACACCCCAGCCACCCCAGAAATACCCCCTTCTCCCACCCCCCGCCCCATCAAGCAAATGATAGAGAAGCTTTGAAAGCATGTGACTCCAGAATCAAGGACATCTTCAACCCATTATTCTGAGACTATTGACATTCTGAGACAATAAGACACACTCTTGACCACACAATTTACCTCATCATGACCTTCCCCTTAACGCCCACCAGCACTGCACTCTCCCTGTAAGTGTAACACTTGATTTAGCTTGTACTACATCAATGCACAGATTCCAGAGGCCCAATCAGTGGCGGGAACAGAGCACTTTAAGGAGGTTACTTGCAGGTTGACAAACAGTTGCAGCAGTGTGTACGATCCACAAGATGCGCTGCAACAACACACCAATGTTCCTAAGGTAGCACGACCACTACTATCTACAATGATGAGAACAGCACATACCTGGGATCACCACCACTCGGAAATCCCTCTACAAGTCACACACCACCCTGACTTGGAAACATATTGCCATCCCTTCATTGTCACTGGGTCAAAATCATGGAATTCCCTCCCTAACAGCACTGTAGGTGTACCTACACCTCAGGACAATAGACAATAGACAGTAGGTGCAGGACTAGGCCATTCGGCCCTTCTAGCCAGCACCGCCATTCACTGTGATCATGGCTGATCATACACAATCAGTACCCCGTTCTTGCCCTCTCCCCATATCCCTTGACCCCACTATCTATAAGAGCTCTATCTAACTCTCTCTTGAAAGCATCCTGAGTCTTGGCCTCCATTGCCTTCCGGGACAGAGCATTCCACATCTCCACCACTCTCTGGGTGAAAGAGGTTTTCCACAACTCTGTTCTAAATGGCCTACCCCTTATTCTTAAACTGTGGCTTCTAGTTCTGGACTCACCCATCAGCAGGAACATGCTTCCTGCCTCCAGCATGTCTAATCCCTTAATAATCTTATATGTTTCAATTAGATCCCCTCTCATCCTTCTAAATTCCAGTGTATACAAGCCCAGTCGCTCCAATCTTTCAACATATGACAGTCCCGCCATTCTGGGAATTAACCTTGTGAACCTACGCTGAACTCCCTCAATAGCAAGAATGTCCTTCCTCAAATTTGGAGACCAAAACTGCACACAATACTCCAGGTGGGGTTTCACCAGGGCCCTGTACAGCTGCAGAGGGACCTCTTTACTCCTATACTCAATTCCTCTTGTTATAAAGGCCAGCATGCCATTAGCTTTCTTCACTGCCTGCTGTACCTGCATGCTTGCTTTCAGTGACTGATGTACAAGGACACATTGTACTTCCCTTTTTCCTAACTTAACTCCGTTTAGATAGTAATCTGCCTTCCTGTTCTTGCCACCAAGGTGGATAACCTCACATTTATCCACATTAAACTGCATCTGCCATACATTTGCCCACTCACCTAACCTGTCCAAGTCACCCTGCATTCTCATAACATCCTCCTGACATTTCACTCTGCCACCCAGCTTTGTGTCATCAGCAAATTTGCTAATGTTATTTTTAATCCCTTCATCTAAATCATTAATGTAAATTTGTAAACAGCTGCGGTCCCAGCACCGAACCTTGCGGTACCCCACTGGTCACAGCCTGCCATTCCGAAAGGGACCTGTTAATCGCTACTCTTTGTTTCCTGTCAGCCAGCCAATTTTCAATCCATGTCAGTACTCTGCCCCCAATACCATGCGCCCCAATTTGCCCACTAATCTCCAATGTGGGACTTTATCAAAAGCTTTCTGAAAGTCCAGGTACACTACATCCACTGGCTCTCCCTTGTCCATTTTCATAGTTACATCCTCAAAAAACTCCTGAAGATTAGTCAAGCATGATTTTCCCTTCATAAATCCATGCTGACTCGGACTGATCCTTCTACTGCTATCCAAATGTGTCGTAATTTCCTCTTTTATAATTGACTCCAGTATCTTTCCCACTACTGACATCAGGCTAACCGGTCTATAATTCCCTGTTTTCTCTCTCCCTCCTTTCTTGAAAAGTGGGACAACATTAGCCACCCTCCAATCTGCAGGAACTGATCCTGAATCTATAGAACATTGGAAAATGATTACCAATGCATCCACGATTTCTAGTGCCTCCTCCTTAAGTACCCTGGGATGCAGACCATCAGGTCCCAGGGACTTATCAGCCTTCAGACCCAACAGTCTATCCAACACCGCTTCTTGCTTAATATAAATTTCATTCAGTTCATCCATTACCCTAGTTCCTTTGGCCACTATTACATCTGGGAGATTGTTTGTGTTTTTGCTAGTGAAGACAGATCCAAAGTACTTGTTCAACTCATCTGCCATTTCCTTGTTCCCCATAATAAATTCACCCGTTTCTGTCTTCAATGGCCCAAATTTGGTCTTAACTATGTTTTTGCTTTTCACATACCTAAAGAAGCTTTTACTATCCTCCTTTATATTCTTGGCTAGTTTACCTTCGTACCGCATTTTTTCTCCGCGTATTGCCTTTTTTGTTATCTTCTGTTGCTCTTTAAAAGCTTCCCAGTCCTCCGGTTTCCCACTCATCTTTGCTATGTTATACTTCTTCTCTTTTATTTTTATACTGTCCTTTACTTCCCTCATCAGCCATGGCCGCCCCTTATTCCCCTTAGGATCTTTTTTCCTCTTTGGAATGAACTGATCCTGCATCTTCTGCATTATTCCCAGAAATACCTGCCATTGTTGTTCCACTGTCTTCCCTGCCTAGGGTATTGTTCCATTGAACTTTGGCCACTTCCCCCCTCATAGCTCCATAGTTCCCTTTGTTCAACTGTAATACTGACACGTCCGATTTTCCCTTCTCCTTCTCAAATTGTAGGTTAAAACATATCATATTATGGTCACTACCTCCTAATGGCTCCTTTACCTCGAGATCCCTGATCAAATCCGGTTCATTGCACAACATTAAATCTAGAATAGCCTTCTCCCTGGTAGGCTCCAGTACCAGCTGTTCTAAGAATCCATCTCGGAGGCACTCCACAAACTCCCTTTCTTGGGGTCCAGTACCATTCTGATTCTCCCAGTCTACCTGCATGTTGAAATCCCCCATGACAACTGTATCATTACCTTTGTGACATGCCAATTTTAACTCTTCATTCAACTTACACCTGACATCCAGACTGCTGTTTGGGGGCCTGTAGGTAACTCCCATTAGGGCCCTTCTACCCTTAGAATTTCTCAGTTTTATCCTTACTGACTCTACATCCCCTGATGTAGAGGAACTGCAGCAGTTCAAGAAGGCAGTTCATCACCATCTTCTCAAGGGCAACTAGGGATGGGCAATAAATGCTGGCTTAGCTGGCAATGCCTACATCCTATAAATGAATGAATGAATGATAAATAAATAAAGGTCAGTGAAGCCTTTTATAAAGGAGAGCTTCACGGGCATTTGGAGATTCTGGAGGCCCAATCAGCGGTGGGAACAGAGCACTGTGAAGTAAATAAATGTATAGAAGGGACATGCAGGGTGACGGTTGCTGGGAGTGGGAGTGTGAAGCTTTGACTCAAGAATCATTCCCATCGGATCCTGGGAACACATCCACCTTAATGCTCCTCAGATGACACAGCCTCTTGATCTCAAATTGTGCTAGCACATTGCTATGCTCCATAATGCTTTCACTATCTTCCATGTCCCTGGTGAATACCGATGCAGAGCCATCATTTAGTACCTCGCTTACAACCTTTGACTCCAAACATAAATTCCATTTTTTTATCCATGAATGGTTTTACCTTCTCCTTAGTCATTCTGGCGGCCCAATCAGTAACGGGAGCAGAACAGAGAGGAGGTTTCTGGCACGTCGGTGGCAGTTGTTTAAGAGGAGAGCTGCATGGGCATTCTGTGTCATTCTAGTGGCCCAGTCGGTGGCAGGAGAAGTGCAAAGAGGACGAAATAAAAGCACAGAAGGGACAAGTGGAGCAGCCATTGTTGGGAGTGGGCCAGCGGTGAGAGTGGAGTGTCAGGCTTTGGCTTAAAGGAGGCTTGGGCTCGGAGCCTCCCAAGGAACTACATCTGTGTGAAGTGCATCCGGCTGTAGCTCCTTGAAGATTGTGTTAGGGATCTGGAGCAGCAGCTGGATGACCTTCAGCTTGTACGGGAGATTGAGGAGATCATTGATTGGAGATACACCAGAAGACCATAAGACATAGGAGCAGAATTAGGCCATCTGGTCCATCAAGTGCGCTCTGCCATTCAATCATGGCTGATCCTTTTTTTTAATCTCCCCCTCAGCCCCATTTCCCAGCCTTCTCCCCATAACCTTTGATGTCATGTTCATTCAAGAACCTATCACTCTCTGCCTTAAATGTACCCAACAGCCTGTCCTCCACAGCTGCATGTGGCAACAAATTCCACAAATTCACCAGCCCTGGGCTAAAGAAGTTTCTCCACATCTCTGTTTTGAAAGGGTGCCCCTCCGTCCTGAGGCTGTCTGAGTTACAGAGAAGTAGGGCCCCTAAGCTGCAAAAGGCAGGTAGCTTGGTGACTGTCAGCAAAACGTCTGGGACTGTGAGCACAGTGAACCTCATGGCCATTCACCTCAATAATAAGTATACTGTTTTGGATACCGTTGTGAGGGATGACTTCCCAGGGAAATGCCACGGAGACCAGGTTACTGGCACTGAGCATGGATTTATAGTGCAGAAGGGAAAGAGGGAGAAGAGGGGAGCAGAAGTGATCGTCAGAGGAACAGACAGGAGATTCTGCGGACGTGAACGAGACATCTGGATAGTATGTTGCCTCAGGTGCCAGGGTCAGGGATGTCTTGGATTGTGTCCACAGCATATTGGAGAGGGAGGGGGAGCAGTCAGGTGCCTGGTACATATTGGTACCAATGACATAGGAAAAAAAAGCAAAGAGTTCCTGAGGAAGGATTATTTGGCAGATAAATGCATAGCTGAGAGCTGGTGGAGGGGGCAGGGCTTCAGGTTCTTGGATAATTGGGACCTCTTCTGGGGTGGTATGACCTGTACAAAACCCCAGGGTACCAATATTCTCAGGGCCAGGTTTGTTAGAGCTTTTGGAAAGGGTTTAAACTAATATGACAGAGGAGTGGAAAACAGAGTGAATGGACTCAGGATAGGACAGATAGTGAAAAAGCAAAGATAGCATGCAGTCAGACTGTCAGGAAGGGCAGGCAGATGACAGGACAAAATTGCAGCCAGCTGAAGTGAGTATCAGTGCATATTTGATTCAGAATCAAAATGGGTAGCAAATACAGCACTCAAAGTGTTATACTGTATCGCAATGCACAAAGTATAAGAAATAAGGTGCATGACCTTGTTGCACACAAGTTGTCAGGTACAATGCTGTGGCCATCACTGAATCGTGGCAGAAGGATGGCTGTAGTTGGGAGCTGAATGTCCAAGATTACATGTTGTATCGGAGAGACAGGAAAGTAGGCAGATGGGGAAAATGAGGAAGGTGCAGGATAGATGCATTCCTAAAATAAAGAAACACTCAAATGGCAAAGTAGTACAACTGTGGCTGACATGGGAAAAAAAGCTAATGTCAAAGCAGAAGACAGGGCATACAACAAAGCAAAAATTAGTGGGAAGATAGAGGATTAGGAACCTTTAAAAAGCCTACAGGAAGAAACTAAAAGAATCATGAGGAGGGTAAGATGAAATATGAAAGCAAGTTAGCAAACAATATCAAAGTGGATAGTAAAAGTTTTTTCAAGTATGTAAAAAATAAAAGAGAGATGAGAGTAGATATAGGACTGCTTGAAAATGAGGCAGGAGAAATAATAATGGGGAACAAGGAGATGGCAAATGAACTAAATGAGTATTTTGCATCAGTCGTCACTGCTGAAGACACCAGCAGTGTGCCAGGTGACGGAAGACTAGTGAGTGCAGTTACTGTTACAGGGAGAAAGTGCTCAAAAAGCTAAAAAAAAACTAAAAGTGCATAAGTCACCTGGAGCAGATGAAGGCAGCAGGAAGGAAATTATCAACCAGTTAGCCAGACCTTAGTGGTTGGGAAGATGTCAGAGCCAATTGTTAAGGATAAGGTTGTGGAGTACTTGGTGACACAGGACAAGATAGGACAATGTCAGCATGGTTTCCTTAAGGGACAAACTTGCCTGATGAGCCTTTTCTGGTTGGCTACCAGTGACTAGCAGTGTGCCATAGGGTTTAGCATTGGGACCGCTTCCTTTTATGCTGTATATCAATGATTTAGATGATGGAATAGATGTCCTTGTTGCCAAGTTTGCAGATGATATGAAGATTGGTGGAGGGGCAGGTAATGCTGAGGACACAGGCTGGTGAAGCATAATAGTCAGATTAGGAGAATGGACAAGAAAATGAAATACAATGTTGGAAAATGTATTGTCATGCACTTTGGTAGAAGAAATAAATGTGCAGGGTATTTTCTAATTGGGGAGAAAATCCCAGAATCTGAGATACAAAGGGACTTGGGAGTCTTTGTCCTGAACACCCTAAAGGTTAACATGCAGGCTGAGACAGAATTGAGGAACACAAATGCAATTAAGCATTCATTTCAAGAGGTCTAGAATACAAGAGCAGGGATGTGATGTTGAGACCTTATAAGGTACTGGTGAGGCCTCACCTTCAGTATTGTGAACAGTTTTGGGATCCTCATCTAAGAAGAGATGTGCTGACATTGGAGAGGGTCCAGAGGAAGTTCATAGGAATGACTCCAGGAATGAAAGGGTTATCAAACGAGGAACGTTTGATGGCTCTGAGTAAGTACTCGCTGGAACTTAGAAGGATGAGGGGGAATCTCATTGAGACCTTTTGAATGCTTGAAGGCTCAGAAAGTGTAGATATGGAAAGGACGTTCCTCATGGTGGAGCAGTCTAGGACAAGAGGGCACAGCATCAGGATAGAAAGGAGTCCATTTAAATCAGAGATGCGGAAAATTTTCATTAGCCAGATGGTGGTGAATTTGTGGAATTTTTTTTATCACAGGCAGCTGGAAAGGCCAGGTCGTTTGGTGTATTTAGGGCAAAGATTGATTGGACATGGAATCAAATGTTACTGAGAAAGCTGGGAAGCAGGGTTGAGGAGAGGAAATAAAGATCGTCCGTGACTGAATGGCAGGGCTGACTCGGTGGTCCTAATGGCCTAATTCTTCTCCTATGTCTTAAGGTATTATAGAAACATAGAAAACCTACAGCACAATACAGGCCTTTCGGCCCACAAAGCTGTGCCGAACATGTCCCTACCTTAGAAATTACTAAGATTACCCATAGTCCTCTATTTTTCTAAGCTCCATGTACCTATCCAAAAGTCTCTTAAAAGACCCTCTCATATCCGCCTCCACCACCGTTGCCAGCAGCCCATTCCACGCACTCACCACTCTCTGCATAAAAAACTTACTCCTGACATCTCCTCTGTACTTTTTCCCCAGCACCTTAAACCCGTGTCCGCTTGTGGCAACCATTTCAGCCCTGGGAAAAAGCCTCTGACTATCCACACAATCAATGCCTCTCATTATCTTATACACCTGTATCAGGTCACCTCTCATCCTCTGTCGCTCCAAGGAGAAAAGGCCGTGTTCACTCAACCTGTCTTCACAAGGCATGCTCCCCAATCCAGGCAACGTCCTTGTAAATCTCCTCTGTACCCTTTCTATGGCTTCCACATCCTTCCTGTAGTGAGGTGACCAGAACTGTGCACAGTACTCCAAGTGGGGTCTGACCAGGGTCCTATATAGCTGCAAAATTACCTCTCAGCTCCTAAATTCAATTCCACAATTAATGGCCAATACACTGTATGCCTTTGTAACCACAAAATCAACCTGTGCAGATGCTTTGAGCGTCCTATGGACTCGGACCCCAAGATCCTTCTGATCCTCCACACTGCCAGGAGTCTTACCATTAATACTATATTCTGCCATCATATTTAACCTACCAAAAAGAACCACTTCACACTTATTTGGGTTGAACTCCATCTGCCACTTCTCAGCCCAGTTTTGCATCCTATCAATGTCCCACTGTAACATCTGACAGCTCTCCATACTATCTACAACACCTCCAACCTTTATGTCATCAGCAAACTTACTAACCCATCCCTCCACTTCCTCATCCAGGTCATTTATAAACATCACAAAGAGTAGGGGTCCCAGAACAGATCCCCGAGGCACACCACTGGTCACCGACCTCCATATAGAATATGACCCATCTTCAACCACCCTTTGCCTTCTGTGGGCAAGCCAGTTCTGGATCCACAAAACAATATCCACTTGGATCCCTTGCCTCCTTACTTTCCCAATAAGCCTTGCATGGGGTACCTTATCAAATGCCTTGCTGAAATTCATATACACCACATCTACTGCTCTTCCTTCATCAGTGTGTTTAGTCACATCCTCAAAAAATTGAATCAGGCTCGTAAGGCACGACCTGCCTTTGGCAAAGCTATGCTGACTATTCCTAATCATATTATGCCTCTCTAAATATTCATAAATTCTGCCTCTCAGGATCTTCTTCATCAACTTACCAACCACTGAAGTAAGACTATAATTTCCTGGGCTATCTCTGCTCCCTTATGGTCTTATTGTTTTTGAGACAATACGCTTTGGGATTCCCTTTAATCCTGATTGCCAGGGACATTCTATAGTCCTTTTTTGGTCTTCCTAATCTGCTGCATGATCCTTTCCTAGCTAAGTTTATATTCCTCAAGGGCCATGTCTGAGTTTAGCTTCCAAAACCTTCCATTGCCTTTTCAACTAAATTTATAACCTTGCTCCACATTAATGTTCCCTTATATTGTCGTACTTATCCTTCTTTCTTACTAGAACATTGGGCAGTCCTTAACGCCAATCAGGTGACCTTTAAACAACTCCAATGTATCAGATGTGGCCTTGCCTAATATCAGCTGCTCCTAATTAACTCTCCCTAGCTTCTGTCTAATAATATCAGAATTGTCTTCTCCCAATGTCGTACTTTCCCCACAAGATCCAGACTCTTCCTTCATCATAAATATCCTAAAATTTATGGAGCTGCTATTACTGTTCCAAAATACTCTCCCACTGAAAGACTGGGCTCATTTCTCAGAATGAGATCCAATATGTTCATTCCTCTAGTTGGAATATTCATGTTTTTTTTTCAAGGAAGCTTTTTAGATGTACTAAAGAAATTCGGTCTTCGGTCCCATTTAAGCCTCTTGCACTAAAGAAGTCCCAGTCAGGATGAGTGAAGTTAAAGTCACCCACTATGACATCCCTTTTACTTCTTTCTCTAATCTGTCTGCCTATCTATTCCATTCAGATAACAGCTGGCTTGTCAATATATTGATTTTTTAAAAAGTATTGAAATAATTCCTGGGGGTGAACTCACAGTATAAGAACAGAAGGAAAACAATTACCCACTGTTAAATTTATAATCAGATCGGTTACCTCGTTCAGGTGGAAGAGGTCACACCAACTGTGGTGTGAAGCTGAATAGCCTGACACTCAAGATCTCGACTCAGCTCTGCTGAGATCAGAAGTGGAGTGGGACATCAGGTATCCCTGCACCAATTGGGCAATGTAGAGGCCAACAGCATCTGTGAATTGAATCGATAGCGCTGACATAGTCTGATGTGCCAACATTACATTCTTGACTTCTGAGTTGCAATGTTCAGGTGCAGAAATCAAGAATGCGTTGATCTGTGCATTGTTTTTAGCTGATGATTCACCCGGGAACCGACAACTGAAATTCAGTCATGCCCTTTGTGTTGGATAATAACACTGGCTCCACTGAATATGGAACTAATGTCAGAATAAAGGAGAAAGGATGGGCTTGCATGTCATCTATTTCACTCACTCTATGATGATCAGCAGGAGGCATGACCAACTTTGACAGCTTAATCATGTTTGCATTTAACCAAGATACTAAGCTAATGGTGCTTTATGTAGACAGTCCTCAGTTCAGACAGCAAAAATACAGTTGGGATCTTCTTTTAAGGACTTTAAGAAGGACAGATGTATGTGGTGTGAGTGAAACAGAGCAACAGAGTTTTAGAATGTGGGATTTTTTTTCTACACTAGCAAGGACTTGGAACTGGAAGCTTCCATGGTGAAAGTAAGATGTGAGTAGCTAATTGCAGCTGTGGGTCCCAAGTACTGCTAAAAATGGGCACCTGTTGGATTATATTGTCTCTGGTTTGTGAACAGTAATAAAAAACTGTCAATGGCACCTGGGCAGATGTGTGAATGATGATATTGGAAACGTGGATTTCCATATATTATTGAGATCCCTGCCTGTTACCAGAAACCACCTGGATCAGACCTGTGGCATTTGTTGAGATATTATAGTAACATGTGCAACCAAATTAAGTTACACAATTGGCTTTTAAGTCTCCAAAAGGCACAGGAAATCATCAAGGTTTAGCACTCCTGATTGCTGTCTGACACTTGTGGACATCAGAGAAGTGCAGGATTAGTCTCAACTATCCCGCAAAGGGTCTCGGCCCGAAACATCAACTGTACTCTTTTCTACAGATGCTGACTGGCCTGCTGAGCTCCTCCAGCATTTTGTGTGTGTTGCTCAGATTTCCAGCATCTGCAGATTTTCCCTTGCTTGTCATTAGTCTCAACTATGATTCTGAATCAAATTACAATCTCAGTCATTGCTGAGGCTTAAATCATAAGAGGTAGCAGGCAAGGTACATGAAAATATCTAATGCTAGAGAATCTACTCAAGTACTGATGAATTGTGAAGCCTCACAGTTCATGAACATCATAGGAATGTGTGCAGGAACCTAGAAAATCAAGCAGGTGGTATCTGTACACACCTGGCCGATTTTGATGATGTGTAACAATTTCTGAATAATTTCTTTAGCTTGCTCTCCAGAGCATAAAAAGGTTCTCTGAGTTAAATAACACATTCTACTCTAGGGACACACACAAAATGCTGGGGGAACTCAGAAGGCCAGGCAGCATCCATGGAAGGAAATAAGCAGTGGATATTTTGGACTGAGACTCTTCATCAGGAATGGAGAGGAATTGTGAAGAAGCCAGACTAAGAAGGTGGATATAAACTGGCAGGTGATAGGTGAAACCAGGTGAGTGGAATGATGGGTGGGGGAAGAGTGGGGGTGAAGTAAGAAACTGGGAGGTGATAGATGGTACAGGCCTGAAGAAGAAGGAATCTAATAGGAGAGGTGAGTGAACTGTAGGGGAAAAAGAAGGAAGAGGGGGGTGATGATCAGGCGAGGAGAAGGGAAGAGATGAGAGGAGAACCAGAATAGGGAATGGAAAAAGTCAGAAGGAGGAATTGGGATGACTACAAGAATTTAGAGAATTCAATGTTCATGCCATCAGGTTGGAGGCTACCCAGATGGAATACAAGATGTGGCTCCTCCAACTCCTCATTGTGGTAGTAGAAATGGCCTTGAACTGACTGTCATGTTGGAATGGGAATGGGAAGTTGAATTGAAAAGGTGGTTTTTGTGGTGAATGGAGCAAAGGTACATTCTATTTTATGGTTTATGCGTTATGGCTAGATTGTGATCATAGTCTTAGGCCTTTACTTTTCCACTCAAAATTATGAGGCATTTTTTAAAATCAGAATGCAGAACCCCATCATAAGCTGGTTTCCTTCTGGATGTTTCTGGGCACCTGAGTCGGGGTGGGCAAGTCCCACCATTTCAACACAGAATATCATATAGTTCTAATACCAACCAAATAAATTAAAACTGATTTCACAAAATAACAATGGCTAACATGAGGGGGGCATAGTTTTAAGGTGCTTGGATGTCAGGGGTAAGCTTTTCACACAGAGAGTGGAATGCACTATCAGCAGCAGTGGTGGAGGTGGATACAATAGGGTCTTTTAAGAGCCTCTTAGATAGATATGTGGAGCCTAGTAAAATAGAAGGCTATGCACTACAGAAATGTTAAGCAATTTCTAGAGTAGGTTACATGGTCAGCACAACATTGTGGGCCGAAGGTCCTGTAATGTGCTGTAGATTTCTATGTTCTAGATCATTTCCAATTAAGAGACCACAAGAGAAAACTAATTAAAATATACATTTTCACAAAAAAATTGCTCTTTTGGGGCACCATTTCCAGAAAGATGGATCTTGTTTTTGATCATGCAAAGATTACAAGATCCTCCTGTAAGTAGACACTTCCCTTTATCCTGAAACCTATCCACCTTGACTTTCTTCACCCATTTTACATTTAATGCAAAACTACTTAAAGAAGATGGCTGCTGAAAAGCAACTAGGAAGTTGATAATGTGGATATTGAGTTGATCTCCCGTTTGCAGCTCCATTCTGCACCAACGTCATGTAATCCAATTTTAGTATTTTTTTTGTTTATCAAAAACATGGATGTCAGTATTGATGATTGAACTATTTAGGATGCCCAGTCAGGTCAAACACTGTAATTAAATAACTTGACCTTGAGCTTAGAAACAACACTGCATTTTCCATTTCCTGCACTAACCATTGTCGTAGATAGTCCCATTCTGTCTTTACATTGCTCTTTCCTTTGTAATATATTCAGCATTTATCCAAAGTTCATTTATGATGCCAAAAATCTGAAACAGGCAAATCATCATACTAACTTATGTAAATACATGCATGGAATTTGATACTTAAGGAGCTTTGACTGCCAAGATTCTTTTCTAATTAATAAGTTCATGATTTATTAAGTAAAAAAGGAAAGGCAGTTCATGACTCCCATTGAATGTTAACTTTAAAAAGAAATGAATCATTAGTGAGCTTCCCAGTGGTGATGTTTAGACTGTTGCCAACAGAAAAACAATCTGATACATGGGAACCACCAGCAATGGCAGATTTTTATTCAAGATTACACTTCGTCACATCAAGACAAAAATCTCAACATGACACCAAAATAATACTGAATTAAAGACTTTAACTCACATTCAACAGGAAATAAGCTGAAGACAAATTCATTTGCTGCTGAAGTCTTTCTTCACAGCAAGCTGAGAGAGAAAATAAGTTTAAATCCCACCAATCTGGACTAGGTTCAAAGTTCAAAGGAAATTTATTGTCAAAGATGTTAGGTTACCTTGATAATGTAAGATGCCCCAGGCCTATTTCTCTTGTTTGAGGGGGCAACAGCCAGTGAGGCAGCAGCGTGCCCTCAGTTATAGCAAGGACTAGGCCTCAACCACCCGTTTGCCTGCTGCTGCAGCCCAGGGAGGATATAACAGAGGTGGTGTAGCGTGGTGTCCGTGCTCGGTTGGAGGCTGATGTCTCCTATCAGGGCTGCCCTCCAGTGTTTGATTGGTGGAATGACAGGCTGGATTGCAGGACATTTCGCTCAGGCTTTTGGACTATACATGTGTTTTCTTCCATGACTATGGTTTTTTTCTTGCTATTTTGAATGTGCTGTGTCTGCTTTGCGCCTTGGCCCCAGAGGAATGCTGTCTTGTTCCGCTGTATTCATGTACGGTTAAATGGTAATTAAATTTGATATGATTTGCTTTGATCTGTACTACATATGTCAGCATATACTACCTTGAGGTTCAATTTCTTGCAAGCATTCACAGCAGAAAGAGAAATACAATAAAATCAATGAAAAATGACATGGAAAGACTGACAAATAATCAATGTGCAAAAGAAGAAGTAATACTTCCACAATAAGATTCAATTCAAAATAAATACTCTTATTCAATAATTCACTCAGTATCTAAGAAAGTGACCTTCAGCAGTCAGGTCAGGGTGATAAGTTTCAGATTAAAAGGGGTGACTATAAAGAATCTTGCTCCAAACTGCATTTCACGTTGATGGCAATTTAGAAAAAAAAATGGTCTGCCCAACAGGCAAGTACAACCAATAATTTCCAAGAATTCTGTTACCTTTAAAACTCTAACTGTACTTATTTCCTGGTGACCACAGAAAAGCACATGATGGCATCATTGTTATAACATGTCTATTCGTATTCTAAAACAAAACAAAACCGAGAACGCAAGGCTTTTATATTGAAAAACAAGTCACTTCAGCCAGAAATAATATTGAAATGTGTGAACTCGCCAGCGCTTTAGAAAAACAATATAGTCCTACAGCAACCTAATTTGGCAATTCTCCACTGAGAATAAAACTCCTAGGTTAATTTTTCTGTGAATTAACTTTTCCCTTCTTCCTCTGATAATTATGTTGTGGGCAGGAATTTTCTTAGTATAATTCACCTGCTTTGGGAAGTACCAAGAAATGCATAATAGGTGTTAAAACTCCTTATTATGGTTATTTTTTTTATTTTATTGAGGCAAATTGCAGAATAGGCCAATGCGGCCTTTCAAGCTGCACCACCCAGAAATCCACTGATTTAATTGTAGCTTAATCATGGAAACACCTTCAAGAGGACCACAACCTTGTCATGGTCTGGGGCTTGTGTGCCTCAATGACCCGGAGAGCTAGGCTGACAGGCGTCAGGGCTTCACACTTCGCCTCTTGGCAGGGTCACCTATGCCAAACAGGTCAAAGGGTAGAGGCCAGACAAAGAAAGGTCCACCGGCCCTCCAGGTTCAGGGGGTTCAGCTCAGGGCTAACAAACCTGAGTGGTAGAACAAAATTGTCACGGAAGCAGCAATGAAGAATCCTCCTACATCTGAGTGTGACGGTATTGCAGAGGCACTTGCATGACTGACAGTGGTGAAAACTGAGAGGAAGCTACTGACATGATGAAGGAAACCGGAGATGAAGGGCCTTCATTACCACTTGAACGCCAACAGTGTAATAGGCAGTAAGTAAGTAAGCAATCACAGTACAATTTTCAATGACCAATTAACCTACCAACCTGTACATCCTTGGACTGTGGGAAAAAAACAAAGCGTCCTGAGGAAACCCACATTGTCTCGGGAAGAACTTTTAACCCTTTACAGATTTGAACCCATGTTGCTGGTACTGTCAAGCATGTTGCTATCTTATGTAGAATAACTCATTTAAATTTTTAATGAGACTGTCGATGTATCCTAAAATAAGCATTAAATCTCACAGTTTGATAACAGTAATGCTGCCAGGCATTTAATGGGGAAAATAAACAGAACATGTGGGAAATACTCAGCGGGTCAGGCAGCATCAGTTGGATGGAGTCAATGTATCTGTTCAATAACATTTCATCAGGAATACTAAGACAGAAAGATGCATGTTTAAGATGCAAAGAGGTGGAGGCAACAAAAGGAGTGTCCATCACAGAATGGGAATCAAGAGACACTGATGTGGAAGCAAAACTGACTGGAAGAGGATGCCAAAGGTGTGCTAAAGCATCTGGTCTGTCTGGGAGAGGGAGAATTTGAGGGAAGTTAATGAGAACAGAGCAGGAGAAAAATAAATGCTAGGACCATGAGATACAAAACAGAGCAAGTGATGGAAATCCGCACAGTCACCCGATCTGTATTTGGTTTCTCCTTTGTAGGGATACCATGTCAAGAATACCGAAATCAGTACACTGAACTGGAATAAACACAAGATGCTTCACCTGGGAGGAGAGTTTAGGTCTTTGGGGGTGGAAGGGAAAGATGTGAAAGAGCAGGCATTGCATGGGAGAGTGCTGTGAGTCAGACATCGGCTGTTGGTGGAGATGGAATTGTAAACCAGGGAGTCAGTGAGGGAGTGGTTCCTTCAGAATGTGGAAAGGGGAGAAGAGGGAGGGAGACATGCATCTGGAAGGTCTTGGCTCAAAAAGTCGACTGTTTATTGATTTCCTTAGATTCTCCTGACCTACTGAGTTCCTTCAGCATTTTGTGTGTGTTGCATCTGTTTGTGGCAGGTGGTGAGAAATGTGTAGAATGATCGTTGAATGTGAAGGCTGGTAGAGTGGAAGGGGAACTCCATTTTTGCTTTTGGAGTGAAGGAGCAGAGGAACAGGGAATAGAACAGACGCCACTGTAAGCTTTTTTAGTTATGCTGGATGGGCAAGTACACTTAGGGAAAATGAAAGGCATATCAAAGGCACTGGTATAGGAAATCTTAGTGCATGAAGAAGCAAAGAACAATTCTACATCCTAATCCAGCATTTCCTTCAGAATACTGGAATGGTTGGGAAGAAAGGAAGATGTGATTGGTGCCGGGATCCCATTGTGGGTGAAGAAAATAAAGGAGAAATTGTGGAGGATGATTCATTCAAATTTGGAGCTTACACACAACAGAAGGACATCAATATGCCCAGACTGAGGATAAATTCCAGTTGAACTCTTCAGCCTGTTTGACGCTAACCACTGGTGCATATCTAATGTTGTCATTTTTCCCCTAATACATTTATTCACTGTAAAAGAACCCTCAGCAACACTTACCTGCCTTTACCTTCCTTCACAGGCAGGCGACCTCATTTAAACAAATGGAACCATCGATCCTTCATCTGTCCACCTTGGCACAAGGATGAGGGACCAGCCGTGACATCCATCCATCCCTTCTTCCCGGAACACCCATGGTGAGTCCAGTGGCAGCTTTGAGTCTCCAACATCTAACCTTCAGGTCATCTCTGACTTCCATGTTTGGCCAAGCATGTACAAAATTCTAAAACAAGCTGAGCAGAGGGCTGAGAGCTATTTGTTGATTTGGCTCAACGTTCCTCACACAGAGGACTATTTAGGGTATCCCACATTTCACTGCATTAACGCCCTGAAGGCTTTTGCAAGTACAGGCTCAGAGTGTTGATATAACATGATCAAAGGATGTGGAGATGCATTCACTGTAAGTAAAAATTAACATTTTTTGTCATAGATACATTAAAACATTGAAACATACCATGAAATCTGAGCCCACAAGTGTCACCAACATAACATGTCCACAACTTACAAACTAATACTAACCTGTTCATCTTTGGACTGTGGGAGGAAGCTGAAGCACCTGGAGGAAACCAGTGCGGTCATGGGGAGAACGTACAAGCTTCTTGTGCAACAATTGAACCTGGATCACTGGCGTTGCAAAGCATCACACACTTTCCTCTGACATGTCGGATATGGACTATACATCTAGTTATTTCCTTTTTATATTAAACCTGAAGTGGTTTGTTAAAATGTAGATAAATAAATTCTCTATCTAATTATCTGTATACTTTTGAGGCGCAATACTGAGGCATTCTGACTTTCAGCATTGTCATTTTAAAGGATCATACATGCTTTTGGACATTACTTTTTATGAGAAACCCAGAACAATTACAAAGTCTACACAAACACTGTTCCCTTTGCTTCAATATACCATGAAGGATGTGAGTGAATAGCACCATATTACAGCAAAGATCTTGACCTTTAAACCTGTTAACAGGATTGTTTAATCATTTGAAAACAAGTTCTTTCCTTGCCTCAGTTAAAATTTGCATTTTGTATATAACAAGAAGGGTGGTTAAACTGTTCACATTATAATCACAATTAATTTTCATAGTCAATCAGGGCAAAATTATAACAAAAATATCACAGTCGTAGAGTCATAGAAATGTACAGCACAGAAACAGGCCCTTTGGCCCATCTAGTGATATTAAACATCATACTTAATAGGATATTGAATCAAAAGTAAAATTTTATAAAAGGTCATTACATCTAATTTCAGCAGAATCATGTATTGTATAATATGTCTTTGGAAAGGAGATTAAGAAAGTTGTCTCATGATTGATGCATTTTCTTTCGGTGTAAACCTAACTCTCTTCAACATCATTCTTTTGTCAATTATGTTACTCACCATCACATCAAAGTGCACAAATGTTGCCAAAATATTTGTACTTTTGGATCCGGATGCTGTATAATCTAGCAATTGAACAGTTAAGTATGGCTGAGTACAGCTGCAAAGGACTAGTTAGCACTGACGCAGATGAAGGTCATGGCGTAGATTTTGGTCTGTCCTTGAATCCCTTATCAAGAAAGTGCTCTGAATGACTGCTGCCAAGTTTTTTTTTAACTTATGTATAAATAGACCTTTGTTAAACTTAAAACTTCTACGGTACAAATTAGAATTCACTGTCTACTCCAATATAACTTTTACAATTAAAAGAACATAAATGTAAATAGCAACTCCTTTGCATGTCTAACTGCCTTTGCATGTTCTGTGCTCTATCATTCCTTCCCGGCATTTATATAGGAACAGGACAATAGTCGTTAAAGAATGGCATAAGCAATCGTTAAAGTAAGAATGGAATAATTAAGAGGCAAATGGAAATATACAACTTATTTGTTTCTGACTAATGGCGTTACTATTCCAGGAAATTGACTTCAGTTTGAATGATTAAATACTCACTCGGACACTACACACTGTTTGAAGTGGCAATTAAATTGACTCTCACTTCAGACATAATAGGTGCAATGGGTGACATCAAATAATTAATGAGGTGTGAGCAGAGTACAGTGGAAACATTATTCTCCATTGCTTAAGCATCAAAGGCCAGGTTTATGGTTGCCACCAGTTAGATCAAGTTAATCAGGATAAACCTTCAGTTTCTTTGGCATAAAAGGTGTATATTTTATCAGAACTGTTTGGGAAGATATTCATCGTAAAAGTATATTTGCACAGTCAAAATGTGGGGTATATTTGTGGCAACTTTATTAGGTACACCTTGACACCTGCTCACTAATGCAAGTATCTAATCATCCGATCATGCAGCACCAACCCATGTATAAAGGCATCCAGACATGGTCAAGAAGTTCAGTTACAAACTTGAGAAAGCCCACAGATGCTGGAAATCAAAAGCAACACATACAAACAAAATGCTGGAGGAACTCAGCAGGTCATGCAGCATTTATGGAAAGGAATTAACAGTCGATGTTTTGGGCCAAGACCCTTCTTCAGGATTGAGAAGGAAGGAAGAAGGTGCCAGAATAAGAACGTGGGGAGGGGAGGGGAAGGAGGTTAGCTGGAAGGTAATAGGTGAAGGCAGGTGCTGGAAAGTTCAAGTGTAGGAGGAGAAAGTACCTGATAAGAAAGAAGAGCCGACCATAGCAGAACAGGAAGGAGGAGGGGGCTGGGGGGAAGTAACAGGCAGGTGAGAAGAAATAAAAGGTTAGAGTGGAAATAGAGGAGGGGAGGGTGTTGGGAGTTTGTTTACTGGAAAGAGAAATCTATATTCATACCATCAGGTTGGAGGGTACCCAGATGGTATTGTTATAAGGTATTGTTCCTCCACCCTGAGAGTGTCCTCATCTTGACACATCTAAATGACTTTGCTCATAGAGTGATTGTTGGTGCCTGACGTGGTGGTTCAAAAACCGCAGAAACTGCTGATCGCATGAGGTTTTCACACATAAGTCTCTAGAATTTACAGAGAATAGTGTATAAAACAAAAAAAAAGGACATCCAGTCCTGTAGTTCTGTTAGCAAAAATGATTTGCTAATGAGAGAGGTCAGAGGAGAATGTCCAGACTGGTTCAAGGTGCCAAGAAGGCAGCAGTAACTGAAATAACCTTGTGTTACAACAGCGATTGCAGAACAGCATCTCTGAATGCCCAACACATTGAACCTGGGTGAAGACCATGAACGTACTCTCTTTGCTCACTTTATTAGGCGCGGGAGTAGATGCTGGTATGATCTTCTGCTGCTGGTCCATAATCTGATACTTAAATGGAGATAAGTTCCTGAACCTGTTGGTGTGGGACCTAATGCTCCTTCCTGTATCTTACTTGCAATGGCAGCAGTGAGAAGAGAGCAGGGTCAGGATTTTGTGGGTTCTTGTGGCAGCATTCCTTGTAGATGTGCTCAACAGTGGGGAGGACTCTGACGAACTGGGCTATATCCGCCGCTTTTTGTAGGCTTTGGTGTTTCCATTCCAGGCTGTGATGCATCCAGTCGGGATTCTCTCCACTGTGCAGTTTGTCAAAGTTTTAGATGACCAGCTAAAACTGCACAAACCTTTAAGGAAGTAGAGGCAGTGCCATGCCTACTTTGTAATGGCACTTAAGTACAGGCCCCAGAAAGATCTTCTGAAATGATGCCACAAAGGAATTTAAAGTTACTGGTGCTCTCCACTTCCAATCCACTAATGAGGGCTGGCTCATGGACCCCTGGTTTCATCCTCTTCTAGTCAAAAATCGGCTCTTTGATTTTTGCTGATGTTGAGTGAGAGGTTGTTGTGCGTGGGCGGAAAGTGGCACTTTCTCAAGGCAACAGTGATTGCTTTTTGCTGAGTGAAACACCAAGCTAAAGGAGAAAAAAAAATGACAGTAATCTAAACAACACACCCAAAATGCTGGAGGAACTCAGCAGGCCAGGCAGCACCAATGGGAAAAGGTACAGTCAACGTTTCGGGACGAAACCCTTCGGCAGGACTGGAGAAAAAAAGCCGAGGAGTAGCTTTGAAAGGTGGGGAGAGGGGAGGGAGGGAGAAACATTCGGCGATTGGTGAAACCTGGAGGGGAGGGGATGAAGTAAAGAGTTGGGAAGTTGATTGCTGAAAGAGACAGAAAGCCATGGAAGAAAGCAAAATGGAAGAGGAACACTAGAGGGAGGTGATAGGTGGGCAAGGAGATAAGGTGAGGGAGGGAAGAGAGGATGGGAAATGGTGGAGGGGGAGGTGGGTGGGGACATTACCAGAAGTGTGACAAATCGATGTTCATGTCATCAGGTTGGAAACAGAATATAAGGTGTTGCTCCTCCTACCTAAGTGTGGCCTCATCACAACAGTAGAGGAGGCTATCGATGGACATATTGGAATGGGAATGGGAAGTGGAATTAAAATGGGTGGCCACTGGGAGATCCCGCTTCTTCCGGCGGACCAGTTGCTCGGCAAAGCGGTCTCCCAATCTATGCCGGGTCTCACCGATGTACAGGAGGCCGCACCAGGAACACCAGAGACAGTAAATGACCCCAACAGACTCACAGGTGAAGTGTTGCCTCATCTGGAAGGACTGTTTAGGACCCTGAATGGCAGTGAAGGAAGAGGTCTAGGGGCAAGTGTAGCTCTTGTCCTGCTTGCAAGGAAAAGTGCCAGGAGGGAGGTCAGTAGGGAGGGACGAATGGACAGAGGAGTTGTATAGGGAGCGACCCCTGCCCTCTCCCTCCAGGTTTCATTGATCATCTGGTGTTTCTCCCCCCTCCCCCCACCTTTTAAATCTACTCCTCAGCTTTCCTCCAGTCCTGCCGAAGGGTTTCGGCCCAAAACGTCAACTGTACTTTTTTCCACAGATGCCACCTGGCCTGCTGAGCTTCTCCAGCACTTTGTCTGTGTTACTCGGACGTCCAGCATCTGCAGAATTTCTCTTGCTTGTGATTGTAATCTAATGTGGCTGCTGACATAATTCTCCACATTTTCTTCTTTGATAAAAATACGTTCTCTGCCAACACATCAAAAGTATCCAATCATAGGTCAAGTAGTTACACGAGGATTTGGGCAAAGTCATTGTAAATGCTTCCAAAACCATATTACAAGTACTCTGGCTTCACAAGTAACCCATTTGGTCAGGGTCACAATAAAACACCATCAGTCATCAATGTTCTTCATGTTCAGCAGGTGCTTCTATTGTCTATTTATTATTTTGTTTATAATAACCTTACAATTCATCTGATATGTTAGCTTACTTTATTCCTATTATTTTGCAGCAGTTCTGAGGTACCGTCTGAACTTACAATGCAACGTCAGTGACACACTTGTTTCCTAATTAGGCCTAATCTGGTTAACTTGCACATCTTTTTGAAGGAGATTGTTTCACTTATTGTTTCCATAAATATCTAAGACTACTTTGTGAAAAGTTGTGAGTGTAAACATGTTGCTTAGTTGTCATGATGATGAAATATGAAAGCAAGCTAGCAAATAATATCCAAGTGGATGGTAAAAGTTTTTCAAGTATGCTAAAAATAAAAGGGAAATGAAAGTGGATATAGGACCGCTAGAAAATGAGGCAGGAGAAATAATAATGGTGGACAAGGAGATGGCAAATGAACTAAATGAGTATTTTGCATCACTGTGAAAGACACTAGCAGCATGCCTGATGTTGTAGTGTGTGAGGGAAGAGAAGTGGGTGCAGTTTCTATTACAAGGGAGAAGATGCTCAAAAAGCTAAAAGACCTAAAGGTACATAAGTCACCCGGACCAGAGGAACTACATCCTAAGGTTCTGAAAGCAGTAGCGTTAGAGATTGTGCTGACATTAGAATGATCTTTCAAAACTCATTGGACTCTGGCATAATCCCAGAGGACTGAAAAATTGTAAATATCACCTCACTCTTTAAGTCAAGTCAAGTTTATTGTCATTTCAACCATAAACTGCTGGTACAGTACATAGTAAAAACGAAACAACATTCCTCCAGGACCCTGGTGCTACATGAAACGACACAAAACTACACTAGACTATGTGAGACAGCACAAGACTACACTAGACTACATAAAACAACATCAAAACTGCACTAGACTATGGACCTGCACAGGACTACATAAAGTGCACAAAACAGTGCAGGGCAGTACAATAATTAATAAACAAAACAATAGGCACTGTAGAGGACAAATTACAATATACCGTAGATTCCGGACTACAGAGCGCACCTGATTAAAAGCCGCACGCTCTAATTTTAGAAAGAAAATCAATTTTGTACTTGTACAGGCCGCACCGGATTTTAAGCCGCAGGTGTCCCACTTTGTAATATGAGATATTTACACAGAAAGATATTACACGTGAGGATTTTTTAACTTTTAATTAAATCCGTATGGTAACATAAACAAATATATATTGCAAATGCTTTTTTTCGAACAGTGCCTGTAACACAGCTACTTTTAAATATACATACGTATCGGTAACACACAAATTACGTTGCGTATACTATTTTACTGAACAGTGCACGAACAACATTCCAATATCTCCTAACGACTGGTAAAAAAAATATATATACTGCAGCCTACCAGGAAAAATTATTGATCGCCTTCTTCATCTTCCTCCTGCACACTAAAACCATCAAAGTCCTCTTCTTCAGTGTCCGAATTGAATAACCTCAGGATCTCGTCACTCACTTCAGTCTCTTCGTTGTCGCTCTCACTTGAGCGCACGCGGTCCTCTTCATCACGCAGCAGTCCAGCCTTTCGAAACACGCTGGTGATGGTGGATGTTGTGACACGGCTCCACGCATTTAGGATCCACTGGCAGACTTGAGTTAAAGATGCTCTTCGCATGCGTCCTGTTTTGGTAAAGGATTTATCGCCGCTCGTCATCCAAGCCTCCCACTCAACGCGCAGCGCCACTTTAAATGCCCGGTTCACGCTGCTGTCCAGTGGCTGCAAATACTTCGTGGTGCCCCCAGGAATCACAGCTGGAATTGAGTTTGTACTCTTGATGGCAGCATTCACTGAACTTTCATTGTCAGCGGCTTAAAAATCACCATCGGTGGAAGCTTTAGTCCGGATGCTGTGCAGCTCAGATCACAAGTAAAATGCGTTCTCTCATGGCCACTTGTTTTCAGTGTGATGGACGAGTCACCTTTTTTATTAACAGTCCGAGTGAGAGGCAGGTCAAACGTCAAAGGTACTTCATCCATATTTATGATATCATCTGGCCCGATGGAATTCTCCGCTATCTTTGTTTGAGTGAATGTGCGGAAGTTAGCAAGCTTTTCCTCGTGGTCGGGTGGGAGCTGCTGACACAGAGTTGTGTGTACCCTGATGGACAGGGTAAAACACCACGATGGCCCACCTCTAAAATCTTCGATTTTCATTTTGGTGGCGATTGCTTTAGCCTTCAGTCTGATCTGCACGGTGGAAACACCGCGGCCGCCTGCTCTCTGTGTGTTAACCCAGTCTTCAAGAAAGTTTTCAAGTTCGGGCCATCTGCAATGATTACCTCTGAAAGCTTTTGTCGTCTTTTTGCATTGACTCAGTTCTTCACGCTGGCGTCTCCACCGTCTCACCGTCGATTCATTTATGCCAAGATTATGTGCAGCAGCTCGATTTCCTTCTTCAACCGCCAGATTGATCGCCTTTAACTTAAAAGCTGCATCATATGCTTTTCTTCGAGTGTTTTCCATGTTGATGAGGGTGAGTACAAATGACTGATTTACAATAATTTAATTGTGAAAGTGCGCTTGATTTATCGTACAATTTCATTGGACCTCTGTGAACTACTCATCAATTTTATTGGTCTACTGTTACGAGGCAAAATGTTTTTGGCGGCATGAAAAAAAAAACATGCATTAGCCGCACCGTAGTATAGGCCGCAGTGTTCAAAGCGTGGGAAAAAAGTAGCGGCTTATAGTCCGGAATTTACCGTAATAATAAATGATGTAGATGTCAGTCTAGACTCTGGGTATTGAGGAGTCTGATGGCTTGGGGGAAGAAACTTGCACAGTCTGGTCGTGAGAGCCTGAATGCTTTGGTACCTTTTGCCAGACAGCAGGATGGAGAAGAGTTTGTGTGAGGAGTGCGTGGGGTCCTTCACATTACTGTTAGCTTTGGGGGTGAAGCGTGTGGTGTAAATGTCTAATAGAGGGAAGAAAGGCCCCGATGATCTTCTCTGCTGATCTCATTATCCGCTGCAGGATCTTGCAAACCGAGACGGTGAAATTCCCGAACCAGGCAGTCTTGCAGCTGCTCAGGATGCTCTCAATGCTCTCTGTAGAATGTGGTGAGGATGGGGGGTGGAAGATGGACTTTTCTCAGCCTTCGCAGAAAGTAGAGATGCAAAGTAGCAAAGGAGGAAGGCAGCAGAAAGGAAATTATAGACCAGTTAGCCTGACCTCAGTGGTTAGGAAGATGTGGGAGTCAATTGTTAAGGATGAGGTGATGGAGTACTTGGTGACACAAAACAAGATAATACAAAGTCAGTGTGGTTTCCTTCAGGGAAAATCCTGCCTGACGAACCTGTTGGAATTCTTTGAGAAGATTACAGTTAGGATGGAAAAAGGGGATGCAGTGGATGTTGTATATTTGGACTTTCAGAAGGCCTTTGACAAGCTGCCACACATGAGGCTGGTACTAAGAGCCCATGGTAGTACAGGAAAGCCACTAACATGGTTAGAGCTGATTGGTGGGAGGCAGCAAGTGGGAATAAAAGGATCCTTTTCTGGTTGGCTGCCAGTGACTAGTGATGTTCCACATGGGTTGGTGTTGGGAACACTTATTTTTATGCTGTGTATAAATGATTTAGATGATGGAATAGCTGGCTTTGTTGCCACATTTTCAGATGATACAAAGATTAGTGGAGGGGCAGGCAGTGTTGATGAAATAGGTAGTCTGCATGCAGAAGGACTTCGACAGATCAGGAGAATGGGCAAGAAAGTGGCAAATTAAATACAATGTTGGAAAATGCATGGTCATGCACTTTGGTAGAAGAAATAAATGTGCAGACTATTTTCTAAATGGGAAGAAAATCCAAAAATCTGAGATGCAAAGGATCTTGGGAGTCCTTGTGCAGAACAACCTTAGGGTTAACTTTCATGTACAGTTGGTGGTGAGGAAGGCAAATGTCATGCTAGCATTTATTTCAAGAGGTCTGGAATACAAGAGTAAGGACATGATCCCGAGGCACTGGTGAGACCTCACCTTGAGTATTGCGAACAGTTTTGGACCCCTCATCTTAGAAGAGATGAGCTGACTTTGGAGAGGGTCCAGAGGAGGTTCACAAGGATGATTCCAGGAATGAAAGGTTTATCAACTGAGGAACGTTTGATAGCTCTGGTTCTGTACTTGCTGGAATTCAGAAGGATGGGGGGAGGGGGTGGGATCTCATTGAACGTTGAAAGGTCTAGACAGAGTAGATGTGGAAAGGATGTTTCCCATGGTGGGAGAGTCTAGGACAAGAGGGCACAGCCTCAGGATAGAAGGACACCCTCTCAAAACAGAGATGTAGAGAAATTTCATTAGCCAAAGGGTGGTGAATTTGTGGAATTTGTTGCCACACGCAGCTGTGGAGGCCAGGCCGGGTGTATTTAAGGCAGAGATTGATAGTTTCTTGATTGGACATGGTATCAAAGGTTACAGGGAGATGGCCGGGAACAGGGGTTGAGGAGGGGAATAAAAAGGATCAGCCATGATTGAATGGCAGAGCAAACTTGAAGGGCTAGATGGCCTAAATTCTGCTCCGATGTCTTATGGTCACAGAGCGTAGAAAAATAGGAACAAGAATACGTCATTTGGCCTGTCACTTAAGATGGGCCATTGCTCACCCTTTACCTCAATACTATAATCCTATTCTCAGACAATGTACCTTTTTGCCTTGTCTGCCAAGAAGTCTATCCCTTTCCTAATGATATTTGGTGACTTGGCCTCCGCCATCTTCCATACTAGTGAATTCCACAAATTTGCCATTCTTTACGCCAAGAAACTTCTTCCCACAGACACGAGAAAGTCTGCACACACTGGAAATCCAAAGCAACATACACAAAATGCTGGAAGAAACCAGAAGGCAAGCAGGTCAGGCATCACCCATGGAAAAGAATAAACAGTTGACGTTTTGGGCTAAGACCCTTCTTCAGGATTCAATGTTCTTCCATGCCTTTTCTGTCCAGAAATTTATCTCTTTCCTGATGATATTTGGTGTTTTGGCCCCTGCAGTCTTTCATGCTAGTGAATTTCACAGAATTCCACGAATGCACGATGGAAACACCACCTAAACAAGAGTCCTGAATAAAGGTCTTGGCCCAAAACATTGACTGTTTACTCTTTTCCATGGATGCTGCCTCATCTCTGTGTTAAATGTATTACTGCATATCTAGAGACCGAATCAGGTTTAATATCAAAGGCGTATGTCATGAAATTATTAATTTAGCAGTAGCAGTACAGTGCTATATATGATAAATATAGAAACAAAGCTGAATTACAGTAAGTATATATATGTATATTAAATAGTTCAATTAAAATAAGTCGTGAAAAAAACAGAAATTTAAAATGTGAGGTTGTGTTTGTGGTTTCAATGTCCATTTAGGAATCAGATGGCAGAGGGGAAGAAGCTGTTCCTGAATCGCTGAGTGTGTGCCTTCAGGCTTCTGTACCTCCTTGCCAATGGTAACAATGAGAAGAGGATACATCCTGGGTGATCGGGTCCTTACTAATAGACACCGCCTTTCTGAGGCATCACTCCTTGAAAATGTCTTGGATACTACTTAGGCTAGTACCCTTGATGGAGCTGACTAATTTTATAACTTTCTGTCGCTTTTTACAATCCTGTGCAATAGCCCTCTCAGACCAGACAGTGATGCAGCCTGTCAGAATGTTCTCCATGGTACATCTGTAGAAGCGTTTGTGTATTTTAGTTGACGAACCAAATCTCTTCAAACTCCTAATGAAGTGTAGCTGCTGTGTTGCCTTCTTTATAGCTGCATTGATATGTTGGGACCAGGTTACATCCTCAGAGATCTTGACACCCAGAAACTTGAAATTGCTCACTCTCTCCACTTCTGATTCCTCTATGAGGATTGGTTCATGGTCCCTCATCTTATCTTTTCTGAAGTCCACAATCAGCTCTTTGGTCTTACTGATGTTGAGTGCAAGGTTGTTACTGTGACACCACTCAACTAGCTGATATCTCGCGCCTGTACACTCTCTCATTTCCATCTGAGATTCTGCCAACAGTGAATTTATCATCAGCAAATTTTTAGATGGTATTTAAGCTATGCCTAGTCACACAGTTATGGGTACACAGAGAGTAGAACAGTGGGCTAAGCATAAATCCCTGAAGTGCGCCAGTGTTGATTGTCATCAGGGAGAAGATGTTATTACCAATCTGCACAGATGGTGGTCTTCCAGTTAGGAAGTCAAGATCCAATTGCAGAGGTAGGTACGAGGTCTCCCACTGTAGCTTTTCAATCAGGATTGCAGGAATAATGGTGTTAAATGCTGAGCTATAGTCAAAGAACATAGGTGTTTGTATTGTCCAGGTGATCTAAGGCCGTGTGAAGAGCCACTAGGATTGCATCTGCCATAGACCTATTGTAGTGATGGGGAAATTACAATTGGTCCAGGTCCTTGCTAAGGCAGGGCTTCATTCTAGCCATGACCAACCTCTCAAAGCATTTCATCATCACCCTAGATGTGCGTGTTACTGGACAATAGTCATTAAGGCAGCTCACACGACTCTTCTTGGGTACTGGTATAATTGTTGCCCTTTTGACCGTAGCAGTGAGAAGTTGAAAATATCTTTAACTACACTGGTCATAAGTTTACAGAGCTTTACCAGGTACTCCATCAGGGCCTACTGCCTTGCAAGGGTTCACCCTCCTGAAAGGCCTCCGAGACAGAGATCACAAGGTCACCAGGTGCAGCAGGGATCTTCACAGCTGTAGCTATGTTCTCCAAAGCAGGCATAAAAGGCATTGAGCTCATCTGGTAGTGAAGCATCTCTGCCATTCATGATGTTGGGTTTTGCTTTGAAGGAAGCAATGTCCTGCAAACTCTGACAAAGTTGATGTGCATCTGACCTCGCCTGTAACCTTGCTCAGAACTGTTTCTTTGCTCTTGAAGTAGCCCCCCACAAGCCATACTTGGTTTTCTTGTACTAACTTGGGTCACCAGATTTAAAAGCCACAGATCTAGCCCTCAGCAGACAATGAACCTCTTGGTTCATTCAAGTCTTTTGGTTTGGTACAGCAAGTGAAATCGATAACAAATGTGGCATATTCATCCAGATTCAAAGATGAATTTCCTAAATACAGTCCAGTCCACTGATTCAAAGCAGTCCTGTTAGCGCTCCTGTGCTTCCCTTGCCCATACCTTCTTGGTCCTCACTGCGGGTGCTGCAGTCTTCAGTCTCTGCCTATAGTCAGGAAGAAGATGTACAGACAGGTGATCTGACTTTCTGAAATGTGGGCATGGAATAGCATTCTTGACGGTGGTGTAACTGTGGCCCAGTGTGTTACTTCCTCTGGTATTACAAGTGATCTATTAATGATAATTATTTAGTGACATTTTCAAGCTGGCCTGGTTAAAATCCCCCATAATAATGGGGAAGGTGTGCTGTTTCATGCCTGCTGATCACAGCACTCAGATCACCTCTTTGACGTTGGCCTGAGGTGGAATCTACACTGCTATCAAAATGATCGCTGAAATCTCCCACGGCAGGTAAATTGGGCAACATTTCATTGCAAAATACTCCATGTCTGGTGAGCAGAATTGGGACATTAGTGCACCAAGAGGAGTTGATCATGAGGGATATTTGAGAGTCCTAACCCTGATGTCAGGATAGTGAACTGGTTAATCTGAATCTGATAATTTGCCAAATTCTAGTGTGTTCTAGGCTAATTGACCAAACTCTCCTCTACCATCCCTGGAATCAATTTGGTGAATGCTTTTTATGGTAAGGATGCATACAATACTCCAGTTGTGATTTTACTAGGGTTTGATATAATGTAGACAGATAAGCTTATAGTTCTGTGGTAAATCAAGATTCCTTTCAGTATGTCATTGTTTCTTCATCTATTATTATTTAAATAATAATTTTCAATTCTGTTCTCCCTGCCAGTATGGTAATGTAGCAGTTAACATAATACTTTACAGCACCAGCAATTTAAAGATTGGGGTTCAAATCCCACCATTGTCTCTGAGGAGTTTGTATGTTCTCCCTGTTATTATGCATTTCTCCAGTGTCCCCTCACATACCAGACATATGGGTCAGGGTTAGTAAGTTGTGGCCATGCTATGTTGATTTCTGGTCAAGATGGTCGACATCTTCCAGATAGATCATGAAACCATCTTTTTCACTTATTTTATGTCTTTTATATTTGTTTCTCATCTTGAATGTGATTCTGGAACTGCTGGGGTGTCCGTCTTGCTGTTTGGAGATTGTTTGGAGATCATTTGGGTGTTCCAGTGCTCTGCAGTCTCCAAGAGGATTCTAGGAGAAAGAGCCAGCGTGAGTGAGCCTCGTAGCCGGCAAGCTGTGGGAGGGGGCCCAAGCTGATACTTGGCTCCATTTTGCTGATTAAAGTTCCCCTTGTTCGCCAATTAAACTGATGAGGGAGACTGAAGCATTAAAGCAAGTGCACTGGCTGCCTGCCTTTTGATCAGTTGCTCTGAAGAGAGAGGAGAGCCTGTTGTTGTGCCTAGTATAGAGTTAACCAGGATTTTCTGTGTTTTGAATGTGGACTTTGGACTATAGACTCTATTTTTCAGTTTTATAATTTTTATATTCTGTGTTTATTTCACCCGATCTTCTTGGTTTTTTTGGAGAGGGGGATTTGGGGGTCGATGTACCTGTTCCATTTTGTTTGTTTTCTTGTGTGGGAAGAGGGAATTGCGTGGATGGGGGGTTTTGATGTGCCCAATCCATTTTGTTTGCTTTTTTTGTGTGCAAGAGCAGGGATTTGGGGGTCAATGTGCCTGTTCTGTTTTAGTTTGTTTTATGTGTGTGGGAGGAGGGATTTGGGGGTTGATGTGCCTGATCTGTTTTGTTTGTTTTCTTGTGCAGGAAGAGGGAATTGCATGGATGGGAGTTTTGATGTGCCCAATCCATTTTGTTTGCTTTTTTTGTGTGCAAGAACAGGGATTTGGGGGTCAATGTGCCTGTTCTGTTTTAGTTTGTTTTATGTGTGTGGGAGGAGGGATTTGGGGGTTGATGTGCCTGATCTGTTTTGTTTGTTTTCTTGTGCAGGAAGAGGGAATTGCATGGATGGGAGTTTTGATGTGCCCAATCCATTTTGTTTGCTTTTTTTGTGTGGTGAGGGGGATTTGGGGTTGATGTGCCTGATCTGTTTTTGTTTGTTTTTTGTGTGGGGAGGGGGATTTGGGTTCAATGTGCCTGATCTGTTTTGCTTGGTTTTGTGTGGGAGGAGAGGTTTGGGGGTCGATGTGCCTGCTCCGTTATTGTTCTTTTTATTTGAGAGGAGGTGGGATTTGGGGATCGGTGATCCTGCTGCTTTTCTTTTATTTCTCTGTTTCATGACTAGCAGGAGAATTGAAGAATTTCAGAGTTGTACACTTTGACAATAAATAAACTTTTGAAACTTTGAACCTCTGAGAAGCATGGTGACACTTGCCAGCTGCCCCCAGTACATCCCTGGACTGTGTTGCCCGTTGATGCAAACAACATACTCCACTTTTTTTTGATGTTCTGATGCACATATGACAAATATAACTAATGTTTAACAATTTGTTTGTTAAAATGTAATATTGTATCTCCCATATATTTGCCCACTTACTCAGTTTGTCTACATTGAGAAACTTTTACCAAAGCTAGCCACTCGTAGTTTTAACGAATTATGTTGTTGTGATATTTTGTTTTCCTTTTTTTCTGTATCAGAGAAGAGTCACTGTTCAGTCACTTGGCCTTTAGGTAAAAATTTCTGCTAGAAAACTAATGTGTATGGATAGGGCTAGGCTGAGCTGCAGTGACTCCTGTTGTCAAGTAGCCCACCAACACTCAAGAGTGCTGATTCTAATACAGAAGGGTGAGAGTACCCGCTGCCTTGATCCCTAGACCATTTCCAAGGTTTGGGGACACAAGAGATTCTGCAAATGCTGGAAACCTTGAGCAGCACATTCAAGATGCTGGAGGAAGTCAGCAGGTTAGACAGCACCTACAAAGGGAAACAAGCAGTCCATGTTTCGGGCCGAGACTTTACATAGGGATGAAGGGTCGAGGGTCAATCCTTGACTACATTCAATCACGCAGGTACCCAGTTATGCTCAAATGGGAAACAACCCCTGCAAAACTTAGAACTTAAGGGGAGAAAGAGGCAACTGGCAGTGTGAACCTTGGACTCATCAGCAGCAGGTAAATAGCCCTTTTTGAACAAGAAAGCTGTTGGCCTGGGATCAAGCTGAAAGGAAATGAACATTTCTCAGCTCATTTTCTGAAAGGATTCATGTTGCCCAATGCAAATAGACTATGCACCTCATGATTAACCCAGCCTGATTATAAGACTCCTATCAGGACCAGGAATATTTATTACCCTGCGACCAAAGTTTATAACCGCTCACCGCAATTCTGAATTGATTCCACAACTCACAGACTCACTTTTAAGGTCTCTGCAACTCACGTTCTCAGTGTTATTTAATTTTCATTTGCACGGTTTGTCTTCTTTTGCACATTGATTGTTTCTCAGTGTTTGTTAATGTAGAGTTTTTCGTAAATTCCAATTATTTCTTTATTTTTCTCTAAATACCTGCAAGAAAATGAAGCTCAAGATAGTATATGGGAACATGTAAATAATTTGATAATAAATTCACTTTGAATTTTGACTTTGAGGATTCTGTTGAATCTCAACTCCTTTTAGAAGCTAGATATTAAAGTCACCTACGTAAGGACCTCACTCCAGATTTCCACACTTGGAGTAAGTATGGGAAGTAAGAGATCTGTGACTTTCCCATTTAGACCAGGTGGAGATTTAAAAATTCACCTCCCGACATAATGGTGGAAGTTAGTGATGATGGACAAGAAGGCTGAAGCCATCGGTACCTTGGAATGAGTCAAGAACTTCATGACAGAAGAGGTGAAAGGAAGAAAAATGGACATTTTATACAAATTATAAAGTAATACATTGCATGGTGAATTTAATAATTGTTTTAAATTAAGTAAGAACTTTGCAAACCATTTTGTAATGACAATGTCGTCTTAGCCAAATCACGGTATAATTCACCCAATCACAGTACTTGACATTTGCTGTTCAAACAGACATCCGTATTATCTACCAGCAGTAGTCATACTAATTCTACTGATTGTTTTGACAATGTCATTCCTATCTAATGTAAACCATGGTTGTCATTCTGATTAGCCGAATTAATCTATATTAATTGCACTAAATACACTATTTATATAAATACATTACCCAATCAAGGCATGGCTGTTAAGCAACCTACAGGCGGCTTGCACAAACCTGAATAGATCAGACAGGAAGAATTTTGCAGCTAATCATCTTCCTTATGACTACAGTTAATAGCTTTTTCCATTTCCAACACAGCAACTGTATCACCTCAATAGAATAATAGATATTGATTGATGTATATGCACCACGTTAACAAAATCAACTTTATCAAATGCTTTATAAAACACTAAGAACGTTTAGGGTATGACGTTGAGATACATCCTAGGATGAGCTGGAACACATCATCAGTGATGTAACCTGGGGTTATTGGGTGTTTCAGGTTGTTCAACATCAGACAGCCTCACACAGGCAACCCAGCCAGGGCTGTTCAGGCCTCAGCTTGTGTCCCAACGGCAGTGGTCCACCAGGTCACACCTCTTAATCCATAGCTCGCTCTGCAGTCTCCATGATGGTCCCGATGCCTCCCCTCTTTTCAGCCCCTGTTATGCCAAGGAGAGAGTAGGTTCTGGAGAGTGCAGAACCTATACACCCCACCTCTAAAGGCTCACCCCTTCACCCCTGTCTCTGCACTGCTCTGCCAGTTCCTAGTTTACAAAACCACCTTTATCAAGTGTGTTATAACATCAATAACATTTAGGATATGAAGAACCATTACAACCAAGCACAACTTGCCCTAGAAGAGCACAGCTGCCACTGGACACTTAGATCAGGTGCAACTGACAGTGAACTAACTATCCCAGCTTACTGACAGTGCCAACATGCAAATATGAATGTCTGTTGCAATTTGCATTGAGAGGCTAGAGACTCTTGTATTTTGGAATAAAGATTTAAAATACATTTATTATCAAAGTATGTATGCGGTATACACCCCTGAGATTTGTCTTCCCACAGATGGCTACGAAACCAAGAAACCCATGGAACTTCAAAGAGAAACCTCTAACCCCCAACGCACACAAAAAAAAGCGAGCGAGAAACAGAATACAAAAGCACCAAATCAGAAAGTCCTGGCATATTTGGTTCAGCTCAGTTCAGTTCAATCCAGTGTTGCGTTGCTTGCTATCTGCCTGCCGCAGTGCCAGTCCACCCTGATCAAAATCGCTCCTAAACAACAACGAAAGAAAGGAGTGACTAGAAACCAGGCAGACATCAGAAATGTGAACTACAGAGTCGAATCCACAAACAGAGAGAGAGAGAGGCTCACTTAATCCTGAGGTTGACTCATAACGTGATGAGCTGATGAAGTACATTTCACTTGCCTAACAGTAAAACAGTTGCATACAGTAAACTGGGGCAGCACAGGAGCGTGATGGTTAGCGTAAAGCCATTGCAGAGCCAGCGACTCGGGCTCAATTTCCGCCGCTGTCTGTAAGGTATGTTCTCTAATGAGATGCACGGACTAGTAGATGAATTAGTCACATGGGAGTAATTAACTGGTGTGGGCTGGTTAGAAGGGCCTGTTACTCTGCTGTATCCCTAATTAAAATAAAACAACCTGGAAAGTAATGTTAACATGTTTAGGTGGAAAATAACTTTTGAAATTGGATAGCAAATGTTGCTGTGTTTGGTGCTAACTTGGTCAATATCAGTTAATATGTTAATAAAATCAGTTAATATAAATTACCTGATGGGGCAATGTAGATCACCTTTCTGAGCTTTGGCTGTAGATTAGGTAGCTACTACGGCTGTTCGTGATTTAGAATCATTTTAACTTGTCCCAAGAGGTGACTTGAGTGAAGTTCTATGAATCACATCACTTAAGAATAGCTATGTTTTGTTTCAATTGTACTCTAGATAAATAGGAGCCTTCTCAGTATCATTCTCTTTTAATGGTAATCGCTTCACGTTAATATCTATAGTAATATCATATCTCTTTAAATCCTGTTCAACTAATTTTGAATTTTGTTTTAATCTGACAAATAGTTTACTTTCTCTTCCATGGGTGATGCTTCCTTGCTAATGACTTAATGAACCGTTAATCTTGAATAATTTCTTGTACAAAGAGTGACATGAACTTGTATCATCTGCCAAGCAGTATGTTTGCACTGGCAAGTGATTAGGAGATGGAATCCTCCAAAGTAAAATCACAGGGTGAAATAAAAGATTGCACCCACATTCACTACAGTGAGAATAATAATGCTTGAGAAGTCAAAAGCAATTTCTATTCATCTGAGCTTGCTATTTAAATAGATTTTCCCCCATCACTCGCAGAACCACGCTGATGATGAATGTAGCTACTCAGTTTAACAATGCTTAATGTGTCTTGGCTCAAATTGATAATGTTATGGTGATCCGTATATGAAAAGGATAACCATTATGGTTATCTTATTCTGTGGAGTTGTAATAGGAGAAAATGTGTGCTACTTCCAGCTGATTAAAAAAAAGGTTCAGTGCAATTTACCTTATATTCCAGCTAGGTAGCTCCAATTTGAAGGCATGAATATTGATTTCTCCTTCTGGTAAAAAAATTGTCCCTTCCCTTCTCCCCTTCTTCTATTCCCCACCTCTTCTCAACTGCCTATCATCTCCCCATGGTGCCCCTCTTCCTTCCCTTGCTCCTGTGCTCCACTCTCCTCTCCTGTCAGATTCCTTCCTCTCCAGCTCAAAGTTCCCTCTCAGGTGTTCATGTGCACACATCTTTTATTCCAAGCACACAAAGGAATTTAAACTGCCAACAAAAGGTTATCACCCTCTACCTCATTGACATGTTAAGTGTATTTCACAATCGGACACAACCACATTTCCTTTTCCAATTTCTGATGCAGACAGTGTTGACAACATGGAGTTTGTGATCGTTTGTCTGCAGGTTTTAGAGATGGCTTTTTGAAGGAATTATTCTGTGCACACATGATGTCACTGGGCAAAAAAATTGCATAACACAAGATTTTTGCGCACACTGGTCTTTACAGATTAGAGGGAAAATTGCTCCAGCCCCTTACTTTTCCCTGATCTCACCTATCACCTTCTAGCTATCTTTCTTCCCTTCCCTCTGCCTTTTTATTTTGGCATCCTCCCCCTTCCATTCCAGGCCTGAAGAAGGGTCTTGGCCCAAAATGTCAAACGTTTGTTCATTTCCAGGATGCTTCCTGACCCACTGAGTTCCTTCAGCATTTTGCGTTTGTTGCTTTGGATTTCCAGCGTCTGCAAAATCTCTTGTATGTAAGTTCAGTAAACAAATCTTTTATGTTACACATCGTGACACACAATCTCAAAAGATTTCATGCATCAGCCAGAGAAATTACATCTCTGTGACAAACCAAATTCTCACCGTCAATACCTGCTGCTGTGGCTCAGAGCCACAGAGTATTACACCATGGAAACTTCCGTCATGGACAAATAGGACAAGTTTAGTTGGGAATCTTGGTCGGCATGGTCCTTCAGTCTGACTGGACCAGGTCAACCAAGGTTCCCATCTAAGCTAGTCCCATTTGCCAAGGTTTGGCCCATATCCTACTAAGCCTTTCCTATCCATGTATCCGTCTAAATCCCCTTTAAAAGTTGATAACATATCGGCCTCAACTATTTCTCTGGCAGCTCATTCCATATATAGACCACTGGGTGAAAAAGTTGCCCCTCAAGTTCCTATTAAATCTCTCCCTTCTCAACTTAAACCAATGCCATCTCGTTCTTGATTCCCCAACCCTGGGAAAAAGGCTGTGAACAATGACCCTCAGTTTAGACAACTCGAATATCATTCCTCATGTTCCAGCGATAGAAATCCTAGTCCGCCCGACCATTCTCCACAGCTCAGTCCCTTAAGTCCCAACGGCAACCTTGTATATCTCTGCCTGCATTTCAGCTTAGTGGCAATTTTTCTATAGCAAGGTGGCTATAACTGAAACTGGAACATAACATCCTAATTTCTATACTGCTGAAGGTCAGCATACCAAAAGCTTTCTTCACATAGACTTGTACTCTTATGTCTCTCTGCTCTACAACATTCCCCAGAGACCTACAGTTCACAGTGAAAATCCTTTCCTCATTTGTCTTCCTAAAATGTAACCCCTCACACTTGTCCAAATTAAACTCCATTTGCCACTCCTTGGCCCATTTATTCAGCTGATCATGATCCCTGTAATTCCTGATAAGTATCTTCACTGTCTATAGCACCACATATTTCTGTATAATTTGAAAACTTACTAACCATGCCTTGTATGTTTTCTTCCAAATAATTGACATAGGTGACAAACAGCAATGGGTCAAGAACAGACCCCTGGGAAACACCATCATCTTGAGCTTTCTACCATTAAGACATTGCTTGTTCTTCTTGGATCCCCGTAATTGACTTTTCCATAGCAGTTTACCATGCAGAATCTTATCAAAGCCCTTACTAAAGTCCATACAGACCAAGGGTTCCTAACCTTTTTTATGCCATGGGTCCATCCCTGCCATTAACCAAGGGATCTGTGAATGCCAGTTTGGGAACTCCTGATGTATACTGTATCTATCATCCATCTGTCATCAACCTTCTTGGTTATTTCTTCAAAAAAAAACTATTCTGAGTATAAAATAGAAAAACAGCCAGTATCTGTCTGTAGAGGTATGGAATTCAATTGATGTTGATTGGTCAGTCGAGGAGTTGAGTTGAGGGTTGACTGCTGGCATTGAACATACGATGATTGGGAGGGATGGTCATTTATCAGGAGCAACAGGTGAGGTTGGCAAATCAGTGGATGAAGAGATGCTGAGAAGGGGATATAGTGAGGGTATTAGAACACAGCTGGGTTAGTGAATGTCCTTAAGGGAACCTTTTTGAGATGAATTACCTGCATTATGGTCAGGCAAGTCCCCGTTAAGGAATACTGTTACTGGCCAGTTGTACTTGAAAGTGCAGTTGAGACTGCTTCCTCACAAATGGTCTGCAGACAATGAAGATCATAACGCAACAATAGAAACTATACAAGTGAGTGTTTAGGTTAGGATTACAGAGAGAAAAAGTGAGTGCAGATCCTCAATTTTTTTAAACATTTACTTTTAAATGAGCCTTGTAATGTGCACAACTATGGTACTGGACAATCTGAATTCTCCTCACATATGTTTATTGTTATGGATTAGTAAATCATTTTATCTTGCTTCTGTACTTTAGATGCTGAAAGAGGAATATAATAAGAATTTGTTCCAGGACCTTAGCTTTTTACAGTCTTTATTAATTGCTTAGACAAAGAGGTGTGGTTTAATGGATTCAGGTTTCCAGTGATACAGAGCTGAATGGGAAAATTCTGAAAAGGAAGCTTCCAGAATTCTGAAAAGGGACTTGGGCAGATTAAATAGTGAGTCAGGAATTAGCTGCAATGTGGGGAAATGCAAGATTCCTCTCTTGTATAAAATACTTCAAAATAGAATGAGCTCGAAATTTGGTAGTGTGGAATTGTGTTTTACAGCAAAAGTATTTGATTGGTAAACATGACTACACCTCTGTCCATACCCTGTGTATGCAATGGTAACTTTTATCACAGTCTTCCTTGAGTATAATGTTATTGAATGTGAAGGCTGCGGGGTTGCAGCTGGTGCATATTGCATGATTTAAAGGTTTTTATCTCAAATACATGACTATAAAATGGAGTGGGTCTCAATACATGCAGCTGCAGGCCACAAGGCTGTTTCACATCTCATTTAGAGTGATCGGCTCCAATCGGTGCTGATCATTCCAGTGAAGCAACACTTGGAACAGTCACTTTCTGTCCTGATGTCTTTTTTTAATTTCTTCAAGAGAAAACCCACAGTGATTAGATGCCTAAATCTGGTAACGCAAAATCCCACTGGCCATCAAAGGTGCGTGCTGCTGTCCACTTCAGATGAATAAAATATCGGAAGCAAGTACGACATCAATAACGTTCATGAACGTGCACCTTACCCTTTCTCTTCTCCTCACCTGCCTATCACCGCCCTCTGGTGCCCCTCTGCCTTCCCTTCTCCCATGGTCCTCTCTCCTCTCCTATCAGATTCCTTCTTCTTCAGCACTGTACCTTAAGAACCCGTCACTTCCCAGCGTCTAACTTAATGTCCCCTTCTCCATCTATCTAACCTCCCTCCCCCTCACCTATCGCCTTCCAACTTGTCCTCCTTCCAGCCATCTTATCCTGCCTTCCTTTCCAATCCTGATGATGGGCCTTGGCCTGAAACATTAACTCTTACTGAGTTCCTCCAGCATTTTGTCTGGTTACTCTGGATTTTCAGCATCTGCAGAATCTCTTATCTTTTTATGAACACCCAACATAAACTATTTTTCTCTGTAAACTGCCACCCAACTTATTGCATATTTATGGCATTCTTTATTTTTATTTATAATAAGCTTGTTAATTTAATATGTAAGTTCACAAATAAATGAAGACTTGCCCAGGGATTATAACACTCAGAATTAGCACACAAATTATAGCCACTTGTGGTGTCAAACAGATATTTCATATAAGTTTAAGACAAATCATTCTATCCACGCAGAACCACTTAGCACAAATGTCTTTTATTAACTATAAAAGCTAAATGCTTCAGAACAGACTCGTCAGTGGCTGCCAATGGCTTTTTCTCAGTCAGTCCTACATTAACAGGACTCTGACAGTCCCCTCTTTGATAACATGGTGAACTGTCTGGGCATTTAGTCCCACGTCCATTGACATTTTGATGGTAACAAGTTTCAGATGCTGTGGCTGGAAGTGGCGAAGAATAAAATGGTCCACTTCAGCGATTTGACCACACAGTCTCCAGAAGTATAATGCTCTACAGGCATGCTGCTTGAGTCAGAAGGGTAAAGGGAAGATAGCCGGCTGTAAATCAGACCTTAGGGAGCATCAACTGTTAGCTGTATGATGAGGGAAAGGGAATTGCACTCGACTGAAACAACTGCAACTATTGAAAGAGCTCTACCACAGGATCTCAATCATGTTACTTACAAACACACTGATAAGACTATCTGTAGTTTTATGTCTTAATGTGCTGTCCTGGCTTAAATGGTTAATTATCATCTTTGAAACACACTGAGCAATGAAGCTTCTTTCACCTCTGATTTTAACCTCAGCCTTGTCCAGTTTTTTTAAAATAAAAAACTCAAGTGTGTCCTGAGGCTAATGTCATTTTAAGCCAGAAAATTCTGGACAAGGTCCCTAGATTTCTATACACAGCCAAACAGTGCAGTGGGAACCCTCTGAGACAAAGCTACCAAACAAAACTATAAAAGCAGACCAAGAACATACTTCAAAATAAAGCACACAGTTTAGTGTTTTATAACTTTTATGAAATATGATTGTGTGCTTTTGGAGAATAATGTCAGTTTAGCAAGCTTGGCTGAGTTTTTGATCCCATGCCAAGTTGAACATAAAGCTAGATGTTCAAAGTTCAAAGTAAATTTATTATCAAAGTACTTTTATGTCACCATATACAACCCTCAGACTCATTTTCTTGCAGGCATCCTCAGTAGAACAAAGAAATGCAAAGCAATCGTTATTGGGTGCTTAGGCGTGACTTGAGCAGCTGCAGTGCTCTCAATGAATACGATTAAATATTCCCATTTCAGCCCGATACAACTAAAAAGCACAACTGCTTTCAAGGTCAGTACAATCAGCAAAGATGTCTTAAAGTGGTTAAATGAACCATCGCTGTGTAAAACCAACGGAAACAACACCGATTATGGTCGGCAGTGCCCACGGAGGGCACTTCAGAGGAAGCACGGGTGTAGATCAGGATTACAAGTGCATTTAGGGAAACGGGGTTTTAAACTCCCTATACCAGCTATCTTGCTGGTGAACGTGCAGTCTCTGGTGAATAAAATCGGTGATCCCAAGCTAGGGTGCTGAATCAGAGGGACATTAGGACTGCATGTGTCCTTTGTTTCATGGAATCCCGGTTAACCACTTCCGTACTGGATGCAGCAATCCAGATCGAGGGGTTCACTGTCAGGATAGATCTAGAGAGTCTCTCAAAAGCGGAGGTGGACGAGTCTGCCTCATGATCAACTGTTCTTGATGCACAAATATACATGTTTCAGTGCTGTCCTAATTCTGCTCACCAGACCTGGAATATCTAACAGTAAAGTGCCATCATTTTTGCCTACCATGGAAGATCTCTGGGGTCATTTTGGTAGTAGTTTACATTCCACCTCAGGCCAAAGTCAAGCAGGCTTTAGATGATCTGAGTAATGGGATCAACATGCACGAAACAGCGTACCCTAATGCCTTCACCATTGCTTTGGGAGATTTTAACCAGGCCAGTCTGAAAAAGTCACTAAGTAATTACCATCAACAGATTACTTGCAATACCAGAGGAAACAACACACTGGACCATTGCTACACCACCATCAAGAATGTCTACTGTGCTATTCCACACCCTCACTTCAGGAAGTCTGATCACCTGGCTGTACTTCTACTGCCTGAGTATAGACAGAGACTGAAGACTGCAGCACCAGCAGTGAGGACCAAGAAAGTATGGACAAAGGAAGCACAGGAGCACCTACGGGACTGCTTTGAATCGGTGGACTGTTCTGTATTCAGGGATTCATCTTTGAACCTAGATGAGTATGCTGCAGTTGTTACCATCTTCATTCAAACCTATGTGGATGAGTGTGTGCCCTCAAAGACTTACTGTACATTCCCAAACCAAAAGCCGTGGATGAAGCAGGAGATACCTCATCTGCTGAAGGCTAGATCTGTGGCATTCAAGTCTGGCAACCCAGGCCTGTACCAGAAAGCCAGTATGATTTGTGAAGGGATATTTCAAAGGTGAACAGACAATTTTGAATGAGGTTGGAGGTGACATCGGATGCACGGCAACTCTGGCAGGGTCTGCAAGACATTACTTCCTACAAAGCAAAACCCAACCGCATGAATGGCAGCGATGCTTCACTACCAGATGAACTCAATGCCTTCTATGCTGCTTTGAAAGGGAGAACACAACTACAGCTGTGAAGGTCCCTGCTGCACCTGATGACCCTGTGATCTCCATCTCAGAGGCTGATGTTAGGCTGTCTTTAAAGAGAGTGAACCCTTACAAGGTGGAAGGTCCCGATGGAGTACCTGGTAAGGCTCTGAAAACCTGTGCCAACCAACTAGTGGGAGTATTCAACCTCTCACTGCTATGGGCAGAAGTTCCCACTTGTTTCAAAAAGGCAACAATCATACCAGTGCCTAAGAAGAATAACGTGGGCTGCCTTAATGACTATCGCCCGGTAGCACTCACATCGACAGTGATGAAATGCTTTGAGAGGTTGGTCATGACTAGACTGAACTCCTGCCTCAGCAAGGACCTGCACGCACTGCAATTTGCCTATTGCCACAATAGGTCAATGGCAGATGCAATCTCAAAGGCTCTCCACACGGCTTTAGACAACCTGGACAACACGAATACTTATGTCAGGATGCTGTTCAGCGACCAAAGCTCAGCATTTAATACCATCATTCCCACAATCCTGATTGAGAAGTTGCAGAACCTGGGCCTCTCTACTTCCCTCTGCAATTGGATCCTCGACTTCCTAACAGGAAGACCACAATCTGTGTGGATAGGTGATAACATATCCCTCCTCACTGACAATCAACACTGGCGCATCTCAGGGGTGTGTGCTTAGCCCACTGCTCTACTCTCTATATATACATGACTGTGTGGCTTGGTGAAGCTGAAATACTATCTATAAATTTGCTGATGATACAACCATTGTTGGTAGAACCTCAGGTGGAGACAAGAGGGTGTACAGGAGTGAGATATGCCAACGAGTGGAATGGTGCCGCAGCAACAACCTGGCACTCAACGTCAGTAAGACGAAAGAGCTGAATGTGGTCTTCAGGAAGGGTTAGTCAAAGGAACACATACCAATCCTCATAGAGGGATCAGAAGTGGAAAGAGTAAGCAGCTTCAAGTTTCTCTGTGTCAAAGTCTCTGAAGAGGTAACCTGGTCCCAACATATTGATGTAGTTATAAAGAAGGCAAGACAGCGGCTATACTTTATTAGGAGTTTGAAGAGATTTGGCATGTCAACAAATACACTCAAAATCTTCTGTAGTTGTACCGTGGAGAGCATTCTGACAGGCTGCATCACTGTCTGGTATGGAGGGGCTACTGCACAGGACCGAAAGAAGCTGCAGAAGGTTGTAAATCTAGTCAGCTCCATCTTGGGTACAAGCCTACAAAGTACCCAGGATATCTTTAGGGAGCGGAGCCTCAGAAAGGCAATGTCCATTATTAAGGACCTCCAGCACCCAGGGCATGCCCTTTTCTCACTGTTACCATCAAGTAGGAGGTACAGAAGCCTGAATCACTCAGTGATTCAGTAACAGCTTCTTCCCCTCCGCCATCCGAATCCTGAAGGGACATTGAATCTTTGGACACTACCTCACTTTTAAAAAAAAATATACAATATTTCTATTTTTGCACATTTTTAAAATCTATTCAATATACGTAATTGCTTTACTTGTTTATTTGTTATTATTATTTTGTTTTTTTTTCTCTGATAGATTATGTGTTCCATTGAACTGCTGCTGCTAAGTTAACAAATTTCTCATCACATGCCGGTGATAATAAACCTGATTCTGATTCAGATTCTGAAAAAAATACATACAAAAACTGACAAACAGCCAATGTGCAAAAGAAGACTGTGCAAATACAAAACAATAATAATAATAAAATAATAAATAGATAGACAGATAGATGATGATGATGATGATGATGATGATAATAATAATAATAATAATAATAATAATAATAATAATAACAACAATAATAATAATAATAATAACAACAACAACAACAACATAAATTGTAGAGTCCTTGAAAGTGAGTCTGGGCAGGTTGTGTTCAGTGATATCAGTCTTGTCAGTGATATCTGAACCAGTCCTACTTCTCAGCCATGTCAAAGACCAAAAACATACATTTCTGTGCACTTACAATAACAAAATGTGATGGTTTTAATTAGACTGCTGAAAATAAAAACATCCCTGGAGATGGTGAGAGAACTCACCAGTTACCAGGAAGGCACCAACACTTCCGCAAAGGAGCCTGTGGATAGATCTACATAATGAGGATGATTAAGAGGAAAGAAATGTTTTCCTTAGCAGAGTGGAATAACTTTTACATAAAACCAACTTGTCAGGTCTAGCAATTCATTCAGAACCAGACATAATTCTAGCTGACCAGCTTGCTTCAGGTTACAGATCTCCAAATTTCACATGAACTGTCAAGGTAAGTCTTTATTTGTATTTCACTTAGAGTAACAAGCCCTTCCACCCCAAGAGCCCATGCTGTCCATGTGACTGATTAAAACTTCTGACCCGTACGTCTTTGGAATGTGGGAGGAATCCAGAGCACCCAGAGGAAACACACACAGTCGGCGGGGGGGGGGGGGGGGGGGACATGCAAACTCCTCACAGACAGTGGTGTAAATTGAACCCAGATTGGTAATGTTGTAATAGTGATACACTCACCACTATGCTACTGTGCTCTCCCACACACTGAGCAAACTCAGTGGGGTTATTTATGCATTTTCTTTATTTCTATTTCAGTTATCGCTTTTGTTTTTTTAAAAATTATAAAGCTCCAAAACCTTCTTGGTGGGAGATACATATATACACATATCTTGGACTACAGCTTGAAATCCTTCATGCTTTCTCAAATTCATCATCTTTAAAAGGCACATAGTCTAAAAGGAAAACAGACTGATTTTATTTCCCTAAAGGGAGTGATACTGTATCATCGGAAACCACCCTAACAAATCTTATAGCAAAGAAAAAACAGAAATCATTGTTATGGTTGGCAGTTGTAATAGTTCTTGAGTTTATGACTAAAGTGATAAATAACATGTGGTTTAAAGCATACATGGGCAATCTACTAATTACAGTTAATTTTCGTCATCGTCTTCACTCTATTTGTTGCCTTGCCTTGAAGTTGCAGATTTACCTATTGCCAGGTTATGCCAACAAGAGACAATTTCCCTAAATTAACAATTCACGGCCCAAAGATCAACTTGATTTGCCACCTACATTTACATGTATTAGGAATTTGCACCGGTGTGTTAGCGTGACATGCAACAAAAATAAAACAACAATCAATAATTATAAAGAACTGTATAAAAAATAAAGTTACAGGTTAATTGCCACATTATTAAATAGAAGCATTTTATCATAGCTAACTAAACTGCAGGGCAAAGAAAACAGAACAGTACTGTGAAGGAACAGACCCTTCCGTCCATAATGCTGCACCAAGCTACCGGTAATTAAACTTGTAATTAAAAGCCAAGTTAAACTAATCCCCTTAGCCAGCATAATGTCCATATCTCTCCACGTTTGCCTCGATGTTTCAATCTCCCTCGTTGCTTTAATCTGCGAACAAAAATTGATGTTCATGCCATCAGGCTGGAGGTTACCCAGATGGAATATAAGGTTTGAGAGAGTCAAAGCTGACAAGACAAATTTCAGAACCGGAAAGATATTGAGATAAACAGATCCCAAGCAAGTGCAGACTAGGAGAGGAGGGAAAATCAGGAGGAAAATCTGTATCTGCAAGAATGCAGATAAATTAACTGGCAAAGAAATTATAATTTTAAAAAAAGAGGATGATAAAGGGGCCATCAATGAAATGAAATAAAGGTCGAGAGGAGATGGCAACAGCAGACTCACTCAAAGCAGTTTCAGTCCAAACAAATTGAACCTGGCAGCTGAGATCTGAAGCGATCAGCTTCCTTGTTCAATTCTGTAGACTCTTCAGAAATCTCCTGCCACAGTGTTGCAACATCCTTTCCCACTCCAAATTCCAAAGAGCTTCTCTCTTCCAAACTCATGCACATCAAACTCCATGTCGGAATCACTCCAACTGGCATCTCTCAAGCGGAAGTGAGATTATCTATGGTGCGCCTGCAGTGAAATACCGTCACCCTGCATCCTCCTCAGCACTGCATTCCTCTGGACCTCTGCATGGGTTTTATCCAGATTGATCACACTGTGCTGTACTAATCCTTTCTGCCATCACACTGCTGTGAGGAAGCAGCCCCCACTTTTCTCACCTTTCCAGGAGTTAATAGAGCATCGCTCACATTGTTCCTGATCCCCAAGGCATTATTGCTGTCTCCTCTGACTTCTTCTTATCTACATACTGTCTCTGCCTTCAGCAAAACTGAGCATCATACTGTAAACTGATGGCACTCCCCTTCCTCTCTCTCACTCCTAATTCTTTGTCTGCTTGCTTATATCAGAATGAGCAAAAAATTGCTACAGCTAAATACTGGGAATACCAAAGTTAGTATTTTCATCCCCAAAGCCCATTCAAAGTCAAAGTCAATGCAAAATTTAATATCAATGTGTATATATGTTTTTATATGCTACCTTGGGAGTCATTTTCTTGCAGACATTTACGGGAAAATAAGGAAATACAATAGAGTTTACGAACGCTATACATAAATAAAGTCTGAAACACAAGCAACGTGCAAAAGAAGACAATTTATGCAAATAAGTATAAAAGCTAAAACTGAGAACATGAAATGTAGAGTCCTTGAAAGTAATCTGCAGGTTGTAGAATTAATTCAGAATTGTGGTGAATGAAATTATCCACACAGGTTCAGTGCCTGCTATTTGAAGTAAGATAACTTCTCTCTTCTCTCCACTGCCAATGGAAAGGTGATCCAGGAGCCACAGACCTCACACAACCAGGTTCAGGAACAGTTATTACTCTCCACTATCAGGCTCCTAAACCAGAAGAGATAATTCAACATTACTCTCCCCAACACTGAACTGTTCCCAAAACCTTTGGACTCACTTTCAAGGAATCTTCAACTCATGCTCTCAATACTTATTGTTCATTAAATTTTTTCTCACTTTCTTTTTTGTATTTTCACAATTTGTTGTTTCTGCATATTGATTGTTTTACTGTCCTATTGGGTGCGGTCTTTCATCGATTCTATTGTGTCTCTTCTATTTACTGACATTGCCAACAAAAAAAAGAAACTCAGGGTTGAATCTATCTTCTTTGATAATAAATTTACTTTGAACTTTGAACCTGGTTGTGTGGGACCCAAGCTCCTGTACCTCCTATCTGATGGTAGCATCCCCCCTCACTGAAACAGATTGTTCCAAGTCTTAATCTTGTATTAAGCTTCAGCAGCCAGTGCCCCAGACTTTGGAATTCTCTCCTTTAAATCTCTCTGTCACTGCTTCCTCTTTTAATATTCTCCTTATAAATTGCCATCTGTTGTCTTTCTAAATATCTTCTTAGGTGGTTCCGTGTTTTGCTTAGCAACTCTCTGGTGAACATCTTGGAATATTTTACTACACCAAAGGAGCTATGCAAACGTAAGTTTATTATTGTTAGCTTCTTCCTCCCTTTCCTGAAGACAGGCCTGTTCTGTAATGGATTAATTTAAATGAGCTGCTATCTGTCAGTTCATATGAGTGTTGTTTTCCATTTTTAAACTAAGAAAATGGATGTCACTGTGAAAACCATCATAGACAAATCTTTCTCGGTACATATGCAGGGAACGTGATTGCTCCAGAAAGAATGTGCAGATAGTAATTAGGACTGGAGATATCTGTGTAATGTTCACCAGCCCACAACAGTAAAGCCAACTGCACACAGCTGCATTGTCTAGGATTGTGAAATTATCAAAATCATCAAAAAACATTTGTTGAAAAAAATGTGATTTTTAAATTATACCAGTATAATGCTGTGCCACGTATTTAACAAAACTTTGTAATTTTGTTGTGGTAGAGAAAGGAGGGAATAATACATGGTGAAATATAGAACTGATTCATTCTTGTTCCTCATTGGGGGGGGGCAAAGGGGCACTTTACAGTGCCAGCGATCACGCGATCCGGGGTCCATTCCTGCTGCTATCTCTAGGAAGTTTGTATGTTCTCCCCATGACCGCATGGGTTTCCTGTTGCCTGCCAAATGACAAAGACGTACCAGGTAGTCAGTTGTACATGAGCCATCTTGACATTGAAAGGATGGACATCCTCAGACTGTATTGGTCATCGACACAAACCATAAGACCATAAGATATAGGAGCAGAATTATAAGCCCATTCAGCCTGCTCTGCTGTTACATCACTTTTTCACCATATCATATGTCCTCTCTTTTCCTTTCAGGCTGACTTTGAGTTCCCTTGTCCGCCACAGTTGCATCATCCTCCCTTAGAGTATTTCTTCATCTTCATAAGTCACCTGGGCAGGTGGGCTACACCCCCGGGTTGTGAAAGAGGTAGCTGAAAGGATTGTGAAGCATTAATAATGATCTTTCAAGGATCACTAGATTCTGGAATGGTTCCAGAAGAATGAAAAATTGCAAATGTCACTCCACTCTTCAAGAAAGAGAGAGGCAAAAGGAAGGAAACTTGAGGCCAGTTAGACTAACTACAATGATTGGACAGAGGTTCGAGTCTATTATTAAGAGTGAGATTTTGGAGAACTTGGAGAACTTGGAGGCACATCGTTAAGGACCCCCGTCACCCAAGTCATGCCCCCTTCTCATTGTAACCATCAGGAAGGAGGTACAGAAGCCTGAAGGCACACACTCAGCAACTCAGGAAAAGCTTCTTCCCCTCTGCCATCTGAATTCTGAATGGACATTAAACCCATGAACACTATCTCACTACTTTTTATTTATATTTTTGCACTATTTATTTAATTTAACTATTTGATATACATGTATGGTCGGTTGGCTTCCATCTGTCTTGAAGGACAATGGGTGATGATGATCGTCATCACAAGCCTGGGTGGAAGGTATGGAGATCCTGAGATGCCCAGTCATTAAGATTCCCCTCAGCTTCACCAGTGTAGTCCAAAGGAAAGCTTATGAAGCAATACATTTGGCATCAGCTTGGCTGCAGGGGCAGTTGGAAGGATGTTCAACGCTGTCCAGCTGTTTTAGGGGCTCCACTCTGGATTTGCTCTCTGGGTTTATTCCACAGTCTTCATCTCTCCCAGTGTGGCACGTGGCCAAGTGGTTAAGGTGTTGGACTGGCGATCTGAAGGTTGTGAGTTTGAGCCCCAGCTGAGGCAGCGTGTTGCATCCTTGAGCAAGGCATTTAACCACATATTGCTCCAGTCTGAAAATGGGTACCAGCAAAATGCTGGTGGATAACCTCATGATAGACTACCCTCCTATCCGGGAGGGAAGTCTCATACTTTTACGCCATGGAAACCAGCATAAGCACCGGCCAGGTGAGCCTATAAGGCTCGGGACAGACTTTAACTTCTTTTCGTCTCTCCCAAGGCTGCCCACAAGGCAGTGGGGATCTTTACCCATAGCTGGGGATCTGATTCACGGACACCAGGACATGTCCACACACAGGTGGGCCTGCGTGCCATGTGTGCAGGGTCCAGACATCCTTCCTGCCCTCTGTCATTCAGCCTGAGTCTGAAAGGAGTTCAGTTTCCATGCGTCACCAGCGACGAGTCACTACATGAAGCTTGCTGCTGGAGAGGCTGTGCACTGGTAGGGAGAGACTGGCTCATTTATCTCTCCATTTTGCAAGACTGCTAGCCAGCGGAGGAAGCTGAAAGTGAGAGCAACAAGTACTGCCCATTTCACTCTCACACCAGGCAAATCACAATAACCGTTTTGACACTATATATACTTACTGTAATTTACAGTTTCTTCCCATTATTATCATGTATTGCATTGTACTGCTGCCGCAAATTTAACAAATTTCACGTCATAAACTGGTGATATTAAACCTAATTCTGTTGATCAAATACGCCAAACTCAGTGTGGTTTTCCAAAGGGGAAATCTTTCCTCACAAATCTGTTGGAATTCTTTGAGAAAATAACAGGCAGGCTAGACAAAGGAGAGTCAATAAATGTTTTTTATTTAGATTTTCAGAAGGCCTTTGACAAGATTCCGCACTTGAGGCTGCTTAACAAGTTAAGAGCCCATGGTATTACAGGAAAGGTACCAGTGTGGATAGGTTGTCTGACCGGCCAAAAGTGGGAATAAAGAGTTCCTTTTCAGGATGGATTCTGGTGATCGGTGGTGAGCCACAGGGTTCGGAGTTGGGACTGTTTCTTTTTACATTACATGTCAATGTTTGCGTGCAAGAATTGGTGGTTTTGTGGCCACTTTTGCAGATGACACAAAGATGGGGGAGCAGTAGGTACAGAGCCTTAAAAACTATTCAACCCCTAACTCTTTTTTCACACAAGTGAATATTACAACTAGGGATTTTGATCAATTTGAGTGTGAATTTTTATTTGTGAAACACATGATCCTTCTATTTTACACAGTGGAAGCCAAAAAACATCATGAAAAGCATGAAAGACCAAATATTCAAAAACTGAAATGTCAACAGTTCAAAAGTATTCATTTGCCTTTGCTCAGCACTAGTTGAACCACCTCTCATGGCTATTACAGCCAGTAGTCTTTGTGGATAAGTCTCGATCGGCTTTGCACAGTGTGATGGAGCAAGATTTACCCATTCTTTGCAAATTGTCAAGCTGGTCCAGCTTAACTGGAGGGTGGGAGTGGACAGAAATCTTGAGGTCTTGCCAGAGATGTTCAGTCGGGCTAAGGCCAGGACTCTGAGCAGACCACTCAAGGACATCAATTTTGTTCATTTGAAGCCATTCCGTGGTTGCTATGGCAGTGTCGCCATGCACCTGGCACCAACGTAGCATGCCCACAGCTCACTAATCCTAACTATACATCTTTGGAATGTGGAGGAATTTGAGATCACTAGATTCCGGTGGGAGAACATTCAAATTCGTCGAAGACAGCAGCAGGGATTGAGCCTCAATCTTTCTGCAGGTGTTGTAATAATGTTGCACTAACCGAAGAGAGGGGTTAAATTGGTCACAGAGCAGGATTACTTGGGAGCCCGTAGTGTGCTGTAGTATTCAATGTTCTCAGTAGGGAATCAGTTAGTTAACTTGATCAAACAAAGCCAAGGTGGGTAGACAAATTTATTGGAGTTCTTTAAGGAACGTGGCAAATGGAATCAATATAGGCAAACCTGCAGCTGTAATTAATTTCAACTTTTAGAAGGCTGAAAATGTGCTACATAAAAAGCAAGGTAAGGTAAGACATCAGGGACAGTGTGCTGAAGTAGACACAAGACAGGAAGTTAGAAGAAACTGCTCTTCGTAAACGTACAGAATATTGCAAGAAGCAACTTGATAATGGGTTTGCACTATTTGAGTGAGTTTCAGGACGTTGCCTTCTCATTCCAATATTCAGCCCTTGAAGACATTGAACATGCGGAAGATTACTTAAATTACGTGAAGAATAAGTAAGGAAGTCACATAGTAAGGAAAACTGTATTAGGTGAGGTACAAGTAGAAACATCATCTTTTTTCTTGTTTCCATCCATTAAACTTATAGATCCCTCCACTGGCAAGCATTACGGTTTTGGTAAAACCAGCTTTGGGATGCAGAACGACCACAATTTGGGCATTCCTGTGCAACCTCATGCAAATAATATATAACATAATATATATTTTTATTACTATATTTTGCAATGAACTGCTGCTGCAAAGACAGCAAATATCACAACATAGGCGAGTGATATTAAATCTGATTCTGATGACCAATTAAGTCACTCAAAAATGCTGAAGCAGTTCTTTTCCTGTATTTTTAAGCTCTTACACTTCAATATGAATACATACATTCCTTGGCTTTTACATTAAACCTTCAAATTTATTTGAAGTCAGATAATAACTTTTACTGTAATAAGTATCTAGTACTTTCCCGACATATATGATCAATAAACTCTTCTCGGGCTTCCAGACAGGTCCAGGTATCAATTATAACCAATGTTATGATGACAGCTCTGCCATCTTCATCAGGGATGATGCCCAGGCACGTCTAGTCCCATGGTATTCATAACCACATAATCCATCCCTCCTAATTGGTTATTCCTCATCCAATCAGGTTTCCACTCTCCCATCTTGCCCACAATCGGATTCCAATTGTTACTTCGAGCGATTTACCGATATATGATATAAGATTTTGCAGCGTACATCAGCCAGATGGGATGCGCAGTGGAAACCTGTGTCAAGGAGCACAGGAGGTGTATCTGTTCGGGTTACCAGGAGAAATTGGATGTAGCAGAACACTACATTCACAATGGCCATAGGATTGACTTCTATAGCACAAAACTACTGTGCCGTGTCAGTGGCTTTTGGGACCACATGGTAAAGGAAGCCATTGAAGTAATACTAGAGGAAAAGAATTTTAACGAAGATGAAGGTCTTACTCTAAGTAAGAACTGGAATTTGATTGTAAGCGAGGTGGGAGAGCGGAAACCTGATTGGATGAGGACTAACCAATCGGGAAAGATGGACAACGGCAGTATAAATACCACCGGACTAGTCATGCCTAGGCATCATCCCTGATGAAGATGGCACAGTTTGTCATCATAATGTTGGTTATAATCCATATAGGTAGCCAGCTGGAAGCCCGAGAATAGTTGGGTCATTTTACTGTGATATTTGCTGACAATGTTATTCTATTACTTTACCATCCATTCTATTGGATGCCAAGTGCAGAACTGTGTTTAATTGCCATGATAGACAAGTGAAATAAACATTAGGGGCATATTATGCAAATGACAGTATCTAATCTTTGAGATCAAACCATGGTTAACAGGGCAGCAAACATAAGTTGAGAGAATACTATATTATTAAAAAATCATGAAACTCAAGTTTAACTAATCATATTTATTTTCCTTTTCCTAACTATACCAAGCTGCTCCTACTTACAGCTGTGGGAATAAAGATGACTGAATCAATTTACATCTCTGTTCTTCAGCTGACTGGCAAAACATTTCCATTACGAGGAAATTATTATCTTTCCAGTGAAGTGTGGGTACTCCTTTTCTCAGTGAGTGATACAGATGAAAACTGAGTCATCATCAGAGCTGAATGTGGCTCATCGTTTAGTTCTTTGATGTTCCAGCACACAATGAGGTTGATGGTGGTGCCATTAACATTCCATATGAATGGGAGGGGCCTGAGAGATTGCAGTCTTAAAATAGGCTGTCATCAGTTTGATGCACTTTAGGAATGTTCTGTATCCGAATAGAAATAGAATAACCTCCACATGGCACTGCAAAAGTAGCACAATTTATTTTCCCAAATAAAATATTTGGACAGGGTTCAAACCTTAGAGCCAAAATGCCATTTGTCAGTAATATGCAGAACATGGGTGAAATATTTTTTAAAAAATGCATTCTGAGAAGTAAAGACATATCATTAATTATAAAAAAAAGACTCTTATCTGTATCTTTTAATTAAATGGTCAATCAAATCTAGAGATAAAAGTCTTAGTGGTTTCTGAACTTTATTTTTCTCATCAGATCGGGAGGTGAGTCACACATTCCTGCTGCCGTCAATTACAGACCAGTACGGACACATAACTGATCAAGCATTCCACATGACTGAGAAACATCTGGTTTGTGGGCCGGGAATAAATTTTGCGAAGAGGTACACAATGTTGAAAGAGTAACAGTGAATTTTAGACCATTTATTCTTTTATTGGGCAATTCCATGGATGTATTTTCTAACTGGAAATGATGGCTATATTATTTACCTACTATAGTCGTATATTTTACTCCTGTGAGGTGAACACTCACTCTTCTCCGGATCAATTTAGATCATCTGTCCATGCAAGCAGGAGGTATGAGGGCTGGTCAGTTAGCGGGCCCAAGTTCGAACCTGGAGTTTGCAATTTCGTCATTGGCTAGATTGGAAGCCAATACCGATGGTTGATCAGAAGTCCGGAAGTTGATGCCCAATGGCCAAAACCTGAAGTCCGGTGGCTGAAGGCCCAAAGGCCTGACCTGGAGTTGGAAGCCTATCCAGGTGTACGTGTGGGTGAAGGGGAACAGGGATGGAGGAAAGTGCCTCACTTTGCTTCTGTTGTTCTGTTGCTTGCGTTGTGTGAGCATTGCGGGCATGCTACGTTGGCACCAGAATGTGTGGCTGTTCTCAGAATAACATTAGATGTATTGATTCGTCATGCAAATAGCACATATCACTGTATAAATCACTGATCAATCTGTATCTGAATCTATTTGGTCTGCAGTAACAAACTGTAGTAGTACAATTTTCGAATTCAACTCAAATTTAATTGTCATTTAACGATCTATAATTATAGCCAAACAAGATAGTGTTACCATGGGGTTTAATTAATAATATTTAGTCTTCACTCTTCCTTTGACTGGTTTATTAGATGACACGGACAGCATGATTGTTACACATTTGCTCTGTGATAAGCAGAAATGAGGGGCATTTTGGAGAAACTTGGCATACTTTTCCATTGTGATTACAGAGATGCCGCAGCTTACAACAGTGAGCCTAATTCTCCAAAATCAATATCAAAGGCATCAAACGTTATGTGAGTGGATAACATTGTAGCGGTCCAACAAACTAGGCACACCAGGAATAATGGGAGGTGAAGCAATTCAAAATCTATGATAGCTTCCCATTTCTGCAATCTCTTACCTACTAATCCCTGGCTTACCAGATTCCAGTCAACAGGAATGATAGTTTGAGCATTTGTTAAGAACTAGCAATATGCATGATGCACCATCAATAACTCACTCTGAGACGTAAGGCGAGATATCGGCTTTTATTGACTGGAAGAAGGAACCAGAAGTGAGTGACCATCATACTACGTACTGGAGACTGAGGCCGAGCATAGGTCTCAGATCGCCTTTATACAGGGACCTGTGGGAGGAGCCACAGGAGCAGTCAGCAGGGGGCGTGTCCAGACAGGCACACGTAGTTCACCACAATGCAATTGATCATTTTAATGTAAATTATAGACACTTGGACAACTGCATAAGATTAATCATTCACATACACAGATACTCGAAAGGATTCAAAGTACGTTTATTATCAAAGAATGTATAAGTTATACAGCCTTGAGATTCATCTGCTTACAGTCAGCCACGAAGCAAGAAACCTGAAAGAACCCAATTTTAAAAAAAGCAAGGCCAATATCCAAATGTGGTGAACTATGCGCCTGTCTGGACACGCCCCCTTCTGACTGCTCCTGTGGCTCCTCCCACAGGCCCCTGTATAAAGGTGATCGAGGTCTGATCCTCTGCCTCATTCTCCAGGATGTAATATGATGGTCACTCACTGCTGGTTCCTTCTTCAGTCAATGAAAGCCGATATCTCGCCTTACGTCTCAGTGTGAGTTATTGATGGTGCATCACCAATGCACAGCGAAAGAGAGAAAAAATAACACAAATCATGCAAACAATAGAAGAGAGCACAGGATTCTGAACCAAACTGAGTCCTTAGATCCGAATCCCCAGAGCAGCTGGACTAGGCCCAAAACCTGAGTTTCAGTTCATCACAGAGCAGGGCAAATTGCCGTAAAGCTCGTAGACACAAAGCAAATAGCAACTTCAGTACTGGGGGGAGTAATCGTTGTGGAAGAGCGAGCAGAGTTAGCCCGATCTTCACCTCCACTCCAGTCACCCTCCTTTTCAGTCTATCTAGGTCAGCGATTAAATGATCCAAACACCCAGGCTTGGGGCCCACTGCAGCAATACACTCTGGACCGGGAAAGGGTTAAGTTCTATATGTATCTTGACAAGCACCTATATTATTTTCATGGGAGTGCTAGGAAGCACGAGGCAAGTTAAGCTCTGTGCAGAAGGTGAAGCTCGGTCTCTGTAGGTGGCTGTTACTAGTTGAAGGATTAAAAGGTAAACCACTTCCTAGTTCCACTGGCATGTTTCCTCTGTAGACACACTAATAGCTATTTCTTCCTTTGTTCGACAGAGCTTGTATTTTGTGTGAAAACAATAGCATTTCTAATCACAAAAACAACGTGATAAATGCCTTTTATGCTTACTAAAAGATGAATGGGTAAAATTCTCCAAATTGTTTCAGGTCAGAGGGGTTATATTAGAAATCTAAAAAAAAACCTGGAAAAATACTAGCAGGCTGCAGACTGTTGTGACTTAAGTATATTTATTTTATATTTATAATATATCTGCAAATGCTTATCAACATATACCTTGGCATTTTCAAACAGGAGCATTCATTAAAACCATAAATCAGAAACAAATCCCAAACCTTTTCCCACCCATCAATTCTAGTGTAGATGAAACAATACTCCATTTCTGTAGAGTTTAAAATAAG